>NC_053040.3:298197394-298822394 GCF_002575655.3 Aegilops tauschii subsp. strangulata | reverse complement strand
TAATCCCTCATGAATCAAACCCACAAAGACTACCTTTAAAGGAGTCATACCAGGCGTAGAGGCCCGTTGTACGGGCTCAATCACGCTGGAGGTGGTCTTCGGCTCTCCGGACAACTTCCGAAGCGAAGAGCTAATCTTCGATATTGTCCCCTTCCGTAGCGACTACCACGCACTGCTCGGACGAACCGTGTTCGCTAGATTTAACGCGGTGACAAACTATGCTTATCTCAAGCTCAAGATGCCCGGTCCACGCGGCATCATAACAGTCAATGGAAATTCAGAACGCTCTCTCCGTACAGAAGAGCACACCGCCGCCCTAGCAGCAGAAGTACAGAGCGGCCTTCTCAAGCAGCACTATAATCTGGCTGCCGAGCCCCTAGACATCATTAAGAGGGTCCGGACTACACTGCAACGGGACAGCTCGGCTTGTAAAGAGCTCAATTAGCAATTCGGCCTCCGTTCCAGCCCCGACGAGGGACTGGCATTCACGCCGCGCGTACATAATTACGCACTCAAAACCCCATGGCTACGGACGGAGGCATACTAAACTCGCGATCCACAGTGCGGCTCGACCGACCCCGGGATTTGCACACCTTTTCTTTCCCTTTTTATTTAGGGCTTTTCGAGGTCTATTCGGACGACCCACTTGCAGAACACACCAAGGAGGCAAGGAGCTCTGGCGTACAAGGAAATCCCCAGGTGATCTCTGCTAACGATTGCCGTACTTGTTTTACATACCCAGCTCGCCCCTGGTCATGGCATGTTAAATAGCCTTGCTCGCTTATCGCATTACTTGTACAAGTACGCCTCGGCGTGTTAATCACATAAAAAATAAAGGGTAGTGTCAGCTTATTACTTAATTTTTCTCCTTTTTTCTTCGTATTCATTACTCATTGCACACGTACACTCTGGTATGAATTATAACGCCAGGGGCTTCATCACGCCCCACATTACGGCAAGAGAAGTCCGAACACTTTTACAGTATAGTTCGGCACCCTGAACTTATAGCATTATATGCATCGGCTCCGAATCATGTCTTTGGTCAATAGTTGGGTTGCCCGGCTCCTGTGCTTACTACCTTACGTTCCGCTATATCGGCTAGGGTAGTAAAGGGAGAACTACTGCGACTGTGTCCCGGTTCTTCCGGATGAGCACCTCAGTAGAGAAAGCCGAAAACTGACTGTCATGATGCGGCGAGAGTTGGTCAGCTGTTCGAGAGGTCCCAAATCGTTAGAGATTTTCTCCGCTTCATGCGAAGAATCGGTTTCCCCGATTAGGCGTGTGTCACGCCCCTAGTTCAGTTTTCCGAATACCAGGGGCTTCGCTGAATTTCTTATTGTCAAACTCCTATGGCTAAGTGAGGGCAGTAAAGGCCGCATAGTCTGATTGCCTTGTTCGTCGCGCTAAACACCTCCTTTAAGGACCATGATGTGGAATAAAGAATGTTTAGATTTATCCCGAACACCCCCGTACTACCTACGTGGGGGCAGAAGTCGACGACTGGTCAACCCTTAGATTTCATAAACGGCCGCACAGGAGGTAAAATTTAAATTGCAAGCATTATATTACACAACATCATTGTTCCATATTACAGGACAGGATAATACGAATGTTTTCATGGGAATATAACATCCTTCGAACATTGCTCCGCCACAAGGCGAGACCCCTCCAGGACACTATCAAAATATAGCTCGGGTCGACGATGCTCCTTGCCCTCAGGCGGCCCCTCGGTCACTAGCTTCTTGGCATCTAGCTTCGCCCAATGCGTCTTGACGCGGGCAAATGACATCCGTGCACCTTCAATGCAGACCGATCGCTTCATGGCTTCGAGCCGTGGGCAAGCACTCACAAGCCGCTTCACAAGGCCGAAGTAACTGCTGGGTATGGGCTCGGCAGGCCACAGCCGGACTATCAGGTCCTTCATGGCCAGCTCGGCCGACCTGTGCAGCTCGACCAGCTGTTTCAGTTGGTCGCTAAAGGGCACCGGATGTTCTGGTCCAAAATATTGAGACCAGAACAACTTCTCCGTAGACATCCCCTCTTCGGCTCGACAAAACTCGGCAGCATCTGATATGCTGCGCGGTAGATTCGTAAACGCCCCTGGAAAACCCAAATTCGGGTCAGTACAAGGAACGTTTCCTTTGCCTATTGGCTTTGCATAGCGAAAGGCTTTCCCGCCGTAATCTTCTTGGCCGCCTGAATTTCTTGGAGGGTGCTCTGGGCTTCGGCTCGGGCATCCTGTGCACTCTGACGAGCCGTCGCAAGTTCGGACTCTTGCGTCTTAAAATCGCGCTCCAAGGATTCAAGCTTCTCGACGGCGTCCTGGAGCTCTTGCTAGGCCTTGCTAACCAGGGCCTCGTGCTCCTCGCGCGCGGCGCGTTCCTTGCCCGCTTTGTCATCGGCCTCGGCTAATGCCTTTTTGAGGGCCACCGCCTCGGTCGTGGCCCCTAATAAAGTTCATTACACTTTAGTCAGCTTGAACAATTTACTCTTCAATATACACGCAGGTTACTGCATACCTTGGCTATCCTCCAGCTGCTTCTTCACGAGGCCGAGTTCTTCCTCGGCCCGCTCCAGTTTCTGCTTCAGTCCGGAGACCTCCGCGGTTTGAGCGGTAGCAGCCCGCAACGAGGCCTGCTTACTCACATAGACACCTTATGTTAGACTCCTGCAAAAATTAATTCTGATCCTCTGTTCGGCTTTTCTTTCCGGACACCGAACAGAGCATCAAGGCTACTGTCTATGCTATGATATTCTTCTTACAATTATGTACTCACCTCAAAGCCTACTAGAAGGCTAGCGCGGGCTTCGGTCAGCCCGTTTTTGGTGGACTGAACCTTTTCAATCACCGTACCCATATGGGACGGTGCCCATCCACAATGGAGGCGCCTTGCAGCGCTTCCAGTAGATGATCCTGCGCCTCTGGTTGGACAGAGGACACCGGTAGCACACCCCCTCCTTTTGGGAAGGGCTGTTTGCCGGACTCCGGAGTCGTATAGGTCTCCGGAACAGAATTTGGCTGAGGGTCAAGTAGAACTCGACCCGCACCGTCCGTCTCCGTAGGGGCTTTTTCCCCCATGTATCCGGCGGTCCGGAAGTCATCCTGGGGCGCCGCCCTGACGATCTCCGGAGCCTTCCCCTGGTCCGAGGAGGCCCTTTGAGATGCCTCCTCGTCACCACCCTTGGCCGAAGGGGAGTAAGCGGGCGGCGGTTGAGGGAGTCCTGGATTAGGGGGTCCTCGGACAGCCGGACTATATACTTTAGCCGGACTGTTGGACTATGAAGACACAAGATTGAAGACTCCGTCCCGTGTCCGGATGGGACTCTCCTTGGCGTGGAAGGCAAGCTTGGCAATACGAATATGTAGATCTCCTCCCTTGTAACCGACTCTGTGTAACCCTAGCCCCCTCCGGTGTCTATATAAATCGGAGGGTTTAGTCCGTAGGACAACAACAATCAGACCATAGGCTAGCTTCTAGGGTTTAGCCTCTACGATCTCGTGGTAGATCAACTCTTGTAATACTCATATCATCAAGATCAATCAAGCAGTAAGTAGGGTATTACCTCCATCGAGAGGGCCCAAACCTGGGTAAACATTGTGTCCCCTGCCTCCTGTTACCATCCTCCTTAGACGCACAGTTCGGGACCCCCTACCCGAGATCCGCCGGTTTTGACACCGACATTGGTGCTTTCATTGAGAGTTCCACTGTGCCGTCACCACAAGGTTTGATGGCCCCTTCGATCATCGGCAACGATGCGATCCAGGGTGAGGTTTTCCTCCCCGGACAGATCTTCGTGTTCGGCGGCTTCGCACTGCGGGCCAACTCGCTTGGCCATCTGGAGCAGATCGAGAGCTACGCCCCTGGCCATCAGGTCAGGTTTGGAAACTTGAACTATACCGCCGACATCCGCGGAGACTTGATCTTCGATGGATTCGAGCCCATGTCAGGTGCGCCGCACAGCCACGACAAGCATGGCTTAGCTCTGCCGTCGGACAGTGTTCGGGAGATCACACCTACAACTACTCCGTCCCTCAATCCGGAGCAGATCGTGCTGTCCAAGGACGGGTGGATAGACCCCGCCACGGAGGTTGCGCACGCAGCGGCGATAGAGCCGAACGCTGACTTCACTTCCTATGAGACCCGTGTTGCCGGACACTTGGATTCGTCCCCGGCCACGGGCTCCAAACCGCCTGCGTCCGTGCCTATCGAATCTGATTGGGCACCGATCATGGAGTTTTCCTCCGCGGATATCTTTCAGCACTCACCACTGGCTGACGTGGTAAACTCTTTGAGGTCTCTATCCTTGTCAGGAGACCCTTGTCTGAACTATGTCCAGCTAGAATGGGATGCGGACGATGAAGAAATTCGCTGCCCACCCACCACCCACTTAGTAGCCACTGTCGACGATTTAACCAACATGCTTGATTTCGGCTCCGAAGACATCGACGGTATGGACGACGATGCAGGAGACGAATAGGAACCACCGCCCACAGGGCGCTGGACTGCCACCTCATCATATGATATATACATGGTGGACACCCCCAAAGAAGGCGATGGCGATAAGACAACGGAGGATAATCCCTCCAAGAAGCAATCCAAGCACTGACGTCAGCGGCGCCGCTCTAAGTCCTGCCATAGCAAAAGCAGCGATACCGGCACAAGAGACAATAACGCTCCGGATAGTGCCGAAGACGACGACAATCCCCTCCAGCCAGACCTCGAGTGGGAGGATGAACAAGCTAGTCCTCCGGAACAGGCAGCAGACGAAGAATCAGAGGATGACAATTACATGCCTCTCTCCGAAGACGAGGTGAGCCTCGGCAACGAAGAATTTATCGTGCCTGAGGATCCCGTCGAGCAGGAGCGCTTCAAGCGCCGGCTTATAGCCACAGCAAACAGCCTGAAGAAAAAGTAACTACAGCTTCGAGCTGATCAAGATCTGCTAGTGGATAGATGGACTGAAGTCCTGGCGGCCAAGGAATACGAACTCAAGCGCCCAACCAAGAGTTACCCAAAGTGCAGGTTCCTACCCCAACTCGAGGAGGAAGCATTAAAACCTACATCACCAGTGTATGATGCGGCTGATCGGCCACCTCGTGGCCGAGACAGAGGGGCATATCAGCCCGAAGTCCAGCCTGCACCCCGCCGCCATTCAAACAAAAATACCAAGGCCCGGGGCAACACGCGGGACCTGCGAGACGTATTGGAAAACAAAGCAGGACATACAAGATCGATCTACGGATCACGGGGTCGCGCCCCAACGCGTGATGATGATCGTCACGCCGGCACTAAAAGCAAATCCGGCCGGGCCGAATACAGCAGACAAGACTCGTATGAACTGCGTTGTGACATAGCCCAACACAGAGGCGCCGCACACCCCCTATGCTTCACCGATGAAGTAATGGATCATGAATTCCCAGAAGGATTCAAACCCATGAACATTGAGTCATACGATGGCACAACAGACCCCGCGGTATGGATCGAGGATTTCCTCCTCCACATCCACATGGCCCGCGGTGATGATCTACATGCCATCAAGTACCTCCCACTAAAACTCAAAGGACCAGCTCGGCATTGGCTGAATAGCCTGCCAACAAACTCCATTGGCAGTTGGGAGAATTTGGAAGATGCATTCCTTGACAACTTCCAGGGCACTTATGTGCGACCACCAAATGCTGATGACTTGAGCCACATAACCCAACAGCCAGGGGAATCGGCCAGGAAATTCTAGACTCGGTTCCTAACTAAAAAGAACCAAATTGTCGACTGTCCGGATGTCGAGGCCTTAGCGGCATTTAAACATAACATCCGGGATGAGTGGCTCGCCCGACGCCTCGGCCAAGAGAAGTCGAAGTCCATGGCAGCCCTCACGACACTCATGACCCGCTTTTGCACGGGTGAGGACAGCTAGCTGGCTCGCAGCAACAGCACATCAAGAAATCCTGGCAATTCAGACGCCAAAGATACTAACGGCAGACCACGTCGCAACAGACACAAGCGCCGCAACAACGGCGACAACGCCGAAGACACGGCAGTCAATGCCGGATTCAGTGGCCCTAAATCCGGTCAGCGGAAAAAGTTGTTCAAAAGAAGCAATCCGGGCCCGTCCAGTTTGGACCGCATACTCGATCGCTCGTGTCAAATTCACGGCACCCCCGATAAGCCGGCCAATCACACCAACAAAGAATGCTGGGTATTCAAGCAGGCCGGCAAGTTGAATGCCAAAAACAAGGACAAGGGGCTGCATAGTGACGACGAGGATGAGCCTCGGCCGCCGAACATAGGAGGACAGAAGAGGTTCCCTCCACAAGTGAAAATGGTGAACATGATATACGCAACCCATATTCCCAAGAGGGAATGGAAAGCGTGCGCTAAGGGACGTCTATGCGATGGAGCCAGTCGCCCCAAAGTTCAACCCATGGTCCTCTTGTCCGATCACCTTCGATCGCAGGGACCACCCCACTAGTATCCGTCATGGCGGATCTACCGCATTGGTCGTTGACCCCATCATTGACGGATTTCACCTCACTCACGTCCTTATGGACGGTGGCAACAGCCTGAACCTGCTCTATCAGGATACAGTGTGCAAAATGGGCATAGACCCCTCGAGGATCAAACCCACCAAAACCACCTTTAAAGGTGTAATCCCAGGTGTAGAGGCCTGTTGCACGGGCTCAATCACACTGGAAGTGGTATTCGGATCTCCGGACAACTTTCGAAGCGAGGAGTTAATCTTCGACATCATCCCCTTTCACAGCGGCTGTCACGCACTGCTCGGACGAACCGCATTTGCCAGATTCAATGCGGTACCGCATTATGCATACCTCAAACTCAAAATGCCAGGACCACGCGGGGTTATAACAGTTAATGGAAACACAGAGCGCTCGCTCCGCACGGAGGAGCACACTGCAGCCCTCGCAGCAGAAGCGCAAAGCAACCTTATTAGGCAAACCACCAATTCGGCGAAAAAGACCCCGGACACTTTCAAGCGAGTCCGGAGTACCCCGCAGGAGGATCGCCAGGCACGTTTTGAGCTTGCCTAGCAATTCGGCCTCCGTCCTAGTCCCAGTCAAGTGGCGAAATTTGCGTCGCGCGTACATAACTACGCACTCAAGATACCATGGGCACAGGTAGAGGTACCGCTACGGCACGTCCCACAATGCGGCTCAACCGCCACAGGGGCCATATACCTTTATCATTTTCTCTCTTTCAGGACCTTACTCTCTGGTAGCCCTTTCCGATAGTCTAATTGTTGGACCCATCGCGGTAAGGAAATACCAAGGAAGCAAGACGCTCTGACGTACAAGGGAATCCCCAGGTGGTCTCTGATAACGATCGAAATACATGTTTTGCATACCATACGCAACTTGCCCTTGGATAGGACATGTCAAATAGTCCTGTTTTTTGCTTATTGCACTACTTGTATCCATACGCTTTGACGTATTATTTAATAACAATGCATAGCGTTAGTCTATTATTGCATTCCCCTTCTTTTTTTCCCTTGTCTGCTTATTTACGACAAATTGCACCCGTACATTCTGGTACGACTAGTGCGCCAGGGGCTTCAGTATACCCCATAATACAGCGTGAGAAGTCCGACCACTTTCGACAGTGCGGCACCCCGAACTTATAGCATTATATGCATCAGCTCCGAATCATGTCTTGGGCCAATAGTTGGGTTTGCCCGGCTCCCATGTTTTGGTACCTTACATTCCGCAATATCGGCTAAGGTAGCACTGGGAGAACTACTGCGATTATGTCCCGGTTCTTCCGGACGAGCACCTCAGTAGAGAAAGCCGAAAACTGACTGTCATGATAAGGCGAGAGCTGGTCGCTGTTCGAGAGGTCTCAAGTCCTTAAAGACTTTTTCCGCTTCGGGCGAGGAGTCGATCTTGCCCGACTTAGGCGTATATAGCGCCCCAAATTCGGCCTTCCGAATACTAGGGGCTTCGCCAAAATTTAAAATTGTAGACTTCTATGGCTAAGTGAGAGTGATAAAGCTTTATAGTCCGATTGCCTGGTTCGTTGTGCTAAACACCTCCTTCGAAGGACCCAAAATTGGGATAAAGAGTGCTCAGGTTTATCCCAAACACCTCAGTACTAGTTACATGGGGGCAGAAGCCGACGACTGGCCAACTCTCAGATTTTATAAACGGCCGCACAGAAGGTAATATTTTAAATTAACAAGCGTTGCATAGCGCAAATGAACTTGTTTCATATTACAGGATCACATGAGTACATTCATTCAAATATTACATCCTTAGCACATTCCTCCGCCACAAGGCGAGCACCCTTCAGGACACTGTCATAATACTTTTCAGGGTGGAATGCTCCTTGCCCTCCGGCGGCCCCTCCTTCACCAGCTTTTCAGCGTCCAGCTTCGCCCAGTGCACCTTCACCCGGGCAAAAGCCCTGCGCGCACCCTCAATGCAGACGGACCGCTTTATGACTTCAAACCGTGGGCAGGCATTCACAAGCCACCTCACCAGACCGAAGTAGCTACCAGGCAGGGGCTCGCCAGGCCACATCCGGACTATAAGACCCTTCATGGCCTGTTCGGCCGCCTTGTGAAGCTCGACCAGTTGCTTCAACTGGTCTCTCAAGGGCATTGGGTGTTCGGTCCCAGTATACTGAGACCAGAACAACTTCTCCGTCGAGCTCCCCTCCTCGGCCCAGTAGAATTCCGCGGCATCCGATACACTGCGGGGTAGATCTGCGAACACTCCTGGAGAGCTCCGAACTTGGGTAAGTAAAAAGAAAGTTTCCTTCACATGCTTGCTTTGCATAATGAATGCCTTACCCGCCGCTATCTTCTTAGCCGCCTCAATTTCCTGGAGGTCCTTTTGGGCTTCAGCCTTGGCATGTTGTGCGCTTTCGAGGGCCTCCGCAAGCTCGGACCCTTGCGTCTTAGAGTCAAGCTCCAAGGACTCGTGTTTCTTGACGAGAGCCTGGAGCTCTTGCTGCACCTCGCCTACTCGGGCCTCTTGTTTCTCTCGCTCGATGCGCTCCTTGGCCGCTTTGTCTTCGGCCTCGGATAGCGCCTTCTGCAGGGCCGCCACTTCGGTCGTGGCCCCTAGCAAAATTCATGACGATCCTATTATTCCAAAACCAAATTTTTATTTATCAATATTCAGACGGGGTGTCACTTACCTTTGTTCTCTTCGAGCTGCCTCTTGGTAAGGCCGAGCTCTTCCTTGGACCGTTCAAGGTCCCGCTTTAGTGCGGCGACCTCCGCAGTACGAGCGGCGGCGGCCAGCAGTGAAGCCTGCTTATTCACATAGACACATTCTGATTAGATTCCTGCGATTATTATTTGATCCTCTATTCGGCCTTTCTTCGCGAACGCCAAACAGAGCATCAGGGGCTATTGTATGTTGTAACATTTTCTTACAATTTGATTACTTACCTCAAAGCCGGTTAGGAGGCTGGCACAGGCTTCAGTCAGTCCGCTCTTAGCGGACTGAACCTTCTTGCCTACCGCACTCATGATAGTGTGGTGCTCTTCGTCAATGGAAGCGCCGCGAAGCACTTCCAGCAAATTGTCCGATGCCTCTGGATGGACAGAGGCCATCGGAACAGATGGCTTGCCCCTCTTAGCGAGGGGTTTCCTGACAGAATCCGGAACCACTGGAGGTTCCGGCGCCATATTCGGCTTGGGGCTAGACTTGCTGCCCCCGGCGTTAGGCTCAGAGGAGTCTTGCCCCTCGTGCGAACCAGCATCTCCGTTAGGAGAGCATCCGCTGGATCTTCGGGCAGGGGGGCTGGACAATCGATCTGCTCCGCTGTCGCTACCCAGTCCTATTAAATGGCGTGGAGGCTTAGATCCCGCGCGTGGTTATACTGGGGAAAAGAACATCTTATGAGATATAAAAGACTTACCGGATTGGCAGGACGCTTTGCGCTGAGTTCGTGGTCCTCGATAAGGGGAGGAGGTACCTCGGCGCCCTTGAACAGCACCTTCCAGACGTCCTTGTGCGTCGTGTCGAAGAGCTCTCGCAGCGTCTGGTGCTCGGCCGGGTCGAACTCCCACAAATTGAATGCCCGTCTTTGACACGGGAGGATCCGACGGAAGAGCATGACTTGGACCACGTTGACAAGCTTGATTTTCTTGCTCATCATGTTTTTGACGCAGGTCTGGAGTCCGGTCAGCTCTACCGAGGAACGCCAGGATAGGCCCTTCTCTTTCCAGGAGGTGAGCCGCATGGGGATTCCGGGTCGAAATTCGGGGGCCGCCACCCAGTTGGTGTCGCGCGGCTCGGTGATGTAGAACCACCCCGATTGCCACCCCTTTACGGTCTCCACATAGGAGCCTTCGAGCCAGGTGACGTTGGGCATTTTTTCCACCATGGCGCCTCCGCACTCCGCTTGCTGGCCGACCACCACCTTCGGTTTAACGTTGAAGGTCTTCAGCCACAGGCCGAAGTGGGGCTTGATGCGGAGGAAGGCCTCGCACACGACAATAAATGCCGAGATGTTGAGGATGAAATTGGGGGCCAGATCGTGAAAGTCCAGCCCGTAGTAGAACATGAGCCCGCGGACAAACGGGTGGAGGGGAAATCCCAGTCCACGGACGAAGTGGGTAAGAAATACCACCCTCTCATGGGGTTCTGGAGTAGGGACGATCTGCCCCGCATCTGGTAGCCGGTGCGCGATATCCGCGCCCAGGTATCCGGCTCCCCGTAGCTTTGTTATGTCCTCCTCCATAACGGAGGAGACCATCCACTTGCCTCCTGCTCCGGACATGCTTGGAGTGGTTTGAGGAGAGAATGCGAACTTGGGTGCTGGAGCTCAAGTGCGCAAGAACGGATGAGCAAGGAGGAAGAGGGCGTGGGTGAAAAAGATGAATCCTTGTCTCTTTATAAGGGCGGAAGGAACTATGCGCCTCCCCACCTGCCTGGTAAACTCGCTTATTCCCCAAGCGCCGTAATTGATGGCGCGGTTAGGTTACCCACACCCGTATTGATGAGAATCCCATGATAAGGGGACACGATCTCTGCTTCGACAAGACATGCCAAGTAAACCACCTCGCGATATGTGCAGTGGCTGGTTGAGAAAAACAGTTCGAATAATGACCGAGCCATGGTGTGATGTCATGCTGCAGAATGTGTCAGCATATTAGATTTGTGGAAATATTATTCTCTCTACGGTGGTATGTGGAATTTGTTTTGCAGAGCCGGACACTATCCTTGTGTTCAAAATCTTCTATGGAATATTCGGAGGAGGAACCCGCCTTGCAATGCCGAAGACAATCTGCGCGCTGGACTCATCGTCATTGAAGCCTAGTTCAGGGGCTACTGAGGGAGTCCTAGATTAGGGGGTCCTCGGACAGCCGGACTATATACTTTAGCCAGACTGTTGGACTATGAAGACACAAGATTGAAGACTCCGTCCCGTGTTCGGATGGGACTCTCCTTGGCGTAGAAGGCAAGCTTGGCAATACGGATATGTAGATCTCCTCCCTTGTAACCGACTCTGTGTAACCCTAGCCCCCTCCGATGTCTATATAAACCGGAGGGTTTAGTCCGTAGGACAACAACAATCAGACCATAGGCTAGCTTCTAGGGTTTAGCCTCTACGATCTCGTGGTAGATCAACTCTTGTAATACTCATATCATCAAGATCAATCAAGCAGGAAGTAGGGTATTACCTCCATCGAGAGGGCCCGAACCTGGGTAAACATTGTGTCCCCCGCCTCCTTTTACCATCCGCCTTAGACGCACAGTTCGGGACCCCCTACCCGAGATCCGCCGGTTTTGACACCGACAGCGGTGACATGCTGGCCCTCTCCTTTGGGTCCAACGAACCTTCTGATGAAGATAGCGGAGAGCTGTCCCGAGCCGGACTACAATAACACGATTCAAACATTGCAAGGCAGAAAGGACGGACGTTCGGGCGTGCATAAGGATTTTTGATACTTACGATGTGGCTCGAGGCTTGGCCCGGGAAGGCCGCTCCGGGCTGCTATCGACACCCCACGCGGAGTTACCCGCGGGGGAGCCTTTTCCCCTCTTGGGCGCCTTCACCTCCAGGTTCTTAGAAGCCGCCCTCTTCTTCCTCCCCGCCTCAGGTGGGGAGTCATCTTCTTCTTCCTCCGCTTCGTTGTCGTCTTCGACAGACGAAGAGTGAGTCTCATCTTCGGACATCACGTCTGAAGCTCCTTTTTGGCGAAGGCCACTCCTGGTCCCCTTGGCCGCTTTCTTGGCCTTCTTCTCCGGCATGTCATAAGGCGCCGGAAACAACATCTTCGTCAGAAGTGGGAATTCTTGCTCCTCAGGAAGCGGAGCCGGACAGTTAATCCACTCCGCCACCTCTATCCAGGCCTGGCGAAGTGGATGGGAGAGCTTCGAATCCATCCTCAAAATATGCCGGTGAAGGATATACCTTGAAAACATTAAAAGACTTACCGAATTGGCCTGGCGTTTTAAGCTAAGCCCGCGATCTTCGGTCGTGGGCGGTGGCGTCTCGCCAGCCTTGAAGAGCACTTTCCAGTTATCTTCGTGCGTCGCGCCGAAGAGCTCTAGTAGTGTCTGGTGCTTGGCTGGGTCATACTCCCACAAATAGCAACTCTGACGTTGGCACGGAAGGATCCGGCGAATGAGCATAACCTGGATCACATTGACAAGCTTGATCTTCTTGGTTATCATGTTCTGGACGCACGTCTCGAGCCTAGTTATCTCGTTCGAAGATCCCCAGGTCAGGCCCTTCTCTTGCCAGGAAGTGAGCCGCATCGGAACTCCGGATCGGAATTCGGGGGCTGCTACCCAGTTGGTGTCACGCAGCTCAGTGATGTAAAACCACCCCGATTGCCATCCCTTCACCGTCTCCGCAAAGGAGCCTTCGGGCCAGGTGACATTGGGCATCTTGCCCACCATGGCGCCTCCGCACTCTGCTTGTTGACCGCTCACCACCTTCGGTTTCACATTGAAGGTCTTCAGCCATAGGCCGAAGTGAGGTGGGATGCGGAGAAAGGCCTCGCACATGACAATAAATGCCGAGATATTGAGGATAAAATTGGGGGCCAGATCGTGGAAGTCCAGCCCATAGTAAAACATCAATCCGTGGACAAACGGTGGAGGGGGAATCCCAGCCCTCGGACAAAGTGTGTGAGAAACACAACCCTCTCGTAGGGCTCCGGAGTAGGGACGATTTGCCCTTTTGCCGGGAGTCAGTGAGCAATCTCCTTGGCTAAATATCCGGCCTCCCGGAGCTCCGTGATGTCCTTCTTCTTGACGGAGGAGGCCATCCACTTGCCTCTAGCTCTGGATCCGGACATGTTTGGAGTGCTTTCTCGAACGAGGAAAAGCTAAAGCTTGGGCGCTGGAGCTCAGGGATGGAAGGACTGAAGGAGAGAAAGGGTGTGGGTGAAGGAAGAGAGTCCTTATCCCCTTATAAAGGCCGTGAATATCAAGCACCTCCCCACTCGCCCTAAAAACTCGCCTATTCCCAAGGGCTGTATAAACGGCACGGTTGGGTTACCCATGCCCGCATTGATGAGAATCCCGCAATGAAGGGACACGATCTCTGCTTTGACAAGACGTGCCAATGGCAACCGCGTCTCGAAACGTGGAACGGTGAACACAAAACGGTCCGAAGTTATGACCAGGCTGACGTAATGTCATGATGTAAAAAGCTGTCAGCGGATGGGATTCATGCAATTATTATATTCTCTCTGCGGTTGTGTGTGGTACATGTTACGGGTCCGGATATTATCATTGCGTCCGAAGACTATCTTGGAGTTTGGAAAGAAGGGAACCCGCCTTGCAATGCCGAAGACAATCTGCGTGCCGGACTCCTCGTCATTGAAGCCAGGTTCAGGGGCTACTAAGGGAGTCCTGGACTAAGGGGTCCTTGTTGGAAATATTCCCTAGAGGCAATAATAAAATGGTTATTATTATATTTCCTTGTTCATGATAATTGTCTATTGTTCATGCTATAATTGTGTTATCCGGAAATCGTAATACATGTGTGAATACATAGACCACAATATGTCCCTAGTGAGCCTCTAGTTGACTAGCTCGTTGATCAACAGATAGTCATGGTTTCCTGACTATGGACATTGGATGTCATTGATAACGGGATCACATCATTAGGAGAATGATGTGATGGACAAGACCCAATCCTAAGCATAGCACAAAAGATCGTGTAGTTCGTTTGCTAGAGCTTTTCCAAATGTCAAGTATCATTTCCTTAGACCATGAGATTGTGCAACTACCGGATACCGTAGGAGTGCTTTGGGTGTGCCAAACGTCACAACGTAACTGGGTGACTATAAAGGTGCACTACGGGTATCTCCGAAAGTGTCTGTTGGGTTGGCACGAATCGAGACTGGGATTTGTCACTCCGTATGACGGAGAGGTATCTCTGGGCCCACTCGGTAACGCATCATCATAATGAGCTCAATGTGACCAAGTGTTTGGTCACGGGATCATGCATTACGGTACGAGTAAAGTGACTTGCCGGTAACGAGATTGAACAAGGTATTGGGATACCGACGATCAAATCTCGGGCAAGTAACGTACCGATTGACAAAGGGAATTGTATACGGGATTGATTGAATCCTCGACATCGTGGTTCATCCGATAAGATCATCGTGGAACATGTGGGAGCCAACATGGGTATCCAGATCCCGCTGTTGGTTATTGACCGGAGAGTCGTCTCGGTCATGTCTGCATGTCTCCCGAACCCGTAGGGTCTGCACACTTAAGGTTCGGTGACGCTAGGGTTGTAGAGATATTAGTATGCGGTAACCCGAAAGTTGTTCGGAGTCCTAGATGAGATCCCGGACGTCACGAGGAGTTCCGGAATGGTCCGGAGGTGAAGAATTATATATAGGAAGTCAGGTTTCGGCCACCGGGAAAGTTTCGGGGGTCACCGGTATTGTACCGGACCCCCAGAAGGGTCCCGGGGGTCCACCGGGTGGGGCCACCTATCCCGGAGGGCCCCATGGGCTGAAGTGGGGAAGGGAACCAGCCCTTGGTGGGCTGGTGCGCCCCCCTTGGGCCTCCCCCGCGCCTAGGGTTGGAAACCCTAGGGGTGGGGGGCGCCCCACTTGGCTTGGGGGGCAAGCCACCCCCTTGGCCGCCCCCCCAGGGGGCCTATATATAGGAGGGGGAGGGAGGGCAGCCGCACCACAGCCCTTGGCGCCTCCCTCTCCCTCCCGTGACACATCTCCCTCCTCCAGTAGCGCTTGGCGAAGCCCTGTCAGAATCCCGCTACTTCCACCACCACGCCGTCGTGCTGCTAGATCTCCATCAACCTCTCCTTCCCCCTTGCTGGATCAAGAAGGAGGAGACGTCGCTGCTCCATACGTGTGTTGAACGCGGAGGTGCCGTCCGTTCGGCGCTCGGTCATCGGTGAGTTGGATCACGACGAGTACGACTCCATCAACCCCGTTCACTTGAACGCTTCCGCTCGCGATCTACAAGGGTATGTAGATGCACTCATCTCTCTCGTTGCTAGATGACTCCATAGATTGATCTTGGTGATGCGTAGAAAATTTTAAATTTCTGCTACGATCCCCAACAGTCCTCGGGCGTCCGGCCTGTTATCCATGGGCCGGACTAATGGGCCGTGAAGACATGAAGGCCGAAGACTGTACCCGTGTCGGGATAGGACTCTCCTTGGCGTGGAAGGCAAGCTTGGCGATCAACTATGAAGATTATTTCTCATGTAACCGACTCTATGTAACCCTAGATCCCTCCAGTGTCTATATAAACCGGAGGGCGTAGTCCGGAAAGGATATACTCATTACCATAGTCATACAGGCTAGGCCTCTAGGGTTTAGCCATTACGATCTCGTGGTAGATCTACTCTTGTAATACTCATATTCATCAAGATCAATCAAGCAGGAAGTAGGGTATTACCTCCATAGAGAGGGCCCGAACCTGGGTAAACATCGTGTCCCCTGTCTCCTGCAACCATCGACCTTAGACGCACAGTTGGAGACCCCCTACTCGAGATCCGCCGGTTTTGACACCGACATCTCCATGATTCTACTCTTCAAATGTGCATTGCTTCAAAAGCAAATTCCTCACTAAGCACATCTTCACGGGGAGTTCTTCTATATCTTGTAATCAAATTCCTCAATATCAGTATTTACACTTTATATGTTTATCCCCGTTGGAAACTTAACCTATATTGTCATCAATCACCAAAGGGGGGAGATTATAAGTGCATCTAGTGCCCCTTAGTGATTTTGGTGTATTGAGCACTTACAGGTTAAGGGACTGATGCGTTTACGAGTGTACACAGTTCTATAAGTCTATGAGGAGTTTGATATTTACAGAGAAAGTCGACCCCTAAAAATGAATGTCTTCAACTGAAGACTTTGGATTTCTGAAGACTTTCTGAAGACTTTGAAAGTGAAGAAATTGGTGTGACCGTGAAGACTTGGATTTCATGCGAGGAACATGAAGCGTGAAGACTTCTGTTTTCATAGTTTCATTTTCTCTTTCTTGAGTCATAGGAAACACCGTACTGTTAAAGGGGGTCGAGGAAAAACTAAGGAAAAGTTTCCAAGTGATGCTCATCTCAAAATCCTACACCTACCAATCCTTTCGAGTGAAGCCATTGGAAATCTCATGCAGTTCAGCCAATTTCTTCAGTGACAGAGACGAAGATCTTCTGGTCTCTGAGGAATTTGTTCTGACTGAGGAGTTAGGAATTCACCAGTGCGGATTGCCTACAAGTGAGGAACATGATAGCCCTGAGGAATTTGTACCTCAAATTTCCGAACGTTGCTGTGCTACGTGCCAGCTATCCCAAAATATCTACCCACCTAACAGTCATATCATTGAAGGGCATTTATGTCTTATCATGTCGGGATGCTCCCTAGGCTATAAATAGCCGCCCCCTACAACCACTAGCTGGTTGGCTGCTCCGAGAGAAACCGACACCTGTCATTGAGAGCAACCTATCCTCCGAGGACTTTGAGCGAAAATCATCAAGTGAGGAAAACCCAAACCCAAACACCTACAAACCCAAAGTGATTGAGCATCACTGAAGAGATTGATCCTGTGTGGATCCGACACTTGTTACCTTTGAAGACTGTGCATCTTCCAGACGGTTAGGTGTCATGGCCTAGAGCATCCAAGAGGAAATTGTGGATCGCCGAGTGACCGAGTTTGTGAAGGTTTGGAAGTCACCTGAAGACTTACCACGAGTGATTGGGCGAGGTCTATGTGACCTTAGCTCAAGGAGAATACGGTGAGGACTGTGTGTCCTCATGTTTAAATACCTAGCCGCTCCAACCAGACGTACAACCATCACAACAGTTGGAACTGGTCTACCAAATCACTTTCTTCACCAAGCCTACTGGTTCTATTTCCTCAACCCTTCCATTTCCTCGTTACTATGATGTGTGTTTGTTCATATCTGTTTGAAGACTTTGACTGAAGACTTTCTCAATTTCCTCAGTTCAATTTCTTCAGTCTGTTAGTCTTCATCCTGTTTATCCTGTGCTTACGTTTTCTGTACTCTGTGTTTGCTTTCATTTCATCATGATGTCTATGCTTATGTTATGTTATGTCTGCATCTGAGTACTTATTCCGCTGCAAGTAGTTCTTCGCTAAGGAATTTCCTCACCCTGAAATTCCTTAGTGAAGAATTCATAAAAATCGCCTATTCACCCCCCCCCCTCTAGTCGACTTAACGCACTTTCAATAGTAGCCCCTGGGTATTTGATACTGGTTCAGTTGCTATGACTAGTAACTTGAAACAGGAGTTACAAAATGAATAGAGACTAGTTGAGGGCGAGGTAACGATGTGTGTTGGAAGTGATTCCAAGGTTGATAAGATCACCATCGCACATTCCCTTTACCTTCGGGATTAGTGTTGAACCTAAAATAAATGTTATTTGGTGTTTGCGTTGAGCATAATATGATTGGATCATGTTTATTACAATACGATTATTCATTGAAGTCAAAGAATAATTGTTATTCTATTTACATGAATAAAACCTTCTGTGGTCATACACCCAAGGTGAATGGTTTATTGAATCTCGATCATAGTGATACACATATTGATAATATTGATGCCAAAAGATGCAAAGTTAATAAAGATAGTGCAACATGTTTGTGGCACTGTCGTTTAGGTCATATTGGTGTAAAGCGCATGAAGAAACTCCATGTTGATGGGCTTTTGGAATCACTTGATTATGAATGACTTGATGCTTGCGAACCATGCCTCATGGGCAAGATGACTAAAACTCTGTTCTCCGGAACAATGGAGCGAGCAAATGACTTATTGGAAATAATACATACCGATGTATGCAGTCCAATGAGTGTTGAGGCTCGCGGCAGGTATCGTTATTTTCTGACCTTCATAGATGATTTGAGTAGATATGAGTATATCTACTTAATGAAACACAAGTCTGAAACGTTCGAAAAGTTCAAAGAATTTCAGAGTGAAGTGGAGAATCATCTTAACAAGAAAATAAAGTTTCTACGATCTGATCGCAGAGGCGAATGTTTGAGTTACGAGTTTGGCCTTCATTTAAAACAATGTGGAATAGTTTCACAAACTCATGCCACCTGGAACACGACATCATAATGGTGTGTCCGAACGTCATAACTGTACTTTATTAGATATGGTGCGATCTATGATGTCTCTTACCGATTTACCACTATCGTTTTGGGGTTATGCATTAGAGACAGCTGCATTCACGTTAAATAGGGCACCATCTAAATCCGTTGAGATGACACCGTATGAACTGTGGTTTGGCAAGAAACCTAAGTTGTCATTTCTTAAAGTTTGGGGCTGATGCTTATGTGAATAAGCTTCAACCTGATAAGCTCGAACCCAAATCGGAGAAATGCGTCTTCATAGGATACCCAAAAGGAAACTATTGGGTACACCTTCTATCACAGATCCGAAGGCAAGATATTCATTGCTAAGAATGGATCCTTTCTAGAGAAGGAGTTTCTCTCGAAAGAAGTGAGTGGGAGCAATGTAGAACTTGATGAGGTAATTGTACCTTTTCTTGAATTGGAAAGTAGTTCATCACAGAAATCAATTCGAGTGATTCCTACACCAACTAGTGAGGAAGCTAATGATGATGATCATGAAACTTCAGATCAAGTTACTACCAAACCTCGTAGGTCAACCAGAGTACGGTCCGCACCAGAGTGGTACGATAATCCTGTTCTGGAAGTCATGTTACTAGACCATGACGAACCTACAACTATGAGGAAGTGATGATGAGCCAGATTCCGTGAAATGTCTTGAGGCCATGAAATCTGAGGTGGGATCCATGTATGAGAACAAAGTATGGACTTTGATTGACTTGCCCGATGATCAGCGAGCCATTGAGAATAAATGGATCTTCAAGAGGAAGACGGACGCTGATAGTAGTGTTACTATCTACAAAGCTCGAATTGTCGCAAAAAGTTTCCGACAAGTTCAAAGTGTTGACTACGATAAGATTTTCTCACTCGTAGCGATGCTTAAGTCTGTCCGAATCATGTTAGCGATTGCCACATTTTATGAAATCTGGCAAATGGATGTCAAAACTACATTCCTTAATGGATTTCTTAAAGAAGAGTTGTATATGACGCAACAAGAAGGTTTTCTCAATCCTAAAGGTGCTAACAAAGTGTGCAAGCTCTAGCGATCCATCCATGGACTGGTGCAAGCATCTCGGAGTTGGAATATACGCTTTGATATGGTGATCAAAGCATATGGTTTTATACAAACTTTTGGTGAAGCCTGTATTTACAAGAAAGTGAGTGAGAGCACTATAACCTTTCTGATAAGTATATGTGAATGACATATTGTTGATCAGAAATGATGTAGAATTTTCTGGAAAGCATAAAGGAGTGTTTGAAAGGAGTTTTTCAAAGAAAGACCTGGGTGAAGCTGCTTACATATTGAGCATCAAGATCCATAGATACAGATCAAGACGCTTGATAAGTTTTTTTCAATGAGTACATACCTAGACAAGTTTTTGAAGTAGTTCAAAATAGAACAGTCAAAGAAGGAGTTCTTGCCTATGTTGCAAAGTGTGAAGTTGAGTAAAGACTCAAAACCCGACCACGGCCGAAAATAGAAAGAGAATGAAAAGTCATTCCCTATGCCTCAACCATAGGTTCTATAAAATATGCTATGCTGTGTACCAGACCTATTGTGTACCTTGCCATGAGTTTGGCAAGGAATATGATAGTGATCCAGGAGTGGATCACTGGACAACGGTCAAAGTTATCCTTAGAGGACTAAGGAAATATTTCTCGGTTATGGAGGTGATAAAGAGTTCGTCGCAAAGAGTTACACGATGCAAGCTTTGACACCGATCTGGATGACTCTGAGTCTTGATCTAGATACATATTGAAAGTGGGAGCAAATAGCTAGAGTAGCTCCGTGCAGAGCATTGTAGACATAGAAACTTTGCAAAATACATACGGATCTGAATGTGGCAGACCCGTAGACTAAAAACTTCTCTCACAAGCAAAACATGATCACACCTTATTACTCGTGGGTTTTAATCACATAGCGATGTGAACTAGATTATTGACTCTAGTAAACCATTTAAGTGTTGGTAACATGACGATGTGAACTATGGGTATTAATCGCATAAAGATGTGAACAATTGGTGTTAAATCACATGGCAATGTGAACTAGATTATTGACTCTAGTGCAGGTGGGAGACTGAAGGAAATATGCCCTAGAGGCAATAATAAAGTTGTTATTTATATTTCCTTATATCATGATAAATGTTTATTATTCATGCTAGAATTGTATTAACCGAAAACTTAGTACATGTGTGAATACATAGACAAACAGAGTGTCCTTAGTATGCCTCTACTTGACTAGCTCGTTAATCAAAGATGGTTAAATTTCCTAACCATAGAATGTGTTGTCATTTGATGAACGGGATCACATCATTAGAGAATGATGTGATGGACAAGACCCATCCGTTAGCTTAGCATAATGATCGTTAAGTTTTATTGTTATTGCTTTCTTCATGACTTATACATATTCCTCTGACTATGAGATTATGCAACTCCCGAATACCGGAGGAACACCTTGTGTGCTATCAAACGTCACAATGTAACTGGGTGATTATAAAGATGCTCTACAGGTGTCTCCGAAGGTGTTTTTTGGGTTGGCATAGATCGAGATTAGGATTTGTCGCTCCAAGTATCGGAGGGGTATCTCTGGGCCCTCTCGGTAATGCACATCACTATAAGCCTTGCAAGCAATGTGACTAATGAGTTAGTTGAAGGATGATGCATTACGGAATGAGTAAAGAGACTTGCCAGTAACGAGATTGAACTAGGTATGATGATACCGACGATCGAATCTTGGGCAAGTAACATACCGATGATAAAGGGAATGACGTATGTTGTTATGCGGTTTGACCGATAAAGATCTTCGTAGAATATGTAGGAGCCAATATGAGCATCCAGGTTCCGCTATTGGTTATTGACCGGAGATGTGTCTCGGTCATGTCTACATAGTTCTCGAACCCGTAGGATCCGCACGCTTAACGTTCGATGACGATTTATATTATGAGTTATGTGATTTGATGTACCAAAGTTTGTTCGGAGTCCCGGATGAGATCACGGACATGATGAGGAGTCTCGAAATGGTCGAGACATAAAGATTGATAATATTGTAAGGTTGTGTTTGGACACCGGAATGGTTTCGGAAAGGTTCGGACATTTTCCGGAGTACCGGGAGGTTACCGGAACCTCCCGGGGAGTTAATGGGCCTTCATGGGCCCTAGTGGAGAGAGGAGGCAGCGGCCAGGTGGAGGCGCGCGCCCCCCAAGCCCAAACCGAATTGGACTAGGGTTGGGGGCCCTTTCCTTCTCTCCTCCTCCTCCTTCCGCCTTCTCCTAGTGGGAATAGGAAAGGGGGGCGAATCCTACTTGGACCGGGAGTCCAAGTAGGACTCCCCCCCATGGCGTGCCCCCCCTTGGGTCGGCCACCTCTCCTCCCCCCTTTATATATGTGGGAGGGGGCACCCCAAAGACACACCAAGCCTTCTCTTAGCCGTGTGCGGTGCCCCCCTCCACAGTTACACACCTCGGTCATATCGTCGTAGTGCTTAGGCGAAGCCCTACGCCGGTAACTTCATCATCACCGTCGCCACACCGTCGTGCTGACAGAACTCTCCTTCGTCCTCAACTGGATCAAGAGATCGAGGGACGTCATCGAGCTGAACGTGTGTTGAACGCGGAGGTGCCGTACGTTCGGTGCTTGGATCGGTTGGATCGCGAAGACGTTCGACTACATCAACCGCGTTACTAAACGCTTCCGCTTTCAGTCTACGAGGGTATGTGGACACACTCTCCCCGCTCGTTGCTATGCATCTCATAGATAGATCTTGCGTGATCGTAGGTAATTTTTTTGAAATGTTACGTTCCCCAACAGTGCTATCGTACCTAACTCTGCAGGCTGACAGAGTGCATTAAATGTGCCGCTCAATGTCACATCACAGCGTGCCCGGCAGGCCTTGCTGGCCTGTTTCGCCAGCTTCGTGCCTGCTTGCTTGACACGTCTCAGGACGGGTGTCGTTTGGAGGTATTTTCTGTAGGAAGTGGCTACCATGTGGCAGGAAGTAGCCACTCAGCCACTTAGGAGCTTGACACCGCACTGATCGACGACGTGCGTCACTGTGAGGTGGTGTGGTGGACTGGTTTGCCTCCGCGAGCCCCAACAGGCCCGCCGGGGCGATCTTGGAGGCTTGATTTCGGGGTAATCCCAACCTTGCCAGGCTCGCCTGCCCGCCAAGGGAGGTTCTTCCCGTAGTGGTATCTTGTCTCTTTGGCTAGTCTTGGTCTTCTTGATCTGCACTTTGATCCTTCAAAGAACAGATCCCTCGCGCTTTGATCTGATCTTGGTGCTGTAATCTTGTCCTTTAAGCTTGTTGGCTTGTTGTCCGTGCACAAGTCAAGGGAAAACATATACCCCCGTCTGTGTTCCCCGACAGTGAATGAATTGTTACTTTGGCATAAGAAATTATATGACAATATATGTTGCTGTTCTAAAGATGATCATGATGCCCTCATGTCCGTATTTTATTTTATCGACACCTCTATCTCTAAACATGTGTACATATTTTTGGATTTCGGCTTTCGCTTGAGGACAAGCGAGGTCTAAGCTTGGGGGAGTTGATACGTCCATTTTGCATCATGGTTTTATATTGATATTTATTGCATTATGGGCTGTTATTACACAATATATCACAATACTTATGCATTTTCTCTCTTATTTTACAAGGTTTACACAAAGAGGGAGAATGCCGGCAGCTGGAATTCTGGACTGGAAAGGAGCAAATCTGAGAGACCTATTCTGCACAACTCCAAAAGTCCTGAAACTTCACGGAGAATTATTTTGGAATATATAAAAAACATTGGGCGAAGAAAGCACCTGGGGGGACCCACTAGGCAACCACAAGGGTGGGGGGGCGCCCTACCCCCCTAGGCGCGCCCCTACCTTGCCGCCCACCTGGCAGGCCCCTGGTGCCCATATTTTGCTATATGAAGGGTTTTTACCTGGAAAAAAAATCAAGAGGAAGCTTTCGGGACGAAGCACCGCCGTCTCGAGGCGGAACTTGGGCAGAACCAATCTAGGGCTCCGGCGGAGCTGTTCTGCCGGGGAAACTTCCCTCCCGGAGGGGGAAATCGTCGCCATCGTCATCACCAACAATCCTCTCATCGAGAGGGGGTCAATCTCCATCAATATCTTCACCAGCACCATCTCCTCTCAAACCCTTGTTCATCTCTTGTATCCGATCTTTGTCTCAAAACCTCAGATTGGTACCTGTGGGTTGCTAGTAGTGTTGATTACTCCTTGTAGTTGATGCTAGTTGGTTTATTCGGTGGAAGATCATATGTTCAAATCCTTAATGATAATTAATACTCCTCTGATTATGAACATGAATATGCTTTGTGAGTAGTTACGTTTGTTCCCGAGGACATGGGAGAAGTCTTGTTATAAGTAATCATGTGAATTTGGTATTCGTTCGATATTTTGATGAGATGTATGTTGTCTTCCTCTAGTGGTGTTATGTGAACATCGACTACATGACACTTCACCATGATTTGGGCCTAGGGTAAGGCATTGGGAGGTAATAAATAGATTATGGGTTGCTAGAGTGACAGAAGCTTAAACCCTAATTTATGCGTTGCTTCGTAAGGGGCTGATTTGGATCCATATGTTTCATGCTATGGTTAGATTTATCTTAATTCTTCGTAGTTGCGGATGCTTGCGAGAGGGGTTAATCGTAAGTGGGAGGCTTGTCCAAGGAAGGGCAGCACCCAAGCACCAAGGAGGCTTGTCCAAGGAAGGGCAGCACCCAAGCACCGGTCCACCCACATATCAAATTATCAAAGTAACGAACGCGAATCATATGAGCATGATGAAAACTAGCTTGACAGTAATTCCCATGTGTCCTCAGGAGCGCTTTTCTTTATATAAGAGTTTGTCCAGGCTTGTCCTTTGCTGTGAAAAGGATTGGGCCACCTTACTACACCTTAGTTACTTTTGTTACTCGTTACCCGTTACGAATTATCTTATCACACAACTATCTGTTACCGATAATTTCAGTGCTTGCAGAGAATACCTTGCTGAAAACCGCTTGTCATTTCCTTCCGCTCCTCGTTGGGTTCAACACTCTTACTTATCTAAAGGACTACGATAGCTCCCCTATACTTGTGGGTCATCACACCATTATCATGGTGGAAGGCTCAGATAACGACATCACGAACTTGAATTTCCTCTTGCTCTGCTTCCAGCAGATGTCGGGGCTCAGGATTAACTTTGATAAAAGTGCAGTGATGGTGTTGGGCTACTCCCAGGACGAACGCCAGAGCATCACGGACCGCCTGAACTGTCAGCTCGGATGCTTCCCTACGACCTACTTGGGGATCCCCATTAGCGACTCCAGGCTCACGGTGGCCGAGCTGCGGCCCACGGTGAACAAGCTCACATCGCATTGAGCCTTGGCAGGGGAGATGGCTATCTAAGGCCGCTCGGACGGTGCTCATTAACTCGTCCCTGTCTAGCCTGCTCCTGTTCATTATGAGCTTCTATAGCCTTCCAGAGACGCTTCATCATGAGATTGCCAGAGTCCAGGGTCGCTTTCTTCTGGGCTGGTGAGGGCGATAAGCAGAAGTACCACATGGTTCGGAGGACTGAGATCTGCAAGCCTCGCGACCAGGGTGGCCTCGGGATCATGTCCTCCAAACACATGAACATTGCCTTCTGACTAGGTGGCTATGGAGGATTGCGAACGGGGAGGGTGGCCTTTGGCTGCGCATCATTCAACAAAAATACCTTCGCGGACAGCCGCTCGCCTTCTGCCAGGGCACCGGAGGGTCTTAATTCTGGCAATCCATCATACAGTTACTACCAGTCCTTCGCCTCGGGACCTCAATAGCGGTTGGCTCTGGCACGTCCACGTTGTTTTGGTTCGATCGTTGGGCTGGCGACGCCCCCTTTGCGGCTCGCTTCCCAGACCTGTTCGCCATCGCGGTCGATCCTAGGATCTCCGTTGAGGTGGCCCTTATTGACTTAGGGCACCTGGCGTTGCGATGACCGTTCGGCCACGGCTGAAAATGCCTCATGGCAGGACTTGCTAGACTGTATCGCGCTGCACGAGCCTGCCTCGGAGAACGAGGATGACCACACCATGTGGAGACTCGAGCCCTCTGGCCAATTCTCCATGAAATCCCTATACCAGGCTATCACACCTTCACCGGGTCCTGAGGCTTTGACGACCATCTGGGAGACCCGGCTCCCCTTAAAGATAAGGATATTCCTGTGGCAATGGATCCGCGGCCGCCTCCCTTCCGACATGGAGGTACTTAAGCGCAACGGCCCCGGGGACAGGTTATGTCCGCTATGCGGGACGAAGGAAGATTCGAACCATATCTTCTTCACCTGCGTGTCCGCGCAGTTCCTCTGGAGCTGTTTCCGTGAAGTAGTGGGTGGAAACTGGTGCCACAACAACTTCCCCGCTCTCTTCGCTGAACTCCAAGATTTACCCCCTACGGCCCGCCACATTAGGTGGCTGACCATCGGGGTGCTAGCCTGGACGTTGTGGACGGTTAGGAATAAGCTCCTGATTCAGCGTATACCTCTTCGACATGCTACTGACACTGTGTTTAAATGGTGTGGTTACTTGTAGCTTTGGCGGCTGCTTAGCCGCCCCAGGGAGAGAGACGCCATCAACTCCATCATGTCCCAGCTTGGCGCGATGGCTCTCCATTTGGCACCACCACTCCCTCCCCCCACCATCGGAGCCGGATTAGATCTTCCCCGCCCTCGCCGCCACTTATGTGGGTGCGTCCTTGTTGTGTGTGTGTTGGGCTTGTTGAGCTATGCCCGCAACATAACCTTCTTTGTTTGGTGTGTTTGCATGTGGTTGTTGTATTGTGAGACTTTGCGTGCGGTGGCGGTGTGTGTGTGTTCGCTTGTCGGTACATTGTTGGACCTTGTGCTCGGTGGTTTGCTTTATATATAAAGCGGGGCGAAAGCCTTTTTCGGTATTAAAGGGCTTCCAAGCAGACCTAGCCTATCTAGGACGCACACCGTCCACGAGTACTGAGAATGAGACTGCTTGATTGTAAATCTCTTGCTATTATGGTTCAAAAGATCATCTCCTCCACACTCAAAAACTCTCACAAGATGGATTTGAGAGGTTGGAGTGGTAAGCAAGGGGGGATTTACCTTAAACTTAGCACATGATATATAGGAGATCAAAATGGGATTTGAATATGTTTGCTTTGAGCTACAAGTGAGTTTGTGGGATAGGTGTATAATCTAGAGCAAAAAATGAGACTATTACACGTATTTTTGCAGTGCACGTTGGCTCTCAAAGTTTACTCTGGAATCATCCAACAAAACTAAAGGGTGCAACTTTTGAACAACTAGGAGGGTATGACCAGAACTCATTTGAAGGCTTTGACTGGCACCGGCTCACCAGCGCATGCTACTGGAAGCGTACGGAAATTATAACTGCATGTCGTTCAGAATTGGGAGCCACATACAAAAGAGTGCACGAGTTGATGTGTATTCGGGTCATAGAAGTGGTTGGTAACTAACGATATGCTCGTATTGATGAAGTTATTATTGTTGTAATCAAAGAAGCATTGCCCCAAATGCTTTTAGAAAGATTCGAAGTAATTCAAGCTGTAATTGTCCATACATGTATAATAATCCGCTATGATGAGCAAACTTTCCCCTCCAGACTTCACCGACGAGCCTATGGATTCGCCTTCCCTCTGCTTGCAGCTCCGGCGGCCGGTGTCGGGGAGGGGAATGTCGGTGCCTCCGCTCCGGTTAGAATTTTAGGTTAGGATTTTTTAATCCTCGCGGGTGCGCTGTTCGAGTAGATGGCGACGATTCTTCATTGAGTTTGTCTTCCGGCTTTTGATCCTCCTCGAGTTCGTCTGCTTGGACGTAGTCAACGGAGCTCAGGCGTAGACTCATGCCGTCTCCTTGGATCCGTGAGGTTGAAGTTTCTCGTCATGTGGCGAGATTTGATGTCAGGTGCTCCAGATCTATGGATGGTTTCAACGGCAACCATTGCCTCCATGGCGCTGTTCCTTATAACATGCAAGAAGGCTTTCCGTTTGTTATCGACAAGATCAAGCCGGCTCCGGCAGGGAAGCGACGACAGCGGCACGTCGGCGACTCGTTCTCGCGGCAATATCGATGGTCGCGGAATCTCAATGTAATTTTTATTATGTATGAGATCCTTTGTACTTTCGGTTAATTTTTAAAATAGATCTAATGCTTTTCTCAAAATAAATAAATAATCTGTTAATGGATGTTTTTTTAACACGGTACGGCGCCTCGCAGTCGACGAAGATGTCAAATCTAAGATTTGAATTTTGGTGGCCTTAGGGTACCACTATCTTCTTAACTATCCAATCACGGGTTGTTTTGCGACGAAGATGGATGTTTGAGGGTACAGATTCACATCCGGTCAGTTTGAACCTAGGTTAAAAAAGAAACGAAAGATGAAATAAGATAGTATACATTCTGGAGATAGAACCAAAGACGAAAGGAGTATCTCATCACCGCTCGGCACTAGCACCGCGAGACCTTATTTCCCGCCTCTCCGACGGGCTCCCGCCGAGAGAAACCGCCAAACCCTCCAAAATATGCCGCCCTCCCGGGAGCAGCCCGCCGCCGCCGCCGCCGCCGATGGCGGCGTTGAGGAGAATGTGATGGCTATCCTCGACTCCTTCGTCGGCATCAAGGATTCCCGTGACCTCCACGACGACCGTACCCACCACCTCTCCCCCCCGCGCCCCCTCCACCCCAACCCCTTCTCTTAGTTCCTCCCAACAGTTTGTAGGTCTCGTTCCCCGTTCCACTTGCCTGCTGATCCGGCGCTAACTCGTTGCCTCATCAATCTACTCAGGAGCCGCTTTTTTGGAGGCCGTGCGCTCCGTCGGCCTGGCCGGCGACAAACCCATGATCCCCACTGAGTACGGAACTCATCGCTCGTAAAGTAGATTAGTCTCCCGATATCTGCTGTTCAGCACGATACTTGTACTAATCTGCGAATTATTCAGTGTGGAAAGCTCTATACTCTCTCGATTCCTTTGTCGGAGTTAATTCGCTTGCTAATTGATATATGGTTTACTTTATTTTGTCGGGCAAATTTGATTGAATGATTCATCTTTCCGTGTCATCTCATAGGACGAACACTAGTCTGTAATTATCTATTTTGCTAATTAGAAAGATGAAGGAACTGATCTATATACTTTAACTCATATTCTGATTCCATTCCCGCATCATGATAGGGACATATGCGTATATGCTTTTATTTTTCTCAGTTCAATCATATAATACTGCATCTGCACATGTTTCCATCTTATTGTTCATTTGAGTTTCAAGAGGAGGAGCAATATTTTTTAGCTTACTCAAATTAGTAGATTGTTGTTCGATGAATGGGTGGGATACAAAATGAAAGGGGGGCAATAAGTTCTGTACATCCCACTATTACAATGTGCCAAACTAATAGGGAAGTCGTGCCATGATTTATTATTACAGAAGTATTGAGTGATTTGTTCACATCTATGTCAATATCATATCATATCATATCGGAGTAATACCAAAATAAATATGCCTAACATGAAGGAAGACTAAAGTGTTTCTCCTCTTTCTTCAAATATATAATCTGGTATCTTCGTAATTCTGATGCAAAGCAGTTTCACCTTCTATGAGTACTTCCAGTGGCAAGAAAGTCATCTTACATCATGCTCCCTAGCCTTGTCTTAATGATCTTTGAACTGGAAAACACTTGTTCAACTTTTGGTATTGAAACCCATAATAACAAGCAAACAAAGCATCTATACCAATTAAGTACATATCTGAATGTGCAAGTATGTGACAAACATTCTTATTCCATTCTTCCACTGAATGAATATTTCGTGTAATCTTATGTGAGAAGTATTTGCCGAGTTTGACATGGGAATTATTTATGTAAATCTTTTACTTCTGGAAGGAGAATGTACGATGCTGTCTTTCTGATTCTTCAAAGCAGCAGCTCTTTGGAGCTAAACATTGCAAGTTTCCATCTCTTAGTGGAGCTGGGCAAGGTGAAATGTTCTCTACCCCTTTCACTCTTTCTGCCACCTTCGTGCAAGTTGAAATGTCCCTTCTCTCTCCATTTGTCCATCATGGTACTTTTGACAATGGGGAGATAGATTCTGGCCTGCTATGTTAGCCATTCTCATTCATATCCATTAGCAGAGAAAAGCCATTTATTTGGCAATGTTTCTTTTTGTTCTGTAGCATGACTAGTATTCACTTAACTACCCAAACATTGCTCCTTTTGTGGTTTACGGGAGCTCCATTTTATCGTTACTATACTACACTGATATACCACTAAACTGTAACATGTAAAAACCTATATGCTGTTAAGTTAGTATATTGTCATTTCATGGTTCATCTCATTTTGTGTGCTTTTGATGTTAACTTGCAGAAATATCCAAGAGTTTATTTGGCAAATTCTGGTTCCCAACAAACTCTAGTTATAGTTAAAGAGGTAAAAGGATGACATAATGTATTAGATGTTTCTTCAACAAACTGTGTACTGTTGTATGTTTTATACTTGTATTGGATTTAAAGATCTAACATGCATAAGTAATTTCCCATTTTCCAGTCATGGTCACCATTTCTCCTTGGCAATAATTTAGCTTCGGGTGAGAATGGGAGAAACACCAGTCGCTCAAATCACCTCTTTGATTCTTTGGTAAGCTGGTATTAGCGTGCTACATTATTTTCTTATGCTGTATTCATATTTGTAAATTCTGTTTTCCTGCTTATGAACATATTCGTCTTGAGTTTCCCTGCTCTTTTGGACCAAGAAGGATATCCTCACTGTATGTTCTTGGGGCCTGGGTATTTTAGCCTACATTATGCCTTTACTGGTTTTCTTTTACTTTTGTTCTTTTCCCCTAGCCACTTGATTACTTGAGTTCCTTGAAGACTATTTTTTACTGTTGTATTATATGTTGGTAATTATCTTAAGTGGAAATTAGGAACTAACTTTTGGATGTTAAAGACTGATTTGCAATACTTATTATCGTAAATTTGGCCTCCTCATTTTTCTGTGTCATGAAGTATCTGATTCAGTTTTACCCTTCTTTAGAGATTTTCTTTGTTGACTGAGGCCATGGTTGAAGCATCGAATGACACAGGTGCTAATAATGGGCTTAAGGTAAATCCCTGATGGTCTCTAAGGTTGGTCACAGTGGGGAGTAACTTAGACTAGTAACATGCATATGTTACTAGTCTATGTTACTACCTATATAGTGGGGAGTAACATATGTGTGGTGTCATGCAACACTTCATTCATTAGGTTGCAGACTCATTTTTTCTTGGTATGTGTAATGTTACCCATAGTGTGGGTTGTTGAAGTGTATATGTGGATTGCCTAACCCTTTCCATCAGTTCGGACTTTTGGTTGCGTTGGCTAGTGCATGAACCTTAATATGGTATTAGAGCTAAGGTCTTGAGTTCAAGTCCTGGCTTCCGCAATTTATCCAAAAATTCTTGTCCCTCCCTTTGTGTCCATGTATAGGCCTCTTGAGCCATACCTCTGAGTCTATCCATGTGTTGACTTTCCGCGTCACACGTGAGAGGGTGTTGAAGTGTGTATGTGGATTGCCTAGTCCTTTCCATCAGTTCGGACTTTTGTTTGCGTTGGCTAGTGCATGAAGCTTAACATGAGTAACATATTATGTTACCACATGCCTCTCTTCCACATCATTTATTTTGCCTAGATTTGTCTCAAAAATATATATTTTATTTTGCCTAGATATGTGTGATGTTACCACTTATGTTACTATGGGTAGTCTAACTACATAAAATATTGAAAAAGTCCACTTCTCAAACTTAAACTCCCACGAATGTCCACCTTTAAGTCACAAACTCAACTGTCCGAGTTGCGACTTGAACTATCCTGTCCATTTTTCAATCTCAGGTGGTTTCAGTTGACGCAGATGCGACATGTACACACATCAGTATCATGTCACTACCATGTCATTTAACAGATCAGTTCAAGTTGACTGGATGGATGAGTCTAGGTTAAACCACCGAAAGAGGCCTACCCTTGATCCACTTATCCTCCCAGAGTCTAATAGATTTGCCATTCCCCACACTAAATGATCCAAACAGAACAAATTTATCCTCAACTTTCATGAGGCCCTTCCAAACGTGAGAGTCCGTTGGTTTGGCTTTAATCGGCACGAGTGATTTTGCCCAAATGCTTCATAGGAGCGACCGCTAAATTCCATTCTTGCTTAGCAGCTTAAACAACCATTTACTCATAAGCACATAATTTTTTACTAGTATTTTATGAATCCTGAGGCCACCCTGGTCTTTAGGGGTACATAAAAAATTCCCATCGTGCTAAACGATCCTTTCTCTTGTACTGATCCAACTGCCAAAAGAATCAAGAAAGATAATAATCTAGTCTCTTCAGACCCCCCCCCCCCCCCCCCCCCCCCCCCCCCCGCATCTCCAGAATAGACATCATAAAGATGGGGAGACCACTCATCACAGAATCTGTCAAGACCGGACGTCCACAATCTTGATTCGATTGCCTTCCAATCTCGGTTGCGAAGTTTTTTCCTTTCGAGAGTGCCTGTTGCGAACTTTACGGGTAATTTATCGGAATACCAAGGTAATTAAATGGGAATGAACGCAGCCTTCAACCAAAAACTTGCGCATACTCTAGTTCATGCTCCTTAGCCTTTTCAAAATTGTATAATTCTCTTTTGTTGAAGTTATAGCTTCTCAAACACAGCAAGGATAAGCATCATATTGTCGGCTTTAGCCAAGTCATCGACATATTGTAGAATAGACAACCTGTCATCTACTAGGTGAGGAATGAAGCCACTAATCTGCCCATTGTCCTTAGCTCTATTAATAATAATCGCCAACATGTTCGCCAGTCTCCATAATGTTGCAGAGACTGAGCGAAAGAGGATCCCTTGTCTAAATCCTTTACTGGATTGAAAGCGGGCTTCTGGAGAAAAATCCTGCTTTGTTGTCTCCAAAATGGCAACAAAAAAGGTTATGTTCTTTAACTAAGTCTGAAATGTGACTATGTTTAGCCAGGCCCCCAAAACTCTTGCTATTCCAGAAAATGCCTCTCATTTCTTAATATTCTTTCATTTTGAGAACCGCCAAGGTAAATGATACCTAAACCTAAGAAAGATAACCTGAGGGTGTACCTCAAATTAGGAAGGATTACACAATGAGTTTTTCTGTTCTAGTATCGCATTCCTTGGCAGTACTATAGAAACTTTGCATCTATAATATACATTTCTTTGCCTGTTGTTGAGATTTGAAGTTTGTTCTGTTCTGTAATTTAGCATATAGAGAACATGGTGCTGTTCCAGTATCTCGTTCACACACTTGAGGCTGATTTTGTACCTCGTCATATTGCATATAAAGGTAAAAGCACCTGTGAACTTAACTGTTTCACATTCCTGTGTACAAGAGAGGATATTCTTAAACATTCTTGTGATTTTGTTGCAGAGTCATTAGACTGGGTGATTATCAGGGAATCTGTTTTAAACGTGCTTCTGGTATGACCTACCTACGTCTGTAATTTATAAAAAGTAGCTTAGCTTTCTGGGCTAAAATTTTGCTTGGTGTTTCTTTGCCACGTCATATCTTGTTGAAGAAAAGGTTTTACCATTGACATGGTCACAGTTACGTGAAAGTATTGCAACGTCTGTGTTAGTTTATGACATTTTTGGAATCCCTAATATTGATTAACAGGGATCGCGAAAACTGGTATTCAAAACGTTTGTCAAGAACTGCATATCCCTTCTGAACCAACATCAGCGGGAAGTCGAAGATGACATATCTTCTAAATCAGCATCTGATTTGGATTCTTCCTTAACCATTTCATCGCTTGAGTTTGAAAGAGAAGCGCTTATATCTGTGAAAAAACTTTTCATTATGGTGAGCTATATCAATATCATAGTGTTTTCGATCATACACAGATTGTGTCAAGTGCAGATGCTAACTATTTCAGTTTTTTTTGTAGGTTATAAACCTTGACTTGATTAGGCAAGAAGCAGACAAATTGGGCCTGACTTCAAGAGCTGATGGTCTCAGGTTTGGTTCTGAGTTTCATTTGCTTAAGAATGTTACCATTGTGCCTGACATTCCATTTCCTTCTCTGTAGGAATCCTATCCTGGAAGTTATTCTAGAGGAGCTAACTTACAACACAATCTACTTATCCCCATTTCTTTTGGTAACTGCAAACCACTGTGTCCTTCTGGCCTCTTACTCATTTCTCATGGATGTCTTAATGTTATCATAATGTTGAACTTGCACAAGAAACTGAATTGGTGGTTCATTTAAAGCTTGTTGTAAACCCACTCAAAGTTCCTAGTAAAGCTTGTCTGAATGCTTACCAGTTTTCACTTTATTACGTGTAGTTCGCTTGATGCCAGCTAAAGATAGGAAGTAAAGACCACATACGAAATCAGAATAGCCGACTTGACTTGAAATTTAATGCTCTGCCGTTCTGCTAATTCATTAACCAGTTAACCGCACGTGTGCTGGATTTTCTCCAGGAAAAGGAAATGTGCACAACCCTTGAGCTTCTGCGTAATACATTGCTGAGATAGAAGAATAAGATGTCTCCGCAGCTTATAGTAACTGCACAGTCAAGCATAATGCCAGTTAAATTAGCTTTCGTTGTTACGCATCTATAATTAGTTTTCCTATTCCCTGTGTGATGTCCTTGTTGTATAGGGGATTCCTGTTCTTTTTTCCGAGACCATGCAGGAGAGCTGCATGTATCAGTAATAAGATAAAAGGAGTCCTACAATGCCATTTGAAAGGTATGACCCAAAGAAAAGACACAACCCAGGAAAAGGGAAACACACAGCAACCTAGGCAACCTGAAACGACCTAATGATTGCTACCACTAAAGTACTTCGTGCCGACGGCCATCCATGACCTGAAACACAATCGTCCTCACCAGGCCACACCCAAGAAACCCTAGTCAACCTAGACATATGCAAAGCAAGAATTACGAGTACAACCTGTATGGCATGGGAAGCAGTCATCCACCATGGGAGTTTGCAGCAACAGCCAAAACACCGCACATCTGGCTATGACCACGGCAACTCTTGTACAAGCATCACGGAGGCAGCAGCAACTAGCCCCTAGTGACGACCGACCTCCACTTGCATGAGCATCAGGTTGACCAGGGGGCAAATGAACCTGGTGTGGAGAATGGCCAATGCAGCCACTCCAACCATGACGCCTCCAATGACCGTTACCAGCCTGTCCAGCAACGTCAAGTCGTCAAGACTACCAATGACTAGCCATTGGAACCGAACGGGTAGAAGAGGAGAGCCGGCGGTGGCGAGGGTTTGGTGAGGTGGGAGAACGGCAGATGGTTTGTGAAGGGGTTGAGGCAGCGAGGGTTTGCTTCATGGGATTACAGGTTTTCCTAACATTGGTCGTGTTATTTATGAGAGCCCCCCTTCTAAATTCCACTGAATCTATACAAATCAGCTAAAGGTGACTGACTAGAGTTAAGGTCTCAATAGAGATCTGATATGCATATTACTGACTACTTTGATTGCTTTGCTTCATGAGTACTCCCTCCGTTCCAAAATAGATGACCCAACTTTGTACTCCCTCCGTTCGGAATTACTTGTCATCAAAATGGATGTATCTAGAACTAAAATACATCTAGATACACTCATTTCAATGACAAGTATTTCCGAACGGAGGGAGTACAAAGTTTGGTCATCTATTTTAGAACGGAGGGAGTAGTACTCAAACTTGCACAAGAATGTCTTAGTAATACCCATGATTGTACTTTCCAAATTCCTGACTTGTGCTCCTTGTAAAGCAATCAAACCTAGACCTATGATGGTTAAGCAGCTACTATGTTAGTGTTTTGGGTCTTCATGTGGTTTTGCAGGTAAAAGGGTGTTCCGCGTCAGCTGTACGGTTGAAACTAACTTGTCTTTTTTGTTTTGGGTCATTTATATGGAATAGCTGTGCTGTAGCTGGCTATACACTAATAGAAACAGCACCACTATTGAGTGCAATAGCTGCCATAGCTGTATTAGCAGAACTCCATGCGTAGCTGTGATAGATAGCCATTTAGAAAATTCTTGGTAACTAAACTGTTTGCCAATGATTAGGCACATGGCTTAGTTTACCAGCTTCTTTTTTTGGTGAAGTGCGAACTTTGGAGTTTGGAGCATCGCTGATGGGTTATCTCAAGTGTTTAATAATTGTTTGGACACAAGTTCGATATCTGGTGCCATTTAGATACGAAAACTTGCACCTTGAACTCTTATCCGATGAATGCTATATGATTGTTTCTTGAAAATGAAAACAAAGAGATTGAAGCTATTTAGATATGAGAACCTGTACCTAGAATTTTGTTTCTGTTTGCTGCTCATTTTCTTGGTACTCCACTTTGATAGTAAATTAATGATTTTGTTTATTAACCGCAACAGGCCTTCACCGAGTGGAAGTGGAAATTGCAGATTATCCTGCAGTACTTCTCAAGATATCAAGTTAAGGTATGTTAAATTTACTTTATAATCACCTGATTCCTAGCATGCAAATGCCTTCTGTGCAACTGAAGAAATGCCCCTTTGGAGACAGTGATTGGTGTTTCAGTATACAGCAAATGAGTGACAATTGTGGTATCAAATGTTTGGTATCAACTGTTGCTCTCCAGCTTATACAAATTTTCTTGCCTCTTAGATAGGCTCTCCAAAATGTTTCACCCCCATCATGTCTTCATGGGCATTATCTGGACTGTTTTGTTTTATTAATTACATATGACTTGAATATGTACCTATACTTTCAAACTGAGTTCTGAAATAAATGGAACATTATTTAAAAAATTCTACAAGTTTAATCTGACTGACAGAATCACCTTGAATTCGGCCACAGCAAAAATGAATTCCAATGCTGAAACCGCAATATTGGTTCTCACAGCTTAGGCTATCATTTGCAGGCTTATCCGCAGCACTTAGATCATCTCACACTTGACTTTAAAATGACATCGCAATAGTAAACTTTATGCTGAACAGACATCACAAGAGCAAACTTTGTGGTAAACAACACTCCCAGGGAATATTCCATTGTAAGTTTGATTTAAAATGACACAAAGCGCCTCTCTTCCCTCCCCCCATCTCTTATCAACCAGTGAAGTCCATTACCCTGTTCCCTAGGCTGCATGCATGTTTAGCTCCACCCTCAACCATGCATTTGGTACTCCCTCTGATCCATAATAAGTGTCGCAGTTTTAAACTGCTCTTTTCTATGTTATTTGAAAGTCTAGCATAAATGCATGATTGAATTATTTATCCTCCAAACAAGAATCTTAGGAGTGTTACTGACCTGTACTAACAATTGTTTTTGGACACGTTGATAGAAGTTACAAGTACTACAGTTTGGATGTCAATTAGAAAAGGATGGCAAGTACTACTGTTTGGTTTTTGTAGGCAACTTTTCCCACGAACTACACACATAGAACTCTTATTTGTAGTAGCATTTTTGAGAGATAGATATCAAAATGCCAACTAATAGGTGCAGATGTATGTCACAAACTAACGTATTATTTATGAACTCAGTTTTCTATGTGCATGGAGTTAAAATGACTAGAGATAATAAATAATGTAAATGTTGACATCTAATTTGTGGATTGTCCTTGTTATCTTTCACATAAGTTCATTTTGTGATCGAAGCAAAATCATGGATGCTATTGCCGCCTTTTTTGTTGCTCATAGTCTGCAGTCCGTACTCGGAGGTCAGATAACTCTCAACAAGATTTGACAGTGGAAAGCGCTCTGAGTATGTTTTCAACAGACGCAAGCGCAAAGGCCATGGTTAAGATGATGTGTCCAGAAGTTGCTCAGCTTCTCTTAGCACATGCATACCAGGTTAGGGCATTAATTGCCTGCTCCTTATTTTCTATAAAAGATTTTTTGTCTAGATTTTGGACAGAGGCGACTAGATATTTGATTTGATCCCAGAAAAGTATGTTTTGACCCAAGAAATAGTGATATGGAATAATATAGATGCATACACATCTCCAGAATATACTCCCTCCGTTCCTAAATATTTGTCTTTTTAGAGATTTCAAATGGACTATCACATGCGGATGTATATAGACATATTTTAGAGTGTAGATTCACTCATTTTGCTCCGTATGTGGTCACTTGTTGAAATCTCTAGAAAGACAAATATTTAGGAACGGAGGGAGTAGTTTCTAAGGCGATACTCCTTGGTAGATAGGCGGTAAGCGTACGTGTCTTTAACTCTAGCTTTTGTGTGCTAATACTTTCACAAAAATGTATGGCCATCTTTGCATTGTACTGTATATTGCCTGATTATCTGTCATTGAGGTTGAGAGCATAAACACATCATTCATCCAGCATGTGCCGCTAGCTTGATACTATCTAGAGCATATTCTTTTTCTCTTTGTTTAATTGAAGAGCATAATACTATTGTTATTAAGAAACTTGAACAGGCGGCATTGTAGATCTCTGTCTTCCATGTTCCCACCCTGATGTTCTTCTGATATTATTCTGATGTTCTGATATTCTTCCATTTTGTCTTTGGTGGTGGTTAGAGTGCTGCTACTGTGGGTGATTGATCACCATGGCGGGATCTTTTTCCTTATTTTCTAATTTTTTTTCTTTGTTGGCTGTGTGCATCCTGGATGTTTTTAGGCATCTTGTTGTTGCAGAGGCTGGGTGTAATTGATATCTACTTGATATTAATATATTCCCCTTTAAAAGTAAAATAAAATTTACAGCAATCTACATCTTGGGTTACAATTTTGACAATCATAAAACCTTTCAGGTCTGCCTATCCGTTGATGGTGATTCTAGCGAAGCTAATGATGCAGCAAAAATGATGGGAGCGTCTCTTCTCGAGATATCTTGCAAGTTTGTGTCCGCTTTCCAAAATTTGAGAAAAATCAACGCGTGAGTATTTTGTTGTGTTTATTATCGTAATGGCCACCATGATTCTAAAGCTGTCAGGACTCAGGAGATGATTGTCTGATGGTACTGCCGCTGCATGTCGGGCAGCCGTATCAGACTATCAGTATGGATCTGCCAACAAATTCTAAGTTTCCTGTGCATTTAATATCTGTATACTATTTTGCAGGAACATTCAGATTTCGCAGTTTGAGAAAGAAGCTTTGTTCACTGCAGCAACGCTGGCAAGAAAACTGCAGAACAAGTAAAGATTGGAGACTTGGAAGTATTCATTTTGGATTTTGGAGGCTTGGAAGTGATGGGATCAAATGGTTTATCTTAAGAGAACGATAGTATCTTTGTCTCATCTATTATATGCTACCTGTGTACATATATTTCGGTTATCTATTTCCTCTGTAGTAGAGTATCCGACGCTGACGTAGAGAACTGAAGCATCTGGGTTGCTCATCTCGGGGCAGATATCAAATTCACTTAGTTTTCTGCTTGGCAAATATGTACTAGAGAATGCTGGTTTCGTCTTAGATGGTAACCAAGCAAACCAGCCCGGGTGTACTAGAAGAGGCTGAAATCTAGGGCCTTGTTGTTAGCCCTGAGAGCAAGGCTAATCTTCTACTTTGTCAGTACCTAAATATAAGTCTTTTTAGAGATTTCAATGTGAACTACATACGGAGCAAAATGAGTGAATCTATACTCTAAAATATGTCTATATATCCGTATGTAATCCCTATTGAAATCTCTTAAAAGACATATTTAGAAATGGAGTAGTACATCTAAATAGCTGATCCAGTAACCTATTTCTTTCGTACTTGCAAGTACTCCCTCCGTCTTAAAATTCTTGTCTTAGATTTGTCTAGATACAGATGTATTTAATACTAAAATGTGACTTGATACATCCATATTTAGACAAATTTAAGACAAGAATTTTGAGACGGAGGGAGTATGTCATCTTGGCATACAACATGCATGGGGAAAAGCCCACCACAATTATGTAATCATGCATGGTAAAAATCCCACATCAACATGCAAAAATGCATGAGAATTTCCATTCTATTATGCTATTTATTATTAAATAAATATTTAATGGCTATACAATAATAATACACAATAAATCATATGTATTTTCAATTTAAGTTATCATAATATTTGTTTATATTCATGTTCATACAATCAAATCTCATCGATATATATTGCAAAACATTCATCCAACAAAAGTGTGGGGTAACTTCTAGCAAATAATATAGCCAACAACTGGCTGTATAAGACCGTCGTGTCATTCATAGCAAGCATACTTAATCACTCATATAATAGAGTTGGTTATAAGGTTGGCTACTAGCTTAGTATTTTTTGCACTTTCTAGATTTCTTTTCTCTTGCATTTACTCTTTTTATCTACTAGCATGTGTAGGGGTTGACTTCTGCATGATTGTCCACTCCTTTCGCTTTCCCTTGTCTTTTTACGTAGGCAAAAGTGTCATGTAAACATGCTTATAACTCTTATTATACTTGCTCTAAAGTGATTGTCATCATTCCAACCAAAGAGGGTACTAGAAATGAATGACAAATTGATGAAGCTTTGACACCAAGTCTAGATCTTGATTTAGGGGTAGTCTGACAACTTTTCTGGCCTTGCTGACCGCGAGTGTTTCCTCTTGTACGTTCCTTTGTATATAGGGAGGGGGGGGGGTTAAATAGACTACTAAAACAACATAGTAGAATATCCCCCCCCCTAAACTTTAGTTCTTGCCGATTTCCAGCTTCGCTAGGGAGGGGGGGGGGGGGGTTAAATGGACTACTAAAACAACATAGTAGAATATCCCCCCCCCCTAAACTTTAGTTCTTGCCGATTTTCAGCTTCGCTAGGGGCTGCGCAACACATCCTACATATGCAAATCTACTCCATTTGTTTCTAAATATACGTCATTTTTATAGATTTTAGTATGGACTACATACAGATACAGATGTATATAGACATATTTTAAAGTGTAGATTCACTCATTTTGTTCCATATGTAGTCCATATTGGAATCTCTAAAAAGTCTTATATTTAGGAATGGAGGGAGTACAAAAAGTAAAGCGAGGGAAAACAAAAACTTGCACAAGGACTAAGGTTAGGGGAATGCAAACATAAGGAGTCTCGACGATGTGTCTTGTGGTTCAGATAGTTGGAGCTATCCTACTCCATGCCGCATGCTTCAAATCACGAAGATTCTAGGCCATAGGGATCTTGGTTGCAAGGTCCACAAAGGACAACACCCACAAAGGTCCACAAAAGAGCAACCAACATATCCCACCATGGCTTACGACCACAAAGGTCTAGCCTAAGTCATGGTAGATCTTCATGAAGTAGGCGATGTTCGGGCTCGTACAAACTTCTTGGTTCCTTCAGGCCTTGAAGTCTCTCAAGCAGACCTAGCCGGTCTAGAAGGCGCACACCCTCCAAAAGTTATAAGATTGACGTTTGGTGATGAATCCCTTTCTTTTGTGCTTTGGAAGATAATCTCCTCCACAAAACTCTTACAAGATAAATCTTTGGATTGGCGAGTTTAAAGTGGTAAGTAGGGGATTAGAGATCAAAGGTTTGGCTTGGAAGTTGGAGTAGAAAGCTCTTTGAACCAAAGACAAGGATATGCAGTTCTCTCTCAGAAATTGTGATTTGAAGTGAAGTACTTTGAGTGAATCGGTGGGATAGGTGATGGATATATAGGCTAGACCCAGAAATATGATTGTTGCACATCTTTTTGCCTAGCTTGAAGGCTCCGAGGGATCGGTTTGGAAGCTCCAGCTGAACTAAAGGAGGCAACTTGCAAATAGGGCTCAATCAGAAGTCATTCAAAGCCTCCCACCGGCATTCGACTCACTTGCACACGCTACTGGACACCGTTGAGAATTTTTCGACTGAAGTGGTTCGGAATATCCGAGCAATGGTCAAGGAATTACATAACTGTTGTGGCTATGAATTGAGGTGTCATGTAGGTTCTGAAGGACCTAGGATCCAACAACGACTATTGTTGGGGATATAACTACTGGGTATGACCCGCCCAGGAGGGGCCGGGTCATGCCACTGGCGGCTTAAGATGAAGAGGCCCAAGAGGATATGAAGATGGCGATTCATAGAGCAAGCTTATTGAAGGCCCAAGACCTGGGGACGACTTGAGGCCTACGGGTGTGAACCGCCATATGTTTAACTTGTATTGTAAGGCAAGCTTAGTTAGATACCGAGCCGGACACGTTTTGTATGAACCGTCCGGGATTCTGTAAGCCGTCGGGCACCAACCTGTATATAAAGGGGTGACCCAGTGGCGGGTTAACTCAAGAGACAACTCATCGAGAACTAGGTCAAGCGTATTCGCTCCCTGGTAATCGAAACCCAAGCAATACAACCTAAAGCAGGAGTAGGCTTTTACCTCGTTGAGAGGGGCCGAACCTGGGTAAACTCTCTGTGTCCTTTGTCCCGTTTAACCCCTTCAAGCTAACCTAGCTGTGATGGCTCCACACCTAAGTCCTTTTGCTAGGGCATCCGCTGTGTTAATTCCACGACAGTTGGCGCCCACCGTGGGACCAGTGCACGGTGGTTTCGAGTTCTTGAAGGGCAGCTTCGCAGGGATCAAGGGATACGCCGTCGGCTGGATGACTAAAAGTCACCGCGGTAAGCTCTACATCGACGACGCTGGCTGGGGCCCCGAGGCCGGCTCAATCAAGTACGGGTACCGGGTCCCCTTCGGCGGAATCCACATCTTCATCGGCAAGATCGGCGAGTCAGAGCCTGAGCCGGACACCTGCATCGACATCGTCGAGACGGCTCAGCGTGCATGACCCACCAAGGTTCAACCCGCCGTGAAGCACACTTTCGTGGGTTTTACTCACGGAGTGGATCTGGAGGAAGGATCTGCGTCCGGTGGAGAGACGACCATCTACTCTGGTAATGAGTCCTCAACCGGCGAGATCGATTCCATGTATCAATTGCAAGATGGTGGGCTTGGGGGTTGTTCCGATGGCGACAGTATTCCAGACCCCTATGAGCCGCTGAACAGAGTTATGATCTTCATGGCTGGCACACAATCGGTGCTTAATTCGACGACTACTGCGGCTATGACCTCCAGTTCAACGGCTGCGGCGACGGCCGGGGCGAGATGCTCTGCACGCCCGCCGGCTCAAGTGTTATCCGAGTTCTTGGAGGCTTTGGCGACCTTATTGGCTGCAGAGGTGACACCGAAAAATCAAGCACATCATAAGGTGGATGTTGCGAAGTTGCGAGATGAGGTAGCTCAAGCCAAGGAGGAATTCAATGCTGAGAACGCTAGGATGGCAACGGAACGGGCCGCTTTGGATGCTGAGACACAACGGATTCAGGCAGAGTCGTTCCGGCTTACCTTGGATGAGAACGCTTCGAACGCCGACATGAGAAGGAGGCACCGGACCCGTCTACCCACAGCGTTTGAGGCCAGGAACCTCTTCAATACACCTGGGGCAGGAACCAGTGACCCTCCCATGGTAAACCGGGTTGTCGAGGCACCTGTGACCGGAACGCCGGTTCAGCCACGTGCTATAGAATTTGACTCCGCCTCACCATGTTCCGACATCGCCGGGTCATTATTCTAACCCTCTGGACAATATGATTGCCGCAACTACGCGATTGGCGGCTCTCCCCGTTGAAGGCGAGTCTCCAGCGATGATGGAGATACGGAGGGCTGGAGAGCTCCTCCAGACAGCGGTGGCTCAACATGCGGCTTACTCATACAGTCGTGAACAGATTCATTCAACCCCGCATCCAAACCGGAGTTATAGCAGGCATATCGATTCGCCAGCAGTTTCAAGCAGTGAGCGGCAGCGTAACCAGCCTCATAGGCATAACCCGCCGCGTGCTGATAACAATGCTCAGGCTTTGGTGGATCAGGGCAGGGCGCGCCGGGAGGCTGAGCTGGCGGCTCAGTTGGCGGCTCAACAACAATCTCCAGCTTACCCATCGGTATCTGTGAAGGCAGGAGTGACCTCTAGAACCCTTGGTGTGCCATGTTTAGTGCTGGCTCTACGTAACGAGAGCCTGCCCAAGGATTTTAAGGGCCCCCGCAAGGTGCCTAATTACACAACGGATCAGCCCCCAGAGGCCTGGATTGAGAGCTGTGAGATGGCCATGGAGATGTTGGACGTTAGTGATGTTGCATGTGCTAAATACTTCACCATGATGTTGCATGGGCTGGCACGCACTTGGCTGAAAGGATTGCCCCCTAACTCCATCAGGTCATGGGCTGAATTGAAGACGCGTTTTATACAAAATTTCAAAGACACGTGCAAGCAGCCTATGTCTATTCTTGATTTAGACTCTTGCACCCAGGGTGAGGGCGAATCAACAACCAATTGGGTGCGTCGGATCTCGGCCGTTATCCACTCATCGGACAGTATCAACGCCGGTTCAGCCGTCCTGATGTTGGAAAAGAATTGCTGGTTCCTTCCCCTTAAGCAGAAGCTGGGGCGGCTTAAGCTCCACTCCAATGATATGGGAGAGCTCATGGCGGCTCTCGTCAAATACGCCGACTCTGATAGTACTAAGGACCCTGAGTCTGATGAGGAGAAGGCTGGCAAGGGAAAGAAGAACGACAATGCCAAGGGGCAGCAACACAATACGGCGAGTCAAGGTAACAACGGCAAGCGCAAAGCCGACGGTGGTTCAGATTTGTGGCTAACACCAATACGCAGAATAATAATCAGCGTCGTAAGCGGAAGTCATCAGTGCCCCGGTTTGGCGGGCCAAAGTTCAACCTTGAGAAGATGATGAATCAGCCTTTCCCAAAGCACGGTACGCAAGAGAAGCTGGCCAGTCATCTGTGGAAAGACTGCTTCATCATGAGGGAGTATAGAAATTCCAGTTTTTTCCAGAACAATCATGGCCCGCATGGCAGGTTAGGATCCGACTCTCATGAACCTGGCTTTGGAGGTGGCGGCTCAAGCTCCGGTTTTCAGGGACAAGGTAACCAAGGTGGTTTTAATCAACAATCTAGTCAAGGAAACCAACAACAGAAGTCCGGTTATCAGAGTAATCCGAAGCAGCTGAATAGTGGTCAATATCATGTGTTTACCACGAGCTTATGCAAACGAGACCAGAAGATTCATAAACGGGCGGTGAACGCGGTTGAGCCGGCAGTCCCTTGATACTTGCGATGGTCCGAGCAGCCTATTGTATGGAGCCGTGAAGATCACCCGCCCCGGGTTGACAATCCGGGTCAATTGGCTCTGGTGGTTGCCCCTCAGGTTGGAGGATACAAGTTTACAAAGGTGCTCATGGATGGAGGCAGCAGTATCAATATCCTTTACTATGATACTTTTTGACGTATGAATTTGACTGACAAAGATCTTAAGCCATCTTCTACTGTTTTTCATGGGGTGGTGCCTGGTAAGTCGGTGTATCCTGTAGGTAAGATAGCTTTGGAAGTGGCCTTTGGTGACGACCATGATTACAGAGCTGAAACATTGACCTTTGAGGTGGTCAAGATCAAGAGTCCTTATCACGCCTTGTTTGGACGGCCGACTTATGCTAAATTTATGGCACGACATTGTTATGTTTATCTGCAGCTTAAAATGCCGGGTCGCAAGGGTACCATCACAGTGCATGGAAACATGAAGATAGCTTTGGAGTGTGAAGAGGGCGATGCTGCTTATGCTGAGTCTGTTTGTGCAGCAGAGGAGTTGAAGTTCTAAAAAGATAATGTTGACCCAACAAATATGACACCTTTGAAAAAGCCAACCACAGAGCATGAACCCTTGTGGAAGTTTAAGTCGGCAGATGACACTAAGCAGGTTGACTTTTTTCCTGGTGACACATCCAAGCAGTTCAGCATCAGTGCCAATATGGATCCAAAATAGGAAAGCGCGCTCATTGAGTTCATCCGTGAGAACCGGGACATCTTTGCATGGAAGCCTTCAGACATGCCAGGTGTACCGAGGGAACTCGCTGAGCACGCTCTCAATGTTGATCCAAAGTTTAAATCGGTCAAGCAATTCCTTCATCGTTTTAATGAAGAGAGGCGCAATGCCATTGGTGAAGAAGTGGCCTGGCTCTTGGCGGCTGGGTTTATTATTGAAGTTTTTCACCCTGAGTGGTTGGCTAACCCGGTGCTGGTACTTAAGAAGAACGACACTTGGCGTATGTGTGTGGATTACACAGACCTTAACAAGGCCTGTCCGACTGACCCTTTTGCTCTCCCTCGTATTGATCAGATCATCGATGCTACGACGGGTTGTGAGCGTTTGAGTTTTCTAGATGCTTATTCTGGGTATCATCAGATCAAGATGGCAGTTAAGGACCAGGAGAAGACAACCTTTATCACTCCTTTTGGAGCCTTCTGCTATGTGTCTATGCCTTTTGGGCTCAAGAGTGCCCAGGCGACTTATCAGCGCTGTGTTCAGAATTGCCTCCACAACCAAATTGGACGCAATGTTCATGCTTATGTGGATGACATAGTTGTGAAATCACGGAAGAAAGAGACCTTGCTAGATGATTTGAAGGAGACCTTTGACAACCTCCGGGTCTACAAAATGATGCTTAACCCGGCCAAGTGCGTTTTCGGTGTTCCAGCTGGTAAGCTGTTGGGATTTTTGGTTTCTGAGAGAGGCATTGAAGCTAACCCGGAGAAAATCAAGGCTATCACTTCTTTGGCTAAGCCGGCATGTATCAATGACGTCCAGCGTTTGGCGGGTCGTATCACGGCTTTGAGCCGGTTTATAAGCCGCCTGGAAGAGAAGGCTATTCCTTGATACCAGATGATGAAGAAAACAAATCACTTTGTGTGGAGTGATGCTGCTAATCAAGCTTTTGAGGCATTGAAAAAACAGTTGGTTGAGCCGCCAATCCTTGCAGCTCCCATTGATAAGGAGCCCTTGCTGTTATATGTGGCTGCTAACAGTAGAGCTGTTAGTGTAGCAGTTGTTGTGGAAAGGAAGGAATCAGGCAAGGAATACCCGGTTCAGCAGCCAGTTTACTATGTCAGTGGGGTGCTTATTGAATCTAAACAGAGGTACCCACATTGGCAGAAGCTGGTTTATGGAGTGTTCATGGCTAGCCGTAAGTTGAAGCAATATTTCCTTGGTTATCCCATCACTGTGGCCAGTTCTGCTCCTTTAGGGGATATTATTCAAAACAGAGAAGCCACAGGTTAGGTGGCCCAAGTGGGCCATTGATCTTGGACCCCATGGTTTAAAATATATGCCTCGGGCAGCTATCAAATCTCAAGCACTTGTGGATTTTATCAATGATTGGACAGAGTCGCAGACGCCTGAGGAAAAGCCTGATAACACATATTGGACCATTCATTTTGATGGGTCTAGGCAGTTGGAAGGCTCGGGGGCTGGAGTTATTTTGACTTCCCCACGAGGTGATAAATTTTGTTATGTTTTAAGGTTGATGTTCCCTTGTACTAACAATGTAGCTGAATATGAGGCCTTGCTCCATGGTCTTCGGATGGATAAATAGATGAATCTAAGTCGGGTAAGGTGCTTTGGCGACTCAGTTTTGGTGGCTCAGCAAGTTTCAGGAACTTGGGATTCCGAGGACCCACTCATGGCGGCTTATCGCCGAGAGGTTGATGCTATTGCTGGTCATTTCAAGGGCTATCAAGTGGAGCATGTTGATCGCCGGAAAAATGAGGCGGCTGATGCTTTAAGCCGGCTGGGATCCCAGCGTAAGCCGGTACCTCCTAATGTTTTCCTTGATATTTTGAATAACCCTTCAGTTAAATTTCCTACGGAGGACGATCTTGCTATCCCTGACCCGGAGGCACAGTTGGTGGCGGCTCTCCATGTTATTCCTAATTGGACAGTCCCATATTTGGCTTATATGATCCAGGGTGAGTTACCTGAAGATGAAACTTTGGCCAGATGATAACCCGGCGGTCTATGTCAATGACTATTGTCAAGGGCAAGTTGCACCGATGCAGTGTCACATGGGTGTTTTAACGTTGTATATCTCCTGAGGAGGGCCGTGAGTTTCTATGAGAGATTCATGAAGGAGATTGTGGCCATCATGTTGGTTCTAAGTCTCTCCTGGATAAAGCGTTTCGTCATGGGTTTTATTAGCTGACGGCTCATGCTGATGCAGAGGATCTAGTTAGCAAATGTGATGGCTGTCAGAAATTTTCCAAACGAGCTCATGTGCCGGCTCAAGAATTGAGGATGATTCCAATTACTTGGCCGTTTGCAGTCTAGGGGCTGGATATGGTTGTGCCTTTTAAAAGATCCAAGGATAAAAAGACTCACCTCTTGGTGGCAATTGACAAGTTTACAAAGTGGGTTGAGGCAGAGCGGTCAGCAAGTGTGACGCGGCAACGGCGGTTCAATTCATCAAAAAGGTGATTTTCCGTTTTGGTTACCCTCACAACATGATAACTGATAATGGCACTAACCTGTCTAAAGGTGCTATGAAAGAATTTTGTCAACGTGAACATATTCGTCTTGATGTTTCATCTGTGGCCCACCCCCAGTCCAATGGTCAAGCTGAAAGAGCCAATCAAGAAATCTTGAGAGGCATAAAACCCCGGCTTATGGTCCTTTTGCAGAGGACGCCGGGTTGTTGGGTTGAGGAGTTACCTTCAGTGCTTTGGAGTATTAATACTACCCCAACAGGTCCACGGGTTATACGCCTTTCTTCATGGTTTATGGAGCAGAGGCGGTTCTTCCTAGTGACATTCGTCATGACTCGCCCCGCGTGGCGGCTTATGTTGAAGCTGATAATGAAAAGGCACGTCAGGATGCTCTTGACCTCCTAGATGAGGAGCGTGACCTTGCGGCGGCTCGTTCAGAAATCTACTAGCAAGATCTGCGAAGATATCATAGTCGTCGGGTTAAAACCCGGACCTTTCAAGAAGGTGACTTGGTGCTCCGGCTCATCCAGGATCATACAGATATGCATAAGTTATCCCCACCTTGGGAAGGGCCTTTTGTGGTCAGCAAAAATCTGAACAACGGATCATACTACCTCATCAATGTTCGAGATCACAAGGACTCACGCACGTCGGAGGAGGAGACCCGCCGACCGTGGAACATTGCTCATCTTCCGCCTAATTACACCTGAGCCACCGGCTCTTGTGCTGTACATATTTATACCAATGTATATATTATGATTAGTACAATAAAGCCGACATCCCTGATAATTCAGGGCCTCTGTTGTTTCATTTCTGAGTATCTGAGTCTTTATTGTCAATTCATAAGATCACTTGGGGGCTTCCTGCTCATTGAGCATAGCTATGACTACCCTCTTGATTCGGCTTGCACGCCTTGTTACAAATAACATGGGGGCTTCCTGCTCACTGAGCGTAGCTATGACTACCCTTTGATCCGTCTTATATGCCTTGTTGCAAACGATTTGGGGGCTTTTTTGCCCAAGTTATAAGGTTACCAAAGAGAACTTGCTGTAATGAGCAGTTCAAACATAGGTAACCTGCCTTGATGGCTTGTTATAGATCACTTGGGGGCTTCCTGTTTAATGAACATAGCTATATTTACCCTTTTGACCGGCTTGGATGCCAGGTGTATTCACCAAAACTCCCGGTTATCCTGCCTTTGTATGTCTGCCACTCCGACCAGGTAATCCTGGAATGACCTGCCATACTCTTGATAGTTAATCTTATAATGACCCTGAACTTGTCAAAGTTAAAATGGCGGTTGGTCATGTGAGGCCCGTCTTACAGGTTTGAATAAAGAATTAACTCAGTGGTTGTGCGGCCCTTGAATAGCACTTGATATTGAGGCTTGGCAGCCTATGAAGGCCTTGTTTTTACCTGATTTGCTATTTGTTTTGAACTTTGTTTGGGTTCATGTTTTTGTGCTATCTTGACGTATGGCTTAAAATTGATTCAGACCATGTAGCCTTAATCCTTATGACTCATGTTTGAGTATATCTGGAGTTTTGATAACCCGGTCTGGCTTTGGACGATAAGTCGGCAGTATGCCTTGATCGAGCACTTGGAATTCTGCGTTCTAAGTCTTTGGGCTGTTACCCTGACTGCATTTGGCGTGGTAAGCCGGCAGTGTGAACAACTATCACAGGTATGTTATTTGTTTAGTCTATGAATATGTGAGGTTTTGATAACCCGCCCTGGTTGTGGACTATACAGTCACCAGCGGCTTTTATATTGGACATCATGATCCGCCCTGGGGTAAACCGCCAGGGCACATGTTATCTGCTTGTGTGTAGGGAATATGATGAATATGACTTGTATGACTAATAATATTATGAGCAGAAACGACAGATCTTTCCATATCAAGATCGGCGGTTTAAAGTGTTATGAAGATAAACATGCACAATGGCATGGCAGATCATTGTTTTCAGCTAAGCCTATTACAAGGCATCATGTAGCCCAAAAGGATAAGTGTTTTTTTGCTGCGCACAGCTGCTATATGGCAGGTTGAGAGCCGGGTCGTGGTTCAGTGGCCCTGGTCTTGGAGTGTTGAAGCTTCTGGGTCATCCTGCACCGGTTCTTCTTCTTCTTGTTCACCAATTGGCTTGAAGTCAGATGTGGTCTAGTTGATCCCGGTCAAAGCTCTAAATACAGCTTCATCATCTATAAGGCTTGACGGGTCAATATCAGGAGCGAAGGTGTGCTTACGTGTTGGCGAGATAAGGTCCACGGCTTCATGAATCGGCGCCTTCACCTTTGCATTTTCAACATCATAAACCGGATGATACTTGGAGAGATCAGTCTCCTCAGCTAATTTGCTTGCCAAGGGACGCATCTCCCTTACTATTTTGGTGAAGTCCTCGGCACTGAAGGGAGACCCGTCTTCTTTTAAACTCGGGCAGCCGGTGGCTAGTTCTTCCAGGTCAAGTTCTGCTTGCCATGCCTTTGCCCGGCTCAGGGCGGTGATGGCACCGGCTCAGGCGGCTGATCACTTTAATTCTTCAAATCTTTGAGGCAGCACAGGCAGTTTCTCCAACACTTCCTTGATAAGGGATGGTGGTTGCTTCTTATGAGAGGCAACAGAAATAGCCCGTTGAACACCAATATACAACTGCTCCACAAGGGTATATACAACTTTCAGCCTTATGCGCATATCTTGACCAAGTTTGGAGCTTCTGGAGCCTGCATCAGCAAAAAATTGGTAAACCGGCCAATGATTGTGATACATTGATGATACAAGTGGAAGTATTCTGTTACTTACCGAAGATGGCAGCTGTCATGTTATTGATTTGCTGCTTTAAGCCAGATAACTCGTCAGTCACCAGCTTAAGAGCAGCCTCAACATCTTCTGCTCTTTTTAACAGAGCTGTCTTCTCGGTCTCCCAGCCGGTTCTTTCAGTACTGAAGTCCCTTTTCAATTTTTCAATGTCTTCTAAAGCGGTCTTCAGCTCTGATTTGGCCTTGGAAGTTTCAGTTTGCTGGTTTTGGATGTTCTGCCTCAGATCAGTGACTTGAGATTCCTTCATATTCAATTCAGCCTGTCACACAAAAAGGCAGGTAGTATGATGTTATGATGATCATCTTATTTAAAGTCCCAAGCATAATACAAGTATTTTACTTGGCACTTGGGGGTTAATGCACATTGCTCTATTTGAAGACAATTCTATGATGACCCGAATAAATTTCTATGATTGAAACCATTTCATGGGCGCTACATATTTGGATTTTATTCATAATTATGGTGATAAGTCCCGGCTTAGCCATGCTGACTAAGCCGACCCTAGGGGGCTACAGGTGCAAAATTGAGCACTACTATTTGAAGTCTCGGCTTAACTTGTCAGTTTAAGCCGGCCCTTGGGAGCTACATATGCGAAGTTGAGAACTACAATTTGAAGTACCGGCTTCAGCTGTGCAGCTTAAGCCGGCCCTTGGGGCCTACTCGTTTTGATTCTGCAACTACAATATGCCATGACATGAATGTAAGATTAAAGAGGCTATCTAAAGTCTACAGTATATTCAATTCTATCATATCCAGTAGACTTGGCAGCTGGTAGAGATATGCTTATATGGAGAAGATTATAGTGGTTACCTCAAAACGGTCCTTCATGAGGTTGACCAGGCCGGCTTCAAAGTCACGGCTGGTGTGAAGGCGGTTTAGATAACCTGAATGAATCTCCTGAGCATTGAACTGGGCATAGCTTTCCAAGTCCAATTTCCATCTGCCCTTATCAACAACAGAAAATTCTTCTTTGGCGTTGTGCTTGGATAAGACAGTGGGGTTGCCTGGTGCTGTATACACTGGTACGCGTCGGTGCTATACAAACGGTTTTTAACCCCTTTCCGCGATGACATTTGGAACCGTCGCCAAGTGAGTGTGGGCGATAGGGGGGTCCTTCCCACACGACCCAGAAATCGTTGGGGATAGGCCCTCCTGGGACACAGGCTGGGGCAAAATGAGCTCGTGCACGATCGGGCAAGGCATCGAAACCCAATCATTTCCATTCGTATGTACATCCCACACAGTGAATCCCAGAAAAACATTTCCGTTCGTATGTATATCACACACAGTCAATCCAAGGAATACGTTTCTGTTCTTATGTACATCCCACACAATCAATCCAGGGAAAACGTTTCCATTCGTATATATGTATATCACACACAGTCAATCCAAGGAATACATTTCCGTTCTTATGTACATCCCACACAGTCAATCCAGGGAAAATGTTTCCGTTCATATGTACATCCCACACAGTTTTATGTGTAGGCTGGTGTGTGAAAGGTGTAACTATCACACATGCTCTGCCTTGGTTAACTTTTTGCTTTTATCAACTACATCACACACGATTTGATGAAGAAAACTGTGTGGCATTGAGCTATCCATCACAAGCGCTTCTACTGCTAGAACCGTTTGCAAAGTTCCATCACACATTTAGCAGGTTTATTAGTTTACAATTAATAATTCCAATATTACGCAAATTCACATTTCATATCGAACAACTGTTTGCCAGTTTCATACCAGGCACATAAATATATTTTAACATCACAGTACGATAGCTACATGAAAACAACACAGTACATCATATAGCTAGTTCAACTCCCTAAGAACAATATATTCATTTCCCTAATCGAGATCATCCAGGCTCGTCTTATCCACCTCTGCTTTCAGTTCAGTAAGAACCTGTTTTGCATTGGCCAACTGGGAAAGTGCCTCCTCCTTCGCCAACACCATCTTAGCAAAGTCTGATTTAAAAAATCTGAGCTCATTCTCCACCTTCCTCTTTTTATCCCGCATCTTCAAATATTCTTCAGCGTTGACAACACTTTCTCTGTTCTCTTCCTCATACATGATCCAGAGCTTCGCTAGGCACATCTTCAAAGACTGTGGCCACTCTTGATCAACCCACTCCAAGTAAGAAAACTTGCGTTCATTCTATAATATTTAAAACTAGATCAGTAACAATTGTAGGGGAAATGGGTTTATAGCAACATAGAAAACCACCAATGCTTATTTTGAAAAACTGAAGAAACATGTTAATTATGACATATCTTCTCAAAAAGATCAATGTGCAAATGAATTAATTGCTACCGAGACAACAACCAAATTCTGGAACATCAGAAGCTATAATTAACTACAACAACGCTACAAGTTCTTACTCATGTACAATAAATAACAAATTGAACATTTTATGAGGAAGGTAAATATAACTGCAACAACATAGCGTCAGTGTTTGGATGATAGCAAATTGATACTAACAGGTGTGTACATGCACAAATTTAGTAACATAGAACTAATAACACTAAGGCCGTCCACTATGTATGCCAAAACTGGTGTAAAGACAACTGTTGCTACATCTCGCACCGGTGCCCTGCACTAGCGAGCCCATGCAGTGGAAAAAAAATCAGGGACCCGGACTCCGGAGCACCTAGTTGCTCCGATGCCCAGTTCCTTCGTGCCATAAAGATTTAGTATTTTACTGCTTGGCTGCTCGGATGTGTGGACCAAAATTGGCTGCACAAACTGCTGAAGCGGTGCCAAATAATTTACTAATGGCACCGCTGATGAGATGGCAACAATTTTAGATACTAGGTACAAACCGTGACACTTTCTTAGGATGCGTTTGGTTGAAGGTGTGGTATGAATGGGTTGGGACCGTGACAGTGTCTGAATCACATCTAACAAATGATTTGTAACAACGAAAGAGGGTCTAACCTTCTCTGCACATGCCAGAAACTTCCTCCCACTGTCCACAGATTCAAATGCAACTAGCTTCACGCATGGAGATTGATGGTGACAATGAGCAGATAGATCTTCAGCCACCATGCTCCATTTGTTGCCACTGATGGTCCTAGGGAGCTACAAGAGGAAGAAATGACTCAAGTTAACCGCCGGGTAAAAATCCTTCATTCCAAGTCATAGCCCGAGAGAGAGAAGAGAGGCATACCCGGGTGGTGAAGGAGTCGTCGCCGGAGGAGGAACCGCTGGAGAGGTCTTTGAAGAAGACCATGGCGACCCCGGCGGTAGGATGCGAGACGGCGAGAGCGAGGAAGCGGCTATAGCTTAGGAAGGAAGGAAGGAAGGAAGGAGGAAACAGGGGAAATGTGACTTGTGGTCGGGGAGAAAAGGGGGTGGGGAAGGGGGGAGGGGGGCGTGGGTAGATATTTTGGTGGTAGGCCAAAATTTTGGAAATGTGGAGGGAAACTTTGCGTGCGGTGCCGCCGGACCATTCACTTTGAACGATTGTGTGCATCGCAAACGATTCTTCTGCTTTACACGCATGGGATGAGTTTGATAATTCAAATTTTGGTGGAAATTTCCTCGGGTACGTCATTGCATAATTTAACATCGCTTGCTAATTTGGGCACACAAAAGAGCGTACAACAGACAGACCACACTTACTGAATCGAGCAATTTTAGTAATTAAACAGAGCAGTTGACCTAAACATTGCTCTAACAAAAGACTAGTATTAAAAACAAGGCCAAGTACGCATAATTTTAGCAAATCCGCCGCCGCGCTGGCCTATGCATCGCCAGTGTGAGATGAGACGTCGATGACTTGTTCTGGCGACATGCCGTCGTTGGTGGTCTCTGCGTCCCCCTACTGAAGTCGACCGCGTCCTTGGCGCTGCCCTCAAGGTTGTAGTACTCGTAGTAGTGGCTGCGCTAGAGCTCGCGTTGGTACTCCGCCGCCCATTCCTCGACGGACAGACTCTTCTCTACCTCGACCTTGTCCACGCGCAAGTCCTCCTCCCGACGCTCCTCGATCTCCGCCGCCTCCTGCATCTCCAGCTCCCGCTCGGCGACCTCATGAGGAAGCAGGTTCTCCATGGACACCACCACCTTTTCGGACGTGGGTTGCATGCTGGAGTCCGAGGTGGCCTGGAATATCTTGGCGTGTGCATCTTCGATCTTGGCGTGGATGGCCTCAACCCAGGCCAGGGCAACATCGGTGGCACGGACGGCAGCTCGAGCTCTCGGTGTTTGGAGCCGCCGTCGCGGCGCAGCTGCAGCCGTCTCGGCTACTGCAGCTGCCCTATCGGCTATCGCAGATGCCCTTTCGGCGGAAGCGGCCACGCTCAATGCGGATGTGGCGGCACTCTCGGCGTAGGCGGCCGCACTCTCGGTGCAGGCGACGGTGCTCGGGGGGGGGGGGGGGACGGGGCCATCGTATGGGTCTTCGCAAAGCGTTTCCACGGTGTCATCTTTGCAAGAAGGGGGTGCGAGAATGGGGATCGGGATTCGTGGATTCGGGGGTTGCCGGCACTGGAGCAGACGAGCCGGCGAAGCTTAAGGAGGAAGACTTAAATAGACCCAGATATTTTCATCACAAACGGTTCCTAGAAAACAACCTTGTGTGATGTTGTAGATATGTTTTATTAGCTGTGAAAGACAAATTTGGAGTAAAGTGGCAACTGATGGTGTTTTAAATGTCCGAGAAAATTTGTAGTACTAATACAACTGTCATGTCAAATTTTGGAAAATTTCAGGGGTCATTTGACCTTTTAAGTCATTTAAGTGATTTTCTAGCCATTTAATGACCATAATTGAAATTTGAACTACATGTACATGCAACAGCTAACCATAACGGTTTGAAAAGTCATATTTTGTGTACTTGTGTGCGATTTAATTCCATGTGCAGTAAATTGGAAGGAACTTTCAAACATACTGGTCTAACGGCTATCACACAATTAAGCATGGAGTGCCATGGTATTTAAATTTGAAAAAATTAAAAAAATATCAGAAACACATGAAACCTTGGTTGATGTAACGTCATGCCACCAAGATGATGTGGTAAAAAATTTGGCATGTGTGACGAAAGTTTGGACACACACCCCTCACAAATCGGAGCAACTCACTAGAAGGCTCGTGGTTCCGAGAGGGAACAATGCATGTTTGATGACGAATGGGAGATAGCTTCGTCTTACAGCCTTCAAATGTTTTTCTACGTGTAACGTGCACTAATACAACTGTCATGTGAAAATTTGGAAAATTTCAGGGGTCATTTGACCTTTTGAAGCCATTTAAGTGATTTTCTAGCCATTTATTGACCGTAATTCAAATTTGAACTACATCTACATGCAACGGCTAACCATAACGGTTTGAAAAATCATATTTGTGTACTTGTGTGCGAGTTAATTCCATGTGCAGTAAATTAGAAGGAATTTTCAAACATATTGGTCCCATGACATGGACACATGCATATGTATGCATGGAGTGCCATGGCATTTAAATTCCAAAATATTAAAAATATATCAGAAACACATGAAACCTTGGTTGATGTAATGTCATGCCACGAAGATGATGTGGTAAAAAAATTGGCATGTGTGAAGGAAATTTGGACACACACCCCTCACAAACCGGAGCAACTCACTAGAAGGCTCGTGGTTCCGAGAGGGAACAATGCATGTTTGATGACGAACGGGAGATAGCTTCCTCTTACGGCCTTCAAATTTTCTCTACCTATAACGTGCACTAATACAACTGTCATGTGAAAATTTGGAAATTTTCAAGGGTCATTTGACCTTTTGAAGACATTTAAGTGATTTTCTGGCCATTTAATGACTGTAATTCAAATTTGAACTACATCTACATGCAATGGCTAACCATAACGGTTTGAAAAATCATATTTGTGTACTTGTGTATGAGTTAATTCCATGTGCAGTAAATTAGAAGGAATTTTCAAACATATTGGTCTCACGACATGGACACATGCATATGTATGCATGGAGTGCCATGGCATTTAAATTCCAAAAAATTTAAAAATGATCAAAAAAACATGAAACCTTGCTTGATGTAATGTGATGCCACCAAGATGATGTGGTAAAAAATTTGGCCAGTTTGACGAAAGTTTGGACACACCCCCTCACAAACCGGAGCAACTCACTAGAAGGCTCGTGGTTCCGAGAGGGAACAATGCATGGTTGATGACGAACGGGAGATAGCTTCCTCTTACGGCCTTCAATTTTTTTTCTACATTTAACGTGCACTAATACAACTGTCATGTGAAAATTTGGAAAATTTCAGGGGTCATTTGATGATTTTCTAGCCATGTAATGACCGTAATTCAAATTTGAACTACATCTACATGCAACGGCTAACCATAACGGTTTGAAATCATATTTGTGTATGAGTTAATTCCATGTGCAGTAAATTAGAAGGAATTTTCAAACATATTGGTCTCACGACATGGACACATGCATATGTATGCATGGAGTGCCATGGCATTTGAATTCCAAAAAATTAAAAAATGATCAGAAAAACATGAAACGTTGCTTGATGTAATGTCATGCCACCAAGATGATGTGGTAAAAAAATTGGCCTGTTTGACGAAAGTTTGGACACACCCCCCTCACAAACCGGAGCAACTCACTAGAAGGCTCGTGGTTCCGAGAGGGAACAATGCATGTTTGATGACGAACGGGAGATAGCTTCCTCTTACGACCTTCAATTTTTTCTGCATTTAACGTGCACACAACTGTCATGTGAAAATTTGGAAAATTTCAGGGGTCATTTGACCTTTTAAAGACATTTAAGTGATTTTCTAGTCATTTAATGACCGTAATTCAAATTTAAACTACATCTACATGCAACGGCTAACCATAACGATTTGAAGAATCATATTTGTGTACTTGTGTGTGAGTTAATTCCATGTGCAGTAAATTAGAAGGAATTTTCAAACATATTGGTCTCACGACATGGACACATACATATGTATGCATGGAGTGCCATGGCATTTGGATTCCAAAAAATTAAAAAATGATCAGTGAAATATGAAACCTTGCTTGATGTAATGTCATGCCACCAAGATGATGTGGTAAAAAATTGGTCTGTTTGACGAAAGTTTGGACACACCCCCCTCACAAACCGGAGCAACTCACTAGAAGGCTCGTGGTTCCGAGAGGTAACAATGCATGTTTGATGACGAACGGGAGATAGCTTCCTCTTACGACCTTCAATTTTTTTTCTACATTTAACATGCACTAATACAACTGTCATGTGAAAATTTGGAAAATTTCAGGGGTCATTTGACCTTTTAAAGACATGTAAGTGATTTTCTAGCCATTTAATGAACGTAATTCAAATTTGAACTACATCTACATGCAACGGCTAACCATAACGATTTGAAAAATCATATTTTTGTGTACTTGTGTGCGAGTTAATTCCATGTGCAGTAAATTAGAAGGAATTTTCAAACATATTGGTCTCACGACATGGACACATGCATATGTATGCATGGAGTGCCATGGCATTTGAATTCCAAAAAAATTAAAAAATGATCAGAAAAACATGAAACCTTGCTTGATGTAATGTCATGCCACCAAGATGATGTGGTAAAAAAATTGGTCTGTTTGACGAAAGTTTGGACACCCCCCCCTCACAAACCGGAGCAACTCACTAGAAGGCTCGTGGTTCCAAGAGGGAACAATGCATGTTTGATGACGAACGGGAGATAGCTTCCTCTTACGGCCTTCAATTTGTTTTCTACATTTAACGTGCACACAACTGTCATGTGAAAATTTGGAAAATTTCAGGGGTCATTTAACCTTTTTAAGGCATTTACGTGATTTTCTAGCCATTTAATGACCGTAATTCAAATTTGAACTACATCTACATGCAACGGCTAACCGTAACGGTTTGAAAAATCATATTTGTGTACTTGTGTGCGAGTTAATTCCATGTGCAGTAAATTAGAAGGAATTTTCAAACATATTGGTCTCACGACATGGACACATGCATATGTATGCATGGAGTGCCATGGCATTTAAATTCCAAAATATTAAAAAATGATCAGTAAAATATGAAACCTTGCTTGATGTAATGTCATGCCACTAAGATGATGTGGTAAAAAAATGGCCTGTTTGAGGAAAGTTTGGACACACACCCCTCACAAACCGGAGCAACTCACTAGAGGGCTCGTGGTTCCGAGAGGGAATAATGCATGTTTGATGATGAACGGGAGATAGCTTCGTCTTACGGCCTTCAAATTTTTTTCTACGTTTAACATGCACTAATACAACTGTCATGTGAATATTTGGAAAATTTGAGGGGTCATTTGACCTTTTTGTCGGATTTCGGGTTCCGACAAAACCCTTGAGGTTCGAACACTGGGGTGCGCACGAAGATCTCTCCTCCCTCTAGCACTCACCCTCACCGCGATCTCAAGGCTCAGCACGTCGAACTCGCAGAACAAGGGGACGCAAGATTTATACTGGTTTGGGCCGCCGATGTGGTGTAATACCCTACTCCAGTGTGGTGTGGTGGATTGCCTCTTGGGCTGAGGAAGAATAGTTACAAGGGAAGAACAGCCTCCTGAGGAGAGGTGCTCTTGTGCTTGGTGAGTTTGTGTGGCTGAGGATGATCTGAATGGCCTCGGATCCCCCCTACTGTGATGGCTAGTCCTATTTATAGAGGCCCTAGTCCTCTTCCCAAATGCTGGCAGGAAGGGATGCCACAACGGCCAAATTTGAAGGGAGACAACTAGTACAAGTTATCCTGACTAAAGGTGGTCTTCGGCTGCCAAAGGCTCTGGTGGTGACGCCGTCCTGGGCTCCACGGTGACCTCCGTCCTGCCGTCCTATTGGTCTTGGTCTCGTTGCACTGATATGGGAACCTTTGCCTAATGCCTCGGGACTCCTCGCCTGCGCTTGCCTCTTTAGAACCAAAGAGGAAACAAGGACACTGTGCGCACTGGCGCCCGCCTGGCCCCGGTTGTCATGGCTTGCATCACAGGAACCTCGCGAGGTGCTCCTTGCCTTGATCTCTCCGCCCCTCACGAGCCGGCCTGGTGAGGCCGCCCCCGAGGAGGTCTTGCGTCGTTCGCCTCGTGAGGCTCGACCCCTTGCGAGGCTCGGCCCCTCGTGAGGGTCTTGAGTGTTTGCTGGTGAAGATGGGCCGTACAGGGCCGCTGGTGGAGCCACGCCGTGGGCCGCAGGCAGGCAAGTCTGGGGGCCCCCGTTCCCAGGACGTCGGAACGCTTGGACTTGGCTTGGGGGCGAAGCCAGGGGGCAAGTGCAGAGCGCCGCGAGCCCCAACAACCTGTGGCCTCGGTTGACGCGTGGCGATTGATGGGACGCGGGCATCTCTGGTTCCCCACGCTGCCTCGGCAACTGCCTGACTGACAAAAGACTAGCGCGGGCTGTATTTGCCTTCATTGCGTTCCTTCGTCTTGTCCAGATCCGCTTTCTTGCCCTTCGCTTCCAGAGACTCCAGATCCGCCCAGATCCTCATTCGAGCTTGTCGTCGATGGCGCCCAAGAAAGCTCGGGCTACTCCTCTGCCATCCTGGTATGAGCCCGCGCTCGACGCGCTGAGCGTGTCAGAGAAGAACCTTGCCGCTGTGGGACTGATGACGACGGAGGGTGACGAGAAGAGGAAGACTGTGCTCCGGGTCGGCTCCGCCGAGCCTGAGGCCTCTGGCAGCACTTTCTACCCCTTCTTCATGAGCAGCATCGTCGCCGGGTTGGTTCCCCCTTTCTCCGACTTCTTCTACTCCGTCCTCAGCCATTATAAGATCCATGCCCTCCATCTTCATCCCAATTCCTTCATCCTCTTGTCGATCTTTGCCTTCAACTGCGAGGCGTATGTCAGAGTGATGCCGTCGGTGGCGCTGCTGCGCCACTTCTTCTTCCTCCGGATCAAGGAGGGCCACTGCGTGGGGTGCGTTGGCTTCGTCGCTGCCAACAAGACCAACACCATCTCGAAGGCCGGGAAGAATGCCGAGGGCTTCAGGAGCAAGTGGGTCTTGATGGACGCCAAGTGCTCCCACCCCCGTCTGGTGCTGCCGACGGAGATGCCTGTGTCCCAAGAGGGGTGGCTTCGCGTGAAGCTCACCAACCCTCGGGCGACGCAGGTGTTGGAGAGGATGACTGCCGACCTGAGGCCTGGTGACTCAAGGGCGGCGAAGCTGATGGGGGCCATGATCGTCAAAGAATTCATGATGCAGCGCGTGGCTCCCCTTCAGGCGCGCCCGTGCCCCTTGTGGAAGCTTGGAGACGAAGGGGGCGACCTCCGCCTGTGCCCGGAGACCCTTTCTGATGAGGAGTTGCGCTCGGCCCTCCGTTCCTTGGTTGGGGACGACCAAGGGTACCCACCAGACTCCTTCGTTCCCTTGTTCCGCCGCCCAGATGGGGCGGAGGCTGCCGCCGCCATGCCCATCTTCGCCGGGCGTGGACCCGTGCCGCCTGCGCCCTCGAATGTCCCGGTGACGACGACTCCGGTGGACGTGTCTTCCAACGAGTCTCGCGAGGAGGAAGAGGAAGAGGAGGAGGAGGAGGAGGAGCGTGATCCGGAGGGGACTCGCGAAGGGGCGGGGGAAACCTCCCCTTTGCGCAAGGCTGACATCCTCCGCACCCTGCCTGATGACGGTGACGAGGCCGATGTCTCCCTGGAGAGAGGGGAGCCGCCAGTGTCTGGAGGCTCCACAAGGTCCAAGGTCAGTCACCGGAGGAGGCCACCGGCCGAGGTCCTGACGAGGGGCAGGTCGACGCTGATCTCCCGAGATGACGCCCCTGCTCCGACGCTGCCTGGAGCTGCCTCCACCCGACCTGTTGCTTCTTCTGCTCCTGGTGCTCGTGCACCCGCGCCTCAGGCCGCGAAGCTTTCAGGCTTCAAGCTTAGGAAGCAGAGAGATTACGCTGCGGTGGACCAGTAAGTACTCCTGTCCTGTCTTGTTTCTGCTGCTGATTCTTGATGCTTCTCTGTTGCGCCAACAGGCCTACACCCGTGGCAAAGAGGAGGAAGGAGGAAGTGGTGGTATTGCTCGGGACCCCATCGCCTGCGGCGGCTGCGCCCCCTCTGTGGGGAAGGGCAGTGACAGCGCTCGCGTTTCTCTGGCCCGATCGTCCTCACGACTTGGGGGAGCGTCCCGAAGAGGAGGTGGCCCCTGCTGCTCCACTGGCTCCGGAGGTGCTAATGCCCAACTCGGTTGCTGGGGTCCCCAAGGCTCAGGAGCCCCCAGTCTCCCAGGCCATGGTGGCAATGCTGCCTCCTCCCCCTCCTGCCGCGCTGCTGACATCAGATCCTTCTGCCTCCCATGACGTCCTGGAGCGCGCTCTTTCTGCGATGACCCTGCTGCGAGAAGATCTTCAGGGCGCCGACCCCCGCCTGGTAGCCGGGCGCCTGGAGCTGGTCTCTAGTTGGCTTCACTCGGACGTGTCCGTTTGGGTGGCGCTGAGTCAGGCCGTGGCAACCTCCGAGAAGGACAAGCAGGTCGCCGCCCAAGCCACGGCCGCTCGCAAGGTGGCGTTGAAAGATGCCGGGGCAGCCCAGGACCGCTGTCAGTCGCTGGAGGCCGAGCTGGAGACCATGCGCAATGAGCGTGCGGCCGAGGCTCGAGGCCGCAAGGAAGAGGAGGAGAAGATGAAGGCCCGAGAGGACGCCGTCAGGGGTCGCGATGCCGAGCTGGAGCAGTTGGCGAAGGCGCAGGCCGCGGAGCGCAGCCGGCTGGAGAAGCTGAAGCGGAAGATGGAGGCAGAGAAGGCCGAGCTTGACGCCAAGGGGAAGGTCCTGGCTGAGGACCGCACGACCTTCAAGTCCCTCGAGGAGAGGTCCCGTGTGGTGCTGCAGGCACTCTACGAGAAGGGCTTGGAGGAGCCGCTGGCCACCGATGACGAGGGCCCCACCCAGCTGCTTCCTCATCTGGTCACGGCGCTTGAGGAAGTCGTGGGAGGTATCGGCCCCTTGGTGGAGGGAGAAGCCCGCACTCTTTCCTCGGCCGCGCTGACGCGCGTCTTCAGCCACCTCCATCTTCGCGACCCTGCCGCCAACCTCGACGAGCTGCTGGAGCCTGTGGATGAGGAGCGCTGCACAACTGCTGCCGAAGCCATGAAGGGCCAGGTGGAGGCTTTGCTGAAGAGGTTCCGCGCCTTCGATCCCGCGCCTTCAACTGGCGGTGCTGCTGAGCCTGCAACTCCGATGGGCGGTGCAGGTGAGGGCAACGCTGCTGTGGAAGAAGCATCTCTTGCGGGTGTCGGCGGCGTCCGGGGATGACAAGATGATTTGCTGGCGGCTCCTTTCCTGTTTAACTTCTGCAATATGCACCATGCCTCGTGGAGGCGTATAAAATTGCGTTTGGTACTGGGAGAACAATAGTCTTGTAATATTTGTTTGAGATTTTGCAATTTCCTTCCCATTTGCTTTATGTTCTACGTCGGCAGGGCCCGACCCCGCGCATACCTCAGCCGTCGTTGGGTCGTCCGGATCACCAGGACGAGACCAAGGGATGAGGGGCTACGTGGCCAGTTAGGCTCCTGAGTCGCGATGCTCAGGAGTCCCCCTTGACGCACAAACAACTTACAGAAAGGAGACGCAGGAGTAGGCCTAGCGTTCTACGTCGGTAGGGCCCGGCCCCGGGTATACCTCAGCCACCGTTGGGTCATCCGGATCGCCAGGACGAGACCAAGGGGTGAGGGGCTACATGGCCAGTTAGGCTCCTGAGTGGCGATGCTCAGGAGTCCCCCTTGACGCTCAAACGACCTTCATACCTTTTTCCTCGCCGAGGCTCTGCTCGGGAGGGCGCACGACGACCAGGCCCGAGGGACCTGGCGGGGTGGCGTACGCTTGGGCGTGACCCGAGCGTAACCCCCGTGCCCAGCCCCCTCGCACAACTCTCCCGAGGGGAGGTGTTGCGATGAGGCCAGACACTGAGCTCGGAGGCTCCCTGAGGTTGATACGGCCATGGGGCCGCCCTCAGTTGTTTATCACCAGCATGGAGCATAGCGCTTCCGCACTTGCACGGGCATAACTGCTCCTCGGCCGTGTCGACTGCCAACGCGGAGCATGGTGCTTCCACTGGTGTGTGGGTGAGGGCTCCCTCTGAGTGGAGCCCCTGGGGCGTGTACAGCCCTGCCCTGACACGTGGCTTGCACGGCAGGGCTGGACGAGGTGTGTCTGGGCACTCGTGAGCCAGCGCGGGACCCACGAGGCCCTACCTCAAGGCGGGTTGCACCTGGTCTTGGTTCTTGTTGACTGCGGTGGTCCTGCGTGATGGTCAGGCAACCTGCGCCGAATGAATCTCCTAAGGCTATCGCATGAGAAGGCCAAGCACCAACGACCCCAGGAGGTGACGTGAACGGGGCCGGCCCGCCAGACAGAGCTCAGCCGTTGGGTTTATCGACGCTGCAGGGATGGACCCGAGCACAGGCCCCGTGCCTAGCCTTCTTATGCGAAGGATCCTGAAGAAAGACGATCGGCGCGCGGCTCCCATGGTGGGTGATAATAAGGCAGGTAATAACCATAGATAGATTATGCAAGGGACAAACTGTCTTAGATAAATGCAAGAACGATACATGCCACTGGGTCAGTCCCGAGCGGCCTGGGGATGATGCAGCCCGAGGGGCGCCCCCAGCAGAGTAAGCTAAAGACGTAAGAAGGATACATGCCGCAGGGACAGGCCCACACGGCCTGGGAATGATGCAGCCCAGGGGGCGCTCCCAGCTAAATAAACTTGGAAAATGTCACCTGGTTCCATTGTCGAAGGGATGTTGAGGTAGCTGAAGATGCGCGGCGAAGGGGTAGCTCCTCATGAGCCACCGGGGCCCTGAGCCTTGGGAGGCTCTGGTGGTCCAGGCGGTTCCTTGAGGACCGTCTCCATCTCCACCAGGACTGCGTGATGCCTGGCCTCCTGGGCTGCCAAGATGCTCCGTAGGTGGCGCTGGTGGGCGACCGCCACGTTCGGCAGGCCAAATGGCATGCGAACATAGCTGTGGGGTGGGCCTTTGCAACGCCCAATGTGCGAAGGCCAAAAGCGCTCCTGGGACGCGGCTCTGTTGAGCCCTGGGATGTCGATGCAGACGCGCAGCCTGCCATCCTCGCTTGGATGGGGAGCTGCGTCGGGTGGGTGGCGATCGCTGCGCATGGCCCTTGCACCCTGCAGCTCCTGAGTGGTCTTGGCGATGAACTCCTGAGCGCCGGGCGCTCCTCGCCCGTTGTCCTCCTGAGGGAGACGTGCCGCAAAGCACGCCTCCACGTGGTGCCCGAGCGCCTCCCTCGTGATGTTGGCTAGGTCGGAGGCCCTCCAAAAGAGAGCCCCTGAGCCTCGCCCGAGGAGGGCGCCAGGCGCGCCTTCCTATGCGAGGGAGGGAGGCGCCCCAGGTACGGGCGCCGATCCTGGTGTGGCACCGCTGGAGGCGCCGCTCCCCTGAGGCCCTGTGCGGAGTAGTTGCTTCTTCTTCTTGGGGATGGCCTCAGGAGGGTATATGGTGCCTTGGTTGTCGGGGTCTTCGATTGCTGCGGCTTGGAAGGCGCGCTCGAGGGAACACACCGCATCTCTTTCTTCATAGGGGACTGTGATGATCCCGCCGCTTCCCGGCATCTTGAGGACGTTGTAGCCGTGGTGGGTCACTGCCATGAACTTGGCAAGCACTGGGTACTTGAGGATGGCATTGTATGGCAGACGGATGTGGGCGACGTCGAAGTCGATGAGCTCGGTGAGGTAGTTGTCGCGCTGGCCGAAGGTGACAGGGAGGCAGACTTGCCCTATCGGGGTGGTGGAGCCGTCGCTCACTCTTGAGAAGGGCTTGGTGGGCTGTAGCTGATCGTATGGCACTTGAAGGCTGTCGAATGTCTCGACGGACAGGACGTTAAGCTCTGCGCCGCCATCGATGAGGGTCTTGGTGACTTGTACGTTGCTGATGACGGGTAAGCAGAGCATCGGGAGAGCGCCAGCAGTGGCCGCGCACTTGAGATGGTTCGCCGAGCTGAAGGTGATGGCGCACTTGGACCACCTGAGCGGGCGCGTGGCCTCAAGCCTGGGAAGGGCTGCGTTCACCTCGTGAGCAAACTGTTTGAAGATACACTGAGATGCTGGGGCCTGAGCTCCGCCCAAGATGCAGGCGATAACACGCGGTTCCTGGAAGCCCCCAGCCCCCTCGTCCTGATGGTGGTCATCGTTCCTTCTTGGTGGCGGCGGCAGTGGAGGGAGACCAGCATTTCCCTAAGTGCGGTCCTCGCGATGCTGATCCCTCCAGGCGCCCTCACGAGGCTGGTTCCACCAATGGTCCTCGCGAGGCCGGTCGCGCTACTCCTGGCGGGGGCCGCGATCGTCCCAGCATCCTCCGCCTCGTCCTCCTCCTCGGCCGTAGCCCCGGTCATTGCGCTCGAGGTGTTGACCGAAGCGTCCATCTCGAATGGCCATGTGCTCTTGACAGTCATTGGTGTTGTGCCTGTGTACGTTGTGGAAGGCGCAGAACGGACGGTTGCTCTTGGACGACTCGGGGTGGTCCCGACCGCGCTTCGTGTCAGGCTCCGCCGCGAGCACAACCACCCCCTTGTTGGGGATCATTGCAGAAATCAAAAAAATTCTACGCATCACCAAGATCAATCTATGGAGAGACTAGCAACGACAGAGAGGGGAGTCATCTTCATACCCTTGAAGATCGCGACGCGGAAGCGTTACAAGAACACGGATGAAGGAGTCGTACTCGCAGCGATTCAGATCGCGGTCGATTCTGATCTAAGCGCCGAACAACCGCGCCTCCGTGTTCAACACACGTGCATCACGGGGACGTCTCCTCCTTCTTGATCCAGCAAGGGGGAAGGAGAAGTTGGGGAAGAACTCCGGCAGCACGACGGCATGGTGGTGGACCTTGCAGTTCTCCGGCAGGGCTTCGCCAAGCTCAACGGAGGAGGAGGGGGTGTTGGAGAGGGGGAGGGCTGCGCCTTGGATGAGGTGCTGCTTCCCTCCCTCCTCCCCTCTATTTATAGGGCCAAGGGGAAGGGGGCCGGCCCCTCTAGATGAGATCTAGAGGGGGGGCGGCGGCCAAGGGGAGGGGGCTTGCCCCCCAAGCCAAGGGGGGCGCCCCCCTTAGGGTTTCCCCCCAACCCTAGGCTTATGGGCCCTAGGGGGGATAGTGCCCAGCCCACTTAGGGGATGGTTCCCTTCCACATACAGCCCATAGGGCCCTCCGGGGCAGGTGGACCCTCCCGGTGGACCCCCAGAACCCCTTCGGTGGTCCCGGTACAATACCGGCAAACCCCCGAATACTTCCGGTGACCGTATGATGACTTCCCATATATAAATCTCCACCTCCGGACCATTCCGGAACTCCTCGTGATGTCCGGGATCTCATCCGGGACTCCAAACAACATTTGGTAACCGCATACTAATTCCCATAGCAACTCTAGCATCATCGAACCTTAAGTGTGTAGACCCTATGGGTTCGGGAACCATGTAGACATGACCAAGACATCTCTCCGGCCAATAACCAACAGCGGGATCTGGATACCCATGTTGGCTCCCACATGTTCCACGATGATCTCATCAGATGAACCACGATGTCGGGGATTCAATCAATCCCGTACACAATTCCCTTTGTCTACTGGTATGATACTTGCCCGAGATTCGATCGTCGGTATCCCTATACCTTGTTCAATCTCGTTACCGGCAAGTCTCTTTACTCATTCGTAACACATCATCCCGTGATCAACTCCTTGGTCACATTGAGCTCATTATGATGATGTCCTATAGAGTGGGCCCAGAGATACCTCTCCGTCACACGAAGTGACAAATCCCAGTCTCGATTCGTGCCAACCCAACAGACACTTTCGGAGATACCCGTAGTGTGCCTTTATAGCCACCCAGTTAGGTTGTGACGTTTGGCACACCCAAAGCATTCCTACGATATCTGGGAGTTGCACAATCTCATGGTCTAAGGAAATGATACTTGACATTAGAAAAGCTTTAGCAGACGAACTACACGATCTTGTGCTATGCTTAGGATTGGGTCTTGTCCATCACATCATTCTCCTAATGATGTGATCCCGTTATCAACGACATCCAATGTCCATGGTCAGGAAACCGTAACCATCTATTGATCAACGAGCTAGTCAATTAGAGGCTCACTAGGGACATGTTGTGGTCTATGTATTCACACATGTATTACGATTTCCGGATAACACAATTATAGCATGAACAATAGACAATTATCATGAACAAGGAAATATAATAATAACCACTTTATTATTGCCTCTAGGGCATATTTCCAATAGTCTCCCACTTGCACTAGAGTCAATAATGTAGTTACATTGTGATGAATCGAACACCCATAGAGTTCTAGTGTTGATCATGTTTTGCTCGTGGAAGAGGTTTAGTCAACCGATCTGCGACATTCAGATCCGTATACACTTTACAAATATCTATGTCTCCATCTTGAATATATTCACGAATGGAGTTGAAGGGACGCTTGATATGCCTGGTCTTCCTGTGAAACCTGGGCTCCTTGGCAAGGGCAATAGCTCCAGTGTTGTCACAGAAGAGTGTCATTGGGCCCGACGCATTGGGAATAACTCCTAGGTCGGTGATGAACTCCTTCATCCAGACTGCTTCCTGTGTTGCCTCCGAGGCTGCTATGTACTCTGCTTCACATGTAGATCCCGCCACGACGCTTTGCTTGCAACTGCACCAGCTGACTGCCCCACCATTCAAAATATACACGTATCCGGTTTGCGACTTGGAGTCATCCAGATCTGTGTTGAAGCTAGCATCGACGTAACCCTTTACGACCAGCTCTTCGTCACCTCCATAAACGAGAAACATATCCTTAGTCCTTTTCAGGTACTTCAGGATATTCTTGACCGCTGTCCAGTGTTCCATGCCGGGATTACTTTGGTACCTTCCTACCAAACTTACGGCAAGGTTCACATCAGGTTTGGTACACAGCATGGCATACATAATAGATCCTATGGCCGAGGCATAGGGGCCGACACTCATCTTTTCTCTATCTTTTGCCGTGGTCGGGCATTGAGTCGTGCTCAATCTCACACCTTGCAATACAGGCAAGAACCCCTTTCTTGGACTGATCCATATTGAACTTCTTCAATATCTTGTCAAGGTATGTGCTTTGTGAAAGACCAATGAGGCATCTCGATCTATCTCTATAGATCTTGATGCCTAATATGTAAGTAGCTTCTCCAAGGTCATTCATTGAAAAACACTTATTCAAGTAGGCCTTTATGCTTTCCAAGAATTCTATATCATTTCCCATCAATAGTATGTCATCCACATATAATACGAGAAATGCTACAGAGCTCCCACTCACTTTCTTGTAAACACAAGCTTCTCCATAAGTCTGTGTAAACCCAAATGCTTTGATCATCTCATCAAAGCGAATGTTCCAACTCCGAGATGATTGCACCAACCCATAGATTGAGCGCTGGAGCTTGCATACCTTGTCAGCATTCTTAGGATCGACAAAACCTTCCGGCTGCATCATATACGATTCTTCCTTAAGGAAACCATTAAGGAATGCCGTTTTGATGTCCATTTGCCATATCTCATAATCATAGAATGCGACAATTGCTAACATGATTCGGACGGACTTCAGCTTCGCTACGGGTGAGAAGGTCTCATCGTAGTCAACCCCATGAACTTGTCGATAACCCTTAGCGACAAGCCGAGCCTTATAGATGGTCACATTACCATCCGCGTATGTATTCTTCTTAAAGATCCATTTGTTCTCTATGGCTTGCCGATCAACGGGCAAGTCTATCAAAGTCCATACTTCATTTTCATACATGGATCCTATCTCGGATTTCATGGCTTCAAGCCAATTGTTGGAATCCGGGCCCGCCATCGCTTCTTCATAGTTCGAAGGTTCACCATTGTCTAACAACATGATTTCCAGGACAGGGTTGCCGTACCACTCTGGTGCGAAACGTGTCCTTGTGGACCTACGAAGTTCAGTAGCAACTTGATCCGAAGTTTCATGATCATCATCATTAACTTCCTCTCTAGTTGGTGCAGGCACCACAGAAACATCTTCCTGAGCTGCGCTACTCTCCGGTTCAAGAGGCAATACTTCATCAAGTTCTACTTTCCTCCCACTTACTTCTATCGAGAGAAACTCTTTCTCTAGAAAGGATCCATTCTTGGAAACAAAGATCTTGCCTTCGGATCTGAGGTAGAAGGTATACCCAATAGTTTCCTTAGGGTATCCTATGAAGACGCATTTTTCTGATTTGGGTTCGAGCTTTTCAGGTTGAAGTTTCTTGACATAAGCATCGCATCCCCAAACTTTCAGAAACGACAGCTTAGGTTTCTTCCCAAACCATAATTCATACGGTGTCGTCTCAACGGATTTCGACGGAGCCCTATTTAAAGTGAATGCGACAGTCTCTAAAGCATAACCCCAAAATGATAGTGGTAGATTGGTAAGAGACATCATAGATCGCACCATATCTAATAGAGTGCGATTACGATGTTCGGACACACCATTATGCTGAGGTGTTCCAGGCGGCGTGAGTTGTGAAACAATTCCACATTTCCTTAAGTGCGTGCCAAATTCATGACTCAAATATTCCCCTCCATGATCTGATCGTAAGAACTTTATTTTCCTGTCTTGATTCTCAACCTCACTCTGAAATTCCTTGAACTTTTCAAAGGTCTCAGACTTGTGTTTCATTAAGTAGACATACCCATACCTACTTAAGTCATCAGTGAGGGTGAGAACATAACGATAACCACCGCGAGCCTCAACGCTCATTGGACCGCACACATCAGTATGTATGATTTCCAATAAGTTGGTTGCTCGCTCTATTGTTCCGGAGAACGGAGTCTTGGTCATTTTGCCCATGAGGCATGGTTCGCACGTGTCAAATGATTCATAATCAAGAGACTCCAAAAGTCCATCTGCATGGAGTTTCTTCATGCGTTTGACACCAATGTGACCAAGGCGGCAGTGCCACAAGTATGTGGGACTATCATTATCAACCTTACATCTTTTGACATTCACACTATGAATATGTGTAACATCACATTCGAGATTCAACAAGAATAAACCATTGACCAGCGGGGCATGACCATAAAACATATCTCTCATATAAATAGAACAACCATTATTCTCAGATTTAAATGAGTAGCCATCTCGCATTAAGCGAGATCCAGATACAATGTTCATGCTCAAAGCTAGCACAAAATAACAATTATTGAGGTTTAAAACTAATCCCGTAGGTAAATGTAGAGGTAGCGTGCCGACGGCGATCACATCGACCTTGGAACCATTCCTGACGCGCATCGTCACCTCGTCCTTCGCCAGTCTCCGCTTATTCCGCAGCTCCTGTTTTGAGTTACAAATATGAGCAACCGCAGCGGTATCAAATACCCAGGAGCTACTATGAGTGCTGGTAAGGTACACATCAATAACATGTATATCATATATACCTTTGGTATTGCCGGACGTCTTATCCGCTAAGTACTTGGGGCAGTTCCGCTTCCAGTGACCGTTTCCCTTGCAATAAAAGCACTCAGTCTCAGGCTTGGGTCTATGCTTTGTCTTCTTCCCGGCAACTGGCTTACCAGGCGCGGCAACTCCCTTGCCGTCCTTCTTGAAATTCTTCTTACCCTTGCCTTTCTTGAAACTAGTGGTTTTATTGACCATCAACACTTGATGTTCCTTTTTGATCTCCACCTCCGCTGATTTCAGCATTGAATATACCTCAGGAATGGTTTTCTCCATCCCCTGCATATTGAAATTCATCACAAAGCTCTTGTAGCTAGGTGGAAGCGACTTAAGGATTCTGTCAATGACCGCGTCATCCGGGAGATTAACTCTCAGCTGAGACAAGCGGTTGTGCAACCCAGATATTTTGAGTATGTGCTCGCTGACAGAACTATTGTCCTCCATCTTACAACTGTAGAACTTGTCAGAGACTTCATATCTCTCGACTCGGGCATGAGCTTGGAAAACCATTTTCAGCTCTTGGAACATCTCATATGCTCCGTGTTGCTCAAAACGCTTTTTGGAGCCCCGATTCTAAGCTGTAAAGCATGCCGCACTGAACCAGGGAGTAATCATCACTACACGACTGCTAGGCGTTCATAACATCTTGAGTTGCTGGGAAAACAGGTGCTTCACCTAGCGGTGCATCAAGGACATATGCTTTCTTGGCAGCTATGAGGATGATCCTCAAGTTACGGACCCATTCCGTATAGTTGCTACCATCGTCTTTTAGCTTGGTTTTCTCTAGGAACGCGTTGAAGTTGAGGGCAACATTAGCGTGGGCCATTTGATCTACAAGACATATTGTAAAGATATTTAGACTAAGTTCATGACAATTAAGTTCATCTAATCAAATTATTTAATGAACTCCCACTCAGATAGACATCCCTCTAGTCATCTAAGTGATACATGATCCGAATCGACTAGGCCCTGTCTGATCATCACGTGAGACGGACTAGTCATCAACGGTGAACATCTCCATGTTGATCGTATCTACTATACGACTCATGTTCGACCTTTCGGTCTCTCGTGTTCCGAGGCCATGTCTGTACATGCTAGGCTCGTCAAGTCAACCTAAATGTTTTGCATGTGTAAATCTGGCTTACACCCGTTGTATTCGAACGTTAGAATCTATCACACCCGATCATCACATGGTGCTTCGAAACAATGGACCTTCGCAACGGTGCACAGTTAGGGGGAACACTTTCTTGAAATTTTAGCGAGGGATCATCTTATTTAAGCTACCGACGTTCTAAGCAAATAAGATGTAAAAACATGATAAACATCACATGCAATCAAATAGTGACATGCTATGGCCAATATCATTTTGCTCCTTTTGATCTCCATCTTCGGGGCGCTATGATCATCATCGTCACCGGCATGACACCATGATCTCCATCATCGTGTCTTCATGAAGTTGTCTCGCCAACTGTTACTTCTACTACTATGGCTAACAATTAGCAATAAAGTAAAGTAATTACATGGCGTTTTCATTGTCACGCAGGTCATACAATAAATTAAGACAACTCCTATGGCTCCTGCCGGTTGTCATACTCATCGACATGCAAGTCGTAATTCCTATTACAAGAACATGATCAATCTCATACATCACATATATCACTCATCACATCCTTTTGGCCATATCACATCACACGGCATATGCTGCAAGAACAAGTTAGACGTCCTCTAATTGTTGTTGCAAGTTTTTACGTGGCTGCTATAGGTTTCTAGCAAGAATGTTTCTTACCTACGCCAAAACCACAACGTGATATGCCAATTTCTATTTACCCTTCATAAGGACCCTTTTCATCGAATCCGATCCAACTAAAGTGGGAGAGACAGACACCCGCTAGCCACCTTATGCAACTAGTGCATGTCAGTCGGTGGAACCTGTCTCACGTAAGCGTACATGTAAGGTCAGTCCGGGCCGCTTCATCCCACGATGCCGCCGAATCAAGATAAGACTAGTAACGACAAGTAAATTGACAAAATCAACGCCCACAACAACTTGTGTTCTACTCGTGCATAGAAACTACGCATAGACCTAGCTCATGATGCCATTGTTGGGGATCGTTGCAGAAATAAAAAAAATTCTACGCATCACCAAGATCAATCTATGGAGAGACTTGCAACGAGAGAGAGGGGAGTGCATCTTCATACCCTTGAAGATCGTGACGCGGAAGCGTTACAAGAACGCGGATGAAGGAGTCGTACTCGCAGCGATTCAGATCGCGGTTGATTCCGATCTAAGCGCCGAACAACAGCGCCTCCGCGTTCAACACACGTGCAGCACGGGGATGTCTCCTCCTTCTTGATCCAGCAAGGGGGAAGGAGAAGTTGGGGAAGAACTCCGGTAGCACGACGGCGTGGTGGTGAAGCTTGCAGTTCTCCGGCAGGGCTTCGCCAAGCTCAACGGAGGAGGAGGGGGTGTTGGAGAGGGGGAGGGATGCGCCTTGGATGAGGTGCTACTACCCTCCCTCCACCCCTCTATTTATAGGGAAATGGGGAAGGGGGCCGGCCCCTCTAGATGAGATCTAGAGGGGGGGCGGCGGCCAAGGGGAGGGGGCTTGCCCCCCAAGCCAAGGGGGCGCCCCCTTAGGGTTTCCCCCCAACCCTAGGCGCATGGGCCCTAGGGGGGATGGCGCCCAGCCCACTTAGGGGCTGGTTCCCTTCCACATACAGCCCATAGGGCCCTCCGGGGCAGGTGGACCCTCCCGGTGGACCCCCGAAACCCCTTCGGTGGTCCCGGTACAATACCGGCAAACCCCCGAATACTTCTGGTGACCGTATGATGACTTCCCATATATAAATCTTCACCTCTGGACCATTCCGGAACTCCTCGTGATGTCCGGGATCTCATCCGGGACTCCGAACAACATTCGGTAACCGCATACTAATTCCCATAACAACTCTAGTGTCACCGAACCTTAAGTGTGTAGACCCTACGGGTTCGGGAACCATGTAGACATGACCGAGACATCTCTCCGGCCAATAACCAACAACGGGATCTGGATACCCATGTTGGCTCCCACATGTTCCACGATGATCTCATCAGATGAACCACGATGTCGGGGATTCAATCAATCCCGTACACAATTCCCTTTGTCTACCGGTATGATACTTGCCTGAGATTAGATCGTCGGTATCCCTATACCTTGTTCAATCTCGTTACCGGCAAGTCTCTTTACTCGTTCGTAACACATCATCCCGTGATCAACTCCTTGGTCACATTGAGCTCATTATGATGATGTCCTACCGAGTGGGCCCAGAGATACCTCTCTGTCACACGGAGTGACAAATCCCAGTCTCGATTCGTGCCAACCCAACAGACACTTTTGGAGATACCCGTAGTGTGCCTTTATAGCCACCCAGTTAGGTTGTGACGTTTGGCACACCCAAAGCATTCCTACGGTATCGGGGAGTTGCACAATCTCATGGTCTAAGGAAATGATACTTGACATTAGAAAAGCTTTAGCAGACGAACTACACGATCTTGTGCTATGCTTAGGATTGGGTCTTGTCCACCACATCATTCTCCTAATGATGTGATCCCGTTATCAATGACATCCAATGTCCATGGTCAGGAAACCGTAACCATCTATTGATCAACGAGCTAGTCAACTAGAGGCTCACTAGGGACATGTTGTGGTCTATGTATTCACACATGTATTACGATTTTCGGATAACACAATTATAGCATGAACAATAGACAAGTATCATGAACAATGAAATATAATAATAACCACTTTATTATTGCCTCTAGGGCATATTTCCAACACCCCTTGCACTTCACGTCTTTGGCCTTGGCTTTCTTCTCCTCTGGGTCGGTAGCAGGGAGCTCGAGGAGGGAAAGGCGCCCTTCCTCAGCTCTTGCGCACTTGGTCGCCAGGTTGAACAGTTCCAGAGCTGTGCACAACTCCTCGTGGATGGCGAGCTCCTCCTTCATCTTGACGTCGCGGACGCCATCAGAAAACGCCGAAATGATGGCCTCGTCCGTCACCTTGGGGATCTTGAGACGAATGCTGTTGAAGCGCTGGATGTACTTCTGCAAGGTCTCTCCTGGCTGTTGCTTGATGTGGCGCAGGTCACCCGTGGCTGGGGGGCGGTCGCGAGTGCCCTGGAAGTTGGTGACGAAGCGATCGCGCATCTCATCCCACGAGGGGATCGAGCCCGGTGGCAGGTTTAGGAGCCACGAGCGGGCACCATCCTTGAGAGCCATGGGGAACAGTTCGCCATGACTTTCTCATCGCCATTGGCCGCCTCGATGCTCAGCTCGTAGAGCTGCAAGAACTCTACAGGGTCGGGGGTGCCGTCATAGCGAGGAGGCAGGTCCGGCTTGAACTTGCCCGGCCAGACGATGCTACGCAGCTCAGGAGTGAAGGCGCGGCAGCCTTCCATGGCCACCGGGACCCTTTGCTGATGCGGGGCCCGACCTGGATGCCCGCGCACCGCCATCACAGGCGGCACCCAGTGTTGTGGCGGTAGCGCTGGGAGCGTGGGAGCATTTTCCCACGGCTGAGGAATCTCTTGGCAGCTTCCTTCTTCTCGTGCGGGCGCCCGTCACAGTAGGTCACGCTGGGGGGCCGCGTGCCTTGGCGCCAGAGCGCCGTCTTGGTGCAGAGGTGGTGGAGGTGCTCCGTGAGTTACGTCACCCGCAGCTGGCGGAGGGCGAGGCAGCGAGAGGGATGGTGCGGGGGAGCCCCCTGCGGCGCTGACGAGCTCGGCGATGCGGTCCAGCCAGTCCTCGTGGAGATCGTCAACCGAGTGGCAGCGCAGGAGCTCGCATGCCATGAGCAGTGCGGCCTGCGCGTCCGTGGGTGCGCGGCGATCGTGAGACGATGAGCCGGCCGCGGTCAGCGACGGAGTGGTGGTGCGGCCGTCCCACCGCACAGAAGGGTGCAGTGAGGACGCTTGCTGCTCGTTTCCCGCCGGACCGGTGGCGGCGTTGGCAGCGGGTGACGGGGAACGACGGGGAGGCCCACCGACAGGGGCCGTCTGAGCGACACGGGCGGCGAGGGCGGCCCGGCGCTCAGCGCGGGCTCGACGCGCGTCCGCCATGGATGCGGTGGAGCGATGGGACACGGATCGGCGGGAGGAAGGCTTCAACGCATCCCTACCTGGCGCGCCAAATGTCGGATTTCGGGTTCCGGCAAAACCCTTGAGGTTCGAACACTGGGGTGCGCATGAAGATCTCTCCTCCCTCTAGCACTCACCCTCACCGCGATCTGAAGGCTCAGCACGTCGAAGTCGCAGAACAAGGGGACGCAATATTTATACTGGTTCGGGCCACCGATGTGGCGTAATACCCTGCTCTAGTGTGGTGTGGTGGATTGCCTCTTGGGCTGAGGAAGAATAGTTACAAGGGAAGAACAACCTCCTGAGGAGAGGTGCTCTTGTGCTTGGTGAGTTTCTGTTGATGAGGATGATCCGAATGGCCTCGGATCCCCCTACTGTGATGGCTAGTCCTATTTATAGAGGCCCTGGTCCTCTTCCCAAATGCTGGCGGGAAGGGATGCCACAACGGCCAAATTTGAAGGGAGACAAATATTACAAGTTATCCTGACTAAAGGTGGTCTTCGCCTGCCAAAGGCTCTGGTGGTGACGCCGTCCTGGGCTCCACGGTGACCTCCGTCCTGCCGTCCTGCTGGTCTTGGTCTCGTTGCACTGATATGGGAACCTTTGCCTGATGCCTCGCGAGGGTCTTGAGTGTTTGCTGGTGAAGATGGGCCGTACAGGGCCGCTGGTGGAGCCATGCCATGGGCCACAGGCAGGCAAGTCTGGGGGCCCCCCGTTCCCAGGACGCCGACACTTTTAAAGACATTTAAGTGATTTTCTAGCCATTTAATGACCGTAATTCAAATTTGAACTACATCTACATGCAACGGCTAACCATAACGGTTTGAAAAATCATATTTTTGTGTACATGTGTGCGAGTGAAAAAATCATAAGACGATGTAAATATCTGGTGTTCAAAAAATAAAATGTAAAGATCTGGCAAGACAACCGGCCCCCACACGATTGGCACTCTATCTTGCGGCTCAAAGTTTAGTTGGTGAGTGGCGGGGATCATTAATCAGACACGGTTCTGTATTGGAAACCGTCAGCTATTTTGTTCACACACGGATTTTGCTGCGGGAATCGTGTGTAATTCAAACTATAGTACTCGTAAATTCTGGCGACCGGCGTGTGTACTGTTCCCGTTGATCCAGATTCCGGACGCCAATAAATACTACCTTGCTCACGTCGTATCGCCTGCATACTCATCTACATCCTCCCCTCGCTCGCCCTCTCTCTCTCAAATCTCTGCCATGGCACCGCCGGTCTGCCCACGCGCCGACGAGGAGTTGCCGCCCCCTGAGGATGCTCACTCGAATAGCAGCGACGAGGACACCTATGCGCCGCCGGACGAGGTTGCACCGGACCCCCCAACTTTGGATTGGTTTTGAGGCAAGTACTATCTTTGTCTGTGGAAGTCGCTGCCGCCGGCTGAGAAAGCCAGGCAAGTGGTGTTCAAGAAGGAGATGGTGGAGGAGGAAGCTAGGTACCAGGCGGCCTGTGAAGCCCGTGACGCCGCCTGGAAAAAGGAGGCGGCGGAGCTTTGGGGGCGGGCGTGTCGTCGTGCAGAGGAGGTGTACAAAGATGAGTACTTCGCGAGGAAGGTCAAAGGTGTTGGGCGCCTCGTCGCTGCGTGGAGGTGGGCCGATAAGCTCCAGCGTGCCACCGACGAGGAGCTCCGGTGGGCGCCCAATGAAATGGAAAGATCGTTCGTGCTCGTCCGCCAGTAAGAGGCAGATCGGTATGTCAAGCGCTGCGAGGCGGAGGAGGCGGAGTACTGCCTCTGCACCGGGAAGACGCCACGCACCAGGGAGCTGCTGGCGAGGGGCTGCCGGAATACTGGCCCCAGGAGGGATTATTAGTTTTAGTATTGTTCGTTTTCAATTTTATGCATTGTACCTAGTAGTTAAGTATCATCACGTATATGTGATGATATTATATATATATTCTGTGATGAACTAATGAACAATTAATATATATATACTATGAATTCCATTTTCTATCTGTTTTTGTATACTAATTTGAATCTAGATGTTATCATCCACATATACAAAATGGAAAGCGTATATACACACATTGAAACAGAACATATAAGAACGGAAAACATAGTAAACACGTTGAAACAGAGCAATAAACAGAGCAATACTATGATTGCTGTGAATACATAGCTATCCACGTCGAAACGACTCAACAAAATAAAACGCGTCCATGAGACCATGACCAGCAGCTCTTGCCTACGGTAGCTCTTGGCTCTGCCTGAACTCGTGCAGGCGTTCGTCCAAGCGATCGACACGCTCGCGGTACATCTAGAGCTCGATCTCGAGCTCCAAGTTGGCTATTTCATCGGAGATCACCAGCTCGAGGATGCGACGGCCATGTTCCTCCACTGCGCCCAGGTGGACACCTGGGTCAAGGAGGCGGTCGAGCGGGTCGCGCCTCTCACTCTGCGGCGCTCCAACGGTCTCGCCGTGCGGCGAGCCACAACCTATTGGTGCGGATGCGCCTAGCTTGCTCTGCGGCACACCATCAATCATGTTGTGCGGCGAGCTGCAGCCTGTCAGTGCTGACATGCCTATCTTGATCCGCGGCTCTCAAGCGCCATGCGCCAAAGGTCTGCTCAACCCTGGCGATGACGCGCATCACGACGTCATCCATCGCGTTGCTGGGGAGCGCCTCGGCCTCGACGTGCCATGGCGCCTGCTTGTTTTCCTCGTCGACGAGGTTGATGGCAGAGGCGGCGCTTTGGTGGGTTGGCATGCTTGGAAAAGGTGGATGTGCTACAGGCTGCACTTGTTGCCTCCGTGCGTCGCGCGCCGCCTAGGTTTATGCGCAATATCGCTGGGTGGCGGGAAACAGGTGAGGAAATGGCGGGAAACAGTGGCGTGTTCATAAAACGCCATCAATTAATGGAAACTTAGCATAGAAGGAACATCGAGCTAGCACAAGAAGTAGATGATGATCAGATGAACACAGACCACACTAGGGAACCCGTTGGTGATGAATTCATCAATCGCAAACGGTTGAATACTAGCAAGCGTTTGCCCACAACACACATGGCTTATTCCATCACAAACAGGTCGGATGGATCAACTGTATGTCCACATTGTCAAAAAGTAATGCGGTAGACCTTCTTTAACATGTGTTAAAAAATAAAATAAATAAAAAACAAGGACCTCGAGGTTAAATTAACTCATGGGATGGGTCATATCAGGCATTTAATTTGACAGATATGACCCATCCTATCAGTTAATTTAACATCAACACAACTTCCCGTCCAGTCACCCATCTGATGGCTGCTCCAGCCTGAGCACACTTAACTTGAGAGTTCTCTTACATGAGCTACTGGTGGAACAACTAGTCCTTGCTGATATAGGATGCCTCTTCGCATCCTTATGGCGTATTTGGATGACCGCCTGTCCCCCAATGGCCAATAGATGTTATGCAGATAGAGCATATCACGTAAGTCTTATTACAAGCAATCGTCTGTGTTATTATCGGTCTTCGCACACATTTCTGATTACAGACCTGTTTGCCGTGTATCACACACATCTTGTTATATTGAACCATTTCTGTTCTCCCGTCTCAACGCAGACAGTTCATCCGAGTGAACCGCATGCCGTATATCGCACACACCTTGATCTAGCTGACCGTTTCTTTTGTGTTGCCTAATCAAAAATAGTTCATCCGAGTGAAGCGTATTCTGCATATCGCACACACCTTCATCTGGCAGCCTGTTTCTCTTATTCCTCCTCATCGCAAACAGTTAATTTAACTAAATCGTATGCCCTGAATCGCACACGCAACCAAAATCTGAACTGTGTTTGATGCATCCTTCATCGCAAACGTTTTGCACCTGTTTTGACGGTTATTTTACACCGCTGTTTGCGATTATTGCATCGCACACAGTTTCGTCGAAGGGTCTCTGATCACAGTGTCGCATTAGCAGCATCTTGCAGTAGTGATAAGCCGTCCTAGTAACTATTATGTCTTCAGTTTCCTGAGCCGGCTGAGCGGGGTTGGGCGGCTTAGCATTCTCCGGGTCAACATTCATGCGGTCCATGGTGACAGGGTGCTCCTCTGGTGGCGGATCGTCCATAGCTGCTTCAGAAGTTTGATGCATAGACTCAGACATTGTCTATTTTCCGGGTCAGCAACGTTGGGATCTTCAGCCTGTTTATTAACCTTCAGCTTCTTGCTGGGTTTGGCCATAGCACTGAAAGTAAAACACATGAGATTAGTATACCAATTGAGCAAGGTGTTAAAGCAAGCAGGCATAAGTGTTCTCACCCAGGAACAGTCTTGAACAGAGGAACCTGAGTTCGAGTGGAATCACCAGATGAGGAGTGAGATGTTCCCTGATAATTTGAGTCGGACGGGTTAAGTGGTTGACGAGTAAGACCCGCTTTTGGAAAAGATAAGGATGAATTTGGTGGCACCTCGTTCTGGCGCTTTCGGGGAGCGGGTGTTTTCGGTAAGCCGGAGGAAAGGTTCCACCTCCGCTATTCCGGGTTGTACGGTGAAGTTCATGCTGCTGTTTCTTCAAAAGAAAGTTGGGATCCAAATAAGCTAAAGGGTGAGAAAATCTTACTTTCCGGCTTGCTTGTCAAGTTTTCTGTCTCAGCAGAGGTTCTGAGTCGGAGGAAAGAGTAAGTACCTCTTCATCGTCGGCATGGCTAGCCTCCGCGTCATCCTGATAGTGATCATTGTCAATAAGAGGCACAAAAAATGAGCCAAGGGAGTCAAGTTCTACCTCCGACTCATCATCATCCAAGTCAAATAACTCGGAGGGGTTGGTCTTCTTCTTGGCAGGCTTTTTAGGTGCCTTATTCTTTGTCCGGGTCTTTTCGGCCGGCTTATCTTGCAACTTCTTGTTCCAGAAAGGAGAATCGGCATGTGGAAATTAAAGTGACTGTAAGAAGGCAGTTTTAAGTGAATAACTGAGTAAACTGGAATTTTTTTCAAATACTTACAACTGGAGGTTTGTTAATGGTGCAAAAAGGACTTAAGTCGGTCTTGCTGCAATTTTCCAAGCTCTTGTTTAGCAGAGTCTTTGTCATATCATTGATATCTTCATCACTCAGTTCAATTTGATAGTGGCGCTGAGGGTCTTTGACACTGCCAGTATACTCACACATTAAATTGGAGCGGCGGCTTAAGGGCAAAATTCTCCAAGCGACCTAGCATCGGACTAGGTCGATTCCAGTCAAACCGTTAGCCATTAAGGCTCTGATCTTTGAAAAGATGGGCATATATTTGGCCCGTTCTTCTGTGCTAATCCATTCTGGCAGAGGGTGTTGCTGCTAAGCTGGCTTTCATGATAACCCGGCAGAGGATTCTCCCCTTCTGGAGAAGTGTCTTGGCAGTAAAACCAAGTTTGGTTCCAGTCCTTGGGATGACTGGGCAGTTTAGCGGCTGGGAAGTGGCTTCTTTCCACCTCTGAATCAAAATGCCACCTAACTCTAGGTTGGGTCCGTCTATGAATTTAGTCTGCCGGTTTAAGTAATAAAATTCGTTGAACAATTCTACAGTGGGCTCCTGTTGAAGGTATACTTCGCTAAACACTTGAAAGTTGCAGATGTTTGAAACGGAATTGGGCCTGATATCTTGAGGATGGAGCTTCAAAAAGTGCAGCACATCATGAAAGAATTTTGAGCCGGGTGGGGTAAAACCTCAAAGCAGATGATCAGTAAAGACAATTACTTCATCTTCCTTGGGCTCAGGAGGGGTTTCTATGCCTGGGACCCTCCAATGGATGACATCTTTTTTGTCTAAGACGCCCGTTTAGACATACTCGTTCAATGTTTCCTCGGTAACCCGGGAGATGACCTAGTTGCATGAGTGACGGTTTTGGCTTTAGATATTTTTGACTACAAAGGAAAATATTGTCGGCTTAAGGATTGTGCTGCTAAACCAGCCAGTGATTAAAAGAAAGTGCATTATACAAAGCCAATTCATAGGCAGAAGGAAGAGCCAGCATGGTTAAAATGGATGACAATGCCGGGTTATACAGATTATGAATATAGGCTGGCAGCTTAAAAGGGGACTAATGGTGTATGGCGGGTTACGGTTTATCATTTAAGCTGCCCGAACAGTTGCCATATTTCAGATCTATAAGTGAGGACTTGCTAAGTGATGGATAAACATATTTCATAGATTGATGCGATGATTTTGGATCTACAGCAGTTCAGAAAATAAAACAAAATTCTAAACCTAAGGTGGCGGCAGCAGAAGTGTTCATGTGCTCAGATGAGATGTTCTACAGAGGGGATGTTTTTTGTTATTAAAATGAATGCTGAAACTACTACCGCATATCTTTGATGATTTAGTTCAGATCTAACTATGCAATCTCAAAGAAGCCAGAGGAAGAACAACGACGAACTCCGATGAACAAAGCAAACCCTAGCGCAGATATGATATGAGTTGAAATACGTACCTGGAGATGCTGATGAACTACAGAGGGGTGCCGCCGTGTTCTGGTCAAGGTCATGTTGATGCAGCGGCCAAGGTTGACACAGTCGATGGGGGCGGCGGAGCTCCGGAGGCGTCGGTCGTTGCGAGGAAGGAGAAGAAGAGGCAGAGTCAGGGGTAAACCAGGGGCCCCCTGTCCCTATTTATAAGGAGATGGATAAATGGCATGCGCGGGAATCGAAGAGGCCGAAAAAATGATTGTGTGGCTACACGGACGCCTCGACTTTTGGGAGGTCCATTAAAGATAAAGATCTGCTGAGATGTTCTAGGCTTTGTGTGAAGTTAATGCGAGATGACATCATGGCAGGTTAACACAATTCTGAGATGTGACGTCATGGTGGGTTATAATGAATTGGTAAAGAATTGACGATGGAAGGTTCTACTAAGTCAAATACTGAAGATTGATGTAATCAAGCTCAAATCAACCTGGGGCCTAATGTTGGGGATATAACTACTGGGTATGACTCGCCCAGGAGGGGCCGGGTCATGCCACTGGCGGCTTAAGATGAAGAGGCCCAAGAGGATGTGAAGATGGCGATTCATAGAGCAAGCTTATTGAAGGCCCAAGACCCGTGGACGACTTGAGGCCCACGGGTGTGAACCGCCATATGTCTAACTTGTATTGTAAGGCAAGCTTAGTTAGATACCGAGCCAGATACGTTTTGTATGAGCCGTCGGGGATTCTGTAAGCCGCCGGGCACCAACCTGTATATAAAGGGGTGACCCGTTGGCGGGTTAACTCAAGAGACAACTCATCGAGAACTAGGTCAAGCGTATTCGCTCCCTGGTAATCAAAACCCAAGCAATACAATCTAAAGCAGGAGTAGGCTTTTACCTCATTGAGAGGGGCCGAACCTGGGTAAACTCTCTATGTACTTTGTCCCGTTTAACCCCTTCAAGCTAACCTAGCTGCGATAGCTCCACACCTAAGTCCTTTTGCTAGGGCATCTGCCATGTTAAGTCCACGGCAACTATTTTTGGAATCGTTAGGAGATTCTGACGGAATATGTCCAGATGCTGCTTGGCTAGAGTGAAAATAAAGAGATAGCGAAATCAGAGATATTCTTTTTGGTGATTATGGAGTTTGATCTTTAAGCACATTTGAGTAAGGAACCCATCAACACATTCTTGATCCCCTTTTTGATAGTATCAACATACCTAGATACTCAATGTGATCTTGGATCACTAAAAAAAGAAAAAAATGTTTTTTTAAATGGGAAAAGTTAAGTTCTTGGCTTGGACCACGCTCGTGGTTAAAGAATTGGGGGTCACCAACCATCCTACTAATTGGATCTTTTGGACATGATTTGAAATAGATTGTTTTTATTATGCTTCATATAATCTTTCTAGTGTGATGTTGCGCTAATGTACATGTTAAGTATGCAAGTCGTGGTTGGCATTTTTTTCTTGCTGTATATGATCTTCTATGAGAAGATTCATGTATATGTGATCTTCTCATATAAAATGTTATGTGATCTTCTATGTAGTTGTGTGCTATGTAGCTAGCTGCTGCTATTTTTGTGTGCCCTCCACAAGACAACAATGACCGACCAAAAACACATCAGTGACAGGAAAACTGGCCAGTCACGACGATAATGTCATCACTCACCCCGAGGCATTGACCTGCCAGAAACTAGTCACTCATGATGTGATTTGGCCGGTCAGTGTTGTTTGGTTCTATAGTAGTGAAAGTTCGTATTGTAAATGAGCAGAAAAATAAAGTGATCAAGGTTGTGATTATGATGAATAAAGGATTGGATTCCACAACTTCACTAGTGGCATCTCTCCATAAAAGCATAATGGTGAACCAATTACAATTGCGTATCGATAAAATTGTAGCGTTTGTGTTATGATCATACAATGCATGGTTGTATATATATAGGCATTACATCCTTGTATCCATATGTAGAAGTCCAGAGTAGCCCAAGTTATTATGTTTGCCTGTTATTATCATTTGTGCATCATCATGACATCATCAACATTGTATTGGCAACACATTCCTTCCAAAACAGAGTACGATCGCCAGATCCAATTTTTCGAACACACTAAGCTGTTGAAAAGCCTATGAACCCACAAATCCGTAGCTAAAGACCATGCCAAGGCCTCGATCCATCGGTTCGCTGTAGTCAGAGCCAACATAGCCGAAGAGCCAGCCTGTGCTACCTCAAGTCGATCACTCCCAACACTCCCAAGTACTTTGGCCTACATAAATGTTTCCAGGCCACGAGACACTTGCCTCCATGAATCTCATTTGCAGCAGCCCAAAAGAAAGCACGGGCAACCTTTGTCGACATGTACCAAGGCCCATTTGGGAGCATCCTCCATCAACAGATGATGGATAGGTCTAGCCCTAATAATGTTTTTTAAAGCTTGAGGACGGTGGAGAGGCTCACTTAAATTAATAAGTGTCAAAAGTAATTACATTTGTAAGGGGGGTTATGAAGGAAATATGCCCTAGAGGCAATAATAAAGTTGTTATTTTATTTTTCCTTATTTCATGATAAAGGTTTATTATTCATGCTAGAATTGTATTGATCGAAAACTTAACTACATGTGTGAATACATAAACAAATACAGTGTCCCTAGTAAGCCTCTACTAGACTAGCTCGTTGATCAAATATGGTTAAGGTTTCCTAACCATGGACATGTGTTGTCATTTGATAACGGGATCACATCATTAGGAGAATGATGTGATAGACAAGACCCATCCGTTAGCTTAGCATATGATCGTCCAGTTTATTGCTACTACTTTCTTGAATGTCAAATACATGTTCCTTCGACCATGAGATCATGCAACTCCCGGATACCGGCGGAATACCTTGTGTGCTATCAAATGTCACAACATAACTGGGTGATCATAAAGATGCTTTACAGGTATCTCCGAAGGTGTTTATTGAGTTGGCATGGATCGAGATTGGGATTTGTCACTCCGAGTATCGGAGAGGTATCTCTGGGCCTCTCGGTAATACACATCATAATAAGCTTGCAAGCAAATGACTAAGGAGTTAGTTACGAGATGAGGTATTACAGAAATGGGTAAAGAGACTTGCCGGTAACGAGATTGAACTAGGTATAAAGATACCGACAGACAAAGGGAATTGCGTATGTAGTCATAAGGTTCGACCAATAAAGATCTCCATAGAATAAGTAGGAGTCAATATGGGTATCCAGGTTCCGCTATTGGTTATTGACCGAAGAGGTGTCTCGGTCATGTCTACATAGTTCTCGAACTCGTAGGGTCCGCACGCTTAACGTTCGTTGACGATATAGTGTTATATGAGTTATATGATTTGTTGACCGAATGTTGTTCGGAGTCCTGGATGAGATCACGAATATGACGAGGAGCTCTGGAATGGTCCTGAGGTAAAGATTGATATATAGGACGATGATATTCGGACACCGGAAGAGTTTCGGAGTGCACCGGGTAGTTATCGGATCGCCGAAAGGGGTCACGAACACCCTCGGGAGGTCTATGGGCCTAATGGGCCAAGGGGAGAGAGAACCAGACCACAAGCGGGTTGGCGCACCCCTCTCCCTGGCCGCCGGCCCTAGGGAAGGAAAGGAGGGAGGGCTAGCCCCTCCTGCCTTCCCCTCCTCATGGGAGAAAGGAAAAGGGAGGGGGTGGCACCACCCTCTCCCCTGCCTTTCCCCGCGCACCTATAAAGGCAAGGGGGGCGCAGCTAGGGGCAGGAGCCCAAGTGGGATTCTGCCCCACTTGGGGCGCCTCCTAGCTGCCTCCTCCCTCCCCCACCTATATATATATGTGGGGCGGGGGGCTACACAAGGCCATGATAATCTCTTAGTCGTGTGCGGTGCCCCTCTCCACAGTTTCGAACCTCGGTCATATTTTCGTAGTGCTTAAGCAAAGCCCTGCGGAGATAGCATCACCACCACCATCACCATGCCGTCGTGCTACCGGAACTCATCCACTACTTCGCTGTCTTGCTGGATCAAGAAGGCGAGGACGTCACCGAGCTGAACGTGTGCTGAACGCGGAGGTGTCGTACGTTCAGTACTCGATCGGTTAGATCATGAAGAAGTTCGACTACATCAACCGCGCTACTAAATGCTTCCGCCTACAGTCTACGAGGGTACATAGACACACTCTCCCCTCTCGTTGCTATGCATCTCCATGGATAGATCTTGCGTGTGCATAGAATTTTTTTGTTTTCCAAGCAACGTTTTCCAACAGTGGCATCCGAGCCAGGTCTATGCGTAGATGATATGCACGAGTAGAACACAAAGATTTGTGGGCGGTGATAGTCATACTACTTACCACTGACGTCTTATTTTGATTCAGTGGTATTGTGGGATGAAGCGGCCTGGACCAACCTTACATGTCCATGCACATGAGACCGATTCCACCGACTGACATGCAACTTGTTTTGCATAAAGGTGGCTGGCGGGTGTCTGTTTCTCCTACTTTAGTTAAATCAAATTTGACTATGGCCGGTCCTTGAAGAAGGTTAAAACAGCAAACTTGATAAATCACCGTTGTGGTTTTTGCGTAGGTAAGACCGGTTCTTGCTAGAAGCCCATAGCAGCCACGTAAAACTTGCAACAACAAAGTAGATGATGTCTAACTTGTTTTTGTAGGGCATGTTGTGATGTGATATAGTCAAGATATGATGTGATACATGTTGATGTATGAGATGATCATGTTTTGTAATATCGACAACCGGCAGGAGCCTTAGGGTTGTCTCTTAATTATTGTATGAAATGTAAGCGCCATGTAGTTGCTTTACTTTATCGCTATGCATTAGCAATAGTTGAAGCAATAGTTGGCGAGACAACCCCGACGCAATGATGGAGATCAAGGCGTTGAGCCGTTGACGATGGATATCATGACAATGCTTTGGAGATGGAGATCAAAAGCACAATATGATGATGGCCATATCATGTCACATATTTTGATTGCATGTGATGTTTATCCTTTATGCATCTTATTTTGCTTAGAATGGTGGTAGTATTATAAGATGATCCCTTCACTAAATTTCAAGATATAAGTGTTCTCCCCGAGTATGCACCGTTGCAAAAGTTCATCGTTTCGAAGCACCTCGTGATGATCGGGTGTGATAGACTCTACGTTCACATACAACGGGTGTAAGACAGTTTTGCACATGCAGAATACTTGGGTTAAACTTGACGAGACTAGCATGTACAGACATGGTCTCAGAACATTGGAGACCGAAAGGTCGAACATGAGTCATATAGTAGATATGATCAACATAGAGATGTTCACCATTGATGACTACCCCATCTCACGTGATGATCGGACATGGGTTAGTTGATTTGGATCATGTATCACTTAGATAACTTGAGGGATGTTTATTTAAGTGGGAGTTCATTATTAATTTGATTAATTGAACTTAAATTTATCATGAACTTAGTATTAATAGTTTTGGATATCTATGTTGTAGATCAATGGCCCGAGCTACCGTTCCCCTGAATTTTAATGCATTCCTAGAGAAAGCTAAGTTGAAAGATGATGGTAGCAATTATACGGACTGGGTCCGTAACTTGAGGATTATCCTCATTGCCGCACAGAAGAATTATGTCCTTGATGCACCGCTAGGTGACAGACTTGCTACAGGAGCTACTGCAGATGCTATGAACCTCTGGCAGGCTCGATCTGATGACTACTCGATAGTTCAGTGTGCCATGCTTTACGGCCTAGAACCGGGACTTCAAAGACGTTTTGAACGTCATGGAGCATATGAGATGTTCCAAGAGTTGAAGTTAATATTTCAAGTCTCCAACAAGTTCTATAGCTGCAAGATGGAGGAGAACAGTTCTGTCAGTGAACACATACTCAAAATGTCTGGGTATCATAACCACGTGACTCAACTGGGAGTAGATCTTCCGGTTCATAGAGTTATTGCAGAGTTCTTCAATCTCTGCCACCAAGCTACAAAGGCTTCGTGATGAACTATAACATGCAAGGGATGAATAAAATGATTCCTGAGCTCTTCGCAGTGCTTAAGGCCGCGGAGGTAGAAATCAAGAAGGAGCATCAAGTGTTGATGGTTAACAAGACCACTAGTTTCAAGAAAAAGGGCAAGGGAAAGAAAGGGAACTTCAAGAAGAATGGCAAGCAAGTTGCCCCTCCCGGGAAGAAGCCCAAAGTTGGACCCAAGCCTGAAACTAAGTGCTTCTACTGCAAAGGGAATGGTCACTGGAAGCGGAACTACCCCAAATACTTGGTGGATAAGAAGGATGGCAAAGTGAACAAAGGTATTTGATATACATGTTATTGGTGTGTACATTACTAATGCGCGTAGTAGCGCCTGGGTATTTGATACTGGTTCGGTTGCTCATATTTGTAATTCGAAACAAGAGCTACGTAATAAACGAAGATTGGCTAAGGACGAGGTGATGATGTGCATCGGGAATGGTTCCAAGGTCGATGTGACCGCCGTCGGCACGCTACCTCTACATCTACCTTAGGGATTAGTTTTAGACCTCAATATTGTGATTTGGTTCCAGTGTTGAGCATGAACATCATATCTGGATCTTGTTTATTGCGAGAGGGTTATTCATTTAAATCGGAGAATAATGGTTGTTCTGTTCATATGAGTAATATCTTTTATGGTTATGCACCCTTGATGAATGGTCTATTCTTGTTGAATCTTGATTGTAGTGATACATATATTCATAATATTGATGCCAAAAGATGCAGAGTTGATAATGATAGTGCAACATACTTGTGGCACTGCCGTTTAGGTCAGATTGGTGTAAAGCGCACGAAGAAACTCCATGCAGATGGACTTTTGGAGTCACTTGATTATGAATCATTTGATACTTGCGAACCATGCCTCATGGGCAAGATGAATAAAACTCCGTTCTCAAACTCCGTTCTCTGGAACAATGGAGCGAGCTAATGACTTATTGGAAATAATACATACCGATGTATGCGGTCTGATGAGTGTTGAGGCACGCGGCAGGTATCGTTATTTTCTGATCTTCACAGATGATTTAAGTAGGTATGGGTATATCTACTTAATGAAACACAAGTCTGAAACATTTGAAAAGTTCAAAGAATTTCAGAGTGAAGTTTAAAATCATCGTAACAAGAAAATAAAGTTTCTAAGATCTGATCGCGGAGGCGAATATTTGAGTTACGAGTTTGGCCTTCATTTAAAACAATGTGGAATTGTTTCACAACTCACGCTACCTGGAACACCACAGCGTAATGGTGTGTTTGAACGTCGTAACCACACTTTATTAGATATGGTGCGATCTATGATGTCTCTTACCGATTTACCACTATCGTTTTGGGGTTATGCATTAGATACAACCGGATTCACGTTAAATAGGGCATCGTCTAAATCCGTTGAGATGACACCGTATGAACTCTGGTTTGGAAAGAAACCTAAGCTGTCGTTTCTTAAAGTTTGGGGATGCGACGCTTATGTCAAAAGGCTTCAGCCTGATAAGCTCGAACCTAAATCATAGAAGCGCGTCTTGATAGAATACCCTAAAGAAACTATTGGGTACATCTTCTACCACAGATCCGAAGGCAAGATCTTTGTTGCTAAGAATGGGTCCTTTCTAGATAAGGAGTTTCTCTCGAAAGAAGTGAGTGGGAGGAAAGTAGAACTTGATGAGGTAATTGTACCTTCTCTCGAATTGGAAGTAGCACACCACAGAAAACCGTTCCCGTGATGCCTACACCAACTAGAGAGGAAGCAAATGATAATGATCATGAAACTTCAGATCAAGTTACTACTGAACCTCGTAGGTCGACCAAAGCACGAGCCGCACGAGAGTGGTACGGTAATCCTGTCTTGGAAGTTATGTTACTAGACCATGGCGAACCTACGAACTATCAAGCTATGATGAGCCCAGATTAGGATAAATGGCTTGAGGCCATGAAATCTGAGATAGGATCCATGTATGAGAACAAAGTGTGGACTTTGGTGGACTTGCCCAATGATCGGCAAGCCATTGAGAATAAATGCATCTTCAAGAAGAAGACTGACGCTAATGGTAATGTTACTGTCTACAAAGCTCGACTTGTCGCAAAAGGTTTTCAACAAGTTCAAGGAGTTAACTACGATGAGCCTTTCTCACCCGTAGCGATGCTTAAGTCTGTCCAAATCATGTTAGCAATTGCCGCATTTTATAATTATGAAATCTGGCAAATGGACGTCAAAACTGCATTCCTTAATGGATTTCTTAAAGAAGAGTTGTATATGATGCAACCAGAAGGTTTTGTCGATCCTAAAGGTGCTAACAAAGTGTGCAAGCTCTAGCGATCCTAGTGGGCAAGCATCTTTGAGTTGGAATATACGCTTTGATGAGGTGATCAAAGCATATGGTTTTATACAGACTTACGGTGAAGCCTGTATTTACAAGAAAGTGAGTGGGAGCTCTGTAGATATTATATGTGGATGACATATTGTTGATTGGAAATGATATAGAATTTCTGGATAGCATAAAAGGATACTTGAATAAGAATTTTTCAATGAAAGACCTCGGTGAAGCTGCTTATATACTGGGCATCAAGATCTATTGGGATAGATCGAGACGCTTAATAGTACTTTCACGAAGCACATACCTTGGAAGTTTTGATGAAGTTCAAAATGGATCAGTCAAAGAAAGGGTTCTTACCTATGTTACAAGGTATGAAATTGAGTCAGACTCAAAGCCCGACCACTGCAGAAGATAGAGAGAAAATGAAAGTCATCCCTATGCCTCAGCCATAGTTTCTATCATGTATGCTATCCCATGTACCAGCCCTGATGTGTGCCTTGCCATAAGTTTGGAAGGGAGGTACCAAAGTAATCCAGGAGTGGATCACTAGACAGCGGCCAAGAACATCCTGAAGTACCTGAAAAGGACCAACAATATGTTTCTCATTTATGGACGTGACGACGAGCTCGTCGTAAATGGTTATGTCGATGCTAGCTTCGACACTGTTCTGGATGACTCTAAGTCACAAACTGGATACATATTTATGTTGAATGGTGGAGCTGTCAGTTGGTGCAGTTCCAAGCAGAGCGTCGTGGCGGGATCTACGTGTGAAGAGGAGTACATAGCTGCTTTGGAAGCAGCACATGAAGGAGTCTGGATAAAGGAGTTCATATCCGATCGGGGTGTAATACCCAGTGCATTGGGTCCAATGAAAATCTTTTGTGACAACACTGGAGCAGTTGCCTTGGCGAAGGAATCCAGGTTTCACAAGAGAACCAAACACATCAAGAGACACTTTCAAGGAAGGAGACATAGAGATTTGCAAAATACATATGGATCTAAATGTAGCAGACCCGTTGACTAAGCCTCTTCCGCGAGCAGAACATGATTAGCACCAAGTCTCCATGGGTGTTAGATTTGTTACAATTTAATCTTGACTATTGACTCTAGTGCAAGTGGGAGTTTGAAGGAAATATGCCCTAGAGGCAATAATAAAGTTTTTATTTATATTTCCTAATTTCATGATAAAGGTTTATTATTCATGCTAGAATTGTATTGATCAAAAACTTAGATACACATGTGAATACATAAACAAATACTGTGTTGATGACCCACAAGTATAGGGGATCAATCGTAGTCCTTTCGATAAGTAAGAGTGTCGAACCCAACGAGGAGAAAAAGGAAATGACAAGTGGTTCTCAGCAAGGTATGTTCTGCAAGCACTGGAATAGTTGGTAACAGATAGTTTGATGCCAAGAGAATTTGTAACGAGCAAGTAACGGCAACGGTAAATAATGTGCAGGAAGGTAGCCCAATCCTTTTTGTAGCAAAGGACAGGCCAAAACGGTCTCCTATGATAAGCAAAGCGTTCTTGAGGACACACGGGAATTTCACCATATCACTTTCATCATGTTGGTTTGATTCGTGTTCGCTACTTTGATAATTTGATATGTGGGTGGACCGGTGCTTAGGTGTTGTTCTTGCTTGAACAAACCTCCTACTTATGCTTAACCCCCTCGCAAGCATCCGCAACTACGAGAAAACTATTAAGATAAAATCTAACCATAGCATTAAACTTTTGAATCCAAATCAGTCCCTTACGAAGTAGCGCATAAACTGGGGTTTAAGCTTCTGTCACTCTAGCAACCCATCATCTAATAACTACTCCACAATGAATTCCCTTATGCCCAAATATGGTGAAGTGTCATGTAGTCGACGCTCACATGACACCACTAAGGGAATCACAACATACATATCATGAAAATATCGAACACATATCATGTTCACATGATTACTTGCAACACGACTTCTCCCGTGACCTCAAGAAGAAAAGTGATTAGTCACAAATAATAATCATGCTCAAGATCAGAGGGGTATTAAATAGCATAATGGATCTGAACATATAATCTTCCACCAAATAAACATATAGTAATCAACTACAAGATGTAATCAACACTACTAGTCACCCAGAAGTACCAATCTAAGGTTCCGGTACAAAGATTGAACACAAGAGATGAACTAGGGTTTGAGAGGAGATGGCGCTATTAAGATATTGATGGAGATGGCCCTCCCAAAGATGGGAGAGTTGTTGGTGATGGCGATGACGATGATTTCCCCCTCCGGGAGGGAAGTTCCCCCGGCGGAATCGCTCCGCCGGGGGGCAAAAGTGATCCTGTCCAAGGTCCGCCTCGAGATGGCGGCGCTTCATCCCGAAAGTCCTCCCCCTATTTTTTTCTAGGTCAAAATGACTTATATACCAGAAGAGGGGCACCCGAGGTGGGCCGAGGAGGGAAAAACCCACCAGGGCGTGCCTGGGCTCCCTAGCGCGCCCAGGTGGGTTGTACCCACCTGGTGGGCCCCTCTGGTAGTTATTTGCTCAAATATTCTCCTAATATTCCAAAAAAATTGTCTGTAAATTTTCAGCTCATTTGGAGATGTGCAGAATAGGTAACTTTGACGTAGCTTTGCCAGGTCCAGAATTTCAGCTGCCGACATTCTCCTTCTTTGTGTAAACCTTGCATAATATGAGAGAAAAGGCATTAGAAATACTCCAAAAGGCATTATTATGCATAAAAAAATTATAAATAACAGTAGGAAAACATGATGCAAAATGGACGTATCAACTCCTCCAAGCTTAGACCTTGCTTGTCCTGAAGCGAAAACCAAAATCGAAAAACATGCCCACATACTTAGAGAGAGAAAGGTGTCGATAAAAACAAAATACGGACATAGAAGCATCATGCATATTATTATAACAACAAAGAACTTTAACATAAAACTTCATCAAATAATTTTTATCACATAATTTTTATCATATAACTTCTCATGAATAAGTAACAACTCATCACAACATTGAAGTATAAAGCATAAACCTTATTGAAAACCAAAAAAATATGTTCTCAGTCAACCTTGCAACTACAATTCATCATATTTTCAGGAAGGGTCACGTATCGAAGCCTTTAGGCAAGTCCACATACTCAACCATCATTTAATCTTCTATGATTGCTAATACTCACAGCGTACCCATGAACCAAAAGTTTCAACCAAACACATAGAAAGATTGGGGCTTATAGTTTCGCCTCCCAACGTATTCACTTCAAGGGTGATGTCAACAATAATAACTGATGCCTACTCATATCCAACTGGATATATGTGCCTAGATCTTTCGTCACCACATGATGCTTGCAAAAAGAGAAAATAAAAAAGGAACAGGGCATAAAACTTTGACTCTTCATAAAAGTAAATGCATAAAAGTAAAAGATAGGCCCTTCACAGAGGGAAGTAGAGGTTGTCATGCGCTTATTTGTTTGTATGCCAAATCCCTTAATGCAAAAGAACGTCATGTTATATTGCCCCTTATGATAGCAACCTTTATTATGCAGTCCGTCGCTTTTATTATTTTGCCATCACAAGTTCGTACAACGCTCAATTTTCTCTTGCACTAAATGATCTAACACATTTAGAAGCAATTTTTATTGCCTTATTGCACCGGTGACAACTTACTTGACGGATCTTACTCAATCCATAGGTAGGTAAGGTGGACTCTCAAAATAAGATTTGGGTTAAGGGTTTTGGATGCACAAGTAGTATATCTACTTAGTGCGGAATTTTTGGCTAGAAAAGATATTGAGCAATCACCACATGTTAAAGGATCTGTGACAATATAACTTCTATGTGAATATGAACAAACATAATTCATTATGTTGTCTTCCTTGTCCAACGTCAACTATTTTGACACAAAATATTTAATGGGGGCTCACAATCATAAAAGATGTCCAAGATAGTGTATTTGCATGTGAATCTTCTCTTCCCTTATTAATTTTCATGAGTTGCATCATTGACTAATGCTATGTTTGTCAATCTCCCACAAATTTTACCACTTGTACTTTTCCTTATGTGATGTCATTACTTACCATAAGATTAGCATATGATCCTTTTCATTTATTTTACTTTCTTTTTATTGAGACATAAAAGTAAAGAAACAAAACTCAAACTACTCTTTATTATATATCTCGCACACAATTACATCGACTGATAGATCATAAGCAAACACTCAAAAAGAAAGGATTGAACTAAAAAATTCATTCAACTAAATCATTGGAAACTAAAGAGCAAACTAAAATAGATGAAAGCAAAGATAGTGGTGGTGATACGATACCAGGACACCTCCCCCAAGCTTGGCACAAGCCAAGGTGAGTGTCCATACCATGAACTCAAGTCTCCTTTGGTGATGAAGAAGGTGGTGGTGGTGATGAGGTGGTAGCAATCTTATCTTCCAGTTTACATGGCAATGGCTCACCATCATAAGAGGAGGAGAGAGTCTCGCGAGTCCTGCAACTAGCAGCCAAACTCATACCTCTAAACCTTTCCTCATATTCAAAGACTTGGTTTTGGAGATCATAGATTTGGCTTTGCAAAAAGTTTATTTGCTCGTTGAAGGTGAAGACGATGTCCGTCATGGATTTGCCATCCACCTTGAGATCACGGGTGTAATCAGCGATCATGAGGTGATTGGCATTGAGTCCACGTTCCACCATCCCCTTGCACTTGAAGACCTCATGCTCCATAGCTTCGAGCCCGGCCTCCACGGTCCCCGTCCCCTTGGGACCCTGGATGTCCCAGATGTGGAGCACCCCCTGTCGGCGTCAAAACCGACGGATCTTGGGTAGGGGGTCCCGAACTGTGCGTCTAGGATCGATGGTAACAGGAGACGGGGGACACGATGTTTACCCAGGTTCGGGCCCTCTCTATGGAGGTAATACCCTACTTCCTGCTTGATTGATCTTTGATGAATATGAGGGTTACAAGAGTTGATCTACCACGAGATCGTAATGGCTAAACCCTAGGAGCCTAGCCTAAGTGTCTATGGTAATGAATGTCCCCTATCCGGACTATGCTTTCCGGTTTATATAGACACCGGAGAGATCTAGGGTTACATGGGGTCGGTTACATAAGAAGGAATCTTCATAGTTGGTCGCGTAGCTTGCCTTCCACGCCAAGGAAAGTCCAATCCGGACACGGATATAGTCTTCGGCCTTCGTATCTTCATAGCCCATCAGTCCGACCTAATGAATAACAGGCCAGACACCCGAGGACCGCTTAGTCCAGGACTCCCTCAGTAGCCCCTGAACCTGGCTTCAATGACGAGGAGTCCGGCGCGCATATTATCTTCGGCATTGCAAGGCGGGTTCCCCTTTCTCCGAACTCCAAGATAGTCCTCGGATGCGATGATTGTATCCGGACCTGTTATACACACCATACACAACCGCAGAGAGCATATAATATTCACACGAATCTAATCTGTTGACAGCTTCTTTACAACACGACATCGCGTTTGTCCGGTCATAATTTCGACCCGTTTTTCTTCTGCCATCCCACGTTTCGAGACGTGGTTGCTATTGGCATATCTTGTCGAAGCAGAGATCGTGTCCCCTTATTGCGGGATTCTCATCAATGCGGGCATGGGTAACCCAACCGTGCCATTTACACAACCCTTGGGAATAGGCAAATCTTAAGGCGAGTGAGGAGGCGTTTAATATTTGCTGCCTTTATAAGGGGATAAGGATTCCCTCTTCCTCTTCTCACGCTTTCTCTCTGTCTCCGCCTTCCCGATCTCAAGCTCCAGCGCCCAAGTTCTCATCTCCTTTCCACTCAAGCAACCATGTCCGGATCCGGTGGTCAGGGCAAGTGGATGGTCTCCTCCGTCAAGCAGGAGGACATTACTGAGCTTCGGGCGGCCGGATATTTGGCGAAGGAGATCGCCCACCGCCTGCCGGCCGAGGGACAAATTGTCCCCACGCCGAAGCCCACTGAGAGGGTAGTATTCATCCCCCATTTCTTCCGCGGGTTAGGGTTTCCACTCCACCCTTTTGTCCGCGGGCTGATGTATTATTACGGGATAGATTTCCATGATCTGTCCCCGAATTCCTTCCTCAACATCTCGGCGTTTATCGTCGTGTGCGAGGCCTTCCTCCGCATCCATCCCCACTTCGGGCTGTGGCTCAAAGTCTTCAACGTGAAGCCGAAGGTGGTGGATGGCCAGCACGCGGAGTGCGGAGGAGCCATGGTGAGCAAGCTATCCAACGTCTCCTGGCCCAAAGGCACCTTTGTGGAGACAGTAAAGGAATGGCAGAAGCAGTGGTTCTACATCACAGAACCTCGCGGCACCACCTGGGCCGCGGCTGCCGAATTCCGCTCCGGTGCTCCCATGCGACTCACCTCCTGGGTCGAGAAGAGTCCGGACTGGTGTTCACCTGACGAGCTGATAGCGCTGCAGACACGCGTTCAAAGCATGGTGACCAAGAACGTCAAGCTCGTTGACATCATCCAGGTGATGCTGGTCCGTTGGATTCTTCCGTGCCAGCGCCGAAGCCGCCCTTTGTGGTAGTTCAATTCGAAGAAGCGCCAGACCTTGGTAAGGCTCTTCGAGACTACTCACAAAGGGGCCTGGAAGTTGCTTTTTAAGGGCACGAGAAGCCACCGGCCACGGATTCAGACCGTGGTCACGATTGTACACACCCCTCCAGCAAGGTATGTTATTTCTGACGTATCCCCAACCTCATTGTTTCGAGGATGATGTCTGAGCTTTTATTATGGTTCCTTCAGGACTGGATGGAGAGGGCGGAGCGGATCCAGTGATCGGCTCCGCTGCCTGAAGAACCATTCATCCCGCGTCTAGCGAAGATGCTAGTGCCGGTGCCATATAAGGCGCCGGAGAAGAAGGCCAAGGGGGCCAAGAGTGGCCTCCACCATAAGGGCACTTTGAACGTGGCGTCCGAAGACGACGAAACTCATTCCTCTGTCCCTGAGGACAATCACGAGGAAGAGGAGGAGGAAGAAAACAATCCTCCCCCTGAGGAGAGGAAGAAGAAGAGGGCGGCTCCGGCGCATCTGGAGGCGGAGACGCCCAAGAAGGGGAAGGGCGTTCCAGCGGTCAACACCGCGTGGGACGTTGACAGCAGTCCGGAACGACGCCCCCGTACTAAGCCCCAGGCCGCATCATAAGTGATAGGGCTCGCTCGTGCGCACATCCAGCCCTTTTTCTCCATTATCTTGATGTAGTTAACTGTACTATTGCAGTCCGGCCCGAGACCTAATCCAGCGATCCCCGTCTGGAGGATCGTTGGCTCCATCGGAGATGGCAAGCCAGTCGCCACCACCTGCTTACTCCCCTGGGGCCAGGGACGACACCGAAGTGCTGCCCCGGAGGACCGCTCCGAAGGGAGGAGCCCAGGACGTTGTCCGGGAGGCGCCACAAGGCGAGACCTCCACTGTCGGACACATGGAGGAGACGATCCCCATGGAGACTGGTGAAGAGGGCCGTATCCAGTTCGGCCCTCAGCCGAATACGATTCCGGAGACCCATATGGCTCCGGAGTCGGGTGAGCAGCCCCCTTTGAAGGAGGGGGGTGTGCCGCTTCCGCCGGTGGCTCCCGTCCATCCGGGGGCGCCGGATATCCTGATGGAGGCACTGCGAGGTGCCTCCGTTATGGACGAGCACCGTGTTCTTATGGGCGCGGTGATCGAGAAGGTTCAGTCCGCCAAGAGTGGACTGAACGAAGCCTGCAGCAACCTATTGACAGGTTTCGAGGTAAGTGACATAGAAAGAGAAAAAACCCCATGTAGTCAGTAGCCCCTGAGACACTGTCCGGTGTTCGGCGAGAAGAACCGGACAGAGGATCTATTGTAGGACACTAACATAGTATGTATGCATAAGCAGGCGTCGCTGTTGGCCGCAACCTCGCATGCTGCCGAAGTCTTTGAATTGAAGCAGAGGCTGGAGCGGACCGAGAACGAGCTCGGCGAGGTTACAATTCGGCTTCAAGAGAAGCAAGGTGAGTATCGTCTTGCTGTGTGTTCGGAAAGCATAGGCACTGTTTATTGACTGTAATGTCGCAATATGTGCAGGAGCCGCGACCGAGGTTGAGGCCTTGAGGAAGGCCTTGGGCGAGGCCAAGGAGAAAGCTGTCCAGCAGCAGGCCGCTCGTAAGAAGCTCAAGGCCCGGGTCGAAGAAGTCCAGCAGGAGCTCCAAGATGCGGTGAAAAAATGTGAGACCTTCGAGAATGATGCGTCGGCTAAAGAGGCCGAACTCACCAAGGCTCGTCAGAGCGCGGAGACCGCACGGAATGAGGCCCAGGCCGCCCTCCAGGAGATCAAGGAGGCCAAGAAGATTACGGCGGGTAAGGCATTTAAGATGCAAAGCAAGTATGCGGAGAAGCAATACCTTTTACTAACCCGGGTTTGGAGTTCCCCAGGGGCTTTTGCGGATCTACCACGCAGCGTATCAGATGCTGCAGAGTTCTACCGAGCCGAAGGAGGAGGTTCAACGGAGAAGCTATTCTGGTCGCAATACGCGACGCCAGAGCATCCCGTGTCCTTCACCGATCAGCTGAAGCAGCTGATGGAGCTGCACAGGGTGGCCGAACTAGCCATGAAGGATTTGACAATCCGGCTATGGCCAGCCAAAGCTATGCCTGGCAGCTACTTCGGACTCGTGAGGCGGCTGGTGAACGCCTGTCCTTAGCTGGACGTCATCAAGCGCTCTGCCTATATTGAAGGTGCCCGTATGGCCTTTGCTCGCTGCAAGATGTGGTGGGCGAAGATGAACGCTGTTGAAGTTGCCAGCGGGCCGCCGGAGGGCAAGGAGCACCGCACACCCGAGCGATATTTCGCGGATGTCGTAGAGGGGTCTCGACTTGTGGCGGCGCAATGTTTGCATGACATTGTATTTGAATAAATGTTGCCCTTGCCTTGTATTATGGGAACAAAGCCGGTTTTTGTAAAATAATTTTATTATGCTTTGAAGTGTTTCCTCCTGTGCGGCCGTGTTATTTGCAATCTGAGGGTTGGCCAGTCGTCGGCTTCTGCCCTCACGTAGGTAGTACAGAGGTGTTCGGGATGGATTCTAAACAATCTTGATCCAATTATATGGTCCTTTGGAGGAGTTGTTTAGCACAACGAACAAGGCAATCGGACTGTACGGCTTAAACGCCCTCACTTAGCCATAGGAGTTTTATAATTAAGCAAGTGCGCAGCCCTCGGTCCAAGCCAGGGTGCTGTCACCATCTGATCGGGAAGTGCCGATCCTTCGCATGACGCGGAAAAAATCTCCAACGATTTTGTAACCCTCGAACAGCTGACTTGCTATCGCCATATCATGACAGTCAGTTTTCGGCTTTCTCTACTAAGGTGCTCATCCGGTCAAGGCCAGGGCACAATCGCAGTAGTTCTCCCTTTACTACCCTAGCCGATGGAGCGGAACATAGGGTAGCAAGCACAGGAGCCAGGCAACCCAACTATTGACCAAAGACATGATTCGGAGCCAATGCATATAATGCTAAATTCGGGGTGCCGAACTTATGTATAAGAAGTGTTCGGACTTTGCTGCCGTATTGTGGGGCGATAAGTAGCCCCTGGCGAATATGAAACGTACAGAAGAGTATCGATGCAGCAAATAAGAAGATCGAAATAAAACGAAGTAAGAAGCGAAAACCACATAAGCTGGGCCATGAACCATTTTTATTATAACTGGATGGATACGTCAAGGCGTATCTTGTACATATGGTGCGAGAAGTATCCGGACTATTTAACATGCCGAAATTAGTAGGGTGCAGCGTGCGGGTCCTGAGAAATAAGTATGAATACCGTCAAGAAGAACGTATAAAGGTTACCCTACACACCTGTGCTGCTTGCCTCCGTTGTATGCCAATCCTTCTAAAGGACTTGCGATCAGGCCCGCGAAAGAAAAGGAACTTGAAACAAAAAAAGTTAAAGTATGTGTGTCCGGGATCGGTCTGGCCGAACTGTAGCCCCCGGGTTATCTTGTGCCTCTGTCGATGTCCATGGAATTTTGAGTGCGTAATTGTGTACGCGTGGTACAAATGCCACTACCTCATTGGGACTGGGACGGAGGCCGAATTGCTAGTAGAGCTCTTGACGAGCCGCGCCATCCTATTGCAGTGAAGTCCGAAATCTCTTAATGATGTCCGAGGGCTCGATAGCCATACTATGGTGCTGCTTGAGAAGGCCACTCTGTACCTCTGCTGCTAGGGCGGCGGTGTGCTCCTCCGTTCGGAGGGAGCGTTCCGTATTGCCATTGACTGTTATGACGCCGCATGGACCAGGCATCTTGAGCTTGAGATAAGCATAGTGTGGGATTGCGTTGAATGTAGCAAACGCGGTTCGTCCGAGCAGTGCGTGATAGCCGCTGCGGAAGGGGACGATATCGAAGATTAATTCTTTGCTTCGGAAGTTGTCCGGAGAACCGAAGACCACCTCCAGCGTGATTGAGCCCATACAGCGGGCCTCTACGCCTGGTATGACTCCTTTAAAGGTAGTCTTTGTTGGTTTGATTCGCGAGGGGTTAATGCCCATCTTCCGCACTGTGTCCTGATAAAGCAGGTTGAGGCTGCTACCACCGTCCATCAGGACTCGTGTTAGGTGAAACCCGTCAATAATTGGCTCGAGGACTAGTGCGGCTGAACCGCTATGGCGGATACTAGTTGGGTGATCCCGACCATCGAAGGTGATCGGGAATGATGACCACGGATTGAATTTTGGGGCGACTGGCTCTACTGCGTAGACGTCCCTAAGTGCTCGCTTACGCTCCCTTTTGGGGATATGCGTAGCGTATATCATGTTCACCATTTTTACTTGAGGGGGAAATTTCTTCTGCCCCCCAGTGTTCGGCTGCCGGGGCTCTTTGTCCTCGTCCTCACTTTGTGATCCCTTTTCTTTGTTTTCGGCATTTAACTTGCCGGCCTGCTTGAAGACCCAACAATCCCTGTTGGTATGATTGGCTTGCTTATCCGGGGTGCCGTGAATTTGGCACGGACGGTCGAGTATGCGGTCCAGGCTGGAAGGTGCTTCGTTGTTTCTTTTGTATGGCTTCTTCCGTTGGCCGGACTTGGAGCCGCTGAATCCGGCGTTGACTATGGTGTCATCGGTGTTGTCGCCATTGCTTCGGCGTTTGTGTCTATTGCGCCGGAGCTTGCCGGTGCTGTTCTTGGCCTCAACGGGTTCTGCCTCGCTGGCTGTGTTTTTACTACGAGCCAGCCAGCTGTCCTCACTCGCACAGAAGCGGGTCATGAGTGCCGTGAGGGCTGCCATAGACTTCGGCTTTTCTTGGCCGAGGTGGCGTGCTAGCCATTCGTCATGGATGCTGTGTTTGAAGGCTGCTAGGGCCTCGACATCCGGACAGTCAATGATGTGGTTCTTTTTGGTTAGGAATCTAGTCCAGAATTTTCTGGCTGATTCTCCAGGTTGTTGAACTATGTGGCTTAAGTCGTCGACGTCTGGTGGCCGGACATAAGTTCCTTGGAATTTATCAAGGAAAGCCTCTTCCAAGTCTTCCCAGCTGCCGATGGAATTCTCAGGCAGGCTATTTAACCAGTGCCGAGCTGGCCCTTTGAGCTTTAATGGGAGGTATTTGATGGCGTCGAGGTCATCTCCTCGAGCCATATGGATATGGAGAATGAAATCCTTGATCCATACTACGGGATCGGTTGTGCCGTCATATGATTCAATGTTGACAGGCTTGAACCCCTCGGGGAATTCGTGATCCAATACTTCATCTATGAAGCAGAGAGGGTGTGCGGCGCCTCTATATCGGGCCGCGTCATGGCGTAGCTCTGATGGAGTCCGTCTGCGGTATTCGGCCTGGGCGTGGTTAGGTTTATCACGTCCGAATAGGTAGTCGTCGTCGTGCCGCGAGGCACGCCCTCGCGATCCGTAGATCGATCTTTTATGTCCTGCTCTATCATCCAGGATCTGTCGGAGGTCATACGTGTGACCTCAAACTCTTCCGTCTCTATTTTTACGAGGCGGTGGGGCAGGCTGCTGTTCGGCCTGAGTTGCCGCTTTATCCCGACCGCGGGGTGGCCGGTCGGCCGCCCTATCTCGACCACGTGGTGGTCGTTCCGCATTACGTGAGGGAGATGTGTGCTCCGGTGCTTCCTCATTGAATTGAGGTAGTAGTCCGCGTTTCGGGTAGCTCTTGGCTAGGCGCCTGAGGCCGTATTCTTCGGCTGTCAGGACATCAGTCCATCTGTCGACGAGCAGAACTTGTTCAGCTTGAAGTTGCTGCTGTTTCTTTTTCAGGCTCCTTGCAGTGGCTATGAGCTGAAGCTTAAAGCGCTCCTGCTCCAAAGGATCCTCAGGCACGATGAAGTCTTCGTTGCCGAGGCTTGTATCCTCCTTGGAGGGTGGACGGTTACTGTCGTCCTCCGAGTCATCTTCTATGGCCTGTTCATCAGGGTTGTCTTGCCTGCTGTCATGTTCCTCCTGTTCTGATGTAGCTCCGACATGGTCTTCATTGTTTTCGGCGTCGCCGGGAATACTATTCTCTCCGGTGCCGGTGTTGCTGTCTTTTGAGCGATGAGGCTTAGAGCGGCGTTTGGGGCGCCGGCGCTTGGACTGCGTCTCGGAGGTTTTATTCGCATCTGGCTCTTCTTTGTCGTTGCCAGATCCTTTGGGTGTATCAACCATGTACACGTCATACGAAGAGGTAGCCATCCAACATCCGGTGAATGGCGGGTCTTGGCCTTGCTCCTTATCGGCATCGTCGTCCATGCCGTCGATGTCTTCGGAGCCATAGTCAAGCACGTCGGTTAAGTCATCGACGGTGGCTATGAAGTGGGTGGCGGGTGGGAAGCAAAATTCTTCGTCATCCGTCTCTAGCTCGAACCGAACGTAGTTCGGCTGTGAGTCCTTCTCCAAGGAAAAATTCTTTAAAGATTTTAGCACGTCACCCAAAGGCGAGTGCTGGAAACGTCAGCGGCGCTGAACTCGAAGATCGATAACCGATCTAGCTCGGTGTCCGCAGGCCTACCTGATCCGGAACGTGTAGCCGGAAACGAGTCCGGAGTTCCATTGACGCAAGTATTGCAGGATGTCGAGTCCGTGTGCGGCTCCAACGCCGTGGACTTTGTGGCCTCGGAGGGCACGATCTGCTTCGGTTCTGAGGCCGTTGCAGGAACAGGATCCATCTCCTGGGTGTGATCCGATGACGGATTTAAGTCATGTTCATCAGAGAGAGGGGGAGCAACTACCGCCGTCTCGAACCCATCGAAGATCAAGTCTCCACGGGTATCCGCGACGCAGTTCAAGCTTCCAAATCTGGCCTGATGGCCAGGGGCGTGGCTATCGACCTGCTCCAGATGGCCAAGCGAGTTGGCCCGCAGTACGAAATCGCCGAACACAAAGGTTTGTACGGGGAGGAAGGTTTCTCCCTGAACGGCGCCATTACTGACGATCAAAGGGGCCATCGAGTCCTTTGCCGACGGCAGAGTGGAACTCTCAATGAAAGCACCAATGTCGGTGTCAAAACCGGCGAATCGCGGGTAGGGGGTCCCGAACTGTGCGTCTAGGATCGATGGTAACAGGAGACGGGGGACACGATGTTTACCCAGGTTCGGGCCCTCTCTATGGAGGTAATACCCTACTTCCTGCTTGATTGATCTTTGATGAATATGAGTGTTACAAGAGTTGATCTACCACGAGATCGTAATGGCTAAACCCTAGGAGCCTAGCCTATGTGTATATGGTAATGAATGTCCCCTATCCGGACTATGCTCTCCGGTTTATATAGACACTGGAGAGATCTAGGGTTACATGGGGTCGGTTACATAAGAAGAAATCTTCATAGTTGGTCGCCTAGCTTGCCTTCCACACCAAGGAAAGTCCAATCTGGACACGGATATAGTCTTCGGCCTTCGTATCTTCACAGCCCATCAGTCCGGCCCAATGAATAACAGGCCGGATGCCCGAGGACCCCTTAGTCCAGGACTCCCTCACCCCCTCACGCATCTCAATGGCTTGAGGGTGCTGCATCACCTCCCGCAAATACGGGTTGATGACGTTCTCAAAGAACTTGTCCTTGGAGGAGCCCGAAGCGGCCGTTGCGATCTAGATCTGTCAGAAAACAACAAGAAAGAAGAACAGAAGATTTCCCCGCAATACGGTGGTCAATACGTTCGGGGGTATATAAAGATTTTTTATCTTGGGAAACAAGCAAACGAGAGGAAAACGGAGTCGGGAAGGTTCCCGAGGTGGGCACAACCCACCTGCGCGTGCCAGAGGGCCCTAGCGCACCATGGGGTCTTGTGCTCTCCTCGGGTGCCTTCCCGATTGTTTCCAATTTTCCTAATTTTTAATATATTCTAAAACTGACAGAAAATATTTTTGAGGATTTTTCGGAATCCGTTTACTTACCGTATCACGTACCTCCTCCTTTTTAATTATTCTGGAGTGTTCCGGAAGGTCTCTTTCATGTATTCCTCAGGTGTCATAGTTTGAATAATATTGCTTTCAACATTAGTAGGTGTACTAGAGATATAGTGTTTAATTCTTTGCCCATTGACCACCTTCGGGTTAGTACCTTCGGCATTATTTATCTTGATAGCTCCAGAGCGGTAAACCTCTTCGATGATGTATGGTCCTTCCCATTTAGAGAGAAGTTTTCCTACAAAGAATCTAAAACGGGAGTTGTACAAAAGAACATATTCTCCAACTTTGAATTCCCGCTTTTGAATTCTCTTGTCATGTCATCTTTTCACCTTTTCTTTAAATAACTTGGCATTTTCATAAGCTTGGGTTCTCCATTCATCTAATGAGCTAATACCAAATAACCTCTTTTCACCGGAAAGTTTGAAATCATAGTTGAGTTCTTTGATTGCCCAATATGCTTTATGTTCTAACTCAAGAGGCAAATGACAAGCTTTTCTATAAACCGTTTTATAGGGAGATATACCCATAGGATTTTTATATGCTGTTCGGTTGGCCCAAAGTGCATCATCTAATTTCTTAGACCAATTCTTTCGGGACCTATTAACATTTTCTGTAATATTAGTTTTATTTCTCTATTTCTAAGTTCAACTTGACCACTAGATTGGGGATGATAGGGTGACGCAATTCTATGGTTAACATCGTATTTAGCAAGCATTTTACGAAAAGCACCATGAATAAAGTGTGAACCACCATCAGTCATTAAATATCTAGGGACTCCAAACCTTGGGAAAATAACTTCTTTAAGCATTTTAATGGAAGTGTTATGATCAGCACTACTAGTTGGAATAACTTCTACCCACTTAGTAACGTAATCAACAACAACCAAAATATGTGTATACCCATTAGAGGAAGGAAAAGGTCCCATATAATCAAAACCCCAACCATCAAATGGTTCGACAACAAGTGAATAATTCATAGGCATTTCTTGAAGCTTACCAATATTACCAATTCGTTGACATTCATCGCAAGATAAAACAAACTTACGGGTATCTTGAAGAGAGTAGGCCAATAAAAACCAGATTGCAATACCTTGTGAGCAGTTCTATCTCCCGCATGATGCCCTCCATAAGCTTCGGAGTGACATTTCCATAGGATTTGTTCCTGTTCATGCTCAGGTACACAACACCTAATAATACCATCTACTCCTTCTTTATAAAGATGTGGTTCATCCCAAAAGTAATGCCTTAAATCATAGAAGAACTTTTTCTTTTGTTCATAAGTGAAACTAGGTGGTATGTATTTAGCAACAATATAATTAGCATAGTAAGCATACCAAGGAGTGTTATGAGAAACATTTATTGCAGCTAATTGTTCATCAGGGAAGCTATCATCAATAGGTAGTGGGTCATCAAGGATATTATATAACCTAGATAAGTTACCAGCTACGGGGTTCTTAGCTCCTTTTCTATTAGTTACATGTAAATCAAATTCTTGTAGAAGGAGAACCCACCTAATGAGTCTAGGTTTAGCATCTTTCTTTTCCATAAGATATTTAATAGCAGCATGATCAGTGTGAACAATAACTTTAGAATCAACAATGTAAGATCTGATTTTTCACAAGCAAACACAACTGCTAAAAATTCTTTTTCAGTAGTAGCATAATTTCTTTGGGCATTGTCTAGAGTTTTGCTAGCATAATTAATAACATTTAATTTCTTATCAACTCTTTGTCCAAGAATAGCACCAACAACATAATCACTAGCATCACACGTAATTTCAAAAGGCAAGTTCCAATCAGGTGGTTGAGCAATAGTGTAGAAGTTAAGGCTTTCTTAAGTGTTTCAAAGGATTCTACACAATCATCATAAAAAACAAATGTAACATCCTTTTGTAAATGATTTGTAAGAGGCCTAAATTTTTTAGAGAAGTCTTTAATAAACCTCCTATAGAAACCAACATGACCTAGGAAACTACAAATACCTTCAGTAACTTTAGGACAGCTTATCCAGCTCAATACCTCGTCCAGAACTTTTATGCCCCAAGACAATACCTTCATTAACCATAAAGTGTCACTTCTCCCAATTCAAGACAAGATTAGTTTGCTCACATGTCTGCAAAACTCGATCAAGGTTGCTTAAGCAATCATCAAAAGAAGATCCATATACAGAAAAATGATCCATGAAAACCTCAACAATCTTTTCACAAAAATCAGAGAATATAGCAGTCATACATCTTTGAAAGGTAGCAGGTGCAATGCATAAACCAAAAGGCATATGTCTATGTCATGGGAAACCACGACCACCTATGGGACCATGAGCTCCTTTTGGTTCGGCGGGGGGATGGGCACGTTGCACAAAGAGCGGAGAAGCGCAACACAGCACGACAGAGATCACACGGGCAGTTTTACCCAGGTTGCGGCCGCCGTGAGGCGTAAAACCCTACTCTTGATTTGGTGGATTGATGGTGGATAATGGTGGAGAACGCGACGCTCTTGCCCGGCAGGGTTGCCTCGGGCGAGAGTGACTACACACGTACGAATGTGTGAGGGTCCAAACCCTTTCTACGGTTGCCATGGGCTTCCTTTTATAGATCAAGGGGTTACCACAGTGGCAAATCAGTCTTTACATACTGATTAGATAGCAAACAATTCTATCATACCTAACTCTACAGGCGTACAGAGCGCATTAAATGCGGCACTCACTATCACATCATAGAGCGCCCGACAAGCCTTGCCGGGCTGTTTCGCCGGCTTCATGCCTGCTCACTTGACACGTCTCAGGATGGGTGTCATTGGAGGTGTTTTACGTAGGAAATGGCTGCCATGTGGCAGGAAGCAGCCACTTAGGGGCTTGACACCATACTAATCGATGACTCGCGTTGCTGTGAGGTGGTGTGGTGGAGTAGTTTGCCTTCGCAAGCCCCGGCAGGCCTGCCGGGAAGATTTGGAGGATTGCTTCCGGGGCAACCCCAACCTTGCCAGGCTCGCTTGCCCGGCAAGGGAGCAGTTCTTCCGTTAGTGATATCTTGCTTCTCTGGCTCGTGTTGTCCTTCTTGGTATACACTTTGATCCTTCAAAGAACTGATCCCTCATGCCTGGTCTGTTCCTGGTGTTGTAATCTTGTCCTTAGGCCTCTGCACAGTCTGGGCAACGGACCCAGGGTTTTTCGTGGGAAATCATGACCACCTATGGGACCATGAGCCCCTTTTGGTTCGGCGGGGGGATGGGCACGTTGCACAAAGAGCGGAGAAGCGCAACACAGCAGGACAGAGATCACATGGGCAATTTTACCCAGGTTCGGGCCGCCGTGAGGCGTAAAACCATACTCCTGCTTTGGTGGATAATGGTGGAGAACGCGGCGCTCTTGCCCTGCAGGGTTGCCTCGGGGCGAGAGTGACTACGCGCGTATGAATGTGTGAGGGTCCGAATCCTTTCTACGGTTGCCACGGGCCTCCTTTTATAGGTCAAGGGGTTACCACAGTGGCAAATCAATCTTTACATACTGATTAGATAGCAAACAATGCTATCATACCTAACTCTGCATGCGGATAGAGTGCATTAAATGCACCGGTCAATGTCACATTACAGAGCGCCCGGCAAGCCTTGCCGGGCTGTTTTGCCAGCTTCATGCCTGCTCGCTTGACACGTCTCAGGACGGGTGTCATTTGGAGGTGTTTTACATAGGAAATGGCTGCCATGTGGCAGGAAGCAGCCACTTAGTCACTTAGGGGATTGACACCGCACTGATTTATGACTTGCGTCGTTGTGAGGTGGTGCGGTGGAGTAGTTTGCCTTCGTAAGCCCTGGCAGGCCTGCCGGGACGATCTGGAGGCTTGCTTCCGGGTCAACCCCAACCTTGCCAGGCTCGCCTGCCCGGCAAGGGAGGTTCTTAGTGATATATTGCTTCTCCAGCTCGTTTTGTCCTTCTCGGTCTGCACTTTGATCCTTCAAAGAACTGACCCCTCGTGCTTGGTCTAATCTTGGTGCTATAATCTTGTCCTTAGCCCTGTGCATAGTCTGGGCAACGGACCCAGGGTTTGTTGCACCGACAAGAGCCCCCCGGCCTGGCCCGAACGCGCTGCCGGGCGTCGTCGGGGTAGGCCCTAACCAGTGCACAGGCAGGAGCGTAGAGGTGGCTTCGCCCTTTGAGATTTTATTTGCTTCTTTGTTAACCTGAGCCCAGGTCAGTTTCCGGCCTTCTCGCATGTCGTGCGAAACGTCATGGGAGAATCCGGACCACGACCCATGGATCGCCCACGTCCCACGATCACGAGGTAGAAACCGCCATCCCACTTGCTTTCTGCCCTTGGTGCATTCAACACATGTACTGCATGCATTGCGTAGGGTAGGTGGCAGATGTGGAGGGCGGGGAGATGGGTGCCATGGCAGAAAGCCAGGCGTCGCTGGTCGGGCAGAAGGTCGGCTCTGATTTCCTGAACCGTTGAAGGCGCAGGGAAGCCGTATTAGAGGAGCAGGGCGGTCGCCTTCTGAATTAGAAGCCAGCCCCCTGCCTCATTACCCTATAAAATGGGGTAGGAGCGGTGTGTTTGCCCACACACTTTCCTTCTCCTTTTCCTTGAACTTTTCTTTGCTCGCCATGGCGAGGGGACATGGACGCAGTGGTACTCCGGTGGAGGCGACGAGAGCTTCTGCTCGACTGCGTCTCCCCCCTCCTCCTGAAAACATGGGGCAGAACCCGCCACGAGAGGAGGAGGGAGAGGACGAGGCCGTGGTCGTCCTGGCGCTCGGGGAGGAAGAGGACGGGGTGGTGCCCCGATCACACCCCCATCAGACACTCCTCCTCTGATGGAAGGCCACGTCGGAGACCAGCCTCTAGAGTTTGTCATTAGGCTGTATAAGCCCCTGCATGGCTGCCTACACCTCCCTACTCCATTTGCAAGGGTGATGGAGCTCGAGCAGCCACGAGCGTTGAGACTGCACATGAGGGGTTGCGGGAATGGCAGCATACGGGTGGATGTAGATTTCCTCGCCCCTCATGTTATATACTTCCGTCGAGGCTGGAAGACTTTTGCTCGTGCCCGTAGCTTGTCGAAAGGGCACGTCCTTCATTTTAAGTTAATGGAGGACGGTTTCCTTTCCGTCAAGGTTTTGGGAGCTCGGGTGCTCGCTTAGGGTGCTGCGCAAGAGCTCGACCGACGACGAAAGCTCCTCCTTGAATGATAGCAATGAGGAGGACGGTGACGGCGATGACGATGACACCAACCGGGAGGGCGACGACCTTGACTTCAGCTGAGCATCAGCCAGATCATGACCGTCAGGCGGCGGCAGCACCATCTGCATCTGCATCTCCTCTCCGGCAAGGTGATTTGTGATACGTCCATTTTGCATCATGCTTTTATTTGATATTTATTGCATTATGGGCTGTTATTACACGTTATGTCACAATAGTTATGCCTATTCTCTCTTATTTTACAAGGTTTACATGAAGAGGGAGAATGCCGGCAGCTGGAATTCTGGGCTGGAAAAGGAGCAAATATTAGAGACCTATTCTGCACAACTCCAAAAGTCTTGAAACTCCACGGAAGTTATTTTTGGAATTAATAAAAAATACTGAGCGAAGAAAGTACCAGAGGGGGGCCACCCACCATCCACGAGGGTGGGGGCGCGCCCTACCCCCCTGGGCGCCCTCTGCCTCGTGGGCCCCCTGGCAGGCCTCCGGTGCCTATCTTCTGCTATATGAAGTCTTTTACCCTGGAAAAAATCATAAGCAAGCTTTCGGGACGAAACACCGCCGCCACGAGGCGGAACCTTGGCGGAACCAATCTAGGGCTCCGGCGGAGCTGTTCTGCCGGGGAAACTTCCCTCCGGGAGGGGGAAATCATCGCCATCATCATCACCAACGATCCTCTCATCAGGAGGGGGTCAATCTCCATCAACATCTTCACCAGCACCATCTCATCTCAAACCCTAGTTCATCTCTTGTATCCAATCTTTGTCCCAAAGCCTCAGATTGGTACCTGTGGGTTGCTAGTAGTGTTGATTACTCATTGTAGTTGATGCTAGTTGGTTTATTTGGTGGAAGATCATATGTTTAGATCCTTTATGCATATTAATACCCCTCTGATTATGAACATGAATATGACTTGTGAGTAGTTACGTTTGTTCCTAAGGACATGGGAGAAGTCTTGCTATAAGTGTTATGTGAACGTCGACTACATGACACTTCACCATTGTTTGGGCCTAGAGGAAGGCATTGGGAAGTAATAAGTAGATGATGGGTTGCTAGAGTGACAGAAGCTTAAACCCTAGTTTATGAGTTGCTTTGTAAGGGGCTGACTTGGATCCATATGTTTCATGCTATGGTTAGGTTTACCTTAATACTTCTTTTGTAGATGCAGATGCTTGCAATAGGGGTTAATCATAAGTGGGATGCTTTTCCAAGAAAGGGCAGTACCCGAGCACCGGTCCACCCACATACCAAATTATCAAAGTAACGAACGCGAATCATATGAGCGTGATGAAAACTAGCTTGACGATAATTCCCATGTGTCCTCGGGAGCGTTTTCCTTCATATAAGAGTTTGTCCAGGCTTGTCCTTTGCTACAAAAAGGATTGGGCCATCTTGTTGCACCTTATTTACTTTCATTACTTGTTACCCGTTACAATTACCTTATCACAAAACTATCGGTTACCGATAATTTCAGTGCTTGCAGAGAATACCTTACTGAAAACCGCTTGTCATTTCCTTCTGCTCCTTGTTGGGTTCGACACTCTTACTTATCGGAAGGACTACGATAGATCCCCTACACTTGTGGGTCATCAAGACTCTTTTCTGGCGCCATTTCCGGGGAGTGAAGCGCCTTTGGTAGGTGGAATTTGGTAAGGAAAAGTTTATATAGTGTGCTAAAATTTACTGTCACTTGTTACTATGGAACATAATCCTTTGAGGGGCTTGTTCGGGGTATCTTCACCCCGACCAGTAGAGCAAAGAGTTGCTCCTCAACCTACTGGACCTACTGAAAATGTTTACTTTAAAATTCCTTCGGGTATGATAGAGAAACAGCTAGCTAATCCTTTTACAGGAGATGGAACATTACATCCCGATTTGCCCCTAATCTATGTGGATGAAGTTTGTGGATTATTTAAGCTTGCAGGTATGCCCGAGGATGTTATCAAGAAGAAGGTCTTCCCTTTATCTTTGAAGGGAAAGGCATTGACATGGTTTAGGCTATGTGATGATATGGGATCATGGAACTACAACCGATTGAAATTGGAATTTCATCAGAAGTTTTATCCTATGCATCTTGTTCATCGTGATCGCAATTATATATATAATTTTTGGCCTCGCGAAGGAGAAAGCATCGCTTAAGCTTGGGGAGGCTTAAGTCAATGTTATATTCATGCCCCAATCATGAGCTCTCAAGAGAAATTATTATTCAAAATTTTTATGCTCGACTTTCTCTCAGTAATCGCTCCATGCTCGATACTTCTTGTACTGGCTCTTTTATGATGAAGACTATTGAATTCAAAGAATTAAACACAAATCTGAAGATTGGGATCTCGGCGAAGGTAAGGAGTCAGGTATAACACCTAAGTTTGATTGTGTTAAATCTTTTATGGATACCGATGTTTTTCGTGAATTTAGTAGTAAATATGGACTTGACTCTGAGATAGTAGCTTCTTTATGTGAATCGTTTGCTACTCATGTTGATCTCCCTAAGGAGAAGTGGTTTAAATATAATCCTCCCATTGAAGTAAAAGTAGTTGCACCTATTAAAGTTGAAGAAAAGACTATCACTTATAATGATCCTGTCGTTCCTACTGCTTATATTGAGAAACCACCTTTCTCTGTTAGAATAAAGAATCATGCTAAAGCTTCAACTGTGGTCAACAAAAGTAATATTAGGACGCCCAAACCTCCTGAGCCAATTATAGTTGAACCTAGTATTGCTATGGTTAATGATCTCTTGGCTGATAATATTGATGGGCATGTTATTTACTTCTGTAATGAAGCTGCTAGAATTTCTAGACCTGATACTAAAAATAAACATAGACCTGTTGTAGGCATGCCTGTTATTTCTGTTAAGATAGGAGATCATTGTTATCATGGCGTATGTGATATGGGTGCTAGTGCAAGTGCAATACCTTATTCCTTATACAAAGAAATTATGCATGATATTGCACCTGCTGAGTTAGAAGAAATTGATGTTACAATTAAGCTTGCCAATAGAGACACTATTTCACTAGTTGGGATTGTTAGAGATGTTGAAGTCTTGTGTGGGAAAGTTAAATATCCTACTGATTTTCTTGTTCTTGGTTCCCCACAAGATGACTTCTGTCCCATCATATTTGGTGGACCCTTCTTGAATACTGTTAATGCTAGGATAGACTGCGGAAAGGATGTTGTTACTATTGGTTTGGGGGATATGTCTCATAAGTTTAATTTTGCTAAATTTTGTAGACAACCCCGTGATGAGGAATTGCCTAGTAAAGATGAAATTATTGGTCTTGCATCTATTGCCGTGCCTCCTAATGATCCTTTAGAACAATATTTGCTCGACCATGAAAATGATATGTTTATGAATGAAAGAAGGGAAATAGATGAAGTATTCTTTAAACAGTGACCTATTTTGAAACACAACTTGCCTGTTGAAATCCTAGGGGATCCTCCTCCACCCAAGGGTGATCTCGTGTTTGAGCTTAAACCGTTACCTGATACTCTTAAATATGCTTACCTTGAGGAGAAGAAGATATATCCTGTTATTATTAGTGCTAACCTTTCAGAGCATGAGGAAAAGAAATTATTGAAAACTCTGAAGAAGCACCGTGCTGCTATTGGATATACTCTAGATGATCTTAAAGGCATTAGTCCCACTTTATGCCAGCACAAAATAAAATTGGAGAAAGACGCTAAACCAGTTGTTGATCACCAACGACGGTTAAATCCTAAGATGAAAGAAGTGGTAAGAAAAGAAATACTAAAGCTTCTGGAGGCAGGTATAATTTATCCCGTTGCTGATAGTCAGTGGGTAAGTCATGTCCATTGTGTCTCTAAGAAGGGAGGTATTACTGTTGTTCCTAATGATAAAGATGAATTGATCCCACAAAGAATTGTTACAGGTTATAGGATGGTAATTGATTTCTGCAAATTAAATAAAGCTACTAAAAAGGATCATTACCCTTTACCTTTTACTGATCAAATGCTAGAAAGATTATCCAAACACACACATTTTTGCTTTCTAGATGGTTATTCTGGTTTCTCTCAAATACATGTGTCAAAAGAGGATCAAGAAAAGACCACTTTTACTTGTCCTTTCGGTACCTTTGCTTATAGACGTATGCCTTTCGGTTTATGTAATGCACCTGCTACCTTTCAAAGATGCATGATGGCTATATTATCTAATTTTTGTGAAAAGATTGTTGAGGTTTTCATGGATGATTTTTTCGTATATGGAACTTCTTTTGATGATTGCTTGAGCAACCTTGATCGAGTTTTGCAGAGATGTGAAGAAACTAACCTTGTCTTGAATTGGGAGAAGTGCCACTTTATGGTTAATGAAGGCATTGTCTTGGGGCATAAAATTTCTGAAAGAGGTATTGAAGTTGATAAAGCTAAAGTTGATGCTATTGAAAAGATGTCGTGTCCTAAGGACATTAAAGGTATAAGAAGTTTCCTTGGTCATGTCGGTTTTTATAGGAGATTCATTAAAGACTTCTCAAAAATCTCTAGGCCTCTGACTAATCTCTTACAAAAATATATTCCTTTTGTCTTCGATGATGATTGTGTAGAAGCATTTGAAATACTTAAGAAAGCTTTGATTTCTGCACCTATTGTTCAGCCACCTGATTGGAATTTACCCTTTGAGATTATGTGTGATGCTAGCGATTATGCTGTAGGTGCTGTTCTAGGACAAAGAGTTGATAAGAAATTAAATGTTATCCAATATGCTAGTAAAACTCTAGACAATGCCTAGAGAAATTATGCTACTACTGAAAAAGAATTTTTAGCAGTTGTATTTGCTTGTGATAAGTTCAAACCTTATATTGTTGATTCTAAAGTAACTGTTCACACTGATCATGCTGCTATTAAATATCTTATGGAAAAGAAAGATGCTAAACCTAGACTTATTAGATGGGTTCTGTTGCTACAAGAATTTGATTTGCATATTATTGATAGAAAGGGAGCTGAGAACCCCGTTGCAGACAACTTGTCTAGGTTAGAGAATGTTCTTGATGACCCACTACCTATTGATGATAGCTTTCTTGATGAACAATTAGCTGTCATAAATGCTTCTCATACTGCTCCATGGTATGCTGATTATGCTAATTACATTGTTGCCAAATTTATACCACCTAGTTTCACATACCAGCAAAAGAAAAGGTTTTTCTATGATCTAAGACATTACTTCTGGGATGACCCACACCTTTATAAATGTAGCGACCCGACCCGAATGGATCAAGTCTCTGTGCTTAAGTGTCATCCCTGGATCGGTATGCTGACACACACAGTACTCGAGGATTTATAACAGAGGTAAATCACATGTATAAAGTAACGTAAATACTATTACCTCAATCCAAAAAGCGGAAGTAACAAGGTTGTGGATTCCCATCAACACCAATGGCAAAGTTGAGTGTAGAAATCGTAACCCTAACGTATCACTTACTCGTCGTAAGATTCCTGCAACATGAGACGTTGCAGCCACAAAGGGTCAGTACATTGAATGTACTGGCAAATTCACACCATAGAGAAATGATGAACAAAGGCTATCACTACATGCATATATGGCTGGTGGAAAAGCTCTATGGTTATAATGTTTTTGCGAAAAGCCAATTTTTCCCTACTGCAAAGGAATAAATTTTATAAAACTATCATGGTGGTTGTGAAACATTGAGATGGTTGACAGCATCTCAATCCCAATTAAGTATCATCATTAACCCAACAAAATTAATTAAAGTAACATGATGATGAGATTCACATGGTAATCCAAGAACTAGATACTCAAGATGTCCATAACCGGGGACACGGCTAATCATGATTAGTTTGTACACTCTGCAGAGGTTTGCGTACTTTTCCCCACAAGACTCGATCGCCTCCGCTTGATTCTCGCACTACATGATGTTTGAGAAACGGATGACCGAGACACAGTCTTTCTGAAGCGTTAGCACCTTACGATGGGTAGACCGATACACCTACATCCCCCCTACATCTGCTAGTCTACCACTGTAAGAGTTCACACAACTTAATCAACTATGCTAGAGCCCATAATAGCTTGTGGCTGCACAAGGAAGTTTCTAGCATGAATAATCTCATGATCCCTTTGAACCTGGGTGGCGGTCCAAAAGAAAAACAGGCAATCCTGGAATACCCAGGTACCTCAATCCACCCAGATGTGAGTTTTAGTTGCCACCTTAAGTTTAACCATATATTAACAATCTCACATCTGTCATGGATATCTCTCAAACCCAATCCACATCTACAAGCATAGCATAGCAATATAAGCAACGTAGAAGTAACTCCCAAGGGTTTGATAATAAAACAGGTGATAGGTACTACCTCAACTACTTCCCAATACCCACAATTTAATTAGATCCTAACCATGCAATGTTTGAGGGTTGATCTAATGCAACAAAACTGGGTAGTAAAGGGGTATGATCAAAGTGTTACTTGCCTTGCTGATGATTCGCGAAACCTAGCGATTCGAAGTAGCAAGCGGCGCACTCCGGGTACTCTATCGTAAACAAACAAGAAAACAATAAGTACTCATCTAATGCACAGGTAAAACTCAAATAGGAGAACTAACCAGAAAATTCAACTTAAGAACTCCGGTTTGGAAAAATAATCAATCAAACGAAGCAACGAAAATCAAACGGTGAAAGAAACAAGCTTCATTTACTAATCTGGATCTAAATCAAATTTTACAGTAGCAAAAACTTGTTTGAGTAGGTTAAACGGAATGAGAATTTCGAGACGAAACTCTAGGCGCTTGAATCGCCTGATTCCGTTAAACGAGCGAAAAGTTAAACTAAAACGAAAATCTGATCAGAAATCGCGATCTGGAATAATCGCTGAAAATTCATCGAAAAAGAAAACTGATGAACAGTTAAACGAACGGACGTTCGTTAACAGCGTCAATCCGACGAACACGTTCGTTAAAACGAACGGGTCGGTGAACGTTCACTAGATCATTAAACCAAAAAAAAAACGAACTAGGGTTTAGAAAGAAGAAAAAAAACGAACGGTTTTTTTTAAGAAAACCGGCACGGCAGAGGCGGCGGCTCGGCTACCTTGTCGGCAGCTCCGGCGGGGCTCCGGCGGGTCGGGCGAGGGCGGCGAGGGGCGGCGGGGTTCGGGCGTCGGCGGGGGCGACGAACGGGGCGGCGGGCGGCGGCGTACGACGGCTCCGGCGGCTCCTCCTTCGGGCGGCGGGGCGGGCGGCTCCTGGCGGCGGGGACGGGTGCGGGTCGGGGCGGCGGGGTGAGGAGAAGGATGGGGGGGCTCGGGGTATAAAAGGAGGGGGGTGCCGTGGAGGAGGGGGCAAGGCGGCGGCGGCGACGAGTCCGGGTGGGACCTGGGCGGCGGCGGCGTCTCCGTCTCGGTCTCCAGGAGGGAGACGAGGCGCGGGCTGGCTGGGCCGCGCGGCTGGGCTTCGGCCCAGTCGGCGCTCTGCGTTTTTTTAAATAATTCACCGAATCTAAAAATATCGCAGAAAAATAAATAAAAATCCAAAAATGCTAAAACAAATTTTCCCCGTCTAATTAAAATAATTAGAACGAGATGAACATTTTTCTTGGCCCAAAATGCAGTTTTGAAAACGTGCAATTTTTTAATGCAAACAAAATTGCAAATAAAATCTGAATAAAACCAAATATTTGATTTTTATATTTTTCCTCCAATATTTCAATTATTTTGGAGAAGTCATATTTTCTCCTCTCATTTATTTTAATATGAAATATCTTTCAGAGAGGAAATAATTAAAACCAAAATCCTTGTTTCCTTATTTGATAAAAATCAAATAGGAAAGTCAAGAAAATCCCCAACTCTCTCCGAGGGTCCTTGAGTTGCTTAGGATTTTTTTTCGAGGATTTGCCAAAAATGCAATAAAATATGCTATGCAATGATGATCTAATGTATAACATTCCAAATTGAAAATTTGGGATGTTACAATAAAGAAGGAGTAGATGGTGTTATTAGACGTTGTATACCTGAGCATGAACAGGAACAGATCCTACGCAAGTGTCACTCCGAGGCTTATGGAGGACACCACGTTGGAGATAGAACTTCACATAAGGTATTGCAATCCGGTTTTTATTGGCCTACTCTCTTCAAAGATGCCCGTAAGTTTGTCTTGTCTTGTGATGAATGTCAAAGAATTGGTAATATTAGTAGATGTCAAGAAATGCCTATGAATTATTCACTTGTAATTGAACCATTTGATGTATGGGGCTTTGATTATATGGGACCGTTTCCTTCCTCTAATGGGTATACACATATTTTAGTTGCTGTTGATTGCGTTACTAAGTGGGTAGAAGCTATTCCAATTAGTAGTGCTGATCATAACACCTCTATTAAGATGCTTAAAGAAATTATTTTCCAGAGGTTTGGAGTCCCTAGATATTTAATGACTGATGGTGGTTCACATTTTATTCATGGTGCTTTTTGTAAAATGCTTGCTAAGTATGATGTTAATCATAGAATTGCATCCCCATATCACCCACAGTCTAGTGGTCAAGTAGAATTGAGTAACAGAGAGCTCAAATTAATTTTGCAAAAGATTGTTAATAGATCTAGAAAGAATTGGTCCAAGAAACTTGATGATGCATTATGGGCCTATAGAACTGCATATAAAAATCCTATGGGCATGTCTCCGTATAAAATGGTTTATGGAAAAGCATATCACTTACCTCTCGAACTAGAACATAAGGCACATTGGGCCATTAAAGAGCTCAATTATGACTTCAAACTTGCTGGCGAGAAGAGGTTATTTGACATTAGCTCACTTGATGAATGGAGAACCCAGGCCTATGAGAATGCCAAACTATTTAAAGAAAAGGTTTAAAGATGGCATGACAAAAGGATACAAAAGCGTGAGTTTAATGTAGGTGATTATGTGTGGCTATTCAACTCTCGTTTAAGATTTCTTGAAGGAAAAATTCTCTCTAAATGGGAAGGTCCTTACGTTATCGAGGAGGTCTATCGTTCCGGTGCCATAAAAATCAACAACTTCGAAGGCACAAATCCGAAGGTGGTGAACAGTCAAAGAATCAAACATTATATCTCAGGTAATTCGATAAATGTTGAAACTAATGTTATTGAAACCGTAACCCCGGAGGAATACATAAGGGACACTTTCTAGAACGTTTCAGATTCCGAAAAGGAATTGGTACGTGGTACGGTAAGTCCGACTCTGAAATAGTTCTAATGGTAATTTTTCTCTGTTTTGGAATATTTAAGAAAATAGGAAAATAAGAAGCAGTCCGGGAAGGACACGAGGCGTCCACGAGGGTGGAGGGCGCGCCCCCTTGCCTCGTGGGCACCTCGTATGCCTTTCGGACTCCGTTTTCTTGCATGATACTTCTTTTGGTCGGTAAAAATTCACTATATAATCTCCCAAAGGTTTTGACCACCGTATCACGCAAATATCCTCTGTTTTTGTTTCGAGCTGTTTCTGTAGTAGGTTTGGAGCAAGATGTCATCTCAGGATTCCGACGGAGAGAGCTATGTCTCACATCTCATTGCTGACCCAAGGACCTATGGGGATCTATCTCCTTGTGGTCGAACTACGGATGATGAGGAGGATGCTCATTTGATGAGGACCAATGATTCAAGCTTGGAGGAACAGGATGTCCCTCTACCTCAACCTGGGGATATGCACGTGAAGTTCAAGAAGTCTAGTCTTCCTAAGAGGGCTAAACTGTCTAACAACCGATCTACCTTCTCGTTTTCGGCAGAAAAGGAAAGGAGATTTATGTGACAAGATCTTGAAGCTGGAATCGGAGGTCGATGATTTAAAGGAGGAAATTGCTCTTCTCAAGTACAATATGAAAAAGCTGAAGGCACAATTATCTTCATCATCACCATCCTCTTCACCTTCGAAGAAAGAGACATAATCACATGGGTATGGGCACTCCCCTTAGCAACTGCCAAGCTTGGGGGAGGTGCCCCGGTATCGTATCACTATCACACTCCTATCTTTACTGTTTTTCTTAGTTCATTCCTTTTAGTAATATCTTGATCTTGTAGAATAAATTTTTTAGTATGATTTAGTTTTGAGTTTTGCTTTATGATCCTTCTATGTAATCGAGTCCGTGAGCTATATATAATAAAGATTAGTGTTGAGTCCAGGGCTTGATTATCTTGCTAGATCGTGAGGGAAGTAAAGAAAAAAAAGGGATCATATTGATCTTATGGAGAGTAATGACTTCACATATAAAGAGTATGATGAATAAAAGTTGTTGAGAGTTGACAAACATTGTTTTGGTCATCGTTGCAATTAATAGGAAGTAATAAAGAAAGAGAGGTTTTCACATATAAATATACTATCTTGGACATCTTTTATGACTGTGAGCACTCATTAAAATATGACATGCTAAAGAGTTGATGTTGGACAAGGAAGACAACGTAATGGGTTATGTTTTCTTATATCCGAAATAAAGTATATTGTCATGGATCATCCAACATGTTGAGCTTGCCTTTCCCCCTCATGCTAGCCAAATTCTTTGCACCAAGTAGAGATACTACTTGTGCTTCCGAATATCCTTAAACCCAGTTTTGCCATGAGATTCCACCATACCTACCTATGGATTGAGTAAGATCCTTCAAGTAAGTTTTCATTGTTGTATGCAGTAAAAATTGCTCTCTAAATATGTATGATTTATTAGTGTGGAGAAAATAAGCTTTATACGATCTTGTGATGTGGAAGCAATAAAAGCGACGGATTGCATAATAAAGGTCCATATCACAAGTGGCAATATAAAGTGACGTTCTTTTGCATTAAGATTTCGTGCATCCAACCATAAAAGCACGTGACAACCTATGCTTCCCTCTGCGAAGGGCCTATCTTTTACTTTTGTCTTATACCTTATACAAGAGTCATGGTGATCTTCACCTTTCCTTTTTACATTTTATCATTTGGCAAGCACATTGTGTTGGAAAGATCCTGATATATATATCCAATTGGATGTAAGTTAGCATGAACTATTATTGTTGACATTACCCTTGAGGTAAAAGGTTGGGAGGCAACACTATAAGCCCCTATCTTTCTCGGTGTCCGATTGAAACTCCATAACCATAAGTATTGCGTGAGTGTTAGAATTTGTGAAAGACTAAATGATAGTTGAGTATGTGGACTTGCTAAAAAGCTCTTACATAGACTCTTTCTGATGTTATGATAAATTGCAATTGCTTCAATGACTGAGATTATAGTTTGTTAGTTCTCAATGAAGTTTCTGATTCATACTTTACATTGTGAATAGATTATTACTTGAGCATAAGAAATCATATGACAATATCTATATATCTTGCTGTTATAAGAATGATCATGATGGCCTCATGTCCGTATTTTATTTTATCGACACCTCTATCTCTAAACATGTGGACATATTTTTCGTTATCGGCTTTCGCTTGAGGACAAGCGAGGTCTAAGCTTGGGGGAGTTGATACGTCCATTTTGCATCATGCTTTTATATTGATATTTATTGCATTATGGGCTGTTATTACACGTTATGTCACAATACTTATGCCTATTATCTCTTATTTTACAAGGTTTACATGAAGAGGGAGAATGCCGACAGCGGGAATTCTGGGCTGGAAAAGGAGCAAATATTAGAGACCTATTCTGCACAACTCCAAAAGTCCGGAAACTCCACGGAAGTTATTTTTGGAATTAATAAAAAATATTGAGCAAAGAAAGTACCAGAGGGGGGCCACCTATCGGTGTCAAAACCGGCGGATCTCGGGTAGGGGGTCCCGAACTGTGCGTCTAAGGCGGATGGTAACAGGAGGCGAGGGACACAATGTTTACCCAGGTTCGGGCCCTCTCGATGGAGGTAATACCCTACTTCCTGCTTGATTGATCTTGATGATATGAGTATTACAAGAGTTGATCTACCACGAGATCGTAGAGGCTAAACCCTAGAAGCTAGCCTATGGTAGGATTGTTGTTGTCCTACGGACTAAGCCCTCCGGTTTATATAGACACCGCAGGGGGGCTAGGGTTACACAGAGTCGGTTACAAGGGAGGAGATCTACATATCCGTATTGCCAAGCTTGCCTTCCACGCCAAGGAGAGTCCCATCCGGACACGGGATGAAGTCTTCAATCTTGTATCTTCATAGTCCAACAGTCCGGCCAAAGGATATAGTCCGGCTGTCCGAGGACCCCCTAATCCAAGACTCCCTCAGTAGCCCCTGAACCAGGCTTCAATGACGATGAGTCCGGCGCGCAGATTGTCTTCGGCATTGCAAGGCGGGTTCCTCCTCCGAATACTCCATAAAAGATTTTGAACAAGGCTAGTGTCCGGCTCTGCAAAACAAATTCCACATACCACCGTAGAGAGAATAATATTCCCACAAATCTAATCTGCTAACGCATTTTGCAGCATGACATCACACCACAGCCCGGTCATTATTCAAACCGTTTTTCACAACCAGCCACATCACGTATTGCGAGGCAGTTTCCTTGGCACGTCTTGTCGAAGCAGAGATCGTGTCCCCTTATCACGGGATTCTCATCAATACGGGTGTGGGTAACCCAGCCGCGCCATCAATTACGGCGCTTGAGGAATAAGCGATTTTACCAGGTAGGTGGGGAGGCACATAGCCTCTTCCGCCCTTATAAAGGGACAAGGATTCACCCTTTTCACCCACGCCTTCTTCCTCCTAGCTCATCCATTCTTGCGCACTCGAGCTCCAGCGCCCAAGTTCGCGTTTTTCTCCTCAAACCACTCCAAGCATGTCCGGAGCGGGAGGCAAGTGGATGGTCTCCTCCGTTACGGAGGAGAACATCACAAAGCTGCGGGGAGCCGGATAACTAGCCGCGGATATTGCGCACCGGCTGCCAGATGCGGGGCAAATCATCCTTGCTCCAGAACCCCATGAGAGGGTGGTTTTCCTTACCCACTTCGTCCGTGGACTAGGATTTCCCCTCCACCCGTTTGTCCGCGGGCTCATGTTCTACTACGGGCTAGACTTTCACGATCTGGCCCCAAATTTCATCCTCAACATCTCGGCGTTTACCGTCGTGTGCGAGGCCTTCCTCCGCATCCAACCACATTTCAGCCTGTGGCTGAAGACCTTCAATGTTAAACCGAAGGTGGTGGTCGGCCAGCAAGCGGAGTGCAGAGGCGCCATGGTGGGCAAAATGCCCAACGTCACCTGGCTCGAAGGCTCCTATGTGGAGACCATAAAGGGGTGGCAATCGGGGTGGTTCTATATCATCGAGCCGCGCGATACCTACTGGGTGGCGGCCCCCAAATTTCGATCCGGAATCCCCATGCGGCTCACCTCCTCGTAAGAGAAGCGCCTGTCCTGGGGTTCCCTAGTAGAGCTGACCGGACTCCAGAAATGCATCAGAAACATGATGAGCAAGAAAATCAAGCTCGCCAACGTGGTCGAGGTCATGCTCTTCCGCCAGATCCTCCCGTGTCAGCGACGGGCATTCAATTTGTGGGAGTTTGACCCGGCCAAGCACCAGACGCTGCGAGAGCTCTTCGACACGACGCACAAGGACGTCTGGAAGGTGCTATTCAAGGGCGCCGAGGTACCTCCTCCCCTCACCGAGGACCACAGACTCAGCGTAAAGCGTCCTGCCAATCCGGTGAGTTTTTCATATCTCATAGGATGTTTATTTTCCCCAGTTTAATCATGTGCGGGATCTAAGCCTCCATGCTATTTAACAGGACTGGGTAGAGACAGCGGAGCAGATCGATTGCCCAGCCCCCGTGCCTGAAGATCCTGCATATGCTCTCCTAACAGAGATGCTGGTTCCGGCGCCTTACGAGGTGCCGGTGAAGAAGGCCAAGAAGAAGGCCACGGGGACCCGAAAGGGTCTCCGGCACAGGGTTATATCGGACTCATCGTCCGAAAACTCCGAGGCACACTCCTCCCACGAAAACAAGGAGGAGGAAGAGGAAAGTTCTCCCCCCAGCCCGGGGGACAAGAAAAGGAAGTCCGCCGCAACCGGGGAGGCCGAAGGGTCCAAGAAGGGAAGGACCCTCCTCCCGGACTGCTCCATGACGGCCGCCTATAGCGACGACGAGTGGTTGCCCAGGGACAAGCCCCTGACGAAGTCGTAAGTATCCGGATTCCATAGTAATTCATGGTATGTTTTATTGCACTGCTTCTCATCTCGCCGAACATGATTATGCAGTCCATCCCGAGCCCATATCGACGTGTCTTCGTCGGATGGTTCTTTGGACCCGTCGGATATGAATAGCGATTCATTTCCGACCGCCTCCACCCCTCGCCCTACGGACAACATCGAGGTGTTGTCTCAAAGGGCACCGAGCCGAGGGGAGGTAGTCCTGGAGGCGCCTCAAGGCGACGTTCCGGACCCTGGGTGCAAGGGGAGCAAGACTCCCATGGGCTCCGAATTCGGCCCCCAGCCGAACACTGCGCTGGAACCTCCAGTGGTTCCGGACTCTGTCAGGCGACCCCCCGTTAAGAGGGGCAAGCCGCCTGTGCCGGTGGCCTCTGTCCATCCAGAGGCATCGGACAACTTGCTGGAAGCGCTTCGCGGCGCTTCCATTGACGAAGAACACCACACTATCATGAGTGCGGTGGTCAAGAAGGTTCAGTCTGCGAAGAGCGGACTGACTGAAGCCTGTGCCAGCCTCCTAACAGGCTTTGAGGTAAGTGACCAGATTATAAGAGAATGTTACCTCATAGACACTAGCCCCTGATGCTCTGTTCGGCGTTTGCAAAGAAAGGCCGAATAGAGGATCAAATAATAACCGCAGGAGTCTAATAGAAATATGTCTATGTGCATATGCAGGCTTCACTGCTAGCCGCTGCCGCACGTACTGTGGAGGTCGTCGCACTGAAGCGGGACCTTGAGCGGTCCAAGGAAGAGCTCGGCCTTGCCAAAAGGCAGCTCGAAGAGAACAAAGGTAAGTTATACCCCGTATGTATGTTGATAAGAAAAAACAAGGGTGGTAGATCATAGGATCGTCATGAATTTTGCCAGGGGCCACGACCGAAGTGGCGACCCTGAAGAAGGCGCTGACCGAGGCTGAGGACAAGGCGGCCAATGAGCGCATTGAGAGGGAAAAACAAGAGGCCCGGGTGGGCGAGGTGCAGCAAGAGCTCCAGGCTCTCGTCAAGAAACATGAGTCCTTGGAGCTTGACTATAAGACGCGAGAGTCCGAGCTTGCGAAGGCCCTCGAAAGTGCACAACACGCCAAGGCCGAAGCCCAAAAGGCCCTCCAGGAAATTGAGGCAGTTAAGAAGATAGCGGCGGGTAAGGCATTCATTATGCAAAGCAAGCATGTGAAAGAAAATTTCCTTTTACTTACCCGAGTTCGGAGCTCTCCAGGAGCGTTCGCAGATCTGCCCTGCAGTGTGTCAGATGCCGCGGAGTTCTACCGGGCTGAGGAGGGGAGCTCGATTGAGAAGTTGTTCTGGTCTCAGTATACTGGGACCGAACACCCCATGCCATTGAGCGACCAGCTGAAGCAACTAGTCGAGCTCCACAAGGTAGCCGAACAGGCCATGAAGGGTCTTATAGTTCAGATGTGGCCTGGCGATCCCCTGCCCGATAGCTACTTCGGCCTGGTGAGGCGGCTTTTGAATGCCTGCCCACGGCTTGAAGTCATAAAGCGGCCTGTCTGCATCGAGGGCGCGCGCAGGGCTTTTGCCCGAGCAAAGGTGCACTGGGCGAAGCTGGACGCCGAGAAGCTGGTGAAGGAGGGGCCGCCAGAAGGCAAGGAGCATCGCCGCCCCGAGATGTATTATAACAGTGTCCTGAAGGGTTCTTGCCTTGTGGCAGAGGAATGTACTAAGGATGTAATATTCGAATGAATGTACTCATGCGATCCTGTAATATGAAACGAGTTCATTTGTGATATGCAACGCTTGTGAATTTTAAATATTACCTTCTGTGCGGCCGTTTATAAAATCTGAGAGTTGGCCAGTCGTCGGCTTCTGCCCCCATGTAACTAGTACTGAGGTGTTCGGGATAAACCTGAGCACTCTTTATCCCAATTTTGGGTCCTTCGAGGGAGGTGTTCAACACAACGAACCAGGCAATCGGACTATAAGGCTTCATCACTCTCACTTAGCCATAGAAGTCTACAATTTTAAATTTTGGCGAAGCCCCTAGTATTCGAAAGGCTGAATTTGGGGCGCTATATACGCCTAAGTCGGGCAAGGCCGACTCCTCGCCCGAAGCAGAAACAGTCGTTAAGGACTTGAGACCTCTCGAACAGCGACCAGCTCTCGCCTTATCATGACAGTCAGTTTTCGGCTTTCTCTACTGAGGTGCTCGTCTGGAAGAACCGGGACACAATCGCAGTAGTTCTCCCAGCGCTACCTTAGCCGATATTGCGGAACGTAAGGTACCAAAACATGGGAGCCGGGCAAACCCAACTATTGACCCAAGACATGATTCGGAGCTGATGCATATAATGCTATAAGTTCGGGGTGCCGCACTGTCGAAAGTGTTCGGACTTCTCACGCCGTATTATGGGGTATACGGAAGCCCCTGGCGTACTGGTTGTACCAGAATGTACGGGTGCAAGTTGTCGTAAATAAACAGACAAGAAAAAAGAAGGGTAATGCAATTATAGACTAATGCTACACATTGTTATTTAAATAATACGTCGAAGCGTATTGATACAAGTAGTGCAATAAGCAAAAAATAGGACTATTTGACATGTCCTATCCAAGGATAAGCTGCGTATGGGTATTAAAAATGGGTACTTCGATTGTTATCAGAGACCACCTGGGGATTCCCTTGTACGTCTTAGCTTCTTGCCTCCTTGGTTGTTCCTTCCCGTAATGTGTCCAGCAATCAGACTGCCGGAAAGGGCTTCCAGAGAGTAAGGTCCTGAAAGAGAGGAAATGATAAAGGTATACAGCCCCTGGGGCGGTTGAGCCGCATTGTGGGACGTGCCCTGGTCGTGCCCCCACCTATGCCTATGGTATTTTTAGTGCGTAATTATGTACGTGCGGCACAGATTTCGTCGCTTGACTGGGACTAGGACGGGGGCCGAATTGCTAGGCAAGCTCTGAATGTGCCAGGCGATCCTGTTGCAGGTTACTCCGGACTCGCTTGAAGGTGTCCGGGGGCTTTATCGCCGAATTGGCGGTTTGCCTTGAAAGGCTGCTTTGTGCCTCAGCTGCGAGGGCCGCAGTATGCTCCTCCGTGCGGAGCGAGCGTTCTGTGTTTCCATTGACTGTTATAACCCCACGAGGTCCTGGCATTTTGAGCTTGAGATATGCACAATGCGGTACCGCATTGAATCTCGCAAATGCGGTTCACCCGAGCAGTGCGTGATAGCCACTATGGAATGGGACGATATCGAAGATTAACTCCTCGCTTCGGAAGTTGTCCAGAGATCCGAAGACCACTTCCAGTGTGATTGAGCCCGTGCAATGGGCCCCTACACCTGGGATGACACCTTTAAAGGTGGTTTTAGTGGGCTTGATCCTCGAGGGGTCTATGCCCATTTTGTGCACTGTATCCTGATAGAGCAGGTTCAGGCTACTGCCGCCGTCCATAAGGACTCGGGTGAGGTGAAATCCGTCGATGATGGGGTCAAGGACCAATGCGGCAGATCCGCCATGACGGATACTAGTGGGATGGTCCCTGCGATCGAAGGTGATTGGACAAGAGGACCATGGGTTGAACTTTGGGGCGACTGGCTCCATCGCATAGACGTCCCTTAGTGCACGTTTCCGTTCCCTCTTGGGAATGTGGGTTGCGTATATCATGTTCACCGTTTTCACTTGTGGAGGGAACCTCTTCTGTCCTCCTGTGTTCGGCGGCCGGGGCTCCTCCTCGTCGTCGCTATGCAGCCCCTTGTCCCTGTTTTTGGCATTCAACTTGACGGCCTGCTTGAACACCCAGCATTCTCTGTTGGTGTGATTGGCTGGCTTATCGGGGGTGCCGTGAATTTGACACGAGCGATCGAGTATGCGATCCAAACTGGACGGGCCCGGATCGCTTCTTTTGAACGGCTTCTTCCGCTGACCGGATTTAGAGCCGCTGAATCCGGCATTTACTGCCGTGTCCTCGGCGTTGTCGCCGTTGTTGCGGCGCTTGTGTCTGTTATGACGCGGTCTGCCGTTAGTATCCTTTGTATCTGAAGTGCCATGACTTCTTGATGTGTTGTTGCTGCGAGCCAGCCAGCTGTCTTCGCCCACGCAAAAGCGGGTCATGAGCGTCGTGAGGGCTGCCATAGACTTCGGCTTCTCCTGGCCGAGGTGCTGGGCGAGCCACTCGTCATGGATGTTATGCTTAAATGCCGCTAAGGCCTCTGCATCCAGACAGTCGACAATTTGGTTTTTCTTAGTTAGGAACCGGGTCCAGAATTGCCTGGCCGATTCCCCTGGCTGCTGAGTTATATGACTCAAGTCATCAGCATCCGGTGGTCGCACATAAGTGCCCTAGAAGTTGTCAAGGAATGCATCTTCCACATCCTCCCAACTGCCAATGGAGTCTGCTGGCAAGCTATTCAGCCAATGCCGAGCTGGTCCTTTGAGTTTTAGTGGGAGGTACTTGATGGCATGTAGATCATCACCGCGGGCCATGTGGATGTGGAGGAGGAAATCCTCGATCCATACCGCGGGATCTGTTGTACCATCATATGATTCAATGTTTACGGGTTTAAAACCCTCCGGGAATTCGTGATCCATTACTTCATCAGTGAAGCATAGGGGGTGTGCGGCGCCTCTGTGCCGGGCTATATCACGACGCAGTTCATATGAGTCTTGTCTGCTGTATTCGGCCCAACCGGATTTGCTTTTAGTGTATCCGGCGTGACGGTCATCGTCCCGTGTTGGTGTGCGCCCCTGTGATCCGTAGATTGATCTTGCATGTTTTGTTCTGTTTTCCAATACGTCTTGCAGGTCCTGCGTGTTGCCCTGGGCCTTGGTATTTTTGTTTGAGTGGCGGCGGGGTGCGGGCTGGACTTCGGGCTGATATGCCTCTCTGTCTCGGCCACGAGGTGGCCGATCTGCCGCATCATACGCTGGTGATGTATGTTTTAATGCTTCCTCCTCGAGTCGAGGTAGCAACCTGTGCTTTGGGTAACTCTTGGTTGGGCACTCGAGTTCGTATTCCTCGGCTGCCAGGACTTGAGTCCATCTATCCGCTAGCAGATCTTGATCAGCTCGAAGCTGTTGTTGCTTTTTCTTCAGGCTGTTTGCTGTGGCTATAAGCTGGCGCTTGAAGCGCTCCTGCTCGACGGGATCCTCAGGCACGACAAATTGTTCGTCGCCGAGGCTCACTTCGTCTTTGGAGAGAGGCACGTAATTGTCATCCTCTGATTCTCCATTTGCTGCCTGTTCCGGAGGGCTAGCTTGTTCATCCTCCCGCTCGAGGTTTTGCTGGAGGGGATTATCGTCGTCTTCGGCACTATCTCAAGAGTTATTGTCTCTTGTGCCGGTATCACTGCTTTTCCTATGGTGGGACTTAGAGCGGCGCCGCTGACGTCGGTGCTTGGGTTCCTTCTTGGAGGGATTATCCTCCGTTGTCTTATGCCCTCCCCTTCTTTGGGGGTGTCCACCATGTATATGTCATACGATGAGGTGGCAGTCCAGCGCCCTGTGGGCGGTGGTTCTTGTTCGTCTCCTGCATCGTCGTCCATACCGTCGATGTCTTCGGAGCCGAAGTCGAGCATGTCAGTTAAATCATCGACAGTGGCTACTAGGTGGGTGGTGGGTATACCGCGAATTTGTTCATCGTCCGCATCCCATTCTAGCCGGACATAATTCGGCCAAGGGTCTCCTGACAGGGAGAGAGACTTTAATGAATTTAGCACACCGCCAAAAGGCGAGTGCTGAAAGATATCCACGGAGGTAAACTCCATGATCGGCGCCCAATCAGATTCGATGGGCACGGACACAAGCGGCTCGGAGTCCGTGGCCGGGGACGAATCCAACGGTTCGGCAACACGAGTCTCGTAGGAGGTGAAGTCAGTATTCGGCGCTATCGCCACTGAGTGTGCTGCCTCCATGGCGGGGTCCATCCACCCGTCTACAGATGGCGCAATTTGTTCCGGATTGAGGGCCGGAGTAGTTGCAGGTGTGATCTCCCGAAAACAGTCCGGTGGTAGAGCTAAATCATGCTCATCATGATTGTGTGGCGCACCTGACATGGGCTTGAATCCGTCGAAGATCAAGTCTCCGCGGATGTCGGCAGTATAGTTCAAGTTTCCAAACCTGACCTGATGGCCAGGGGCGTAGTTATCCATCTGCTCCAGATGGCCAAGCGAGTTAGCCCGCAGTACGAGGCCGCCGAACACGAAGATCTGTCCGGGAAGGAAAACCTCACCCGAGATCGCATCGTTGCCATCGAGTTTTCCGATGATCGAAGGAGCCATCAAGCCTTGCGGTGACGGCACAGTGGAACTCTCAATGAAAGCACCAATGTCGGTGTCAAAACCGGCGGATCTCGGGTAGGGGGTCCCGAACTGTGCGTCTAAGGCGGATGGTAACAGGAGGCGGGGGACACAATGTTTACCCAGGTTCGGGCCCTCTTGATGGAGGTAATACCCTACTTCCTGCTTGATTGATCTTGATGATATGAGTATTACAAGAGTTGATCTACCATGAGATCATAGAGGCTAAACCCTAGAAGCTAGCCTATGGTATGATTGTTGTTGTCCTATGGACTAAGCCCTCCGGTTTATATAGACACCGGAGGGGGCTAGGGTTACACAGAGTCGGTTACAAGGGAGGAGATCTACATATCTGTATTGCCAAGCTTGCCTTCCACGCCAAGGAGAGTCCCATCCGGACATGGGACGAAGTCTTCAATCTTGTATCTTCATAGTCCAACAGTCCGGCCAAAGGATATAGTCCGGCTGTCCGAGGACCCCCTAATCCAGGACTCCCTCACCACCCACCATCCACGAGGGTGGGGGGCGCGCCCTACCCCCCTGGGCGCGCCCCCCTGCCTCATGGGCCCCCTGGCAGGCCTCCAGTGCCCATCTTCTGCTATATGAAGTCTTTTACCCTGGAAAAAATCATAAGCAAGCTTTCGGGACGAAACACCGCCGCCACGAGGCGGAACCTTGGTGGAACCAATCTAGGGCTCCGGCGGAGCTGTTCTGCCGGGGAAACTTCCCTCTGGGAGGGGGAAATCATCTCCATCGTCATCACCAATGATCCTCTCATCGGGAGGGGGTCAATCTCCATCAACATCTTCACCAGCACCATCTCATCTCAAACCCTAGTTCATCTCTTGTATCCAATCTTTGTCCCAAAGCCTCAGATTGGTACCTGTGGGTTGCTAGTAGTGTTGATTACTCCTTGTAGTTGATGCTAGTTGGTTTATTTGGTGGAAGATCATATGTTCAGATCCTTTATGCATATTAATACCCCTCTGATTATGAACATGAATATGACTTGTGAGTAGTTACGTTTGTTCCTGAGGACATGGGAGAAGTCTTGCTATAAGTAGTCATGTGAATTTGGTATTCGTTCGATATTTTGATTAGATGTATCTTGTCTCTCCTCTAGTGGTGTTATGTGAACGTTGACTACATGCCACTTCACCATTGTTTGGTCCTAGAGGAAGGCATTGGAAGTAATAAGTAGATGATGGGTTGCTAGAGTGACAGAAGCTTAAACCCTAGTTTATGAGTTGCTTTGTAAGGGGCTGATTTGGATCCATATGTTTCATGCTATGGTTAGGTTTACCTTAATACTTCTTTTGTAGATGCAGATGCTTGCAATAGGGGTTAATCATAAGTGGGATGATTGTCCAAGAAAGGGCAGTACCCAAGCACCGGTCTACCCACATACCAAATTATCAAAGTAACGAACGCGAATCATATGAGCGTGATGAAAACTAGCTTGACGATAATTCCCATGTGTCCTCGGGAGTGTTTTCCTTCATATAAGAGTTTGTCCAGGCTTGTCCTTTGCTACAAAACGGATTGGGCCATCTTGCTGCACCTTATTTACTTTCATTACTTGTTACCTGTTACAAATTACCTTATCACAAAACTATCTGTTACCGATAATTTCAGTGCTTGCAGAGAATACCTTACTGAAAACCGCTTGTCATTTCCTTCTGCTCCTCGTTTGGTTCGACACTCTTACTTATCGAAAGGACTAAGATAGATCCCCTACACTCGTGGGTCATCAATTTGCCGGGGAGTTGGGAGCAGGGGTGGAGGTGGTGCTTCCGGCTCCTCCAGCAGCCTTCCAGCTGGACCCCGGCAGGCTTCCTCGCGGGCTGCAGCTTTGTTCGCCCTGCCGCATCCTGCTGGCGGTAGTTGACGGATCGTCTGTGTTGATCTCTTCACCATCGTCTTCATCTGCGCCCCCCCCCCCCCGCCCGACTACCTCTCCTGGAGCCCGACAGGGTCAGGCTGAGCTTCTGCCCAGGCACTCCTTTTGCCCTCTTCACCTCCCACCGCAGTGCCTAAGAGGAGAGGGACAAGAAAGGGCATCACGGGGCACTTATCTTTTTTCAATCTTAAATATGTAGGTACTTGCCAAATTTTAGTTCAAATTATGTAATCTCTTGAATCCATGTTCGTGTCCTGTAAGGTCTGTACTTGTTTGTTCAGCATATTAATGAAAAAGATAAACCTTGCCGGGGACTCATGCATGTAATGTGTCCATGCAGAGGTGGGATGCCTCTATACTTTTAAGTAAACAAGTTCCCCCCAGCAAGCTATCCTGCTGGTACCCTCAATTTTGTTGACGTGGAGCTAGGCCTACCGGGCACAAATCGTGAAGAGGGACCAGCCCCCCGCCAGTCCTTTTCCATCAAGTGCCAGTGCGACCATCCTGACCGAAGCAACGTTCGAGTCGAAGGATGGGAGCACCTAAATTTCAAAGGGTGGTGGGGTTTTCTCATGCACAAGTCCTTACTTACAGAACACGTATGGATAAGAGGAATAACTTATCTGTTTGGCTTGCCGGAGATCACAGTGTAGGCTCGTCTTCTTATCTCCTCTTGGGGACTAAGTCCAAGGAAGGAGCCTGTAGTCTATGCAGATGAAAATCATGCCAGATGCGATCTTATCTACATGAACATGCGGTGCTCATGATATGCTTATGCATGCATGCAACTTGTCAGGGCCCCCCTAGCGCTTCTTTTATTTCTCTATTGCTCAGGGTCTGTGCCTGGCTTTGTATAATGGGTTACATGCAACTGAGACAAAGCCTGTACAAAAGGGTGGCTGCCGGGCAGGGCCCGACAGCCGCGCCTTACGGGTAGAACTTGCGGAGATGCTCAATGTTCCATGAGTTTTGCAATTGAATGCCATCTCCGGTCTCCAGACGGACTGCGCCAGGTCTGGTGACTCATACTACCCGGTAAGGGCCTTCCCACTTTGGCGTCAACTTGTTTGTACCCTTGGCAGACTGAACGTGCCTAAGGACAAGGTTGCCTTCCTCAAAACACCGGGCACGCCCTACGGCTGTGATAGCGACGCAGGGCTTGCTGGTAGCATGCAACACGCGTAGCAGCCCGGAGACGGTTCTCCTTGAGAAGCATAGCGTCGTCACGCCGGTGCTGTTCCTGCACTACTTCATCATAGGCAAGCACTCGAGGTGACCCGTAAATGAGTTCCGTGGGGATAACTGCTTCTGCCCCATAGACTAGGGAGAAGGGAGTCTGCCCAGTAGCTCAATTTGGTGTCGTTCTGAGGGATCAGCGAACCACCGGCAGCTCGTCGATCCATCTTGTGCCGCACTTCTGCAACTTATCAAATGTTCTCGTCTAGAGTCCTCACAACACTTTAGTGTTCACCCTCTCATTGCTTCTGGGATGTGCAACGGAGGCAAATGAGATCTTGCTTCCGAGGGCATGAACATATTGCATGAAGGCGTGGCTCGTGAACTGGGTGCCGTTGTCGGTGATGATCTGGGCAGGGACCCCGAAGCGGCACACCAATACTTTCAAGAACTTGATAGCTGACTGAGCAGTCACCTTTCTCACTGCTTCTAATTCTGGCCACTTTGTAAACTTGTCGATTGCAACGAACAAGAATTCAAAGCCCCCGGCAGCTCGGGGGAAAGGGCCGAGGATATCGAGCCCCCAGATCAAAAACGACCATGACAAAGGGATTGTGGGAAGAGCTTGGGAAGGCAGATGGATATTATTGGAATGGAATCGGTAGGCTTCACACTTGGTGACTAGCTCGACCGCATCTCGGAGGGCTGTGGGCCAATAGAATCCTTACTAGAATGCTTTCCCAACTAAAGCTCTTGATCCAATGTGGGAGCCGCACATGCCTTTGTGTATTTCTGCCAGCAGTTCCTTTCCTTCTTCCCAGCAAATGCACTTCAATTTCACACCGTTGGGCCTTCATTTGTATAGTGTGTCATCGAAAAACTGATACATACTGGCCCTCCGGGCTACTCTTTACGCTTCTTCTTGCTCTTCGGGAAGTTCTCCAGTTTGGAGGAAATGAACTATGTGCCTTGCCCAAGTTGGAGCCTGGGCTCGGCAACGAGGACTAGCGGCACCTCCTCCTTTGCGGGAGCGCACCCTTCCACCACAAGGACCGGTGGTCTAGTGGGAGGGGGTAGCTCAGTAGCTAAAGGGGAGTTGTTCCCGTCAAGCTCTCTGCCGGGAGCCCCAGAAGGCTCTACCGGGAGAGGCTTGCCGGAGTCCAATTTCCTCCTCTTATGGGCCATTGTTGCTGGGGATACAGAGGGCTAAGTAAGATGGAGAACAGAAGTTCCTGGTTCCATAGGAAGCTTCTGCGCAGCGCACTTCGACAGATGATCAACAATGCTGTTTTCCACACGGGGCACATGCTCTATTTGCAATCTGTCGAAGTGCTCCTCCAGTCTTCTCAATTCCTCGACGTATGCCTCCATCAATGGACTTTGGTAATCCTTGTTGACTTGTCTCACCACAAGTTGTGAATATCCTCGAATGATTGGCTTCTTGATCCCCAATTCTATGGCAATCCTGAGCCCGTCAAGGAGCCCTTCATACTCTGTTGTATTGTTGGTCGCCTCCTCCCGGGGAAAATGCATCCCGACGACATATTTCAGGTGCTCTCCAGTGTGACCAACGATAAGAACGCCAGCCCCCACACCTTGTAGGGAGAAGGCACCATCGAAATACATGATCCATTCTTGGGGTGCTTCCTTGCCGGGGATAACTGTCTCTAGTACCTCTTCATCAGGGGTTGGCGTCCATTCTACAATAAACTCTGACAACGCCCTACTCTGAATCATTGATGTGCTATCAAACTTCAGGCCAAAGCTGGATAACTCCAATGCCCACTCCACTATTCTGCCAGTAGCCTCAGGGTTTCGGAGTATCCTTTGCAAAGGAAAACGGGCGAAAACTGTGATCTCGTGGGCTTGGAAGTAGTGGCGCAGTTTTCTTGAGGCCATGACTAGGCCAAAAATCAATTTTTGCATGCCAGAATACCTAGATCTAGCCCTCTGCAATAGGGAGCTAACAAAGTATACTGGGCGCTGCACCACTTTCTTCCTTGCCGCGTCCTTGGGGTTGCCTCCACTGCCGTGCTCTTCTTTGTCCTGACCCACATCTGACCTTGCCGGGATGTTCTCAATCTCTCAATAGAAGGGGCACTAGCTGAGGCTGCTGCCTCTTCCACTTCCCGTTGCACCACTAGTGTTGCACTAACCACTTGATTAGTTGCCGCCAGGTATAGCAGCAATGACTCTTGTGGTTTGGGAGCAACCAAAGTGATGTAGGGTGGAACCCTATACGGCCGATCTTTCACGAAAGGAGCGGATCCCAACTAAGAACATGAAGAACACGAGGGGAAACATGAGGGAAAACATGAGAGAATCACTCAAACCAACAAGATTAAGTCACACATGTGCTAGATCCTCGAAACACGAGAGGAGGTACAGGATCCATGATCAATAAAGGACGATACAAAGGTAACCGGTTCTTCTCCGAGAGGAGGTCTTGATGGGGCCACCGAAGAAGGGGGTCTTGAACCCAAGGTGGATCTTCTCCGTAGAAGGGCCGCAGTCTCTGTCAAGGAGCAGATCCGTATGGATGAGCAAAGCTCTATCTCACATATGAGCTAAACCAATGCTAACCCTAGAAAGAGGGAGGAGGCGGAGTATATATAGTCTAGGTGGGCGAAGGGGTACATGGGCCTCGGCCCTTTACTGTGCGCCAACAGACGGGGCCGGATGTCCGGGCATCGGGCCGGATGTCCGGGCGGGGGGCCGGATGTCCGAGCTGGCGTGGTCGGCCTCGGTGCTCTCTGGATAGACGGGGTTCGGATGTCCGGGCGGTGGGCCGGATGTCCGGAGGCTCGGGACGGGCCGGATGTCTGGGCCTTCGGCCGGATGTCCGGCCTGGAGTGCCATTTCTTCTATCCTCTGGATAGGCTTGTCCGGATGTCCGAGGAGGAGACCGGATTTCCGGGTCGGAGGCAGGATGTCCGGGCTGGTCGCCGGATGTCCGGGCCCTGTAGACTTGGCCTGGGTTGCTGCTGTAGTGGATGTCTCCAGCAGCCGGATGTCCGGGCCTGGGGCCGGATGTCCGGGTCCTGGAGTTGCCTTCTTCCCCTTTTGGCGTTTTTCTTCATCCGTGAACTTGGCGGCTTGTCCGTCTTCACGTACATCTTCGGGAGGGTCCTCTTGGTACCTAATCATGCACAACATCTCGGAATTAGGTAGTAGCCATGTCTCGAGTGGATCATATGTGATATCACAAAGGAAGGAAGTCACCTCGTTCTCGATAGCCCTAGCTCGTGCTCGTGTCATGGGTCCTCTTGGCTGTTGATGAGACGATGGTAGGTCCATGGGGATGACCGTAGGATGCTCCGCATCATCTCCCCTCCCTTGGGAAAGATCCGACCTCGGATCGAAATCCTCATCACCATGGTACGGGGAGAGATCTTTGATGTTGAAGATGTCGCTCACGGAGTACTTGTCGTGTGGGATGTCGATCTTGTAGGCGTTGTTGTTGTAGCGTGCAAGCACCTTGAAAGGTCCATCGGCTCGTGGTAGAAGTTTGGAGTTGCGTTCATTGGGGAAGCGGTCCTTGCGAAGGTGTAGCCACACGAGATCTCCGATGTTGAATATCATGGGTTGCTTATTGATGTTGAGTTTGGTCGCGAGTCGTTGTACTTGGCGCTCGATGGTGTGCCTTGTATCTTCATGCATCTTCTTGAGGAAGTTCACCCGTGCACTCGCGTCCATGTTGGTATGCTCTTGTAGTGGTAGAGGAAGAATGTCCAATGGTGACAATGGGTTGAAGCCGTAGACGACCTCGAAGGGGGACTTGCCGGTAGTCGAATGTCTTGCACGATTGTAGGCGTACTCGGCGATTGGTAGGCACTCCTCCCACTCCTTGATGTTCTTCTTTATCAACACGCGTAGTAGAGTGGAGAGTGTGCGGTTCGTCACCTCCGTTTGGCCGTCGGTTTGAGGATGGTATGCCGAAGAGAACAAGAGCTTGTTCCGAGCTTGGTGCATAAGGTCTTCCAAAGTAACTCAAGAACTTGACGTCGTGGTCCGAGACAATCGTCTTTGGGACTCCATGTAGTCGCAAGATGTCCCTACAAAAGAGATGTGCAACATGTGAAGCATCATCTATCTTGTTGCATGGTATGAAATGTGCCATTTTAGAGAATTGGTCCACAACAACAAAGACGGAATCCTTTCCATTTCTAGTTCTAGGCAAACCAAGTACAAAATCCATGCTAATATCTTCCCATGGTTGATATGGAATTGGTAGAGGCATGTAAAGGCCATGAGATTGAGCTTTGGACTTAGCTTTGCAACATGTCGAACATCGGTTGGCGAAGCGGTTGACGTCGCGAAACATCTTGGGCCAAAAAATAGTTCTTGGAGAGCGTGGCAAATGTCTTGTCGCGTCCAAAGTGTCCCATTAGTCCTCCTCCATGAGATTCCTGTAAAAGCAACAAACGAAGAGAAGACTCGAGAATGCAAAGTTTGTTAGCTCTCATAAGATAACCATCTTTGATGTAATAGCATTCCCAAGATGTATGCGTCAAACACTTGGCATAAGGAATAGCAAAAGTAGATCATGCGCATACAAGTCTTTTATGTGCTCAAAGCCAATGACGTTCAATTCAAGTTGGGTAACAAGCATGCATATACGGGAAAGTGCATCCGCCACAACATTTTCCTTACCTTTAATATACTTGATGATATAAGGAAATGACTCAATAAACTCACTCCATTTAGCATGACGCTTGTTCAACTTGGTTTGACCCTTAAGATACTTAAGCGTTTCATGATCGGTATGGATGAAAAATTCACGAGGGCGAAGGTAATGTTCCCATTCATGCAAAACTCGCACTAAAGCATATAGCTCTTTTTCATAGATGGGGTAATTGAGTTGCGCTCAGGAAAGTTTCTCACTAAAGTATGCTATGGGGCACTTCTCTTGCGTTAACACACCTCCTATGCCATTACCACTAGCATCGCAATGAATTTCAAAAGGTTTGTCAAAGTTGGGTAATGCAAGCACGGGAGCATGAGTAAGCAAATTCTTAAGCTCATTCAATGCGCTATCTTGAGATGGTCCCCAAACAAAGGGTGCATTCTTCTTGCTCAAAGCATGTAAAGGAGATGCAATGATGCTAAAATCCTTCACAAATCGACGGTAAAAACCAACTAAACCAAGAAAACTATGCACTTGTTGCAAATTGGTTGGTTGGGGCCAAGTTTTAATAGCATTGATCTTAGATTCATAAACATGAACACCCTTAGAAGATACAACAAAACCCAAGAAAGCAAGCTTATCTACACCAAAAAGGCATTTGCCATATTAGCATAGAGACGCTCTTTTCGAAGAGTTTGCAACACGGTTCGAAGGTGGGTGACATGATCTTTGAGAGATTTGCTAAAAACAAGGATATCGTTGAAGTAGACCACAACAAATTCACCAATATAAGGGTGAAACACATAATGCATAATACGCATGAAAGTACCTTCCGATAAACCCATTGGCATGACTAACCACTCATACAAAGCAAACTTTGTTTTGAAAGCGGTTTTCCATTCATCACCCTCTTGTATGCGTATTTGATAGTAACCACTTTTGAGATCAATTTTGAAGAAAATAGTGGCACCGCTAAGTTCATCTAGCATATCATCAAGGCATGGAATGGGGTGCCTATAGCGAACGGTGATAACATTGATAGGTATACAATCAGAACACATGCGAAAGCTACCGTCTCTTTTTGGCACAAGAATGACCGGTACGGCACAAGGACTCAGACTTTCACGCACATGTCCATGGTCTATGAGATGTTTTACTTGCCTTTGTATTTCTTTGGTTTCTTCGGGGTTGACTTGATATGGAGCTTTGTTCGGAAGTGGTGCTCCGGGGATGAGGTCGATGCAGTACTCTATGCCTCGTAGTGGAGGTAGACCCGGAGGTAGCTCATCGGGGAAAACGTCTTGGAAGTCCTACAAGAGAGAAGATAACACTAAAGGTAGATTGTGAGAGGTGTTAGCTTTTGGTGCCTCATCCTTGCACAAGAGGACATAGTGTAGGACACTTGATGGGTTCTCACACACTTCTCTCATCTCACGTTTGGTGGCAAATAGGACTAAGTTCTTCTTGTCGCTCATCGTGGAGGCACTCAATTTTGGCTTGTGGCGCTCACTCTCTTTTTGGTGGTTCACTCTCTCACTATTCTCTCCACGATGGGTTGCTTGCTTGTCGGCACTCACTTGGCTTGGAGACATAGGTCGTAGCGCATACTCCTTTCCTTTCATCTTGAAGCTATAGTGATTTTTAAGTCCGTTGTGGATGACAGCTCGGTCAAATTGCCATGGTCATCCGAGAAGGAGATGGCAAACGGTCATAGGAACAACATCACACTCCAAAGTGTCTTCGTATGCTCCGATCTTGAAGGAGACTTATACCCTATGCTCAACTTGGAGAGTGCCGTTGTCGCTTAGCCATTGAACTTTGTAGGGGTGTGGGTGCTTCGTCTTGGCCAATTGGAGCTTGGAGCATAGTTCTTCACTTGCTAAGTTATGGCAACTCCCTCCATCGATGATGACCTTGACGGACCTTCCATTGATGCCGGCCTTAGTGTGGAAGATATGGCATCGTTGGTCTTCGGCTTGTTGATGTTGAAGAGTCAATACCTTGGAGACAACGAGAGCGGGGCTCGAATCTTCGTCACAAAAGACTTGATCATCTTCATCGTCATTCACTTGCCGGTGCATGGCCACTTGCTCAAGGGCTTCCATTTCTCCTTCACTCATAGAGTCATAGGTTCCGTCGTCGTTGAGGATCATGGTGCGCTTGTTTGTACACTCAAAGGACTTGTGGCCTCGTTCGCCGCATGTGAAGCATTTGAAGGTACTCATCTTGATGGTCTCATCAGTTTGGGTAGATGATGATGAAGCTCTCAGCTTGACGTTGCTTGTAGGGAAGACGACTTGAGGTTGTCGAAGCTTTCTTATAACTTGATTTGTCGCCGTTGCTTGTAGATGGCTTGGTTGAGCTAGAAGGTGTTGGAGTCGTCGAAGCTTGGTTGTTGGAGAAGCCGTAGGACTTGGATGAGAACTTGGCGTACTTGAAGTCATCTTGCACTTGACGTTCTGCTTTGGTAGCTTGATGCACTGGCTCGATGAGGTTCGAGTATGGTTGGAAGTCGGCGATCTTCTTGATAGGATGATTGAGTCCATTCAAGAAACGTGCCATAGTTTGCTCATCATCTTTCGTGACATTGGCTCATATCATGGCAATCTCCATCTCATTGTAGTATTCTTCAATGCTCTTGGTTCCTTGCATGAGCAGTTGGAGTTTCTTGAAGAGGTCGTGGTTGTAGTAGTTTGGCACGAAGCGTGCTCTCATGACATCCTTCATTTGCGCCCAAGTAGTGATGGGTGGTTCACCTCTTGCCGCTCGGCGCTCAATGACTTGTTCCCACCAAATGAGGACGTAGTCTTGGAACTCAAGGGATGCCATCGCGATCTTCTTCTCTTCTTCATAGTTGTGCAAGCGAAAGATCTTGTCGACCTTCAATGCCCATGATATGTACTCTTCGGGATCATTGCTTCCGGTGAACTTGGGCATGGTGAACTTGAGCTTGCCGTAGCGTTGTTCTTCACTGTGGTGGGGTCGAGGATGATGATGCCCATGTCGTTGAGGATTGACACACTCATGTTGCTCTTGGTGAGGAGGGTTGTCGACCTCATGTTGCTCTTGTCTTGGAGGATTTCTATTGTTATCTTTCTCTTGTCGAACTTGAGGTTCTTGTCTAGCTTGAGGAGGCGCTTGTCGATCTTGACGAGGAGCTTGACGATGCACGCGTGATTGATAAATTTGAACTTCATCACGAAGTGCTTCTTGATGCTCACGAGCTTGGCGGCCTCGGTTGGCTATGGCTAGACTTGAATCAAGAAGGGCACGTTGCGCCTCAAGTGCTTGAGCTTCTCGTAGTTTTTGTTCTTGGCGTTGTGCCTCGGCATCTTGTGCATCTTGGTGTTGTCGCGCTCACTCCTCTTGTTCTTGTTGTCGTTGACGTTGCCGTTCTTGTACTTGCGCGAATGTAGCTTGGTTTTGACGATGACGATGTTCTTGCGCGCGAGCTTGCTCTTGAGAGTCATTATTGTGTAGAGGATTGTGGTTGGCGTGACGGTCTTGGCCGCGGCTCGTCGAAGAGTGTTCGATGTCGTGGTACTTGAGCCGGAGATAGTATCGTCGGAGTGTCGACTTGAGCGGGTCCGTCTTGATTAGGACGAAGTGGTAGAAGAGAGGTTGACCAACAAGGTACGAATCTCGTCCATTCTTGCATTGTTCTCTTGCTTTTGTTCGTCGAGCTTGTTGTCGAAGTAGTCTCTTGTTCGTTTCTCGAAGAGTCGCAAGTCGGTGGCGAGGTTGTCAATGCGGTCGCTCATTGCTAGTTGCTCTTCATGCAAGGCTCGTTGCGTTCCAAATAGTTGTAGCTTGGTGACGTAGTTGTTCGGGTCGTCGTCTTGCTCAAGGGAGAGTGGGTTGGTAGAAGTACTTGGCCTATCCATCATTTCAAGCAAATATGTGGAGTGGGAGAAAGAGAAGAACTTATACCAAATGTACCTTGACCGATGTTGAAGATGGATCAATGATCACTTCAATGTGTAACAAGGAAATAGCACAATTGGTACCAATTCTTGTCGGTTTCTCACACCTACACAAGTAAAAGCTTATAGTGGAGCTCGGTTAGGATGGTGGCACAAAATTTGATGCAATTGTAAGTGAGACTCAATAATCTTGGAAAAGATTCGCAAATTTGCAAATGCAATAAGTAGACCAATAGCAAGATGTGGTACACGGAAACGCACACGCAAATAGATAAATGGGGTCGTGCAACCAAGGGATGAGCCAAAATGTGGAATCCATGAAAATGCTCTTGTTGCACAACACTAGAGAGATGCTAGCACGATTGCACAATAGGCGGATACGAACTTGTGCATAACCTACTAAGCAAAAATGCAACGACTTCTATCCCAAGTATGCTATATGTATGGTTTTCCGATGATATGATCCAAGATGATCGAGTATGACAAACTTAATGTTGTATGATGCTATGGTTCTTGCTTATAAGCTCTTTGCTTATCTTTCCCTTTTGCTTAGAAGCTTGTTTGGCTCTTTGTGTTTGAGCTCTTTTCTCATGCAATGCTTCACGAACAAAGATAGCAATTGACTATACACGATGACAACTTTGCGACACAAGAGATGATACCAAGATATGCACCACGATGATATGGTATGTGTGCTATGGGAAGTATGATCACTAATGTGCACAAGTCACGTTGCCGGAAATACTCAAAGGCTAGTATCGATTGGTAAGCTACGCAAAATGGGCTATGGGGTTATCAATGCAATTGCAAGAAAGTATGATGATATCACGATACCAAGATGAGGTTACCGTTCGTGGTATGGTGGCAATATGATGGAGTTGTTGTTGTTGATGACGAATCCATGGCGAAGATGAGTGGCGGTGATGTCGATGTCGACCCATACCTAAATAGCCGAAACACAATAGGACACGGGAAACCACAACTCAAATTCTCAAAGCAAAACATGTCAAAATTGTTGGAGTTGGTAGTGGTAAAGCTATGGTGGTGCTATGCAGAAGTGGCGGTGTCGTGCGGAAGTGTATGTGGGCACCGGAACGAAATTTGGCGAGAGTTAGGCGGGAAACGGAGCGGTGGATGGAAGTGCTGCTGTCAGGGGCCGGATGTCCGGGCTTGAGGGCCGGATGTCCGGTATGGCCGAATGTCTGGGCTGTCGGGCCGGATTTCCGGGCTCTCGATCCGTGGACGAACTCGAAGAACTCTGCGAAGAAGAGGCAAATTGAGGCAAAATTCGGGAGATTTTGTGGATGGAAATTGGGGGAAAGATGGGGAAAAGCTAGATCTACCTGCAACACACGAAATCCGCGGATCAAATCCAACAAAACTTCATCACACCAACAAATCACAAAAAAAAATTGGGGGGCTATTTTTGTGGGGAATTTTCGAATTTGGGACAAAATCAACAAAATAAGGCTAGAACACAAAGAGGGGTGCTCCGAAATCGTGATCAACGTGGCTCATGATACCGAGATGACGTAGTGTGGAACCCTATACGGCCGATCTTTCACGAAAGGAGCGGATCCCAACTAAGAACACGAGGGGAAACACGAGGGAAAACATGAGAGAATCACTCAAACCAACAAGATTAAGTCACACATGTCCTAGATCCTCGAAACACGAGAGGAGATACAAGATCCACGATCAACAAAGGACGATACAAAGGTAACCGGTTCTTCTTCGAGAGGAGGTCTTGATGGGGCCACCCAAGAAGGGGTCTTGAATCCAAGGTGGATCTTCTCCGTAGAGGGGCCGCAGTCTCTCTCAAGGAGCAGATCCGTATGGATGAGCAAAGCTCAATCTCACATATGAGCTAAACCAATGCTAACCCTAGAAACAGGGAGGAGACGGAGTATATATAGTCTAGGTGGGCGAAGGGGTACATGGGCCTCGGCCCTTTATTGTACGCCGACAGACGGGGCCGGATGTTCGGGCATCGGGCCGGATGTCCGGGCCTTCAGGAGGAGCCGGACGTCCGGGCTGGGGGCCGGATGTCGGGGTTGGCGTGGTCGGCCCCGGTTCTCTGTGGATGGACAGGGTCTGGATGTCCGGGCGGTGGGTCGGGTGTCCGGAGGGTCGGGACGGGCCGGATGACCGGGCCTTTGGCCGGATGTTCGGGCGTCGGGCCGGATGTCCGGGCCTTCAGGAGGAGCTGGACGTCCGGGCTGGGGGCCGGATGTCCGGGTTGGCGTGGTCGGCCCCGGTTCTCTCTGGATGGACAGGGTCCGGATGTCCGGGCGGTGGGCCGGAGGTCCGGAGGCTCGGGACGGGCCGGATGTCCGGGCTGGAACGCCATTTCTTCTGTCCTCTGGATAGGCTTGTCCGGATTTCCGGGTCGGAGGCCAGATGTCTAGGCTGGTCGCCGGATGTCCGGGCCCTGTAGACTTGGCCTGGGTTGCTGCTGTAGTGGATGTCTCCATCGGTCGGATGTCCGGGCCTGGGGCCGGATGTTCGGGTCCTGGAGCTGCCTTCTTCTCCTTTCGGCGTTTTTCATCATCCGTGAACTTGGCGGCTTGTCCATCTTCACGTACATCTTCGAGAGGGTCCTCTTGGTACCTAATCATGCACAACATCTCGGACTTATGTAGTAGCCATGTCTCGAGTGGATCATATGTGATAGCACAAAGGAAGGAAGTCACCTTGTTCTCGAGAGCCCTAGCTCGTGCTCGTGTCATGGGTCCTCTTGGCTCTTGATGAGACGATGGTAAGTCCATGGGGATGACCGTGGGATGCTCCGCATCACAAAGTGGGCTCAGAGGACAAGTAGGTCTTCAAATCTTGAAGTGTTGCGTCTGCTTCCGGAGTCCACTTCATGGATCCCGCCTTCTACAAGATCTTGAAGAACGGCAAGGCGCACTCGGTAGACTTGGAGATGAACCTGCTAAGCGCGGCAACGCACCCTGCCAAATGCCTCACATCCTTAACTGTCTTAGGTGCCTGAATATGCTCGATAGCCTTGATCTTATCGGGGTTGGCCTCTATCCCGCGATGGGGCATAAAGAAACCAAGTAGCTTGCCGGAGGGAACGCCAAACACACACTTCTCCGGGTTCAGCTTCAAGTTGATCTTGCGCAGATTAGCAAACTTCTCTTCTAAATCTTGGATGAGGGTTGATCTATCTTTGGTGTAACACCCCGCATGTAACTTTCCATATTTGTAACTCCGACTCTTGCCATTTTTGGCTATGTGTTATGATATTCCCTCCGTGGTCGGGTTTTGTTTTTCGTTTTGTATTTTGTTCATGTCATGCATTTCATATCATGTCATCATGTGCATTGCATTTGCATACGTGTTCGTCTCATGCATCCGAGCATTTTCCCCGTTGTCCGTTTTGCAATCCGGCGCTCCTATCTCCTCCGGTGCACCCCTCTTGTTTTCTTGCGTGAGCGGGTGTCAAACGTTCTCGGAATGGACCGAGGCTTGTCAAGTGGCCCTAGTATACCACCCGGAGACCACCGGTCAAGTTTCGTTCCATTTGGAGGTCGTTTGGTACTCCAACGGTTAATCGGGCATCCGCAAAGTCCTTTTGTGTGTTGCAGCAAAACCCCCCTAAAAACTAGCCCAAAACCCACCAAACTCTCTTCCATGCTCTAGGTCGTTTGATCACGATCGTGTGGGCGAAAACCGCACCTCATTTGGAGCCTCCTAGCTCCCTCTACCTATATATTTGCCTCCCCTCCCGAAATAGAACGCAGACGAAACCCTACCCTTCTTCCACCTCGCGCCCGAACAAATCCGCCGCCGCCGGACACGTCCACCCGCAACCTCACCTCGGCCAATAGGCCGCTGCCACGTCACTCCTCCGCCGCCTCCAACCAACCGGAGCCCGCCACCTCTCCAGCGCGCGGCGCCCTCTCTCTCCTCCCCGCGCCGCGGGCCCGCCGCCGCCCAGGGCAGGCCCGCCTGGGCCCGAGCTCGTCGCCCCTTGGCCGGCTTCCTCTAGTGCGCGCGCCGGCCGCCGCGCCGCCGCCCGCCGGCCGCCGGCGACCGCGCCCCGGCCACCTCCTCCGGCGCCCCTCCGGTCTTCCTCGTCGCCCCTCTACATCTTCGGCCGAAGCCCTGTCGGGCCCGAGCCCGAGCTCCTTCGCCGATCCGATCTGGGTCAACGCCAAGGTTGACCCGAGACCCCCCCCCCCCGATTTTGCCAAGTCATTGATATTTTACAGCATATTGCCTTGTTCAACAGTGCATAACTCCTTACACATAGCTCCGTTTCGCGCGTGTAATATGTCAAATTGTTCGTCTCGTGATGCTCTACATTTAGTTCAATTGCACCATGTTCATTAGAGGTCATCTTGATGCCCAAATCTCTGTTGCAAGAGGGCTAGTTGCTGTTATCTTCTGGGTCTTATCAGAACTTGGAGATTTGTTATTTTTATATCATTTAATCTGTGCATCTTATGGGCATGATCTCTACATGTGTTTTGTTGTATGCCATGCCATCTTTCCAGTGGTGTAGGCCATGTATTTTTTTGATGTATGTGGTGACTAGCACAATCATGCAAAATAGGCTCCATAATGTTTCTGATTTCAAGTTTTTGTCTGCTGTTATTTTGTTGCCATGTAAACTTGATGCTACAGAGAGATCCATGCATATTTTGGAGATGTTCAGTAAGGATGTTTTGTAGATATAGTTGTAATTCATCCATTCCTGCCCTTGTTTACAATTATGTAGTGCCATAGTATGACTCAATCATGCTCTACTTTTGCTATAAAATATTTCTGGCAGATTCTTAACGTGATATTCATTTTTGCCAAGCTTGTTGTAGTTGATCCATACATGCTATGCTTTTTTCCTTGCCATGGATAGCTTCATAAACATGCTATCTTGCTGTAGGTATGCTAGTTTTGTCATGTATTGCTTTGTGGTGAGTGCATCAAGCTCACAAACATGCCTTCATATTATTGTTTCTGCCATGCTCTGTTTTCTGCTAAGTCTGAAACCTGATAACGAAACTTGCTATGTTTACATGCTTGCCATCATATCTTATGGTCCTTTTTGGCTTATGGTCAGTAAGGGACTTTTGTCATATGCAATTAGTAGAATACTTCCATGCCTTGTTTTGCCATGTTAAGTTCCTGTAGCATGTTTATTTCGTGCTCTGAACATTGCTACCTGATGCTGTTTTCTGCCATGTCCAGTAATTTCACCAAGTCTGTGAACCTGTTATCTTTTGCACTTTTGCCATGCTTGTTTGAGCTTGATATGTTGTGATCTAGAAGTAGCTCAGTGTTCATCTTTTGTCAAGCATCTCCTGTAGATTACTGCCATATGCTTTGTTGCTATGTTGGAGTGCTGTAGCATTGTTGTTTGTTGCATTCTAAGTGCTATCATGCTGTTAATCACAGATTCGTGTCATTCTTGTTTTGCTTGCCATTTGCAAACCGTGCATCCGTTTCCGGTGATCGTTATATCGATTTCGACCGAAATCATCTCATCTTTCCAGTGGCATGCTTGGTTTGCCAAGTTACTGCCTTGTTCATCATTTTTCTTCCAGAGCACGCATATGCATCGCATATCATATCTCGCATATCTTACATGTTTTGCATCATGTTGCTTGTGCATTTCTCGTGGTTGATTGTGGTTCCGTTTGTTTGTGTTCTTGTCTTGGGTAGAGCCGGGAGACGAGTTCGTGAACGAGGAACCTGTTGAGTACGCTTACGAGGATCAAGCTTTCGACAACTCTGAGAACCTTGCAAGCAAGATGACCACCCCTCGAAATCACTTCTATCTTTGCTTTGCTAGTTGTTCGCTCTATTGCCATGCTGCGCTACCTATCACTTGCTATATCATGTCTCCCATATTGCCATGTCAGCCCCTAACCACCCTTTCCTAGCAAACCGTTGTTTGGCTAAGTTACCGCTTTTGCTCAGCCCTTCTTATAGCGTTGCTAGTTGCAGGTGAAGTTGAAGTTGTTCCATGTTGGAACATGGATATGTTGGGATATCACAATATCTCTGATTTAATTAATGCATCTATATATATTTGGTAAAGGGTGGAAGGCTCGGCCTTATGCCTGGTGTTTTGTTCCACTCTTGCTGCCCTAGTATCTGTCTTACCGGTATTATGTTCCTTGAGTTTGCGTTCCTTACACGGTCGGGTGATTTATGGGACCCCCTTGACAGTTCGCCTTGAATAAAACTCCTCCAGCAAGGCCCAACTTTGGTTTTACCATTCGCCACCTAAGCCTTTTCCCCCGGGTTTTCGCGAGCCCGAGGGTCATCTTTATTTTAACCCCTGGACCAGTGCTCCTTCGAGTGCTGGCCCAAACCGAGCGATGTCCGGCGCCCCCTGGGCAACCAGGGTCTATGCCAACCCGACGTCTGGCTCATCCGTTGTGCCCTGAGAACGAGATATGTGCAGCTCCTATCGGGATTTGTTGGCACATTCGGGGGCTTTGCTGGTCTTGTTTTACCATTGTCGAAATGTCTTGTAAACCGGGATTCCGAGACTGATCGGGTCTTCCGGGAGAAGGTTTATCCTTCATTGACTGTGAGAGCTTATGATGGGCTAAGTTGGGACACTCCTGCAGGGTATTATCTTTCGAAAGCCGTGCCCGCGGTTATGAGGCAGATGGGAATTTGTTAATGTCCGGTTGTAGAGAACTGGTCACTTGACCCAGTTAAAATACATCAACTATGTGTGTAGCCGTGATGGTCTCTTCTCGGCGGAGTCCGGGAAGTGAACACGGTCTGAGTTATGGATGACGCAAGTAGGAGTTCAGGATCACTTCTTGGTCATTTCTAGATGACGACCGTTCCATTGCTTCTCTTCTCGCTCTCTTTTGCGTATGTTAGCCACCATATATGCTTATTGCCGCTGCAGCTCCACCTCATTACTCCATCCTTTCCTATGAGCTTAAATAATCTTGATCTCGCGGGTGTGAGATTGCTGAGTCCCCGTGACTCACAGATTCTACCAAAACAGTTGCAGGTGCCGACGATGCCAGTGCAGATGATGGGGTCAATCTCAAGTGGGAGTTCGACGAGGAACGTGGTCGTTACTATGTGTCTTTTCCTGATGATCAGTAGTGGAGCCCAGTTGGGACGATCGGGGATCTAGCATTTGGGGTTGTTTTATTTTCATCTGGATTTTGACCGTAGTCGGTCTATATGTGTGTATTTTGGATGATGTATGAATTATATTTATGTATTGTGTGAAGTGGCGATTGTAAGCCAACTCTTTATCCCATTCTTGTTCATTACATGGGATTGTGTGAAGATGACCCTTCTTGCGACAAAACCACTATGCGGTTATGCCTCTAAGTCGTGCCTAGACACATGGGAGATATAGCCGCATCGTGGGCGTTACATTTGGTCTTGACCATAATGTCATCCATATAAGCTTCAATGTTCCTGTGCAACTGTGATTCAAAACCAATCTGGACTGCTCTTGCAAAAGTGGACCCGACACTCTTCAACCCGAAAGGCATGTGCACGAAGTAGTATGTGCCACATGGGGTGATGAACGAGGTCTTCTCTTCGTCTTCCTTGTACATAATAATTTGATGATATCCAGAGTAGGCATCCAGAAAGGAGAGAAAATCACATCCTGAAGTGGAATCCACAATCTGGTCAATGCGCAGCAAGGGAAATGGGTCCTTCGGGCAGGCCTTGTTAAGATCCGTGAAATCTATGCAAAGCCTCCATTTTCCGTTAGCCTTGCGTACGACCACTGGGTTTGCTAACCATGTTGGATGTAGTACTCCTCTGACCAAACCAGCTGCCTCAAGTTTCTTGATCTCCTCGGCAATGAACTGTTGTCGCTCCAAGGCCTGCTTTCGAACCTTCTGCTTGACGGGCCGGGCATGTGGGCAGACAACAAGGTGGTGCTCAATTACCTCCCTGGGAACACCGGGGATATCAGATGGTTGCCAGGAAAACACATCGACATTCGCCTGCAGGAAGGCAACGAGCGCGCTTTCCTATTTGTCATCAAGGGTGGCACTGATAGTGAAAGTACCATCAGCGCCAGCCAGCCCTGCCGAGACCTTTTTCACATGGGGTGAAGCAGCCTTGGATCTCTTTCTATTGGAACTCTTCGGCAAGTCATCAACAGGCGCAACATACTCCGAAGAGGTACGCTTCCCGGATTCCTTGCTGGCGTTCCTGCTAGCCTTCTTCTTTCCTTTGTTTTCCTTGGCGGGAACTGCGGCTTCAACGGCCTCTGCCGCGACTGCATCCCGGTACATCTTATCCACGTAAATAATTGCATCCTTCTCATCTGACAAAATGGAAATGACGCCCACCGGCCCTGTCATCTTCAAGGTGTTGTAGGCATAGTGCGATGCCTCCATGAATTTGGCCTGGACTGGGTGCCCAAGGATTCCGTTTTACGGTAGGGGGAGGTCGACCACATCAAACACAACCTTCTCAGTCCGATAGTTCAACTCTCCTCCAAATGTCACTAGCAACATGATCTTTCCCTTAGGATGACTCCTACCGGGGTTGATTCCCTGAAACGTGCCCGTGACCTTGAGCTCTTTCTCTGCTATCTGGAGTCTGCTAATGACCTTTGGGGAAATCAGATTCAACCCGACCCCGCCGTCAACCAACATCTTTGTGACTTTGAGGTTGCGGATTGTTGGTGAGACCAACAATGGCAAACACCCTACCGCGGTGGTGCGGCAGGGTGGTCCACTTTGTCAAAGATGATGGGCATGCGTGACCACTTGAGTGGCTTCCGAGCGTCTGCCGTTGGATCCACGACATTGACCTCACGCGCCCACTATTTGAGCTGGTGGTGGGAGGAGTGCAAAAATGCACCCCCATTAATGCACAGGGCGTCAGTGGCCCTCGGGAATTCCTGCTCGCTGGTTCCCTCTTCATCCCCTCCATCACTTTCATCGCTGCAATCCTCCTTCTCCCGGCCCCTGGCGGGTTTTCCTTGATTCCGAGGAGCCTTGCCGGGGCGACTTGCTTCGCCACCTCGGCCCTTCCCGCCAGTGCCATTCTGACTTTTCTCTTTATCACGCTTCTCATACTCAGCTCTCTGCTTCTTGATGAGCTGTTCAACTTGATGGCACTCCTGGAGATCGTGGCCCTTGGTCCGATGAATCTTGCAGTATGGCCCATCACCTTTCCCAGCTTTCTCGGTAGCCGCAGCCTCTCGGCAATTAGTGCACGCAGCAACTTCCTTACCTGGGGCTTCGGCCTTGGCCTTCTTGCCGGTACTAGGCGTGCTCGGTCCCTCAACGGTACTTCCTTATCCGTGCGCCTCTTATTGCGCTTCTTGTTCTTCTTCTTCTGACTGGTGGCCTCGTTGTCATCCTCTGAGTCGATGTCGATGCCATCTTATTCTCCAGGTAGTTTACTCGCCTCCTCCACCTGAGCACACTTGTCCACCAAGGTGTAAAGCTCCTTCACAGTCTTCGGCAACCGAACGTTCATCTTGGAACGTATTCGACGGTTGTGCACGTTGGACTGGAACACAACTATCACAGCCGCCGGGTGGATATCTGGAATATTTATGTGTACTCTGCTAAACCTCTGCATGTACTTCCCCAGATTCTCTCCTTCTTTCTACGGGAGAAGCTGCAAATCGCTGGGCCGTCCTGGTTCCTGGTGGCCACCCGTGAAGGCGCCAACGAACTCATGGCACAGGTCAGTCCAGGTCAAGATGGAGTTCTCTGATAGGTGCATCAGCCAAGACCTCACTTTTGGCTTGAGCGCCAACGGGAAGTAGTTGGCAAAAACCTTCTCATCTCTTCCCCCGGAAGCTTGAACAGCGATGGTGTAGATGCTCAGGAACTCTGCCGGGTTCAGTCTCCCATCATACTTCTCTGGTATCTCTGGCTTGAACGTGCGAGTGGATGGCCAACGGACTTGCTGCAGCTCACGGATGAAGGCAGGGTACCCAGCCTCGAAGGGCAGGTACCCACCTTCGCCGCGTGCGGGCTCGTCGACGTGGGGGCCATCGCACCCATTGGACTGGCGGTGGTTGTCGCGGCGCTGCTCGATGGTGACGCGCGTGCCTTCCCTCTACTGTCTTCTGGGACTCGTCGCCGGCCTTGATGTGCTTGAGGATCAGATGAAGCCATCGAGACGCATCAAGCTCTTGGTCGCGCAGCCCTCGTGCTGGTTGCTGCAGTAGGGATTGCACCGTGGGGGTGGCCCCTTCCGCACGGCCAACAGTGTGGGCTGACATCATCGTCTGGGGAGGCCGTGGCGGGTCAGCTCGCTGTTAGCCTCTAGCCACGACAAAGCCAATCAGACTCTAAATGGTGGCTCTCCACTCATCCATCTGATCAGCTGCCGGCGGAAACCTCAGCAGTAGCTGGGCCCGCGCCATGGCCTCTGAAGCGGTACTTGGTATAGGTTAGGATGATGTAGAATGCAGCGTCGCCCGGCTCCTGACGGTGCCGGCCATGGCTGCGCCGGGCTCCCATCGTTGGGAGCCAGTCGCTTGGATGGCGTGGTGACGAGGTGGTGGCGCGTGTGGACCAATGACCCCGTTCGGAGCATTGGCTGGGCCGGTTTGCCCCGGGGGCTGTGCATGTCCTGCGACCGCGCCCGCGACGGGGACGGCCAGAGGATTGCGATTTGTCTCAGGGCAAACGCCACCGCCGTGGATATGTCCCTCGGCTAGGCAGGGAGGGACAAAAGGAATAATCTCTCTACCTGTACCTCGCAGAGTGTGGTCGTCGGGATGTTGTTGGTGTTATCCTTCTACGGTGCCTCCCGCTCCTGCTTCGGCCGCAGGGGGAGTGGTGACAACACTGCCTGCGTCGACCATGTCCCCTGCAGCGTCCACATCCTCACGTGTCCCCGTATCCCCCGCGACACTGGCGGTCACGGGCGGCGGGGCCTTCGAGGTGGATAGGTGATTTGCGGCATCGGGCTTCTTCTTGGGCGCCATAGTTGATGGACCCATCGATGGTGAAAATGGCGATGAAGATGACGTGCTGGTTACGCTCTCGGGTTCACATAAGTGATCCCCCTACCTGGCGCGCCAAACATGTCGTGGGAAACCACGGCCACCTATGGGGCCACGAGCCCCTTTTGGTTCGGCGGGGGGATGGGCACGTTGCACAAAGAGTGGAGAAGCGCAAACAGCACGCCAGAGATCACACGGGCAGTTTTACCCAGGTTCAGGCCGCCGTGAGGCGTAAAACCCTACTCCTGCTTTGGTGGATTGATGGCGGATAATGGTGGAGAATGCGGCGCCCTTGCCCGGCAGGGTTGCCTCGGGCGAGAGTGACTACACGCGTACGAATGTGTGAGGGTCAGAATCCTTTCTACGGTTGCCATGGGCCTCCTTTTATAGATCAAGGGGTTACCACAGTGGCAAATCAGTCTTTACATACTGATTAGATAGCAAACAACGCTATCATACCTAACTCTGCAGGCGTACAGAGTGCATTAAATGCGCCGCTCACTGTCACATCACAGAGCGCCCGGCAAGCCTTGTCGGGCGGTTTTGCCAGCTTCACGCCTGCTTGCTTGACACGTCTCAGGACGGGTGTCATTTGGAGGTGTTTTACGTAGGAAATGGCTGCCATGTGGCAGCAAGCAGCCACTTAGTCACTTAGGGGCTTGACATCGTACTGATCGATGACTTGCGTCGCTTTGAGGTGGTGCGGTGGAGTAGTTTGCCTTCGTAAGCCCCGGCAGGCCTGCCGGGACGATCTAGAGGCTTGCTTTCGGGGCAACCCCAACCTTGCCAGGCTCGCCTGCCCGACAAGGGAGGTTCTTCCCTTAGTGATATCTTGCTTCTCTGGCTCATCTTGGCCTTCTTGGTCTGCACTTTGACCCTTCAAAGAACTGATCCCTCGTGCTTGGTCTGATCTTGGTGTTGTAATCTTGTCCTTAGGCCTGTGCACTGTCTGGGCAACGGACCCAGGGTTTCTTGCACCGACAGTCTATAAGCATAAGTTCCAAAAGGGCAAGTAAAGGTGGTTTTCTCTTGATCAGGTTGTGAAACAGGTATTTGAGAAAAACCAGAATATCCATCAAGGAAGCAGTAGTGTGTGTGCTTTCATAATCTTTCTAACATTTGATCAATTAAAGGCAAAGGGTAATGATCTTTTCTAGTTGCTTTATTTAATTTTCGAAAATCAATAACCATTCTATACCGAGTAACAATTCTTTGTGGAATGAGTTCATTTTTTTCATTAGGAACAACGGTAATACGTCCCTTCTTAGGGATACAGTGAACGGGGCTCACCCATCTACTATCAGCTATGGGATAGATTATACCTGCTTCTAGAAGCTTTAATATTTCAGTTCTTACCACTTCTTTCATTTTGGGATTCAAGTGTCGTTGATGATCAACAACGGGTTTAGCATCAGGTTCTATATTAATCTTGTGCTGACAGAGAGTTGGACTAATGCCCTTAAGATCATCAAGAGTATATCCAATAGCAGCTCGGTGATTCTTCAGAACTTTCGATAATATCTCTTCTTCATGTTCTGAAAGGTTAGCACTAATAATAACATGATATATCTTTTTCTCATCAAGATAAGCATATTTCAAAGTGTCAGGCAATTGTTTCAATTCAAACACAAGATCACCTTTAGGTGGAAGAGGACCTCCTAGAGTTTCAATAGGCAAATTATGTTTGAGCAGAGGTCGTTGTTCGAAGAAAATTTTATCTATCTCATTTCTTTCATTCATATGCATATCATTTTCATGGTCTAGCAAATATTGTGCAATGGATCAGTAGGAGGCACGGAAATATAAGCAAGACCAATTATTTCATCCTTACTAGGTAATTCTTTCTGGTGAGGTTGTCTATTAAACTTGGAAAAATTAAACTCATGAGACTCATCACCAAAGCTAACACTGACAGTTTGTTTATGACAATCTATAGTAGCATTGACAGTGTTCAAGAAAGGTCTACCAAAGATAATGGGACAGAAGTCATCTTGTGGGGAACTAAGAACTAAAAAAATCAGCAGGGTATTTTATTTTCCCGCACAAGACTTCAACATCTCTAACAATCCCCAGTGGTGTGATGGTGTCTCTATTAGCAAGTTTAATAGTAACATCTATATCTTCTATTTCAGTGGGTGCTATGTCATTCATAATTTCTGGGTATAAGGTAAAAGGAATAGCATTCACGCTAGCACCTAAATCACATAAACCATGATAACAATGATCTCCTATTTTAACTGAGACAACAGGCATGCCAACAACAGGTCTACACTACAAAAAAAATACACTTCCGTGATGATACATGTTTGTCACAATAGGTCACGTTTTTTGTCATGCATGTACATCCATGACGATTTATGACAGAATCAAGATAGTCATACCTGTGCTGTCGTAGAAGTGTTCCATGACATTACCAAAATTATCATCACGGAAGTGTCCACTTCCATGACGATAAATCGCGCGTCACAGAAGTGCTTTCGTCAAGGGTGACCGACACGTGGCATCCACCGTAACGGAATGTCGTTAAGCTCTCGGGTCGGGTTTTGGATCCGATAACCCGTTAATAGCCCCGACCAATGGGGATTTTCCACGTGTAAAATCATCATTGGCTGGAGGAAACACGTGTCGGCTCACCGTTGGGACAGATGTCATCCGCTCATTGGACCGAAGGCGCCTATGATACAGCGACACGTGGCACGGCCCAACAGAGGCTCATTCCTGTGAAAAGGTGGGCCCGTTTGACTTGGTCAAAAGGTGGCGGGCCGGCCCACGGAAAGCCTGTTAACGGCCTGTTCGCATATAGCCCATTTACAGCCCGCTAACCCAGGGCCCGTTACGCCCTATCCGAATTAGGCCCAGTAGCGTCATTTGGGCCACCCAATATGATTCAGCCCGTTTTAACTTCTGGCCCATGTGTGGCCCATGACTTCTTTCAGCCCATATGAGGACCTTTGTAACTCTTGGCCCATTAACGGCCCGTGGTGAAACTGGCCCGTAATGAACAGTGTATCACTTTATACCCATTAACGGCCCGTTATTCCATTGGGCCATTTCCAGCCCAAGTTATCTTTCGGCCTTCTCAGGGCCCATTGATTCTTGGGCTCATTTGCAGCATTCGGTTACATACGGCCCTTTACTGTCATTTTCTGCTTGTGGGCCAAATTCAGCCCGTCATTACAGTCGGCCCGTTTGCGGACCGTTAATACGTTGGGCCGTTTTCATGTCAAAAAAAACCCGTTGGGCTGTTTTCATAGAGTTATCAAATACGGCCTATTAACGGCCCGTTATGGTCCACGAATAGTACGACCCATGATTGGCGAAATGATGATACGCCCCGTAGAAGGCCCATGGATCCTACGGCCCGTATGAGGCCCATGGATAGTACGGCCCATAGAAGGCCCATGGATCGTATGGCCCGTAGAAGGCCCATGGACCCTACGGCCCGTAGAAGGCATGGACCCTAAGGCCCGTATAGAAGGCCGATGGATCCTACGGCCGGACGAAGGCCCATGGATCATACGGCCTGCAGGAGGCCCATGGTTACAACAGTCCGTGTGTTGGCATGATTATTTTGGCCTAGTTACCAAAAATAGGCTATTGTGGCCACTAGAAAAAAACAGAAAAATAACTGCCGTGACTACAAACAAACAACTAAACAAGACAATAAGGAAATAAATAAGCAAGCAATTAACGCTAGCCTATTACCGCTATTACACATATTACATCCACTGGGCATCAAAGTTCGCCACCAGTGCAAATATAGGGAACAAAGCAGCACATTACATACACTGGCCGTCAAAATTGGCCACCAGTGCAAATAAACGCGGCAGCAAAACAAGAGCATAACTGAAACAACTTCAGAAGAGCTCAAGAAACGTTATCCTGGGTATCCACCATGCTGGCAATAAGCTTAGCAAGCTGATTAGCTTTATCATGTTTGGCGCTAAAATCCTCCAACGCTTGTTGTTGCACCAGAAAGTATGCATCTGAATGCTCCAGGGACTTCCGCAGTCCTTCCGCTTCTTGTCGCAGCACAACTGATCGATGTCTTTCAGCTTGTAGTTGAGACTCAAGAAACCGAACTGATTCAGACAGTGAGTTTGAATAGCTTGTGCAAGCGGTAGTGGCCAGTAACTCGAACACTAAACCAAGACAGGACTTTGGGGTTGTCTCTCTGTCTTCAAGATAGTCTTCCTTAGCTGTTTTATCAGCTTTGTTGGAGACCAACAAGGATGTGTCACTATCCTGAACCTTATCTGCATTACTTCCTTTACCATTGCTTAATAAGGCACTCTTCCCCAATATTCTGTCAGCATTCTAAAAGAAGAAACAAGCAGACACATAACAAGTTTAGCATGTACTGGTATATGAAACTCATTTCGGTGAACCAGTTCATTAGTAAGGTGGACAGGATTAAACTACCAAGTCTTCTATTGCCAAGTACTAGTACATAATAAAAGCATCAAACAAACATATATCTATGTCCTATGGTCACTGCATTGTCTTGCCAAATCAAAATAGAGACACGGTTCAAATCATATCAGTTCAAGACAAAGCAGCAGTGAAAGAATACAAAGCGTGGGAAACTACACGGCACAACAAGATTTCAGATGGGTACCACGGGTCTACATGTACAACAACACTATTGGCTCTGTTGTGATGCTAGTAATGTGCATGATATGAAAGTCAACTGTATACACAATTGAAATTGAAATCAACAGAGCTATTGATAAGAGCAAACCTATTAAAGAAACATGCGTGAACACACCTGCTGTGCCATTGGAGTTTCGATTGGATCCTTCAATTTAAAAATAAGTTTGTATGAGTAAATACAGTGATACAAGAGCAAAGCAATCATAGTTAAAAAAGGCGCGCCTAAGCGAGCGCTTGAGTGCGCCTAAGCTCTAGGCATTGGCAAAACGCATTGCGCATAACTACGCATAATCTGTGCATAACTGCGCATAAGCATGCGCTTTGGTCAGTAAAGCACAAGGCGGTGGCAAACGCACAATTAACGCCTAGCGCTTTTTTGAACTATGATAGCAATGGAATCTTAAATTAGAACAGTTGTTCTTCAGGTTTAGGCACTTGTTCTACATGAACAGAGTACAGTAAGACGCAAGAATATAATACTTAAAAATAGAAAATGAGCTCATAGACCTTACCACATTCTTGGTTCGGGACCAGTATATAACAAGGTGTTCCCAGTCATCGTCCAGTAAATGTGTCTCAGGAGAACGTAAGGGAATTTGATGAGTTTCTTTGCCGGTGAAGTACGTTTTCTTCAGGTAATTCCGATACTGCCACCAAGTATTCTTGAAGATAGCAGAGGTATAAGCACAGGTTACCTCATCCTGAGTTTTCAAATCGGTCCTTCTCTATAGAGAAAAATGGGAAAATTTGCTGTATTATAACCATCATGGAGGTAGGATGTATGGGACGAAGCAAAGTAATTGCCATGAATAACATTACTTACACATAACTCCTGGACAAACACCTGCAACTGGCATTTTCCTTCATCTTCAGTATAATATTTCCAAGATGGGAAGATACGCACATACGATTTAACAACATCAAATGCGATAGATGCTAAACTACGACTAGCTGGTTGTGCTTCCTCCGACAGGAATAGGCGTACTAACTGGTGGAGTTGGGGTTCGCCATGATAGTACTGGCACTTTGGGCACTGGAGCTGCCTTACTAACTGCTCTTGTTTGGGAGCTCTGTGGTGGAGATGGTGCTGTGTCAACAGGAACTGGGTTACTATCGGCTGGGGTTGGGGTTAGATTGGGTGAAGCTGGTTCTTTGTCCATCGCGGTAGGGGTACAATCTGCGAGAGTTTGAGTTATGTGTGGTAGGGCTGGTTCTTGTGCATGTACAACCGGGGTGCTATCTCCACCAAGAGGTAGCACTGTTTTATTTGAAGACCGTGTTTTTAGTCCGCTAGATACTGGCATCACCCGCTCCATTCAAATGGCTGATAAACAGGAAACATAGTTGAATGTACAGACATTATATGAGAGACAAATGCAATAGATAGTGTGGAAAAAAGAGGGCATGAAATAGTTGACATGTATATTGTTTAACTAAAACGGATAGCATGACATAATTTCTCATATATGATGTCTATCTAAACTGGATAGCATAGCATAACATAATTCAAAGATATGATGAATAACTAAACAGGATCGCATGACATAATTCACCTACATGTTATCTAAGTAATCAGGATCGCATCATTTAATTCACATATGTGATTTATATGCTAAACAGAGGGCATTCGATATGATGTCTGAACTAAGAACATGGTGTTGAATATTGTGTATATGATGTCTAAACTATGCAATGCAAGACACCGTATGCATGATATGAGCAGTATAACCACGCCAAGTTAGAGCATACACCTCAGTGGGGGAATAGGACTGGTCATCTGACTCTGAATCCATCTTTGAGGAGCTATCGGGACCCAACAAGAGATCTACTTCGACAGGTAGCACTGTCTGCTTTGAAGGCCTTGTTTTCACTCCAGATTTTTCCATCTCCCACCCAAATGGCTGATTCACAGGAAGAGTAGTTTAATGTACAAACATTGTCGACAAATGGAAATGTAATGAAGAAAAGTATGGGCGATATATCATTCAAATATATGATGCCTGGTTAAACAGGATGGCATTGCACATTTCACATATATTATGGCTGGCTAAAAGACATGAGACTCCATAATTCCCATATATGATATAGAAACTAAATAGGTGTCATTACAGAACATGTCTAAACTAAGCAGATGACATATATGATGTCAAAAGTAGGCACTGCAAGGAAACATATGCATGATATGACTAACATCATCATGCCAAGGTAGAGCAAACACCTTGGGGGTAAATAGGAGTGGTCAGCGGCGTCTGAATCCGCCTCAGAACAGATATCTTCCTCTGGATTACAATCTGGAGAGGAGTGGGGAGGGTTTGCCATTCAACCCACCATGGAGCGATGTCTGCATGACATTGTATTGTCGTGCAAAACTCTTCTCTTTTTCTCTACATGTTCAGCATGACTGTGTACAATATCTGACATGCATACGAAAAAAATATGGTGAGATTATGTAAGGAGAGCATGCATAAATTTAGAGTGATGGTAACAACCAGTGGATCGACATTTTTCCGTTGAACCAAAATAGCCCTAATGGACCGATGTGAATGTATAGTAATAAGTGATGCAACAAGTGTACAACCTCTTTGCCGTAGCCGTGTCGGCCTCAGCATCATTGGGTTGGTCGCTGAAGCAGTTGAGGCAGAGGTGGCTGTCGGAGGTGTGGAGGAAGATCTGAGGAATCTGTAGATGGCGTCCAGGGCACTACTCTGTTGTGATGGATCGTTCTGTCATTGGAGCAGCTCCGGTGAGCCGTAAGACGTCAAGGCTGAAGCAGCACAAGACATACATCGTCAATCTCAAGTGGGATTCTAATAGCATCTCCAATAGATGATGTAAAATGGATGTAAAATTAACATCACCAAAAACCACCTGACTACAACAGATGAGGTAAAAACTGTTGACTCTGAACTTAACTGTCGAAACTGAAATTTACTGTGGAATCTGAATGCTACTGTCGAAACTGAACGCAATGGTAGCAGAGAGGCACTTGACATGTAGTTTAGGAGGGCCTGCAGTTCATCTTCAACCTGCACCCCCTGAGCTGCCAGCCACCACCGGCCGAACCGCCGGCCCCAGCGTCGCCTCGCCGCCCCGAAACAACTTGCCACCGCCGCCCCGGCCAACCCTCTAGGCCCCCGCCCCCACCCTGAACCCTAAGATAGATAGTGGGGTACCTCTCCGGCGAGCCCCCGTCCCCGCTGCGGGTGGTTCTTCCTTAACTCCGGCGAGCCCCCCAACCCTTGAAAATCGACTGACCCAAAAGTCGATTCAGTCGACTGAAGTGTGGCTTAATCGGAGCAGAGCAGCAGCACGAGCGAGGGGGAGAGCAGCAGCAGCAGCTGGGCGAGCAAGCGATCGAGCGAGAGCCGGAGCAGCAGCAGCAGCACGAGCGAGCGAGCGAGAGCCGGAGCAGCAGCAGATCCGGCTGGTATGGACGCCGCTGCCGAAGGGGCCTCGTACTGGGGGAGAGCCGCCATGGAGATGTTGCCCGCGGCGCCGGCTTCAAGGTAGCCTCTCCATGGGGGTGCAGGATGGAGCACCGTCGGCGCCGGGAGGTCGAGTTAAGGAGAAGGTGCGATGCGATGAGTGTACAACCTCTGTAACGCCCCAAGACCGACGCTCCAGTCGCCTTCCATATTTTTCGTTATCATTGTGTGTTTTATTTTTTTGTTGCATTCATCATCGCATCATCCGCATTGCATCGGCACTCGTTGTCGTCATTGTTTTTAAAACTTGCATTCGTTCGTAGTTGCCGCGTTCCCCCCTTGTCTTCGTTGACCGTTCCGAGACCAACCGTGTTTTCGGTTCCCTCTTGTCAAACCAACTAACCTCTCTCGTCAGCCCGCAATCCCCTCCCGCGCGTCCGAAAGTTGTCCCGTACCCGACCGGTTTGTTGTTACCGTTGGATTCGGATCATCCCCAAACATCTATAAAACATCTCCGTTTTCTTAATTGGACGGTCTAGCCTATTTATTTACGACCGCCCGATTATAATCGGACGGACCGGATTAACCCCTACCCTAATCCCCTACCTATATAAATAGTCCAACACTAGACCAATCCCTAAAATCTAGCCCCCTTGTCCCATCAATCCCATCGCGCCGCCGCCACTCCTCCAGACCCCTCTGCCTTGGGATCCCCTCATTCCTTCCCGAGCCAACCCAGCGCCGCCACCCACCTTCCTCGATCGGCACGCCTGCCCGATCCACCACCGCACCAAGCCGCATCAGCAGCTTCAGGAACCCATCACTCCACTCCCTTTCTCGCCTCCCGTGGCGCCCGAGCACCGCCTGGAGCCCGACCTCGTGCGCCACCTCCTCGCTCCCCTCGTCAGCCAGGAGCTCGAGCTCCTGCTTCGTTCCCCTCCGTCCTCGCCTGTCCTTCGTTGACCGCGCCAATCGCCAAGACCCGAGCGCCCGCTTCCGTTGACCCCACCCCTCTGCATCGTGGGACGCGGCCTCGTCCGCGCCTCCTGGCCCAAACTCCCGCACCGCTGGCCTGCCCGGCCTCCTCTTCCTCAACTGGGCCAAGGCCCATGGTGAGGCCACCCCCCAGCGCCTCTTTTTTTTTTTACTGTTGGGTCTGCTCCAATTTCAGTTTCGGGACGTGTAGGTTTTTTTTTCAGATCTGCGAATTTAGCTATTATCCAGGAGTTTACAGTTTTGCAGAAAAACCCTCATGTTCATGCATTTAATATCTCACAAACCGTGCATCGGATTAAAATGTTTTATACATGTAAAATGCTTAGAATTTCATCTAGTTTCATAATATGCCACTTTCATCCATGTTTGAAATGTTTAAATTGCTGTTTGATTAAATTTGCATAAATGCCATGTTAAAATGATTTATTTCATAACTAATTAACCGTAACTCGGAATTTAATAAACTTTATATGTAAATGGGGTAGAAAAATGCATATATTAACTTGGTGCACTTTATTTTGCTGTTTAACAACATTAAAATTGTGTTTATGGCAGAACAGTACCAAATCTAAAATATGGACATGAGGATTTTCCGGAATTGTTGTTTGTTATTTCCGGCCTCATTTAACTTGCTTAAATAGTTAGTTTACTTATGCTTCACCCCTTGCCATGTTTAATAATAGTTAATATTGTTTGGTACATAAACGAGAGAGAACTAAATAATTGATGTGGTGTTTCGTCAATATGCAACTCGTTGCATATTGAGCTCCACTTAATTTGTAGTATTGTTTGTTGCACTTTGCCATGCCATGCCTCATTAAACCGGACATGCATCATACTTGATTGTGCATCATGCCATGTGTATGTGGTGGTTGTTTACTATGTTGTTTGTTTCTTTCCGGGTTGCTTCTCTCGTTAGCTTCGGTTTCGTTCCGGAGTTGTGAGGATTTGTTCGACTACATCCGTTTGTCTTCTTCATGGACTCGTTCTTCTTCCTAACGGGATTTCAGGCAAGATGACCATACCCTCGATATTACTTCTATCTTTGCTTGCTAGTTGTTCGCTCTATTGCTATGCCGCTACCTACCACTTGCTATATCCTGCCTCCCATATTGCCATGTCAACCCTCTAACCCACCTTTCCTAGCAAACCGTTGTTTGGCTATGTTACCGCTTTTGCTCAGCCCCTCTTATAGTGTTGCTAGTTGCAGGTGAAGATGAAGTTTGTTCCATGTTGGAACATAATTATGTTGGGATATCACAATATCTCTTATTTAATTAATGCATCTATATACTTGGTAAAGGGTGGAAGGCTCGGCCTTATGCCTGGTGTTTTGTTCCACTCTTGCCGCCCTAGTTTCCGTCATACCGGTGTTATGTTCCTTGTTTTTGCGTTCCTTACGCGGTTGGGTGATTTATGGGACCCCCTTGACAGTTCGCTTTGAATAAAACTCCTCCATCAAGGCCCAACCTTGGTTTTACCATTTGCTACCATGTATCCCCTTTTCCCTTGGGTTCTACAGACTCAAGGGTCATCTTTATTTTAGACCCCCGGGCCAGTGCTCCTTCGAGTGTTGGTCTGAACTGAGCTGCCTGCGGGGCCACCTTGGGGAAACTTGAGGGCTGGTTTTACTCGTAGCTAGTCTCATCCGGTGTTGCCCTGAGAATGAGATATGTGCAGCTCCTATCAGGATTTGTCGGCACATCGGGCGGCTTTGCTGGTCTTGTTTTACCATTGTCTAAATGTCTTGTAAACCAGGATTCCGAGACTGATCGGGTCTTCCCGGGAGAAGGTTTATCCTTCGTTGACCGTGAGAGCTTATAATGGGCTAAGTTGGGACACCCCTACAGGGTATAAACTTTTGAGAGCCGTGCCCGCGGTTATGTGGCAGATGGGAATTTGTTAATGTCCGGTTGTAGAGAACTTGACACTTGACTTAATTAAAACGCATCAACCGCGTGGGTAGCCGTGAGGGTCTCTTTTCGGCGGAGTCCGGGAAGTGAACACGGTTTTTGAGTTATGTTTGACGTAAGTAGGAGTTCAGGATCACTTCTTGATCATTACTAGTTGACGACCTTTCCGTTGCTCCTCTTCTCGCTCTTATTTGCGTATGTTAGCCACCATATATGCTTAGTACTTGCTGCAGCTACACCTCACTACCCCTTTCCTACCCTTAAGCTTAAATAGTCTTGATCTCGCGGGTGTGAGATTGCTGAGTCCTCGTGACTCACAGATGCTTCCAAAATAGTTGTAGGTGCCGACGATACCAGTGCAGTTGATGCTACCGAGCTCAAATGGGAGTTCGACGAGGACCTTGGTCGTCACTATGTTTCATTTTCTGATGATCAGTAGTGGAGACCAGTTGGGACGATCAGGGATCTAGCATTTGGGGTTGTCTTCTTTTATTTTGGTTCCGTAGTCGGACCTATGTGTGTACTCTGATTGATGTATGATTTATTTATGCATTGTGTGAAGTGGCGATTGTAAGCCAACTCCTTATCCCATTCTTGTTCATTACATGTGATTGTGTGAAGATGACCCTTCTTGCGACAAAACCACAATGCGGTTATGCCTCTAAGTCGTGCCTCGACACGTGGGAGATATAGCCGCATCGTGGGTGTTACAACCTCTTTGGTGGAGCTGAGTAGGCCTCGGCTTCGTCCGAGGAGTCGGTGAGGATGCTGCGGTTCCGATGGAGCAGGTTAAGGCGGCGCTATGGGGATGGAGCAGCCGCGATAGACGAGGCGATCATCGGAGCAACTCCTTGGAGGTGGAGGACAGGGCGGCTGAACCGGCGGGACGGCGAGATGGACGACGGATCCTCATCCGGGGAGGTGGACGAGGGACGTCGAGCTGTTGCAGTGGACGACATCGTCGGGGAAGAGGCTCCGGCTGGGCAGCGGTGATGTGGCGGACGGAGGAGGGTGGGGTTTCGTGGCTGGAGCGGAGAGGTTATGGCGGCCTGGGATTTCGAATGGCGAAAAGGGGGCGATGGGAGGGGGTGAAGCATGACTTAGGGACGCGCTTGTCCAAAATGTAGGGTGTGTTACAAAAGTACCCCCCACCGATTTGAACTAGCGGCCCTTTCGGCTCAGGGTTAGAAGGGGGATTTCACGTGTCGGGATTTGGCAGCTGGAGGGAGTTTTCGTGCGCGTTGTAATTTCGGGATAGCAAGGCGCGGGTTGTGAAGGCGCCAGTTTTGGGAGCACGATATCTGAATTTTCGGGATATAACAAGACGCGGGTTGAATTTTAGGGACAAGCCTAACGTGTAGTAATATTGTACTTGTACGTACCAAATCAATTTGCACTTCCCTCAACCAAAAAGAAAACGAAAAAATAAAACTATTCACACCACACAAAGAGAATCTTGCCCCGTTTTACTATACAAATGCTATTCAAAGCTACTCCCTCCTTCCATCTATATAGGGCCTAATGCGTTTTTAGATGCTAACTTTGACCAAATATTAGAGCAATGATATATGACATGCAACTTACACAAAGCACACCGTTAAATTCGTCTGTGAAAGGTTCTTTCAATGATATAATTTTCACATTGTGCATGTCATGTACTATTAATCTTGTCAATAGTCAAAGGCGGTCTTAAAAATCTCATTACGCCCTATATAGATGGAAGGAGGGAGTATGAATCCATGTTATGTCCGATTAAATTTTTTCGCTTGCTGTATAATGCATGTAACCTACTCATACCAACATTTTAGTGCATTCCAAATGTCTATACTACCGCTGCAATTCGAACTAAATTTGAATTCGTTTCTCTATTTCAATAAGAATCTACAATCATGATTGTTGCCAACTTCAACCATCATAGTTTCCTTGCTATCCGCCAGATATAAATCGGACGGCCTATAATGCAGGATGGCAGGCACACTATCATCAACAACTCCGTTTTTTATAAGAGTAGAGATAAAATATATTAAATGTAGTACATGTTCATAACCACACCATGTGTATCACCGTTATATATATTCACACATGCGCCGGTTTGAAACACTATGATAAATTCTTCAAATATCCAAATTCGCTTTTTATAATGAAGTATATATGACCTCTATTCGTCTTTTACACCCACACAACCCTCTTATCTTTGTAGCTAGCGCTAACTTTCTCTTGTGCATGCACACGCCCGCATCCCTCTCACCCTCCCTCAACATTCTCTAGCTCCATCGCGCAAATTCGTCTTTTCACTTTAGGTCATTCACCCATGGTGTGTGTAGGCCCCCAGCTCCTTCTTTACAGCACACATCGATCAATATGCCTCTCTAGCCAGGCGTGCCTAGCACAAACACAAGCTTCCCCTCTTCTCTTGTCACCGTCCATGCCTCACTCCCACCACTCTTTTCATCGTTCTCGTACTCGCACACTCCTCCCCCCTCGATATAGTATGCCTCTCGTACCACCTCCTACATGCATCCCTCTCTCTCTCTATCCTTCTCCTCGTGCCTCATTTGCTTCTAACACACACATGCATGTATACCGATCGATCTCCCAACATATACCTAGATCGACTTTAACTACCCCCCCATCGATCGACGTACCTCACAAGTTATGTCTCTCCTTTCTCTAACAAAGGGCGATTGATCTTCCTATGTAGTTACGTCTGCTTACCACAACCACATCGCCCCCTCATCATTCGTGCATGCCTCCTGACCCGTCTCTCACACGCACGTGCACAGACAACAAGCAGCCATCTCCTCTCTTATTGATATTGCGGGCGTGCCCTCCGTTTGTCTAGCAAGCCTATCCCACCATTTGTTAGAAGCAACTCCACTACCACCCCCTCAACCACTCTAGCTCTGTCTCTCTCCCAACCTTATTCCTCTCCTGCACATATGCATGGGTGCCGATCGATCTCCCTTAATACATGAGGCAGATCGATCTCCTTAATACATGAGGTAGGCCTCTCTCCTCCTCCACACATATACCAGCCATTGTACCTCTATAGTTAATTAGGCCTCCCTCTTCCCCCACCACACACCGATAGTCGAGCGCTGCAGGTAGGTATCCATGCCACAGAGACAAACTGCACATGTCCAATCTCACGTTCCAGTAGGCCAGCCATTCTATATCTTTGACATGGGCACACACAAATTCGATGGCACTCTTTATCGATCGCGCGCGCGCACACACACACATCATCCCTCTCTTCGATTCTATGGACACCTCAAGCCGATGATACCTCCACTCTCTTCTCGTGGATCACCCCCTCTATATATATGTTATATCCAGGACTCTATTTCACACACGTTGCATATGTTACATTTTTTGATTGACCCCCCCCCCCAAAACTCTCAAGAACCCACACACTATATCTCTCTAGGTTTGTATCTCTCTCACACAACCCCACGTAGGTGGTCTACGTATACAAGAAGAGAATAGGTGCACCATGCACGTACTCACGCTTTGTGCCCAGCCACACCCGCGCGGGTACACGGTGGAGCTCATTTCTTTACGAAATGGCAGCCCGCGTGCTAATTTGAACGCCTGTAGCGGTTGTTTACCTAGGGAGGTCGTGTACGACGCATGCACGAAACAAAGTTCGACTTGACGCGTTGCCATGTTATTTTTAAATAAAGTCATAGCGCTCGATGGCACGTACACAGAATATAAAACGATTTTTATGGAGAAAAAGGTAGTCCGCTCACTATATACAATGGAGCCTGCCTGCCTGATTTGTCGCTCTTCAGAGTATCTCACACAAGGCTGCGGTGGCCTCTCTCTCTCTCACCGTTGGTCACTGATCCGGCCGCATCCCGTCCGCCGGGGGAAGGGAGTGCGGTGGCCTCTTTCTCTCTCACCATTGGTCACTGATCCGGCCGCATCCCGTCTGCCGGGGGAAAGGGAGGAAGTGCATCGTTTCTCCATTTGACGGCGCCGAGGCAGCACGTCCCGATCTGCGGTACACGTCGTTCTCTCTGACCAAGCTCCGGCGCGGCAGGGCCTACGCCACCTGCTCACAGATTCCGCCCGCCGCCGCTCACCTAGTTACATCCCGACGACCTCCAGGTATCCCCTCCGGCCTTGCTCCACTGCCCGTCTTCCCACGTCGCTGCATGTGGATCTTCCATAGTTCTTTGCCCAAAACGTAGCTCGTCCGGTGTACTTTCCATATTGCATTCTCGTCCTCACACCGTTTTAGACAAACACAACCGTGTTGTTATCTTCCCTTAGGACAAGGAATATGCTTCTTTTTGTCGTCGCATGTGTCATCAACTGTTATTGGCCAGTAATTGTTTCCTTTCTACTCGTTGCTATTGCGACCTTTTGGTGAACTGCACAAATCACTCTTTTCTTAAGAGTGTTTTGTGCAGTTGTACTAAAATGTCACACGGGCAACGTCTCTACATTTCAGTGCGACTGCACAAAGGGAGATTGGTTTTGCTCTATCCTCCTCATCCAACTCCGAGCCTAATCTTCTCCAACTAGTTAGTCTTAAGAGAGACTGCAAAGGTGACCGGCTTCTATTTGTGTGTTTATTGTTTCATCAGCAGTCCTCTATTATCGTAATCACACTTAATATCTTTGGAACAGGGACGCTCAGCTCTATTTTAGTGGAACTGCACAAAATGATCGGAATGTTGCATGCTCCAGACAGCTACTTTTTTTCCCAACATGCCTTGTTGATTTAGACAGAGCTGGGGGGACGTTGCTGCCAATGAAAGCATGGATCAATTTTAATTTAACACCTTCTCACAACTCTGTCTTCAGTTGTGATGTAATTATTAGCTCTGATCTGCTAATAATTGACATGCATTAGCAAGGAAGTTAGTTTTTTATTGTTTCCGAAAGAGCATCGATGGCAAGACATGCGAAACAAAAGCTGAGAGCTCACACCATTGTACAATTTCATGTCGCTGGAAAATTATTTGTATAGTACGTCAATTATGTAAACAAATGATGGAAGCTTGATAGCATGGCCAGAAGCCTCTTCATCATCCGGGTCCATGTGCCATGCACAAAATTATACTCCTTCATTCCTAAATATTTGTCTTTTTACAAATTTCAAACGGGCATATTTTAGAGTGTAGATTCAGTCATTTTGCTTCGTATGTGTACTCCCTCCGTTCCTAAATATTCTATTCGTCTTTCTAGAGATTTCAACAAGTGACTACATACAGATCAAAATGAGTGAATCTACACTCTAAAATATGTCTATATACATCCGTATGTGCCAGTCCATTTGAAACCTCTAAAAAGACAAATATTTGAGTAGTCACTCGTTGAAATCTCTAGAAAGACAAATACTCCGGAGTATATTTAAGAACCGAGGGGGTAGTGCACAACCGCATGGGAGACTCAGCCCGGTCGTTGCGCCGCATTAATAGTGAGTAATGAGCAGTCAAATCATAAGCCCCACCTTTCCCACTGTAAGTTGCTCTGAAAAAGCAACCATCAATACTCTCTTCTTTGAATTCGCTCATACTACTCCATCCGTCACTGTTTATACAGCGCGCTTCAGAAAAAAGAAAAAAATCTGTGGGACCAAGGCGACTAGCGATCGGCCTGAAAAATAGCATTGGTAGTTATAGCACGGCGTCTATTACTAGAGGGAATAATGCGTACACACATGCATGCAGTGCTTCCACCCCGGGTACACACATGCATGCACTTACTCCACTCCGTAGTAGTACAGTACATGGAGAGAAAATTGTGGACTTGATTGCGGTTACCACGCCCTAATTAATTGAGCATTAAACCAAACGCGTCTAAAGTATCTCTGGTGGTGGAAATGCATTGAGAGAAATGCATCATAATGAAGCGCACCCTGTAAACTGTGACGGAGGGAGGAGTAGTATGAAGGTGCAAAACCAAGTACGCGTATGGCCAGTCGGTCAACGCACCTCCTCTTGGCATATCACTGACATGTGGGACAGGAGTGTGAGCAAACCGATCTCAATTGACGGCAAAGAGCCAACCCGCCGTTCCTTGAGAGAGACGAGGAGCAAGAACACACAGACGGGCTCACACGGAGGCCAAGATATATTCGAGCATGGTTGGTTGCTCGATATCATTCATTACATGTTGGGCTGCCGTTTTCCGCCCTTCTCCGGAATAAACGTGTACTTTATCAGAGATAAAAAATAAGAGTACAGACGCTCCACCATGCGGTTCTAGTAGTAGTACTACTCGTACTACTGCGCTTGGCTCTTCGCCTCTTCGTGAAGTCGAACAATGATGGTACACCGCATGTTGGGTACTACAGTGTATGCCTCTGACAATCTCACACCGAATGGACTGATGCATGTCCACCGAGGGTAGGTTGCATTAGTCAAAAGGCGTAAGCGAGCTTCATCTTGTCCTGCAAGCTTCTCCTCGTTCTGCGAGTTGACGAGACACACCAGAAAGTAGTGCTAGTCCATACTCCCTCCTTTCCGGTTAATATGGCTTAATCTTTTTTGCGGGTAAATGAGAGAGCTTTATTCATATATAAGCATTCTTAGGACGATCAGCCAAGACACTGGTCACTAGGAAGCGAGGTACCCCGCAAAAAAAGAAGTAGGAAGCGAGGTGTTTCATCAAGCCAGCTCTCGGCCACATTCAAAGTGCAGCAAGCACGGTTCGCACGAAGATGCGCCGCAAGGTTTGCTGACCTGTTTACATGCTGAATAACAAAAAAAGAGGAAATATTACCGAGCGCTACTATTTGTAACAGGATATGAGCCAGAATTAAGCAAGAATTGTGGCGAGTGTTCCATGCAATCAACTTCCATTATCACATGCGAGAACCCTCGAAGAGAACCAAATGTGTTGAAGATTGCTTTATCGCATTTTAAAATTATAATAAGAGTGCAGACGCTCCTCCATCCGGTTCCTAGTACTAGTATAGTACGTACCTTTATAGACTATAGTAGTAGTACTAGTAAACTTTGCGCTTGGCTGTTCGCCTATTCGGGAAGTCGAACAATAATAGCACTAGTAGTATAGTGTATGCTTCTGGCAATCTGACACCGAATTAACTGTTGCACGTCCACCGCCTGAGCGAGGGAGAGCTTGCATTAGTCAAAAGTTTCTCCTTGTCCTGCGAGCCACCGCGCGCAAGCTTCTCCCGTCCTGCAACCTTCTCCTCGTTCGGCAAGTTGATGGGACACAGCAAAGTAATGCTAGTCCATACTGCCTCCTCTCCGGTTAATATGGCTTAATTTCAAACGAGATAAATACACTGTCTGTCACTGTATATTTGTAAAAATACGGTCTGTGGACTTCATAATATGCTCATTGCGCTCAATATATATATTTTCCGGTGTTTATACAGTCACTAGCTCACCCTGACTGAGTATGTGTGTGCATGCACGTGTAGGTTGAGCACTTGAGCATGATCGTGTGTGTTCCGTCGTGTGCTCGGACATGCATGCATTAGGGCGTCGCGCGCGTTTTTGCGTCCATGTGTACGTGTGACTGTTTCATACACGTAGGGGGAGTACGTGTAGGGGCCACTAAGGAGCAGTCAAATCACACAGCAAGTTAGTCAGAAGAAGCAACCATCATTTCACTCTTGAATGACACGTACGCAATATAAAATGGTTGATATGGAGAGAAAAAGAAAACCACTATATATACACTAGCAGGAGCCTAAGCTACAAGCCTTCTTGCTTAGGTTGCTCTCTTCACAAGCATAGAATGACGGGCCTGATCCCGCAGCTGGGGGAAGGGAACAATGTTCTGCGTAGACGCGGTCGACATCGGCGAGGGAGAAAACCCACAGTCGGTGCGGCCCAATCGGGGGTCACCGCGGTATGGGCCGATGCCGCGTCCCAACCGCCCTTCTAGCTACAGCCCGACGTCCCAGGTAGTCCATCTTCCTTTTGGAGCCGGCTTGCTCCACTGCCGTAGCTCCATCTCCATGTCGATCTTTCTCTACTTCTACCGGCTTCTACTTGTGATGAGTTTATGTCTCATGAACTAGTGCTAGTACTATTATTCTAATCACACTTCTTCAATATCTTTGCCATCAGGGATGCTCAGGTCGATTTTAGTGGAACTGCACAAAAGCATCGTATGATCCAAGGGTGCCAGCCGTCTTTCCTTCGACAGGTTCTACCTGGCCAGGAAATTAAATCATGTTTAGGGTTTAGGGTTTAAGTCGTAGTGACCCCATCAGTAGTTTTTCTTTCGTACACGCTCTCACAACTTTTTTCTTTAGTTGTGAAGTAAATATTGGCTATGATCTGTGAATCATTGAGATGCATCAGCATGCGTGTTAGTTTTCCTTTGTATTTGATGGAATGTTGTAACGGGGCAACCTTGGAATAGGAATGAAAATGGAGTGGAAAGTTTCTGTTTTTTCGGAGAAAAAATGGAAACGGAGAGAAACCAACGTTTCGTTTCGTTGGATCGCGCCATCGAGCAAAACCAACGTTTAAATCACGTCTGTCGTGTTCGTGTCTCACCCTCCTCCATGGCTCGACCCCACACGGTCGCTCGGCATGCCAGTCACCGCAAACCGAGTATACGATAACTTTCACGCCTGCTTGTCGATGGATCGTGCCATGGAGTACTAGCACTACTGGAAGAGATTGACGAGTTGGGGGAGGACAGCTAGCTGTAGGACGGACTCCCAAGAACTTTTTACATGCATGTTGTAGCCGGCTATTGCGACCTTTGAACGCGGAGCAGCCGCGTGCACCCGGAAGCGGCGCGGGCGACGCTCTCTCGGCCGGCGCGCCGCTTCAATGCCAGCGCCAGTGAGAGGTCGCGTCCGCTCTGGCCGGGCATGAATGCGGCACTGACCGTTTCGGGCAGGAAGCACGCGCGGGTGATGAAGAGGGTTTGGGTTGGTCAGGACCGGCCGTGGCAGCGGTCCGGACGTGCGCAAACAAGAGATGTTGTACGTTAATATTGCTGCGTATATAATTAACAACGTAAATAATGTGCCAGTTGGACAAATATGATTGGAGATGGAGATGGAAATGGTATTTTACGTAAACACGGATATGCATGTCTATGTCTATGTGTGTGTGCGCGACGACTCTCGCGACCTGGAAGCGGGGGCGTGTTTTTGATCGAGTTTTCTTTCTTGGTACGTTAGAAAATCAGTTTGTCTAATTCACATCTAGATGTTATTTAAGGATATCACATCTAAGCTCCCACAAGTATATAATGTAGCAACAAGAAACAAAAAAACTAGGAAAAAAATAGACCACAAATAGAGTGGACATCAACTTAGATGTGACATAACTATGTCACATCTAGATGTGTCCTAGACAGACCCTTAAAAAATTGTCCGCCAGTTTTCGTTTCTTTTTTCCGGGAACGCGCGTATTCTTTTTAAAACCACTGCTATGGAGAGATTTTTTTACTCCATTATAGCCTCTTGTTTGATAGATATTATGGTGCTTCTGTTTGTTGGTGTACTTTTCATTAATTCTTATTGACAATTGAGATGTCGTTGCTAACCCTTTTTTATATTTTTGGAAATAGCGATGCGTGTCTCCATACCCGGGCATGTCTTCCTCAATTTTAGTGGAACTGCACAAAATTGGATGGCCATTGTTGTTCCGCCTCACTGTCCTCTGCCACGTGGTTCTTCCTTCCTTGAGCTTGATTACTGAGAAGAAACAGACCACAGTGAGGATTTGTCGAACTTCATAGGTGCCTCACCCAAATTTGATGCCAAATGGATGATGCATCACCACGATGACCTATCGATGCTCATGGTTGCGCCTCATGGTTGCGTCGGCTGGTGAAGCTGATCGATTTTCAATGAAAAACAAGCTGTCTTCCATCAGTGCTCTTTGCTTTTTACGCACAAAGATGATATCCTTCGTCAGTTCACCTTGGTTGCGTTGGAGACGCAGTCATCTTTCACGTTGGTGCAATTTTATCACACAATTGGCTATGAACCAAATGTTTCCTCGAAGAAGGATCGACGTTGGTACTAAGAGCACAAGTTTTGTATCGATTTCTAAGCCTTCTCACAACTTTGTCTCCAGCTCCCCTGTAATTTTATTTGTCTAGCTATTAACTTTGATTTAAAAAATGGTGTGGACTAAAAACCCGGATGGACGTAGTAGCCCTCCATTTTTATTTACTCCGCATATTAGATTTGACTAAAGTCAAACTTTGTAATACTCTCAAACCTTTCCGATAATTGAAATTAAAATTCTTTATTTGTACACACTCTCACATGTTTCTGATAATTTGGCGCATGCGTGGTTGTTCACTTAAGGGAGGGTAGTGTACCACACGTGAAGGACAGGAAGTGCGACCAGGACGCGTGGGCGTGGATCGTTAGTTCATCGGAAGTAGTACTAGTTTTCTTCACTGTACATTAAATAAAGAGTTTCATTTTGTACTTACACAATTTAAAACGATTGTTATGGAGAGAATAAGGAAACCACTCCACTATATATTAGTCTTATACAGGAGAGTACTATATGGACGCAGCTTCATTGACTTAGTGCACCTGCCTTTGGATTTATGACAGGTGGGCCCAAAATGTGGCTGGCTCACCTGTCATACAGCCAAAAGCAGGTGCAGTGAAGGCACCGGAGCTCAGTCCGTACTACCGTAGTATATATATAAGCAGGAGCCTCAGCGCTTGTGCGCTAGGGTTTGCACTCTCCACACGCTCGCCGCACTACATATATGTTACACGCTGGAGGCTCAGCGTTCATTTGCTAGGGTTTTCTATATTCACAGTCTCTCACCCTCTCTTCACCAGATCTAAACAAGACTGCGTTGGCCTCTTGTCTCTCTCTCCCCCCTCACAACTGGTGAAGGAGGCGTCCGTATCCCGTCGCACCGGGAAGGGGAGGAGGTGCAGCGTTCACTCTATCGCCTTCAGCGAGGGAGGCAATCCACTGCCGGCTGCGCTGTTCTCTTTCACCCAGCGCGTGTGCGGGAGGGCCACCGACCCCTTCTTCCTCGCTGCCGTGCGTAGTGTGGGCAAATCCGGCCTCCCGCTGCACGCCTTGCCACATCCCGACGACCCTAAGGTATAAGTTTCTTTGAAACCGTCGTTGCTCTAGCTGCATGTGGATCTTTTTTGATCTGTAGTCGAATCTAGGTCTTGGTTCAAAGAGGAAAGAAGGGTGCGGTGGGCTGGAGCAAGAATCTAGGACGTGGTTCAATGAGGAAAGGAGGGGCGGAAAGTAGTATAGACTGGCTATCCAGCCGCTTTGTAGGTCGAAAAGGGAAAAAGGGGGTAACCCAGTACACAAATATGTAAGGAACCGATCTCTTTGTTGAAAAGGGAAAGAAACTGAGGGGTCGGGTAGTTTGTGCAGGACTAGATTTGCTGCCCTCACATAGGAAGAAGGTTCAAAGAGAACAAATATGGGACCAGCGCATATATGTTGCTTGGCTACATACTCTGCATCACCCATTTATACGTGTGGACGCACATGGTGCTGGTATGTCCCATACAGCTATTTTGCTGTTGTTAATCTAAAAATGCCGCTGGAAAATTGAAGCAATGCCACAGTTAAAAGTAAATTACATTTTTTAACGAATGTTGTTTCAAGAGAATGTCTCTGTTAATATGAATCAATGCAACCGTTTTAAAAATGCTACTGTCCTACTTTGTTTTCCATCCAAGATAAGTTAGATGCTTCTTTCTGTCACCGTTTGTTTCATCCTCCTTTATCGGCAAGTAATTGTTTCCTTTTTGCCTCTGTTAAAACAGGGCTATCGATTCAACTTGTTGCTATTGCGACATTTTGCTTCGCTACTCGAAACACTTATGTTTTAAGAGTGTTTTGTGCAGTTCAACTTGAATGTCACACCGGTGACTTTGCTTAATTTTGGTGGAACTGCACAAAAGGAGATCGAGATTTGTTTCCAGTCTTTGTGGCGAGTTGTTTCAAATCTTGGTCTCAACCACATAATGTGCAGTGTGCTTTGAGATGCTGTGCTACTTGTTTTGGTACTGTTTTAAATAAATGTTGAATTGAAGCTATTGTATTGCTGTCTTTTCCCATTAAGTAGTGAACAAAAATGGGACCAACCCAGACATGATGCTTGTTGCTTTGTTACAACAAATTCAGCATCACCCCCTTTATAAGCCAGTAATTGATGCCACTCTCAGAATTAACTACTGAATCTTATTTCAAAACTGCAACACTTGTTAGGGTTTGGCGGGATTACCATTTTTGTGGCCGCATGTTTCATCCTCCTTTATTAGCCAGTAATTGATTCCTTTTTTGCCCCTGTTTAAACAGGGATATCTATTCAACTTGTTGCATGTCGCTACGCGAAACACTTTGCTTGATTTCAGTGCAACTGCACAAAACGAGATTGGATTTCCTATTCGTGTTAGCAGATTCGTATTTTATCTTGTCCGTCTCATGAAAGGTCAGTACAGGCCTTCATCCACATGATTCTGCAGTGTGCTTTGAGATGTTGTGCTACTTGTATTGGTACTGTTTTAAATAAATGTTGAATTGAAGCTATTGTATTGCTGTCTTTTCCCATTAAGTAGTGAACAAAAAGGGACCAACCCAGACATGATGCTTGTTGCTTTGTTACAACAAACTCTGCATCACCCCCTTTATAAGTAGATGGAAGCACATACTGTTGTTGCGCCCACTCTCCCCTGGAACTGTTTATGCTTTTCGTTAATCTAATGCCGCTGGTAAAATTAAGCAATGCCACTCTCAGAATTAATTAACTACTGAATCTTAGTTCAAAACTGCAACACTTGTTAGGAATGGTACTATCCTGCTTTGTAGTTCTTTCTACATGTTTAACCAAGGTATTGTTAAGATAATGTCTCTGTTCAAATGAATCAGTTGCATTGTTTTAGGAATGGTACTTTTCTGCTTTGTCGTTCTTTATACATGTTGAAACAAGGCATTGTTAAGATAATGTCTCAGTCAATATGAATGAATCACACTGATGGAGAATTGCTACTCTCCTGCTTTGTTTCCCATTAAGATAAAGTAGATCAGTAGATGCTTTTCTTCTGGGAGTACAAGTCATCAACCGTTATTTCTCAGTAATTGTTTCCCTTATACCTATTGTTGCTTACAGGGATATCAAAATTAAAGCTCGGTTTTATTCCGACTTTGATTTTAGTTGAACTGCACAAAAGGAGCCAATGTGTCCAAGGCAAACTGCTGCATTACTGGGTCTAGTTGGTCGTTCCACTTTGCAGAAAGAAGCAGTCACTGTTTGCGCTACATTATAGAAGGAATGACCGAGAAGCTTTACAGAGTATTATTAGACACCGGTGACATGACTAGTCTGCAGAGACCATTGGCAATTTAACAACACGTGGAGTGCCCTGGGCAAAAAGTGCCCAAACAAGTACAAGAAGCTACGACAGGACTCCACGATCATAGGCATTACATATTTTGAATGGGAAAAGCTTTTCAAAGTTTAATCATTGATGTTAGCAAGAAGACGTTAGTTTAATATATTGGAATTGGAAAACCTTGTCAAAATTTGCTCATTGATGTTAGCCAGAAGACATGCATTTGATATTTTTGAGTGGGACGCCCTTGCTGTGAGCAGCGTCGAGTGTTTTTTCCTATTCCTGTGTTCAGTTTAGAAGTAAATAGTTACTCTGCTGAGATATTCCTATGTTAAGAGTTTGTTCTGAATATTGTCTATGTAATGCCAGGCCTTGTGTTTGATTGCAAAGTTGAGCTTGGAATGTTGTGGCATGCGGCATCACGAGCTGTTCACCGTGCCTCCTGAGAATAATGCTTCGTATTGTTTTGCATGTCGATCTAATGCCAGTGATTTGCTTGTTAAGAAGATCATCCTCTTCTGTTGTTTCCGTGCTTAAGAAGTTCATCGTCTGATGTTTCATTCATAGCCTATACGACAAGTCGGGTAGGTTAGACGTGAAACCATATGATCTTCCGACCAACTCATGATATTAGGCCGTGATTGGATCATCGTTTTCCAACCAAAACCGCTTGTAAAACTGACGCTTGTAAATTAAAGCAGATGGTCTCGGGCGAAGGCGCTTGGTTGGTCGATTTCGACTAGTAAAATATCGGAAGTACTTCACACACGATAAAAACGCTGAACGACACTCGGACGATTGCTAATCCAGCCGTTAGCTGCTGTTTCAGCCTTGCCCATGGATGGCATGATACGCACGTCATGCATGTATCGTCTGGTAATGTCGTCCATATAGCAGTGCTCGTAAAATATACACTGGTCTCTCAAATTACACGCGTAACCCGCCGGTTTTACTTACAGACCTCGGGCCCTCGGTTTCATTACGCCTGTATTTTACGCGTTGTTTCCGATGACGAGTAAATTACACTTGTATGTTAATACATGTTTGAAATAAACCAGAGCTCCCAAGCGCGGCCTTACCGTTTCATGCCGTCTCAGTTTGTCGAAGGTGCTCATAGGTGTCCGATGATCCTGGCATCCTGAATGAGCAGCGAGCGTTGTATCAGACCATCCGTAGGGCCCGCGAGGCCCTCTCCATTGTCCTTCGAGTTGTTGCGCTCGCCGTGGCGCCGAGCATTGTTAACATCGTCAACGAACATGAGGATTCGGGAGATGACTTTATTTTGACTGGATGACACTAGGGACCCACTAGGGCCATAGCTGTACGTACGCAAGTGCCTCCTTATTATGTACAACTATATTTTTTTTGCTTTCTCCTGGTTTCCTGACATCACGGCCCCACACCATTGTCAACCTATGTAGTCAATATAAACGAGATAATTGCACAAGGTGCGGCCGACAGCTGGGACCATGCAGCTCGAGCAGTATTTGTGTTTTTGAGGCGTGAGCACTGCAGAGTTTTTCTTGGCGATGATTTTGTTGCTGTTCAGAGGAGAGCAGGGTATTAAATGGGCGGGCTGTGGCCTCCGGCCTCCAGCTATGCTCGCCCCCCCCCCCCGCATCCACTCTTGGGGTGAGCTCGGCGCTGGCGGCAAGGAGGGGAACCATGGAGACAGGGTTCTCGCGGGGCCCCTCAAGGCCGACTGGACGCAGCCCCCATTCATCGAAGGGGGGCATCTACCCCGCGAACTCCACCCTATTTGAGCAGCAGTACAAAAGACAGCCCTCCTGGGCATATTGGCTGGCGAGGGGTCACCTGTCAGGACCTCGAGCACTGCTCTTCGCGCCTCGGGCGGAAGCCCCGACTCCTGAAGCCTCATGCGATCCTGGCCGCCGGACAGGGCCCACATCGGCCGGGAATGGTGCTGGAGTGGGGCGACGCGGCGTCGGAGGAACTCCTTCATCACCATGGGCGCAGTCACGCCGAGATCTTTCAGCATCTTCAACCGGAGCCAGACGAAGGCAAGGCGGGGGTCCACGAACTTCTCATGGCCCCAGCCGGAGCTGGGAACGGCGAGTGCCAAAGGGGGCGAGAGCAGGGGGCTGAGCACACCGACATCCACAAACACCCACCGTGACCAAAACTCGCTTGTGGATGGTGGAAGCTCAAAATCAATCCCCGAGCCGTCCGTCGCAGCCGCGGCCTGGAAGCTCAAGCATCCCGAGCACTGCCGAGGGCTAGCCAGGTGCAGCGAGAAGAAATGGCGCAATAGGGCCACGGAAGGGGGAATGCCCACCATGGCCTCGCAGACGAAAGCAAAAATGGCAAGGGCGACTGATTGGGGATCCAGGTGCAGCATATGGATCTGATAGTGGGAGAGCACGACGTTGAAGAAGGCGGAGAAGGGAGGAAACCAGGCCAGCCCACAGGGCATCGATGAAGAATTGGACCTCGGTGGCTGTCCTGTCAACGGAGGCGCCGGATGCAGGCCAGGCCACCATCCTCCCCCATTCATTGAAGTCAGCAGTGAGCGTAGGGCGCACCTTGTCCATGGCTTCCTGGTTGAGCACCAACGACCGGCCCACGACGGGTTCAACGGTCGGGGGTGGCCTGGCTGAAGACTAAGACTTCTTCTTCCCCTTCTCCGTCCGCTGGGGAGCCATGACAACAAGGAGGGCCGAGCTCAGGACAGATTGGAAGGAGAGGTTATTTCTTCGGAAAGGCAGGAGAGTTGTAGGGGCGCGTCACCGGCAATTGGGGAATAACTGTGTAAGTCACGGTGGCCGCCTAGCTGGGTGGATATCAAGGCTGCGTGGGGAAGCGGGACCACCCACGTCCCGTCAATCACCACGTGTCAACCGAGGCCGCAGGCTGTTAGGGCCCACGGCGCTCCGCACTTGCCCCTTGGCTTTGCCTTGAAGCCAAGTCCGAGCGCGCCTTGGGCCCCGGGGCTACTGTTGGCGTCCTGGGAACGGGGGTCCCCAGACTTGCCTGCCTGCGGCCCATGGCGTGGCTCCACTAGCGGCCATGTACGGCCCATCTTCACCAGCAAACACTCAAGACCCTCGCGAGGGGCGGAGACTCGCGAGGCGGACGACGCAAGACCTCCTCGGGGGCGGCCTCACCAGGCTGGCTCACGAGGGGCAGAGAGATCAAGGCAAGGGGCACCTCGCGAGGTTTCTGTGACGCAAGCCATGACGACCGGGGCCAGGCGGGCGCCAGCGCGCACAGTGTCCTTGTTTCCTCTTTGGTCCTAAAGAGGCAAGCGCATGCGAGGAGTCCCGAGGCATCAAGCAAAGGTTTCCATACCGGTGCAACAAGATCAGGACCAGCAGGACGGCAGGACGGAGATCACCGTGGAGCCCAAGACGGCGTCACCACCAGAACCTTTGGCAGGCGAAGACCACCTTTAGTCAGGATAACTTGTACTAGTTGTCTCCCTTCAAATTTGGCCGTTGTGGCATCCCTTCCCGCCAGCATTTGGGAAGAGGACCAGGGCCTCTATAAATAGGACTAGCCACAACAGTAGGAGGCAGCTGATCCGAGGCCATTCAGATCATCCTCATCCACGCAAACTTACCAAGCACAAGAGCACCTCTCCTCAGGAGGTTGTTCTTCCCTTGTAACTATTCTCCCTCAGCCCAAGAGGCAATCCACCACACCACACTGGAGTAGGGTATTATACCACATCGGTGGCCCGAACCAGTATAAATCTTGTGTCCCTTTGTTCTGCGACTTCGACGCGCGCAGTCTTGAGATCGCGGTGAGGGTGAGTGCTAGAGGGAGGAGAGATCTTCGTGCACACCGTAGTGTTCGAACATCAAGGGTTTTGCCAAAACCCGAAATCGGACATTTGGCGTGCCAGGTAGGGGTGCACCGAAGCCTCTCTTCCTTCAGTAGACCCACCAGCACTCTGCAGCGCCGATGTCCGGCGACCCGAGAGCCAACGCCGACCATTGGGCAGCTTGGCCAGCCCGGGCGGCGTCGTCCTCCCAAGAAGACCTCAACCCCGCGCTCTAGGCGGCACGTGCACCGCCAAACGCTGCGGGGCGCGGTCCGGCGCCGTCCACCCTTACTCCGCGGCGCGCGCGGGCCACCGCAAGGGCCTCGAGCTACGCTGTGGCGACGGCGCCGCACACCCGGTGGGAACAAGCGAACATGAGGGACGCACTCACAGTGGCGCGGGAGCTGCTGCGATGCCGACTGATGGAGAGTGGCCGAGATGTGCTGCTGGAGCGCGTTGCTTAGCTGTTGGACGCCGCAGCCAGGGCTACACCGCCTTTCTGCTCCTTGCTTATGCCTCAGGTCGCGGCCGGACCGCACGGTGGGCCTCGTCACGCCCGCGTGCTCCCGGGCGCACCAGGAGGTTTCGTTGGCGTCGACGCGACCAGTGGCGCCGGACACCCAACTGCACCTGTGCCTCCCCCGATGGGCGAAGTCGTGAGCGTTGCCACCCACGATCCCGGCAGGATGCCGCCCTACCATCCTCAGAGCGGCACGCTGGGACGGGCGATGTGGAGCGCGGGGCACTTCAGCGAGGTTTCCGGGGCGACGGCTCCGGAGGCCTATGTGCCCCGCATGATGGACCAGGAGTACACGCCGGAAGATGACCCCGGCATGTTCCTCGAGCCGGGTTGGGAAGAGGAGACGCTGGAAGTTGAGGCCTTCCAGGAGCTACCCAGGAACCTCGCTGACCACACCGGCGGCAACAGCTATAGGGTACCACTAATCTCTCACGAGTAGGCTTACGCTAAGCATGGGTCGCAAGTGAATCAGGTCACAACGGTGGACGATGGCCCCAGCACGGCAGCCCCCCTTCCACCAGGGGAATCGCACTGGGGCCTACGTGGGAGGAGCCAGGAGCAAAGGCCCCTCCCCGTGTCGCACGGAGCAAGGCGTCGCCCGGAGGTAGGTCCTTTGCCGGGGAGGCACTGGCGAGCCTTCCCCCGGCAGAGGGCCCCTGGTCGCCGAGGGCGCCGCTAGCATCCCCTTTGCCCCTTGGCATCGTCCTGGTTTCCGGACGCCCCAACGGTGGTCGAGGATGGCGCAGGGCGGGGCCCTCGTCTGGCGATATGACGCAAGGCTCACGCTTGTGAAGGTCTCCGCTCGTGACACTCTCACATAATAATGAGTGGGGCTGTACACGCCCCGGAGTCTCCGGAGTGCCTCCCTCGGGCCTCGGGGGCTCCCGCCCATGTCCTAGTGGAAGCACCATGCTCCGCGCTGGCCGTCAACACAGTCCCCCAATGACTATGCTCACAGCTAGTGAAAGCACTTAGCTTCGCGCTGGTGGGAAGACAGGAAGACTAGCTAGGTGCCGGACGCGGCCATTTGCTTTTGACCTCTTTTCTGTAGCTCAGATTTGCAGCCTTTGATCTTGAATTTGAAGTTGTATTTTCCATTGGCAATCGTGGGGGATCCTTTCTCATTTGTGTTGATTTCGTGAGTTTCTCGATTCACGTTTCGTTTGGGATTTGCGTTCGCTATCTCCCCCCTTCCGAGCACCTCGCGAGCGGGGGCTGGTAGCGGCGCACGCGCACTACGCGTGCACCTCGCCATTACTGGCGCTCGCTCCTCGCGAGGCCCTCTCGGGTGGACCGGCGGACCTCTCAGGAAGCCAAGACCTCGCAAGCTCGTGAGGGGCTCCCCTCAAAAGGAATGCACATCTGCAGACGCCAAATTAGCTCAAAGCCCGACCGGACCAAAGTAAGTCACGACAGTAAGTTACGGCGGCAAACCCGCAAGGGGCTCGCAAGCACACAAGAGCGTGTTTTTTTAACCTGGCCTAAGGAGTAAAATGGTAGTCTATTTTACATAAGGGGATCCCCCTTCCTGAAATGCTCTTACAATGTGAAGGGTCGGACCCAAGCTTTCGCGTGCAGGTTCAAAACTAAGGAGCGCGGGCTCAGTCGGACATGGCACACACCTCATCTCCCAAACCGCTCCCAGCTAGACTGCCGGCGCCATCGCCGACGCTATCTTCGCCGTCATTAACCACGGTGCCCTCGTCTGCCGCAACCACCACCGCGTCGTCGTCAGAAGCAAAGGCCCTAACCAGAGCGTCCACCTTGTCATCCACCCAGCGCGCTAGGTTCCCCCGCATGGCCTCAGGCACTTGGGCAATAGCGGTGTCAAAGTCAAAGTCAGGATTGGTGTTCAGGAGATGGCTGAAGACGCGGGAGAATGCACGCCCGAGAAGGCCTCGGCTCTTTTCGTCCACAAGCTCGCGAGAACTCCCAGCACGGCTCTCCAGGCGCGTCACAACATCAGTGAAGAAGCGTAGATGGCTGGCGTAATCCTCAGTGTGGGGATGAGGGACATGCTCATCGCAGATGGTACCAAGCGCCTGGTTGTCCTTCGTCCTGAGGTCCCGAAGCATGTGAGCATGCTCGCATAGTAGCGTCTGCCGGCGAAGTGCCTTCTCCCTGCTCTGCTGCGCGAAGGACTCGGCGCTGGTAACCCACTGTTGACGAGAGAGCAGCTCAGCACGGGCGGAGGCCAGCTCGGCCTGCACAGAGGTTAGGGCGGCCGAGGCGGCTTTCTCGCGCTGTTCCGCTTCAGCCAACGCTGACTTGAGGGCAGTGGTCCTACCCACGGCTTCGGCTTCCACGAGTGTCGGCTTTAGGTTGTACCTGCTAACAAGGACCGCGCGAGCCTCGGCCACCCGACGGTCGACCTCCTCCTGAGCCTTGGCCTCGCGCGCACTAACGACATCCTCTTCTTGGGCGACCTGGTGCTCCCTCGCCTCCAACCACTCGAGCTCGAGGCTGTGCTCCGTGGCCTCCAGCAGCAGTGCTTCCTCGCGCCTCAAGATCTCCTCCTCGTCGGACGGTGCGCCCTTCATCGATGCTAAGGCGGCTTTGCGCGCCTCCACCTGCTGCTCCAAGGGTGCGTTCAAGGCTTGGAGCTCCCGCCTGCGCTCCTCGGCAATCGCGCGGCGACAGTCTGCCTCCCTGGCCTCCTCCAAGGCTCGGGCGCTGGCCTCGCGCGAGGTTGCCAGGGATGCCTTGGCCTTCGCATTGGCGTGCTCACGCTGAAGGTTCCCGAGGTTGATAGCCACCTTCAGTTCATGCCACTCCTCCACCAGCCGGAGACCCTCGGCCTCAAGGCGCGTGTCAACACGAGTTCTCCGCCGAGCTGGCTCATCGCGCCCATTGCCTCCTGAAAGAGCTCGTGGCGGATGACACTCCGCTCGTGCGCAAACTTAAGCGTGTGACCGGGTCCGTCCCCCACAGCGGGGGTTGCCGACAGGATCCGAAGCAGCTCACCCCCTTTCAGCAGGGGGCTAGGGGCTGGCGCCTCACGGGTCGCCGACCGGGCTTCGGCAGGGGCCCGGATGGGTTGAGGCCCGTTGTTCGAGGAAGAAGCCAGGATTGAAGTCATCCAGCCGTCGTCCACAACCAGAGGAGGAGCCCTTGGCACACTTGCCGCACCCCAGGCGAGGCCACGAAGGAGAGACGGCAAAGGCGTGGGCTCGAGGCGCCAAGGTAACGTGTTTGCCTCTCCGGCCGACCTCGCGCCGGGTGCAGCGTGCTGGCTTGGGGCACTCAAGGCCAGTAGGGGATTCGAGGCAGGAGGAGGTTGCCTCCTGGGAGACTTCGCCGCCTTAGCAGAAGGGACCCTAAGGAGCCACAGTCAGGAGGGGAAGCATCACTCCAGAAATTACAAAGATAAGGTACTCACTCGTCTATGGAGATATACTTCCTCTGCTTCAACGGCCCGAAGGCATCACTACTGCAGCTTGGAGACCCTTTCCTCTTGTGGAGCGCATCGAAGTCCAGACGGAGCCGGCCGAAGCCTTGGACGCGGCAACCAGCACAGGGCGCGGCTGGTGAGGCGCCCGAGGAGACGACCTCGGGAGTGCAGGGCTGAGGGGATCCCTCGGGCTCCGCCTCGTGATGACCTGCTGAGACCTCGGAGGCTTCGGCCTCAGGAGCAATGGATCGCGTCGCCCCCTCAGCCGTCACCCCAGGGCAAGAGTTACGGGCTCCCGGGGATGGCACCTCGGGAGCCTCGAGCGATGTCGACGCCTCAGCACCCGCGCCTCCGGCCTCCAGCTGGGCTCCCCCCCCGCATCCACTCTTGGGGTGAGCTCGGCGCTGGCGGCAAGGAGGGGAACCATGGAGACAGGGTTCTCGCGGGGCCCCTCAAGGCCAACTGGACGCAGCCCCCATTCATCAAAGGGGGGCATCTGCCCCGCGAACTCCACCCTATTTGAGTAGCAGTACAAAAGACAGCCCTCCTGGGCATATCGGCTGGCGAGGGGTCACCCGTCAGGACCTCGAGCACTGCTCTTCGCGCCTCAGGCGGAAGCCCTGACTCCTGAAGCCTCATGCGATCCTGGCCGCCGGATAGGGCCCACATCGGCTGGGAATGGCGCTGGAGTGGGGCGACACGGCGTCGGAGGAACTCCTTCATCACCATGGGCGCAGTCACGCCGAGATCTTTCAGCATCTTCAACCGGAGCCAGACGAAGGCAAGGCGGGAGTCCGCGAGCTTCTCGTGGCCCCAGCCGGAGCTGGGAACGGCGGGCGCCAAATGGGGCGAGCAGGGGGCTGAGCACACCGACGTCCACAAACACCCACCGTGACCGAAACTCGCTTGTGGATGGTGGAAGCTCAAAATCAATCCCCGAGCCGTCCGTCGCAGCCGCGGCCTGGAAGCTCAAGCATCCCGAGCACTACCGAGGGCTAGCCAGGTGCAGCGAGAAGAAATGGTGCAATAGGGCCACAGAAGGGGGAATGCCCACCATGGCCTCGCAGACGAAAGCCAAAACGGCAAGGGCGACTGATTGGGGATCCAGGTGCAACATATGGATCTGATAGTGGGAGAGCACGGCGTTGAAGAAGGCGGAGAAGGGAGGAAACCAGGCCAGCCCACAGGCCGTCGATGAAGAATTGGACCTCGGTGGTTGTCCTATCAACGGAGGCGCGGGATGCGGGCCAGGCCACCATCCTCCCCCGTTCGTTTAAGTCAGCGGTGAGCGCAGGGCGCACCTTATCCATGGCTTCCTGGTTGAGCACCAACGACCGGCCCACGATGGGTTCAACGGCCGGGGGTGGCCCGGCTGAAGACTAAGACTTCTTCTTCCCCTTCTCCGTCCGCCGGGGTGCCATGACAACAAGGAGGGCCGAGCTCAGGACAGATTGGAAGGGAGGTTATTGTTTCGGAAAGGCAGGAGAGTTGTAGGGGCGCGTCACCGGCAATTGGGGAATAACTGTGTAAGTCACGGTGGCCACCTAGGTGGGTGGATATCAAGGCTGCGTGGGGAAGCGGGGCCACCCACGTCCCGTCAATCGCCATGTGTCAACCAAGGCCGCAGGCTGTTAGGGCCCACGGCGCTCCGCACTTGCCCCTTGGCTTCGCCTTGAAGCCAAGTCCGAGCGCGCCTTGGGCCCCAGGGCTACTGTTGGCGTCTTGGGAACGTGGGTCCCCAGACTTGCCTGCCTACGGCCCATGGCGTGGCTCCACCAGCGGCCCTGTACGGCCCATCTTCACCAGCAAACACTCAAGACCCTCACCAGGGGCGGAGACTCGCGAGGCGGACGACGCAAGACCTCCTCGGGGGCGGCCTCACCAGGCTGGCTCGTGAGGGGCAAAGAGATCAAGGCAAGGGGCACCCCGCGAGGTTTCTATGACGCAAGCCATGACGATCGGGGCCAGGCGGGCGCCAGCGCACAGTGTCCTTGTTTCCTCTTTGGTCCTAAAGAGGCAAGCGCAGGCGAGGAGTCCCGAGGCATCAAGCAGAGGTTTCCATATCGGTGCAACAAGATCAAGACCAGCAGGACGGCAGGACGGAGATCACCGTGGAGCCCAAGACGGCGTCACCACCAGAGCCTTTGGCAGGCGAAGACCACCTTTAGTCAGGATAACTTGTACTAGTTGTCTCCCTTCAAATTTGGCCGTTGTGGCATCCCTTCCCGCCAGCATTTGGGAAGAGGACCAGGGCCTCTATAAATAGGACTAGCCACCACAATAGGAGGCAACTGATCCGAGGCCATTCAGATCATCCTCATCCACGCAAACTTACCAAGCACAAGAGCACCTCTCCTCAGGAGGTTGTTCTTCCCTTGTAACTATTCTCCCTTAGCCCAATAGGAAATCCACCACACCACACTGGAGTAGGGTATTACACCACATCGGTGGCCCGAACCAGTATAAATCTTGTGTCCCTTTGTTCTGCGAGTTCAACGTGCGCAGCCTTGAGATCGCGGTGAGGGTGAGTGCTAGAGGGAGGAGAGATCTTCGTGCGCGCCCCAGTGTTCGAACCTCAAGGGTTTTGCCGAAACCTGAAATCCGACATTAGCAATAGCAACACTAGGTTCTACTTTAATTAGTTCAGCAGGTTTAGGTGCTCTAATATTACTTTTGCGTACCACAGTTGAATCCTTAGCATGTTCCTTTATCCTAACAGGGAAAGGTGGTTTTTCAATATAAGTAGTAGGCACAACTGGATCAACATTGTAAATAATAGTTTCATCCTTAGCTATGTCGGGTTCTTTAATTTCTTCTTTGATAGGTGGGTGATATTTAAACCACTTCTCCTTAGGGAGATCAACATGAGTAGCAAATGATTCACAAAAGGAGGCTACTATCTCAGAGTCAAGTCCATATTTAGTGCTAAACTTGCGAAAAGCATCGGCATTCATAAAAGATTTAACACAATAAAATTCAAGCTTAATACCTTCATCGAGTTCCCAATCTTCAAAGTTGCATTTAATTCTTTCTAAAAGATCCCACCTGAATTCAATAGTCTTCTTCATAAAAGAATCAGTACAAGAAGTATCGAGCATGGATCGATCATCATGAGAAAGCCGAGCATAAAATTTTTGAATAATAATTTCTCTTGAGAGCTCATGATTGGGGTATGAATATAATATTGACTTAAGCCTCCCCCAAGATAGAGCGATACTTTCTCCTCCACGAGGCCAAAAATTATATATATAATTCCGATCATGATGAACTAGATGCATATATAGGATACTTTTTTTTGGTGAAATTCCAATTTCAATCGATTCCAATTCCAAGATCCAATATCATCGCATAGCCTATACCATGCCAATGCTTTTTCCCTTCAAAGATAAAGGGAAAACCTTCTTCTTAGCTTCATCTTCGGGCAAACCTGCAAGCTTAAATAATCCACAAATTTCATCCACATATATCAAGTGCATATCAGGATGTTCAGTTCCATCTCCTACATAAGGATTAGCTAGCAGTTGTTCTATCATACCCGAAGGAATTTCATAACCAATATTTTCAGTAGGTGCAGTAGGTTGAGGGATAGCTAATTATGGTTCCGGTCGAGGTGAAGATACCTCGAGTAAATCCCTCAAAGGATGATTCTCCATAGTAACAAGTGACAATAAATTTCAGCACTAGTAATAATTTTCCCTTACCAATTTTCACTTACCAAGAGCGCTTCACTCCCTGGCAACAGCGCCAGAAAAGAGCCTTGATGACCCACAAGTATAGGGGATCAATTGTAGTCCTTTCGATAAGTAAGAGTGTCGAACCCAACGAGGAGCAGAAGGAAATGACAAGTGGTTCTCAGCAAGGTATTTTTCTGCAAGCACTGAAATAGTTGGTAACAGATAGTTTGATAGCAAGATAAATTGTAATGAGCAAGTAACGGTAACGGTAAATAATGTGCAGCAAGGTAGCCCAATCCTTTTTGTAGCAAGGGACAGGCCAAAACGGTCTCTTATGATAAGCAAAGCGTTTCTTGAGGACACACGGGAATTTCACCATATCACTTTCATCATGTTGGTTTGATTCGTATTTGCTACTTTGATAATTTGATATGTGGGTGGACCAGTGCTTAGGTGCTATTCTTACTTGAACAAACCTCCTACTTATGATTAACCCCCTCGCAAGCATCTGCCACTACGAGAAAAGTATTAAGATAAAATCTAACCATAGCATTAAACTTTTGGATCCAAATCAGTGCCTTATGAAGTAGCGTATAAACTAGGGTTTAAGCTTCTGTCACTCTAGAAACCCATCATCTAATAACTACTCCACAATGCATTCCCTTAGGCAAAAATATGGTGAAGTGCCATGTAGTCGACGTTCACATGACGCCACTAAGGGAATCACAACATACATACACTACAAAAAAATACACTTCCGTGATGATACGTGTCTGTCACAGTAGGTCATGTTTTCTGTCATGCATGTACATCCATGATGATTTTATGACATAATCAAGATAGTCATACCTGTGTTGTCATAGAAGTGTTCCATGACAATACGAAAATTATCATCATGGAAGTGTCCACTTCCATGACGATAAATGGCGCGTCATGGAAGTGCTTTCGTCAAGGGTAATCAACACGTGGCATCCACCATAACGGGTCGCCGTTAAGCTATCGGGTTCCGGTTTGGATCCGATAACCCGTTAACAGCTGGGACCAATGAGGATTTCCCACGTGTAAAATTATCATTGGCTATAGCAACCACGTGTCAGCACCGGGAAAGGACAGATGTCAACCGCCCAATGGACAGGAGGCGCCTATGATACGTCGACATGTGGCAAGGTCCAACAGCAGCCCATTTAGGTTAAAAAGGCTGGCCCAGTAAAAATTAGCGAGCTGGCCCATTAACAGCCAGCTTGCAGACCGCCCATTCGCAGTTAAGGCCTGTACGACTAGTGTCAAATCGGCCTATCAACGGCCCGTTCTAGACTTGTCATCATCATGGCCAATGGTCACTTCTGGCCCGTTAACAGTCAGCTAAGTATTTGGGCCGAATTACGGCCCGGTGTGTTTCCGGCCTGTTAAAGGTCCTGCTTCATTTGGGCCCATTTATTTGCCATTGAAACTTTCGTCCCATAAACGACCGTGAAGGATTTGGGTCATATTCGGTCATGTCTGACATTCGGCCTGTTAGAGGCCCACTATAGATTTGGGCCACTTCCAGCCTGTTGTGATTTTTGGCCTGTTAACGTCGGACGAAATCCATGGGCCATATGTGGCCCAATGTCACATCGGGCCTATTAACGGCCCATATAAAACTGATACTAATCAAGCCCGGCCGAACTTCCAGCCTGGTAAAGGCCCGTGTAGTAGGTCGGTGCATTCACGGCCCGTCTGAATTTCAGCCTGTGAACGATCTGCATTGTAAATGGGCCACCACGAGCTGAGATACATTTCGTCCTGCTAATGACCAGTGGGTTATTTGGCACAATCAGGGCCCAATCTCACTTTCGGCCTATTAAAGGCCCATGTTATTTATGGGCTCGAGAAATTTAGACATGTTAACGGCCTATTGTTACTGAGGGCCCAAATTATGTTTAGGCGTGTTAAAGGCCCATTGTGGGCACAGGCGTACAAAAAATAAGAAAGCTTATGCTGGTTTAGGCCCAGATATTTTTAGTGGGCTACATGCAACTTACGACCCATAATCGTTTTTAGCCCAATTGGAATTGTGGGCCCGACAAATGTTGGCACGTTGGGCTCCTACGGAGCTTTCAGCCGAATACATTACTAAGATAAACCTACACTATACGAAAATAGCGTCGTAATTTCTACAGCCTTCGGCAGCACGATAAATGTTGTATCACAACAAAATAAATTCCAACCATACAACAAAAGTCCTGTTGGCATAAAGTTTACAGTCCTTGCAGATAAAAGCACCATCAGATGTATAGAAGCATATATCATTTGACCTGAGTGCTATTGTTTCAGGTTGTAGAATCTGATGGAGCAGCATGATCTTCCCCCTTTTCTGCCATTGCTCTTGAACAACGAAGCAAATGTCTGATAGTCTCGTTTCAAAACCATTCATATCTTGACGACATCTGTCAACCACTATTCTTGTTTCTAAAATGAGCTCCATTAGGGATTGGACTTGTGTCTAGAGCATAGATATATCACTCTGTCTAGCCGGAAGATTTTGTTCAGTAGGCGATTTGGACGAGCTTACCTTGACAACCAACCCAGAATTACGCAGGAAGGTGCTTTTTGCAAGAGATGACATTGTGCATGTGGTAGCCTCGTCACCTTCAGGTGATTGTGGATGTTCAATCGTTTGTTCCATAGCTTGCTGAAAGTTTGAACTTGCAGATTAGTGTACTAGATAAGTTACTAATGAGACAAAAACAAACAAAGTAGGTTTCACGTTTATACATAACTTATTTTGGTGAACTATTGTAATACATTAGCATGTATTGTAGTGCTAACTACATAATAAAAGCACTTTCGTAACATATGTCCATGTAGCATGCCTACTGTATTGTATATTTCCTCACATTCGTTGACATCTAAGGCTAAAGAGACATGGTTTAAAGTAGGATGAACATAGTATGACATCATTCATATCATGGGCAAACAGATATCAAACAAACAGGCTATTGTATCATTGTGTGGGCACGTGAACATCACAACTAGATTACAGATCAAGACCAAAAGAATATCCTTCCTCTCTTTTAAACCGTGTAAGGTGAAATGATACGTTAAGACAACTGTGTATAAAAGTGAACAGAGTAACTGACATTGGCTGCAAACCAAGCAGTTAAATGAACACGTCAGACTAACAAGCAGTTCAAAGGAAGGAGGAGTAAGGACTTACACCAGTGGCTTGAACTAGTGCACTCATGCCCTTCATCTTGCTGGTGTGGAAATCCTTGAAGATTTGCACTGCATTCAGTTCAGGTTCTTTTTGGTCCGCACGGGCTTTCCTCTGTATTTGGAACAAGTCAATATAGATACGATAATATGGCACAGAAAAAAGAAGGAACTAGCAGGTATTTACAAGAGCCTCGCAGTGTGCAATATAGCTACAAGATCATGTTGTCTGTTGGAATTTCACTTTAGAACGGTTGGTCTTGTTCTTCAAATAGTTAGCCTAGAACAGGATACACTAGTAAGGCACATACATAAATACAAGTTCTATATGTGATCTGATCAAATACATATACCCTACCTGATATTTGGATCAGACCAATGTTTAACAAGGGTTGTCTAGTCTTCATCTGTAATATATTCCACTGGAGATGTTTGGGCGATTTCATTGTTAGCCTTGCCTTCAAAGTGAGTTTTTCTAAGGTGATACCGATACTGTCGCAGAGCAGACTGAAAAACATGAGTGCATGCTTGTTTAGTTGCATAATCTTTCGGATCCAACTTGAACCTCATCTGTTGAAAAAAGAATGTGAGTCTTATTAGGAGGAAGCTAGAAAGTATGGGATAGAGCAATACAATATTACAAATTGCGATGAATAACATTACTTATGGATAAATGGTAAAGGAAGGTGTTAAACTGGGTATCGTCTTTCTCACTCCTGTACTGGATCCACGTTGGGAGGATACGTGCATGACACCTAACAGCAATGGCTGCCTCTCATACTAACTTGGGTGACTCTGTAGCATCATGTGACCTTTTTAAACCAGCCTCAAAATGGATCTCCATTCTTCCTCCTTTAGATTTCATTAATCTGTCAAGAATTATCCCTGATGTTTGTTTCCGCTTGCGCCGTGGTGCTAGTTCAACAACAAATATGGAAAGTGTTAGTGCACATCAAACTGTGAGAGTACAAATAAAGGAGCATGCAACTGCAACTTGACTCGGTCAGGTACCGTCTTGGTGTTGATGCTCATGAGGTTCATCTGATCTTGCCAAGTCCTGTTGTGTCAGTAGTGCTTTGGAAGTAGTGTTAGGTGTGAAGGCAGCTTGGGAACAGGCCAGTTGCGGAGCACCCGAACGAGTAACTCGTTGAGATGCCGATACAGTTTAAGGAGATCCTGTAGCTGGTGGAGCAGGTGATACTCTGTTTGTAGATTTAGCCGATGGACTTGGACCTTCTACTGCACTATAAGTACCAGGAAAATCTCGAGGGCAGATCCTTTTCCGTTGCAACCCGACGAGTAACACCATTCCCTACTATATTATTTTCCTTGCTCTTTTTTGACTTTGCCATGTCAAGCCGTACCCACAACACAAAAGAATAAAATCACTCTTCAGAACTCATTGATGCATGATACAGAAAAGCAATACTTTGATGTAAGACAACCGTATGAGGATGGAATATGTAAGAAAAACAGGACAGCGTGACATATTTGAAGGAAATATGCCATAGAGGCAATAATAAAGTTATTATTTATTTCCTTATTTCATGATAAATGTTTATTATTCATGTTAGAATTGTATTAACCGGAAACTTAGTACATGTGTGAATACATAGACAAAACAAAGTGTCCCTAGTATGCCTCTACTTGACTAGCTCGTTTATCAAAGATGGTTATGTTTCCTAACCATAGACATGTGTTGTCATTTGATGAACGGGATCACATCATTAGGAGAATGATGTGATGGACAAGACCCATTCGTTAGCTTAGCATTATGATCGTTACAGTTTCATTGTTACTGCTTTCTTCATGACTTATACATGTTCCTCAGACTATGAGATTATGCAACTCCCGAATACAGGAGGAACACCTTGTGTGCTATCAAACGTCACAACATAACTGGTGATTATAAAGATGCTCTGCAGGTGTCTCCGATGGTGTTTGTTGAGTGGGCATAGATCGAGATTAGGATTTGTCACTCCGTGTATCGGAGAGGTATCTATGGGCCCTCTCAGTAATGCACATCACTATAAGCCTTGCAAGCATTGTGACTAATGAGTTAGTTGCGGGATGATGCATTACGGAACGAGTAAAGAGACTTGCCGGTAACGAGATTGAACTAGGTATGAGGATACCGACGATCGAATCTCGGGCAAGTAACATACCGATGACAAAGGGAACAACGTATGTTGTTATGTGGTTTGACCGATAAAGATCTTTGTAGAATATGTAGGAGCCAATATGAGCATCCAGGTTCCGCTATTGGTTATTGACCGGAGACGTGTCTTGGTCATGTCTACATAGTTCTCGAACCCGTAGGGTCCGCACACTCAACGTTCGGTGACGATTTGTATTATGAGTTATATAAGTTGATGACCGAAGTTTGTTCGGAGTCCCGGATGAGATCGGGACATGACGAGGAGTCTCGAAATGTTCGAGACATAAAGATCGATATATTGGAAGGCTATATTCAGACATCGGAAAGGTTCTGAGTGGTTCGGGTATTTATTAGAGTACGGGAGAGTTACGGGAATTCGCCGGGGAGTATATGGGCCTTATTGGGCTTTAGGGGAGAGAGAGGGGCTTCCTAGGGCAGGCCGCGCGCCCCCCAAGTCCTAGTCCGAATTGGACTAGGGGGAGGGCGGCGCCCCCTCCTTCCTTCTCTTCTCTCTTCCCCTTCCTTCTCTCCTACTCCTACTACTTGGAAGGGGGGAATCCTACTCCCGGTGGGAGTAGGACTCCCCAGGGCGTGCCATAGTAGAGGGCCGGCCCTCCCCCTCCTCCACTCCTTTATATACGGGGGAGGGGGGCACCCCATAGACACACAAGTTGATCATTGATCTCTTAGCCGTGTGCGGTGCCCCCCTCCACCATAATCCACCTCGATCATATCGTCTTAGTGCTTAGGCGAAGCCCTGCGCCGGTAGCTTCATCATCACCGTCATCACGCCGTCGTGCTGACGGAGCTCTTCCCCGACACTCTGCTGGATCGTGAGTTCGTGGGACGTCGCCGAGCCGAACGTGTGCAGATCGCGGAGGGGCCGTACCTTCGGTGCTAGGATCGGTCGATCAAGAAGATGTACGACTACATCAACCGCGTTGTCATAACGCTTCTGCTTACAGTCTACAAGGGTACGTAGACAACACTCTCCCCTCTCGTTGCTATGCATCACCATGATCTTGCGTGTGCGTAGGAAATTTTTGAAATTACTATGTTCCCCAACAGTGGCATCCAAGCCAGGTTTATGCGTAGATGTTATATGCATGAGTAGAACACAAGTGAGTTGTGGGCAATAGAAGTCATACTGCTTACCAGCATGTCATACTTTGATTCGGCGGTATTGTTGGATGAAGCGGCCCGGACCGACATTACGCGTACGCTTACACGAGACTAGTTCTACCGCGTGCTTCGCACACAGGTGGCTGGCGGGTGTCAGTTTCTCCAACTTTAGTTGAATCGAGCGTGGCAACGCCCGGTCCTTGTGAAGGTTAAAACATCACATACTTGACGAAATATCGTTGTGGTTTTCATGCGTAGGTAAGAACGGTTCTCGCTCAGCCCGTAGCAGCCACGTAAAACTTGCAACAACAAAGTAGAGGATGTCTAACTTGTTTTTGCCGGGCATGTTGTGATGTGATATGGTCAAGACATGATGCTAAATTTTATTGTATGAGATGATCATGTTTTGTAACAGAGTTATTGGCAACTGGCAGGAGCCATATGGTTGTCGCTTTATTGTATGAAATGCAATCGCCATGTAATTGCTTTACTTTATCACTAAGCGGTAGCGATAGTCGTAGAAGCAATAGTTGGCGAGACGACAACGATGCTACGATAGAGATCAAGGTGTCGCCCGGTGACGATGGTGATCATGACAGTGCTTTGGAGATGGAGATCAAAGGCACAAGATGATGATGGGCATATCATATCACTTATATTGATTGCATGTGATGTTTATCTTTTATGCATCTTATTCTGCTTTGATTGATGGTAGCATTATAAGATGATCTCACTAAATTTCAAGGTACAAGTGTTCTCCCTGAGTATGCACTGTTGCCAAAGTTCGTCGTGCCGAGACACCACATGATGATCGGGTGTGATAAGCTCTACGTTCATATACAACGGGTGCAAGCCAGTTTTGCACACGCAGAATACTCGGGTTAAACTTGACGAGCCTAGCATATGCAGATATGGCCTTGGAACACTGAGACCGAAAGGTCGAGCGTGAGTCATATAGTAGATATGATCAACATAGTGATGTTCACCATTGAAAACTACTCCATATCACGTGATGATCGGACATGGTTTAGTTGATATGGATCACGTGATCAGTTAGATGATCAGAGGGATGTCTATCTATGTGGGGGTTCTTAAGTAATATGATTTATTGAACTTTAAATTTATCATGAACTTAGTCCTGGTAGTATTAGCATATCTATGTTGTAGATCAATTGCTCGCGTTTAGCTCCCCTGTTTTATTTTTGATATGTTCCTAGAGAAAACTAAGTTGAAAGATGTTACTAGCAATGATGCGGATTGGATTTGTGATCTGAGGATTATCCTCATTGCTGCACAGAAGAATTATGTCCTTGATGCACCGCTAGGTGACAAACCGATTGCAGGAGCAAATGCAGACGTTATGAACGTTTGGCAAGCTCGATATGATGACTACTTGATAGTTTAGTGCAACATGCTTTACAGCTTAGAATCGGGGCTTCAAAGACGTTTTTTTTAAACACCACAGAGCATATGAGATGTTCCAAGAGTTGAAATTAGTATTTCAGACTCATGCCCATGTCGAAAGGTATGAGACCTTTGACAATACTTTGCCTACAAGATGGAGGAGAATAGCTCAACCAGTGAGCATGTGCTCAGATTGTCTGGGTACTACAATTTCTTGAATCAAGTGGGACTTAATCTTCCAGATAAGATAGTAATTGACAAAGTTCTCTAGTCACTATCACAAGTTACTAGAACTTCGTGATGAACTATAATATGCAAGGGATAACGAAAACAATTCCCAAGCTCTTCGCGATGCTAAAATCGGCGAAGGTAGAAATCAAGAAAAGCATCAAGTGTTGATGGTTAACAAGACCACTAGTTTCAAGAAAGGGCATAGGGATAGAAAGGGAACTTCAAGAAGAATGACAAACAATTTGTCACTCCTGTGAAGAAGCCCAAAGCTAGACCCAAGCCTGAAACTGAGTGCTTCTACTGCAAAGGAAATGGTCACTAGAAGTGGAACTGCCCTAGATACTTGGCGGATAAGAAGGATGGCATAGTGAACAAAGGTATATTGGATATACATGTTATTGATGTGTACTTTACTAGTGTTTATAGCAACCCCTCGGTATTTGATACTGGCTCAGTTGCTAAGATTAGTAACTCGAAACGGGAGTTGCAGAATGAACAGAGACTAGTTAAGGGTGAAGTGATGATGTGTGTTGGAAGTGGTTCCAAGATTGATATGATCATCATCGCACACTCCCTATACTTTCGGGATTCGTGTTGAACCTAAATAAATGTTATTTGGTGTTTGCGTTGAGCATGAGTATGATTTGATCATGTTTATTGCAATACGGTTATTCATTTAAGGTTAGAGAATAATTGTTGTTCAGTTTACATGAATAAAACCTTCGATGGTCATACACCAAATGAAAATAGTTTGTTGGATCTCGATCGTAGTGATACACATATTCATAATATTGAAGCCAAAAGATGCAAAGTTAATAATGATAGTGCAACTTATTTGTGGCACTGCCATTTAGGTCGTATTGGTGTAAAGCGCATGAAGAAACTCCATGCTGGTGGGCTTTTGGAATCACTTGATTATGAATCACTTGATGCTTGCGAACCATGCCTCATGGGCAAGACGACTAAGACTCTGTTCTACGGAACAATGGAGCGAGCAACTGACTTATTGGAAATAATACATACTGATGTATGCGGTCCGATGAGTGTTGAGGCTCGCGGTGGGTATCGTTATTTTCTGACCTTCACAGATGATTTGAGCAGATATGGGTATATCTACTTGATGAAACATAAGTTTGAAACATTTGAAAAGTTCAAAGAATTTCAGAGTGAAGTGGAAAATCATCGTGACAAGAAAATAAAGTTTCTACGATCTGATCGCAGAGACGAATATTTGATTTACGAGTTTGGTCTTCAATTAAAACAATGGGGAATGGTTTCACAAATTCGTGCCACCTGGAACACCACAGCATAATGGTGCGTCCGAACGTCATAATCGTACTTTATTGGATATAGTGCAATCTATGATGTTTCTTACCGATTTACCACTATCATTTTGGGGTTATGCATTAGAGACAACTGCATTCACATTAAAAAGGGCACCATCTAAATCTGTTGAGATGACACCGTATGAACTGTGGTTTAGCAAGAAACCTAAGCTGTCGTTTCTTAAAGTTTAGGGTTGCGATGCTTATGTGAAAAAGTTTCAACCTGATAAGCTCGAACCCAAATCGGAGAACTGCGTCTTCATAGGATACCCAAAAGAAAATGTTGGGTATACCTTCTATCACAGATCCGAAGGCAAGATCTTTGTTGCTAAGAATGGATTATTTCTAGAGAAGGAGTTTCTCTCAAAAGAAGTGAGTGGGAGGAAAGTAGAACTTGATGAGGTAAATGTACCTGCTCCCTTATTGGAAAGTAGTTCATCACAGAAATCTGTTCCTGTGACTCCTACACCAATTAGTGAGGAAGCTAATGATAATGATCATGTAACTTCAGATCAAGTTACTACCGAACCTCGTAGGTCAACCAGAGTAAGGTCTGCACCAGAGTGGTATGGTAATCCTATTCTGGAAATCATGTTACTAGACCATGACAAACCTACGAACTATGAGGAAGCGATGATGAGCCCAGATTCCGCAAAATGGCTTGAGGCCATGAAATCTGAGATGGGATCCATGTATAAGAACAAAGTATGGACTTTGGTTGAATTGCCCGACGATTGGCAAGCAATAGAAAATAAATGGATCTTCAAGAGGAAGACGGACGTTGATAGTAGTGTTACTATCTACAAAGCTAGACTTGTCAAAAAAGGTTTTTGACGAAGTCCAAGGTGTTGACTATGATGAGATTTTCTCACTCTTAGCGATGCTTAAGTCTGTCCGAATCATGTTAGCAAATTGCCACATTTTATGAAATCTGGCAAATGGATGTCAAAACTACATTCCTTAATGGATTTCTTAAAGAAGAGTTGTATATGATGCAACCAGAAGGTTTTGTCGATCCTAAAGGTGCTAACAAAATGTGCAAGCTCTAGCGATCCATCAATGGACTGGTGCAAAGCATCTCAGAGTTGGAATATACGCTTTGATGAGTTGATCAAAGCATATAGTTTTATACAGACTTGCGATGAAGCCTGTATTTACAAGAAAGTGAGTGCGAGCACTACAACCTTTCTGATAAGTATATGTGAATGACATATTGTTGATCGAAAATGATGTAGATTTTTCTGGAAGCATAAAAGGAGTGTTTGAAAGGAGTTTTTCAAAGAAAGACCTCGATGAAGCTGCATACATATTGAGCATCAAGATCTATAGAGATAGATCAAGACGCTTGATAAGTTTTTTCAATGAGTACATACCTTGACAAATTTTTGAAGTAGTTCAAAATGGAACAGTCAAAGAAGGATTTCTTGCCTATATTGCAAGGTGTGAAGTTGAGTACGACTCAAAGCCCGACCACGGCAGAAGATAGAAAGAGAATGAAAGTCATTCCCTATGCCTCAGCCATAGGTTCTATAAAGTATGCCATGTTGTGTACCAGATCTATTGTATACCCTACACTGAGTTTGGCAAGGGAGTACAATAGTGATCTAGGAGTAGATCACTGGGCAGCGGTCAAAATTATCCTTAGTGGAATAAGGATATGTTTCTTGATTATGGAGGTGACAAAAGGTTCGTCGTAAAGGGTTACGTCGATGCAAGTTTTGACACTGATCCAGATGACTCTAAGTCTCAATCTGGATACATATTGAAAGTGGGAGCAATTAGCTAGAGTAGCTCCGTGCAGAGCATTGTTGACATAGAAATTTGCAAAATACATACGGATCTGAATATGGCAGACCCGTTGACTAAACTTCTCTCACAAGCAAAACATGATCACACCTTAGTACTATTTGGGTGTTAATCACATGGCGATGTGAACTAAGATTACTGACTCTAGTAAACCCTTTGAGTGTTGGTCACATGGCGATGTGAACTATGGGTGTTAATCACATGGTGATGTGAACTATTGGTGTTAAATCACATGGCGATGTGAACTAGATTATTGACTCTAGTGCAAGTGGGAGACTGAAGGAAATATGCCCTAAAGGCAATAATAAAGTTATTATTTATTTCCTTATTTCATGATAAATGTTTAATATTCATGCTAGAATTGTATTAACCGGAAACGTAGTACATGTGTGAATACATAGACAAAACAAAGTGTCCCTAGTATGCCTATACTTGACTAGCTTGTTTATCAAAGATGGTTATGTTTCCTAACCATAGACATGTGTTGTCATTTTATGAACAGGATCACATCATTAGGAGAATGATGTGATGGACAAGACCCATTCGTTAGCTTAGCATTATGATCGTTACAGTTTCATTGCTACTGCTTTCCTCATGACCTATACATGTTCCTCGGACTATGAGATTATGCAACTCCCGAATACCGGAGGAACACCTTGTGTGCTATCACGTCACAACGTAACTGGGTGATTATAAAGATGCTCTGCAGGTGTCTCCGATGGTGCTTGTTGAGTGGGCATAGATCGAGATTAGGATTTGTCACTCCGTGTATCGGAGAGGTATCTTTGGGCCCTCTCGGTAATGCACATCACTATAAGCCTTGCAAGCATTGTGACTAATGAGTTAGTTGCGGGATGATGCATTACGGAACGAGTAAAGAGACTTGCCGGTAACGAGATTGAACTAGGTATGAGGATACCGACGATCGAATCTCGGGCAAGTAACATACCGATGACAAAGGGAACAACGTATGTTGTTATGCGGTTTGACCGATAAAGATCTTTGTAGAATATGTAGGAGCCAATATGAGCATCCAGGTTCCGCTATTGGTTATTGACCGGAGACGTGTCTCGGTCATGTCTACATAGTTCTCGAACCCGTAGGGTCCGCACGCTTAACGTTCAGTGATGATTTGTATTATGAGTTATGTAATTTGATGACCGAAGTTTGTTTGTAGTCCCGGATGAGATCCGGGACATGACGAGGAGTCTCGAAATGTTCGAGACATAAAGATCGATATATTGGAAGGCTATATTCGGACATCGGGAAGGTTCTGAGTGGTTCGGGTATTTATCGGAGTACCGGAGAGTTACGGGAATTCGCCGGGGAGTATATGGGCCTTATTGGGCTTTAGGGGAGAGAGAGAGGGGCTGCCTAGGGCAGGCCACGCGCCCTCCCAAGGCCTAGTCCGAATTGGACTAGGGGGAGGGGCGGCGTTCCCTCCTTCCTTCTCTTCTCTCTTCCCCTTCTTTCTCTCCTACTCCTACTACTTCGAAGGGGGGAATCCTACTCCCGGTGGGAGTAGGACTCCCCAGGGCGCGCCATAGTAGAGGGCCGGCCCTCCCCCTCCTCCACTCCTTTATATACGGGGGAGGGGGCACCCCATAGACACACAAGTTGATCATTGATCTCTTAGCCGTGTGCGGTGCCCCCGTCCACCATAATCCACCTCGGTCATATCGTCGTAGTGCTTAGGCGAAGCCCTGCGCCGGTAGTTTCATCATCACCATCATCACGCCGTCGTGCTGACGAAGCTCTTCCCCGACACTTTGCTGGATCGTGAGTTCGTGGGACATCATCGAGCCGAACGTGTGCAGATCGCGGAGGTGTCGTACCTTCGGTGCTAGGATCGGTCGATCGGGAAGACGTACGACTATATCAACCGCATTGTCATAACGCTTCCGCTTACGGTCTACGAGGGTACATAGACAACACTCTCCCCTCTCGTTGCTATGCGTCACCAACAATATTTTTTTAAATTACTATGTTCCCCAACAATATTCACATCTACGATGTGTAAACTAAGCAGAAGATTTTCAAGAAAATAGAAGTAATGCAAGCTAGACACTATATGAAAGATGCAACCAATATCACTCTGCCAAGTTAAAAGTGTCTTGTCATAAGTGGCATTTCAAAAAATTAGAAGCAGTACAACCTATAAATCAATGCAAGATGCAACCAGTATCAAACTGCCATGTTAAAAGCGTCCAATCAGGAGTATTGATGCGGGATACACAACATTAGTACTTTGATGTATGAACATGGTATGATAGATAGATGCAGTGTATTCTAGACACAAAAAGGCATGTCATATGTACATATATAACGTATAAACTCAGCAGGTGCAATTTAATCAAAATAGAAGAAATATAGGCTAGACAACATATGCAACACGAAACCAATTATCACACTGTCAACTTAGAACAAGCACCTGCGATGGTGGAGTAGGGGAGATGAACTCATCATGTAGATTTGGGACTTCAACTGCATTAGCAGTAGCAGTGGCAAATCTAGAGAGTCTTCGTTTGTGTCGGTCCAGAGGACTACCAACATCCCCTAACTTACTCTTTTCCTTCCTCTTTTATGATAGTGCCTTCTGAAGTCAAAACCATAAGAAGATGAATACAATTAGCTCTGCATAACTGGTTGATGCATGATACAAACGAACACTAATTTGATGTAAGGCAAACGCATCATAGTAGGATGGAATATATACAAAAAAAGACAACATTGCATATTCACACGTACGATAGGAGGATGGAATATGTATGAAAAACAGTAAGCAGAAGGCATTTCAATAAAATTAGAAGAAATTAAAGCTAGGCACCATATGAACATGCAACTAATATCACTCTACCAGGTAAAAAGTGTCTTGTCGTAAGTGCCATTTCATGAAATTAGAAGCAGTACAAGCTAGAAGACAATGCAAGATGCAACCTACATCACACTCCCAAGTTAAATGTGTCTTATGGGTAAGTGATTGTTGCAGGTATAAGTTGTAAGCTACGCAGATGCAATTCAACGAAATAAGAAGCAATACAAACTAGACATCATACGAAACACGCAACCACATATAATAGTTCCAAGTTAGAGAAAGCACCTATGATGGTGGAGTAGGGGAGATGTGCTCATCATCTACACAGCTACGTTGATTGTCCAGCCTTGTGTTGTCTTGCGAATATTGTTGGGAGGATGGTGGAGTAGAATCTGTAGAGACCCTGTGTTTGAGTTGCTCCGAAGGACCACCAGCATCCACTGCCTTACTAATTTCCTTCAGCTGTATTGATTTTGCATTGTGAAGTCAAACCGATAAGAAAAATGAATAAAATTCGCTCTTCAGAACTCATTCATGCATGATACTGACGAATACTACTCAGATGAAAGGCAAACACATGATACGAGGGTGGAATATGTATGAAAAACAGGATGGCATGACATATTCACACCTTGATGTGGTAACTAAGCATAAGGCATTTCAACAAATTTGAAGCACTGCAAGCTAGACAATATATGAAAGATGCAACCAATATCACTCTGCCAAGTTCAAATTGTCTGGCACTTCAACAAATTAGAAGCAGTACATGCTAGAAATCATATGCAAGACGCAACCAATATCATAGTGGCGACTTAAAGGTGCCTCATCATAAGTGACTGATGCAGGATAATACACAAGAACAGTAGTATGATGTAAGAACATGGTGTGATCAGATATATTATGTTCTAGAAACAGGAACACGTGTCATATTCACAGGCATGGTGTGTAAAGTAAGCAGATGCAATTCAACAAAGTTAGAAGCAATACAAGCTAGACATCATACGCAACATGCAACCACATATAATAGTGCGAAGTTAGAGCAAACACATGTGATGGTGGAGTAGGGGAGATGTGCTCATCATCTACACAGCTACATTGACTGTCTAGCCTTTCGTTGTCTTGCGAATCTTGTTGGGAGGATGGCGGAGTAGAATCTGTAGAGACTCTCCGTTTTAGTTGCTCGGAAGGACCACCATCATCCAATGCGTTACCAATTTCCTTCCGCTTTATTGATTTTCCATTCTGAGGTCAAACCGACAATAAAAAGGAATAAAATTCGCTCTTCAGAACTCATTCATGCATGATACTGACAAACACTACTCTGATGAAAGGCAAAGTCATGATACGAGGATGGAATATGTACGAAAAACTGGACGGCATGACATATTCACACCTATCATATGGTAACTAAGCAGAAGGCACTTCAACAAATTAGAAGCACTGCAAGCTAGACACCATATGGAAGGTGCAATCAATATCACTCTGCGAAGTTAAAACTGTCTCGTCATAGGTGGCATTCATCAAATTAGAAGCACTACATGCTAGAAATCACATTCAAGACGCAAACCAATATCACACTGCCAACTTAAAGGTGTCCCATCATAAGTGACTGATGCAGGATACACAAGAAGAGTAGTTTCATGTAAGAACATGGTGTGATAGACACATATAGTATGTACCAAAAACAGGAAGGCGTGTCATATTCACATGTATAATGTGTAAGCTAAGTGGATGCAATTTACACTAATTAGAAGCAATACAAGCTAGACACCATATGCAACATGCAACCAGGTATCACACTGCCAAGTTAGAGCAAGCACCTAGGATGGTGGAGTAGGGGAGTGGAGACTTGGAACTTGTAATGCACTAGCGGTATGATTACAGATGTTGCGTTTACATTGCTGCAGAGAACCACCATCATCGCCTTCCTTACTCTTTTCCTTCCTCTTTTTTGATTCTGCCTTGTCAAGTCAAACCCATAAGAAAATGAATAAAATTTGCTCTTCAGAACTCATTTATGCATGATACTGACGAACGCTACTTTCATGTAAGGCAGCCGCATGATAGGAGGATGGAATATGTATGAAAAACAAGACGACATGACATATTGACATGTATGATGTGTAAAGTGTAAACTAAGCACAAGGTGTTTGAAGTAGTTAGAAGCAATGCAAGCTAGACACCATATGAAAGATGAAACCAATATCACTGGCAAATTAAAAGGGTGGCCTCATAAATGTATTTGACCAAATTAGAAGCAATACATGGCAACATGCTAGAAATAATATGCAATATGCAACGAATAAAGGTGTCTCATCGTAAGTGATTGATGCAAGATACAGAAGAGAGGTAGTTTCATGTAAGAACATGGTTACTAGATAGATGTAGTATGTAGCAAAAATAGGAAGGCATGTCATATTCACAGGTATAATGTTGTTAACTAAGCAGATGCAATTTACGCTAATTAGAAGCATTACAAGCTAGACACCATATGCAACATGCAACCACATATCACACTGCAAAGTTAGAGCAAGCACCTGCGATGGTGGTGTAGGGGAAATGCGGTCTTCAAGTACAGAGCTACGTTCAATATCTTCATTTAGGCCTGCTGTTTCTCGAGAATGATGTGGGGAGGATGAAACTGCACTCTTTATAAGAGTAGCGCGTCTGATACTAACCCACGGGCGTGACTGTCTCATCATAAGCGATAGATGCAGGATACACAAGAATAGTAGTTTGATGTAAGAACATGGTGTGATAGGCAGATGTAGTACGTACCAAAAACAAGAAGGCGTGTCATATTCACATGTATAATGTGTAAGCTAAGGAGATGCAATTTAACTAATTAGGAGCAATACAAGCTAGGCACCATATGCAACATGCAACCAGATATCACACTGCCATGTTAGAGCAAGCACCTGGGGTTGTGGAGTAGGGAGATGAGATTTGGAACATGCACTGCAGTAGGAGTAGCAGGAGAATCTGCAGAGATCATCTGTTTCGGTTGCTCCAGAGGACCACCATCATTCCGTGCGTTCGTCCTTTTAGATTTTGCCTTGTCAAGTAAACACACAAGAAAAAGGAATGAAATTCGCTCTTCCAAATTCGTTGATGCATGATACAGACGAAACACAACTTTTATGTAAGGCAACCACATTGTAGGAGGATGGAATATGTATGAAAAGTGCTAAGCAGAAGGCATCTCAACAAATTGGAAGCAATGCAAGCTAGACCCCATATGAAAGATCCAACCAAAATCACTCTACCAAGTTAGAAGTGTCTCATTATAAGTGGCATTTCAACAAATTAGAGGCAATACATGTTTTAAATGATATGCAAGATGCAACCAATATTACACTGTCAATTTGAAGGTGTCTTGTCAGAAGTGATTGATGAGGGATACACAAGAAAAGTAGTTTGATGTAAGAACATGGTTAATAGAAAGACGTAGTATGTACCAAAAATAGGAAGGCATGTCATATTCATAGGTATAATGTGTTAACTAAGCAGATGCAATTTACCCTAATTAGAAGCATTACAAGGTAGACACCATATGCAACATGCAATCACATATCACATTGCCAAGTCAGATCAAGCACCTGTGATGGTGGTGTAGGGGAATTGCGGTCATCAACTAGAGAGCTACATTGACTATCTTCATTTAGCCTTGTTGTTTCTTGAGAATCATGTGGGGAGGATGACACTGCACTCTTTAAAAGAGTAGCGCATCTCACAGTAACCCACTGGGGTGATTGTCTAAAAATAAGTGATTGATGAGGGATACACAAGAGCATTAGTTTGATGTAAGAACATGGTTAATAGACATCTGTAGTATATATCAAAAACAGGAAGGCATGTCATTATGAAAGGTATAATGTGTAAAGTAAGTACATGCAATTTAACCAAATTGGAAGCAACACAAGCTAGACACCATATGCAACATGCAACCACATTTGACAGTGGGAAGTTAGCAAGCACCTGGGATGGTTGTGTGTGCCAATTGAGATCATCAACTGCAGAGCTATGTTTACTGTCTCCATCTGCTGACACTACACCCTTTAGAGCGCTGAAATGCTTAGTGCTTATCTTCGAATTACATTGGAGCAACTTCTGTCTTTTCTTTTGTGTATTCATCAACAGTGCGTGAGAGTCTGAAATACCCATGCATAAAAAAACAATAGTGTGGGTATGGGTGAAGTGTGTGCACAAGTAGTATAGTGTAAAAGTAGCAGATAGTAGGTGGGTGAGAAATAAATGATGGGAGACATATGATAGCTCTACAACATGCATGGCACATGAAATTAGATTCTATGATTTTGAAATATGAGCACAGGGATGGCTGGGAAATGCAAATACTCTTCCAGCACACCACAAGGTGTGGTCCTATGAAAATAACAGTCGACTGAAAACAAATAGGTCGGTCCATTTTTCTACACCGTTCGATGTACAAAGAATGGGGAGACCGCCTTCATTTGCCTCCAGCCAGTCAGTGTTGACGATCTTCTCGAAACGCCAGCGACCACCGGCCCAGTCCCCTGGCTCCGCCCTCCCCTCGACCTCACCGCACCACCGTGCTTGGCACCGCCCCCCGACCATCCCTTCAAGCCCCACCGATGTCCAGATCGGGTGTAAGCAGCTACTGCACCCACACCCCTATGATAGACACCGATGCGCCGCTTCCCCGGTGAACAGGCGGACTAGGTGCTTCGCGTGCCTAAGCGGGTGCTGCTTCTTTTTAACTGTGAATCAACTGACCCTGAATTGAAATCTAGACGGGCGACTGACCTCTAGCTGAGGTGAAATAGTAAATGGGAGGAAACCATGTGCATTTAGTATCACGAAGAAGGTGCAGTAAGAAGTGCTCAACTAGTTTCTTTCGTGGGATGAATACGGTGTGAGCAGAGACATAAGATTTGCACGAATAAGGGAAGGGGAGTACCTCTTTCTGCTGGCAGTGCTGTGTCCTCCTTCTGTTTTTCCAACGATCTTCTTGTGGTTCGCTGGAAACGAGAAGTTGTGGAGGACGATGGAGCCTTGGACGAACCCAAGGCCAAGTTGTTGAGTGTGGTGCGGTATCTGTCTGTCGGCGACGGGAAACCAGATCTGAGGCGGCGAACAACGGCGTAGCGGGAACAACTCTGGTGCGGTGCACGGCTGCGACAGTGGAGCGGCAGCGGTGAGGCGCAGGACGGCGTGGTCGAAGTGGTTTTGGTACGGTGCATGTCGGCGTCGACGTCGTGGAGGCAGCTCTGCCTCGGCTTCAGCTGCTAAGTCTTGAGGGCGTTGTAGTTGCAGTTGCGTTGGACAATGACATCGGGGTACCGACTCCGGCGTGATGGAGGAGGGCGGCGGTGGATTGGGCATGATGGGGTGTAGGACGGAGGAGGCCGGGGTTTCGCGCCTGGTGGAGAGGGCGTTCTGGCGCCCACGGAGTATGAATGGGGAAACGGAGGGAGGGGGACTAAGGGGGAACAATGTTTCGGTTTGGGACGCGCTTGTTTGAAATTTGGGGAAATTTACAAACTTTGCCCCCATCTAAAATTTCAGAAATATTGCGGGTCGGGGTAGGATAGTAATCTCAGGTGTCCCAAATGGTGGGTGGGATAGATTTCGGCCGAGCGCATGGGTGTTTAGGCACCCATGGCGTATGAATGCTTGTCGGAGGCGGTTGAGACTGGCGTCTTAGTGAAGTTACAAACCTACCCCAGTTTAGACCTTTGGACATCGGGTCGATAGGCTACACGGGTCAGAGTCAGGACAATTATTTCCTACCACCAAACATTAGTCTCGCGCGGTTTTGGGCGACCAGAGGCTTATTTGGCGCTTCATTCAATATTTGGGAGCGGAAGCATTAACGTTTACAGTTCTCTTGAATTGAACTTTCAGGATTTGTCAAACTTCACAAATCTTGACTGTTGAAAATCCTAAAACTACGATTATTTTGGAATGGAGGGGTTACGTTTGAATATACATTGTACACGAGTATATATTTAAAACTATGCAACTTACCTCAATTCGTGCATGGTTCCAGAAATAATCTCCTTGGTCACAAAACAATAGCTAGATATGCATATGAATATATAGCATGTTCAAACACACAACAAAGATTGATGCTGTAAGTGCATCTAGTGCCCCTTAGTGATTTTGGTGTATTGAAGACTTATAGGCTAAGGGACTAATGTGTTTATGAGTGTACACAGGTCTATAAGTCTATGAGGAGTTTGATATTTACAGAGAAAGTCGACCCCAAAAAATGAAGTTCTTCGACTGAAGACTTTGGGTTTCTGAAGACTTTGAAAGTGAAGAAATTGGTGTGACCTTGAAGACTTGGTATTCATTCAAGGAACATGAAGCGTGAAGACTTTTGTTTTCGTAGTTTCATTTTCTCTTTCTTGAGTCATAGGAAACACCGTACTGTTAAAGGGGATCGAGGAAATACTAAGGAAAAATTTCCATGTGATGATCAACTCAAAATCCTACACCTACCAATCCCTTCGAGTGAAGCCTTTGGAAATCTCATACAGTTCAGTCATATTCTTCAGTGATAGAGACGAAGTTCTTCTGGTCTCTGAGGAATTTGTTCTGACTGAGGAGTTAGGAATTCGCCAGTGCGGATTGCCTACGCAGTGAGGAACATGATAGCCCTGAGGAATTTGATACTCAAATTTCCGACCGTTGCTGTGCTACGCGCCAGCTGTCCCAAAATATCTACCCACCTAACGGTCATATTATGGAAGGGCATTTATGTCTTATCATGTCGGGCTGCTCCCTAGGCTATAAATAGCCGCCCCCTACAACCACTAGTTGGTTGGCTGCTACGAGAGAAACTGACACTTGTCATTTGAGAGCATCCCATCCTCTGAGGACTTTGAGTGAAAATCATCAAGTGAGGAAAACCCAAACCCAAACACCTACAAACCCAAAGTGATTGAGCATCACTGAAGAGATTGATCCTGCGTGGATCCGACGCTTGTTACCTTTGAAGACTGTGCTTCTTCCAGACGGTTAGGCGTCATGGTCTAGAGCATCCAAGAGGAATTGTGGATCACCGAGTGACCGAGTTTGTGAAGGTTTGGAAGTCACCTGAAGACTTACCACGAGCGATTGGGCGAGGTCTGTGTGACCTTAGCTCAAGGAGAATACGGTGAGGACTGTGTGTCCGGGACTGTGTGTCCTCAGGTTTAAATACCTAGCCGCTCCATCCAGATGTACAACTGAGACAGCAGTTGGAACTGGTCTACCAAATCATTGTCTTCACCAAGCCTACTAGTTCTATTTCCTCAACTCTTTCATTTTCTCATAACTGTGTTGTTCTTGTTCATATCTGTGTTTGAAGACTTTGACTGAAGACATTCTTAATTTCCTCAGTTCAATTTCTTCAGTCTGTTTGTCTTCATCATGTGTTATCATGTGCTTACGCTTTCTGTACTCTGTGCTCATCTTCATTTCATCATGATGACCATGCTTGTGTTCTGTCATGTTTACTTTTGAGTACTTATTCCGCTGCAAGTAGTTCTTCGCTAAGGAATTTCCTCACCCGCAAATTCCTCAGTGAAGAATTCATAAAAATCGCCTATTCACCCCCCTCTAGTCGATATAACGCACTTTCAATTGGTATCAGAGCAAGGTACTCCCTTGTTCTGTGTGATTTTGGTTTAACCGCATGGAGTTTTAGTTATGTCGACCACAGGAATGAAGACTGTGTCATGCCCCATCTTTCACGGTCACGAGTATCCCAAGTGGAAGGCCATGATGAAGAAGCGCCTCATGGAGATGAACAGCAAGCTGTGGACCGTCACTGAGATTGGTCTGACCGATCTATGCAAGATGGCGCAAGCTGATGACATTCGCAAGTACACTCTTCTCAATCTCACGGCGAAGGACGTCATCTGCTCCTGTCTGTCTCAAAATCAGTTCAGGAACATCATGCATCTCGATCATGCGAAGCTTATCTGGGACTGTCTCTCTGAGGTCTATGAAGGTCATCGAACTCGTCATGATACTTGGTTTGAGGATGTCAAGGAATCTCTCAAAGCGATGACATTTGAACTAGAACCATCATCCTCTTCATCATGCCTTATGGCAAAAAGTGCTGAGGTAACTGAATGCTACCTATCCGAGTCTAGTGATGATGAATCTGGTGATGAATTTGGACCTAGTTATGTCAAACTTGCTTCCCTTGCCACTAAACAACAAAGAGCTTTGGAAAAAGTTCAATACATGCTAAATAAGAGCGATGATATGTTGGGTGAAGAAATGGATCAGTCGAAAGCTTTGGCTGAGAGTCTTCAGAGACTTCAGTCTAGGTTTGATAACCTTTAAGGTCATCATAACACTCTCTTATCTGATCATGAGAAGCTTTCTTATGAATTTCTTCAGAGAAAGCAAGATCTTGAAAAGCTAAGAGTGAGTTATGAAGATCTTTAGAAGGAGCGTGATTCATTATTTGCTCAACAAATCGGCGCTTCTCAGGACGAATTTGTTCCTCCATGCTTAAAGTGCATTGAACGTGAATCTGCTAATTCTTCACCTGAATGTTCAAATGCATCTAATGCTACAAATTCTTCAAATGTCTCTGCTATCACTAATTCCTCAACTGAGGACATTGCTAGTATCACTGATGATGCAGGGCTAAAGGAATTGTACATGACAGGCATGTACAAAATCCTCAAAGGGCATCAGACTCTTTGTGATGTGCTTAAAAAGCAGATCCTCAACAGGAACCCTAGGAAAGAGGGTATTGCCTTTGAGAGGAAACTCAATGCTGATGGTACGTATTGGAAGCCTGAGCAGTACTCCAAAACCTCATGGGTTGCTGCAAAGGGACCTCCAGTTGATCCATCCAATTTATCTGGCTTTACATGTGAATCTCTTCATTCTTCTGATGAGTCATTTGACTCCAACTATAAACTGTTCAAGAATCAGAATGGTGAAGTATTTGCTAGATATGTTGGCACTAACTGCAGGAACGGTTCCCCTATGAAGAAAATCTGGGTTCCCAAAAGGTTCCTTGAAAGTCTTCAGGTGAATGTCCTCATGACACCACCTGTGAAGAATAGGAACCCCAGATCAAATTCTTCATATGGACCAAATTCTTCATATGGATCCAAGTCCTCATACGGACCAAATTCCTCACGTGGATCAAATTCCTCAAAAGGATCAAAGTCCTCATATGAATATCATCGTGCTAACAACTCTGTTTCGCAGGGAAGAGCAAAGGGCTATGAATATGAGCATTATTCTTCTAACCATTATGTTCATAAGTCCTTGAAGAATTTCTCTGCTTATTCATATGCTTATCCTAACTCCTCTTATGTGAAACGAAATGGGATGGCTTCTATGCCACCTTTCTCGTATGGAGCTCGTAGAGTGATGAACTCTTTGCCACCCCTTCAGATGTGGGTGGTGAAGAAAAAGAACTGATCTCTTCTGCAGGGTCAGGTCTCCAGACGTGCGTAAACGTCTGAAGAATTTGCTGGAGACCTGAAAAGTGCCTGAAAGGACGCAGGCTAATCATGAAGAAATGAACTCTCATTTCTCACGTCCTCATACTGCTTTATCTGTTGCATTGCTTGATGAAATTGATCCGATGAATTGTGATGTCATATTCTTCACTGATGAAGTATATGAGTTCATAAGCTGCACTAATTCATCTGCAGGATGATCAACCCAAAGCCACTGAGTGGGTCCTCGATAGTGGATGTACAAATCACATGACTGGTGACAAGAATCTATCGATGGATGCTCCCTTATCTCCATCGCATCTGAAGCATATCATCTTCGCTGACAAAGGCAAAAGTCAGGTATTGGGTCTAGGTAAGGTTGCGATCTCAAAGGATCGACACATGGACAAAGTCATGCTTGTCGAGTCCTTAGGATACAACCTCATGTCTGTCTCAATGCTTTGCGATCTTGATGTGGTTGTTGTCTTTGGCAAGTATTGTTGTGTTGTGGTTATGGAAGCTGACAATTCCAAAGTCTTCGAAGGCTTTAGGAGAGGAGACTTGTATATTGTTGATTTCTCTACAGGACCTCAACCAGCCGTATGTCTACTTGCAAAAGCTTCAGAAGGCTGGCTATGGCATCGACGACTTGGTCATGCAGGCATGAGGAATTTGCACACGCTTGCTAAGAAGAAGCATGTCATTGGCATTGAGAATGTCAAATTCCTCAAGGATCACTTATGCGGAGCCTGTGAAGCTGGGAAGATGACAAAGGCTAAGCATCCAGCGAAGACTATCATGACCACTACTCGACCATTTGAATTGCTTCATATGGATCTCTTCGGTCCTAAGAATTATTCTGCAGTTTCAAATGATGCGTCTCAATATGGCTTTGTTATTGTTGATGATTACTCTCGTTACACATGGGTACACATTGTTACTTACAAACATGAAGTGCAGGAAGTCTTCAAACGATTTTCCTCGAGGGCTTCAACCAACTTCGGTGTGAAGATCAAGCACATTAGAAGTGACAATGGAACTGAGTTCAAGAATTCTGGTCTTGATGACTATCTTGATGAACTTGGTATTACTCATAAGTTATCTGCTCCTTATACTCCTCAGCAGAATGGCGTCGTGGAGTGCAAGAACAGGACTCTTGCTGAGATGGCTTGCACTATGCTTGATGAATACAAAACGCCTCATCGTTTCAGGATTGATGCGATTGATACTGCATGCCACATCATCAACAGAGTATATCTTCACAAATTCTTCAAGAAGACTGCCTATGAACTCCTCACTGACAAGAAACCCAATGTGAGTTATTTCAAAGTCTTCGGTGTTAAATGCTGGATTAGAGATCCTCATCACAACTCTAAATTTGCACTGAAAGCACATGAAGGTTTTATGATTGGTTACGGAAAGGACTCGCACACCTATAGAGTCTTAAACAATGTTCTTCACAAGGTTGTTGACACTGTAGATGTGCGGTTCGATGAAACTAATGGCTCGCAAAGAGAGCACCTACCTTCTGTGATAGATGAACCAGCACCTGAGGTATCTATCAAGTCCAAGGCTACTGAGGATGTCATTCCTACCGAAGAATCAGCTGAAGAATTCATTCCAGAACATGAAGAACGTCGAGCTAATGCACCTGAAGAAAATGCTGAAGAAAATGGTGCTGAAGAAAATGCTGATCAAATTCCTCGACGACAACTAGCTCATCCTCGCGTTGCAAAAGAAGTGCAAGTTGAAAAGATCATCAATGACATTGAAGCACCAGGTCCTCTCACACGCTCAAGAGCTTCACATTTATCTAACTTTTGTGGGCACTTTTCTTTTGTCTCTATCACAGAGCCCACTAAGGTAGATGAAGCATTTCTGGAGCCTGAGTGGATTCAAGCCATGCAAGAAGAATTACATCAATTCGAGCTCAACAACGTCTGGGAACTGGTCAAACGTCCAGATCCTCGCAAGCACAATATCATTGGCACAAAGTGGATCTATCGCAACAAGCAAGATGAAAATGGCCTTGTGGTGAGGAATAAGGCACGGCTAGTAACTTAAGGCTACACACAGGTTGAAGGAATTGATTTCGATGAAACTTTTGCACCTGTTGCTAGACTTGAGGCTATTCGCGTATTACTTGCTTATGCTAACCATCATGATATCACTTTATATCAAATGGATGTGAAAATTGCATTCCTCAATGGTAAGCTTGAGGAAGAAGTATATGTAGCTCAACCCCCAGGTTTTGAAGATCCAAAGCATCCTGACAAAGTCTTCAGACTCAATAAGGCCCTCTATGGCCTCAAGCAGGCCCCTCGGGCGTGGTATGATACTTTGAAGGAATTCCTCATGAAGAAAGGCTTCAAACCCGGTTCACTCGACCACACTCTTTTCACTAAATCTTATGATGGTGAACTGTTTGTGTGCCAAATATATGTTGATGATATTATCTTTGGCTGTACTGACCAACGTTATAGTGATGAATCTGCCTATATGATGAGTGAAGAATATCAAATGTCTATGGTGGGAGAATTGAAATTCTTCTTAGGTCTTCAAATTCGTCAACAGCGCAATGGCATATTCATATCTCAGGAGAAATACCTCAAGGATGTACTGAGGAAATTCGGCATGCAAGATTGCAAAGGCGTCAAAATTCCAATGCCCACAAATGGCCATCTATGCACTGATGAAAATGGTATTGACTTTGATCATAAGGTATACCGCTCCATGATTGGTTCCTTATTGTACTTATGTGCATCTAGGCCAGATATTATGCTTAGTGTTTGCATGTGTGCCCGATTTCAAGCTACACCGAAGGAATCACACCATAAGGCTGTGAAGCATATTCTTCGATATTTAGCTCACACACCAACACTTGGATTATGGTACCCCAAGGGCTCGGCTTTTGATCTCATTGGATATTTAGGCTCTGACTATGCTGGTGATCATGTGGACCGCAAGTCAACATCTGGCACATGCCATTTCCTCGGACGATCTCTGGTTTGTTGGTCCTCGAAGAAACAGAACTGCGTATCACTGTCTACTGCTGAAGCTGAGTACATTGCTGTTGGTTCTTGCTGTGCTCAATTGCTGTGGATGAAGCAAACTCTCAAGGATTACGGCGTCAATGTGAAGAATGTGCCTCTCTTCTGTGACAATGAGAGTGCCATCAAGATTGCTCACAACCCAGTTCAACACTCGAAGACAAAGCACATTTAGATTCGTCATCATTTTCTTCATGATCATTTGTTGAAGGGCGACATTTCTATTGAGCATGTGAAGACTGAAGATCAGCTAGCAGATATCTTCACAAAGCCCTTGGATGAGAAGAGATTTAGCAAGTTGCGGTGGGAGCTAAATATCTTAGAATCTTCGAATGTTCTTTAAAAAGGACACTCATCCTAACACTTATGCAAAATTGATGACTTAGATGTGTAACACATGAAGAAACATTTTTCTTCAATCAATGAAGAATAACACTCTAAGTGTGAAGAAATTAATGAAGAATTTGATTCTCAGAGCCCTACGACTTTTTTATACGCGGTGTCTGAAATCATCATTCTTATACGGTGGGTCACGCCACCACCAAAAGTTGAAAATCTTCAATTTGAGTTTTTCCTCAGATTTGAAATTCCTCAGTTGTTCATTTTCTTCAACTTTGCATTGTCTTCACCTTTTCCGTCGTTTTTGTTCATTGGCTATATATATATATATATATATATATATATATATATATATATATATATATATATATATATATATATATATATATATATATATATATATAGTAATACTATTCATCACCCAGGTTGCAGAATAAGTTATTCTTCGTCCGAGGTAGTCTTACGATCGCTTCGTAAATAAATTACATTTAGAATACAAATAGTTACATTTATATTGATTCACTACGTAAAATTTGGTATAAGAAAACAAAAAATAGGTTATAAGACCAGAAATATCGCATTTCATGTATGTTTTTACGTTTGTAACTTTACGTAACATAAAATATTTTTTATGGCAAGTATATATTTTCTTACGTTCTCTTTTTACGTATGAAATAAGACAAAATTTACGAAACGTAAAAATACGGTGCATTGATGTCAAAATAGAGAGGGGTGAAGAATAACTATTCCTCACCCAGGGTGACGAATAGCGCGACCCTATATATATATATATATATATATATATATATATATATATATATATATATATATATATATATATATATATATATATATATATATATATATATATATGAGTTTATGTCCTCTACAGCATTCACTTATTGCTAATTCTTCAAGTTTTTTTTGCTAAGTGAATGTGATCGGACCCTTCCCCCTCTATGCTATACTCAACCAAATCTATTCACAAATTCTTCATGTGCGTTCTATTTGAAACTCGTTCAAAATCTTCACTGTGTCCTTGTCAGCTGAAGAATTTGCAAACGGAACTTTTAACTTATCCAAATTTTCGGCTTTGCCGCTCAAACCGTTCCGCATCCCACGAAATACTTATCTATTCACCCACGATCTCACACGATCTCCACTTCTCAGTACGTGGGTGACACATGTCAAGCGAATGAGAAGGGTCAGCGGCACGTTCGTCCAAATTCTTCGGGCGAACAGTTTTTCACCGTGGCTATAAATACCCCCTCCCCTTCCTCACTTCTCTTTTACTCCGCTCGATCTCACTCTTGCCCGAGCTTCTCAAACCTTAGCGCCGCCGCTACTTCATCGTTGCCGGTGAGGAAGAGCTTCACTGCCTCAACCTCGTTGCCGTCGTACTCGCGCCAGCTGCGGATTTCTTCACTCCGCTGCCGCCGTAGGTGTCTTCCTCTGCCGAGTTAGGGCGTGGAAGATCTGCACTGGCGAACTTCACATCTCCACATCCCAGTTCATCGTGTTCTTCGTCCAGGGTAATTAAAAGTTACTTTTACTGCCCTCTTTGATTCAAATGATTTCTACAAAATCTTCAAATGGTGTTTATTCTTCAAATCCTCACACATTAAACACCTCACATGTCATCTGTTCTTGATCCGTTTCTCTAAGCAACATTTTTTTCTTCAAGATTCCTCAATTGTGTGGATTTTTGATCTGTACAACTCTGGAACCTAAGACAAAGAACGCTTAGTGAAATTCTTCAAGACTCATCTGGTCAAATTCCTCAAACTTGTTCTTTTTACAAAACCTTCTGAGAACGCATAGGACCTCTCCAAATTCCTCGCAACTATACTCTGTTCACAGGTACTCATGGCCGCTGCTGAATCACTAGGTTCTCATCAACTTAAATCATTTGCAGCGTTCCTCGAAGAAAAGTTGCATACATCTTGAGAGAATTCTGTTGTTCATATTCCTCAGCTGAAGAAAATGGCTGATGGTAAGAAGCCACAGAAGGGAGGAAATAGGCCCAAGATCAATACAACATTTGAAATCCCTGATGATATTTATGCTGGGTACTGCACACCCCCTGAGGAGGATAAAAATCAGCGCAAGGTGCGCATTCAAAAGATTGAGAGGAGATGGGCAAGAGAGTGGAGGGAGTACATATATGTTACTCCCAAATACATGAAGAAATTCGCACTCAATCCTCCATGCCCAAGACCTCCATTGGCACCTGGCCAAGAAGCAGATCCCACCAGCCTCAAGCACGGTGAGGATTATCCTGATGAATGGGCCAAGCGCCTGGCCATGTTGGCTAGACAAGCCAAAAAAGCAGTGAGGAAATTCAACGAAGACTCTGCTGCTGCTGCCACTGCTGAGGCCTCTGCTAGCAAGCCGAAGAAGGCCATCGCAAAGAAGCCTGCGCATAAGCCAAGTACTTCTCCTTCAATGCCCTCAAGGCCAAGTTCCTCAGAAATGCCCTCACGGCCGGATTCCTCAAAGCCCTCACAGCCAATTCCTCAAGCTGCTCCTACTCCTCCAAAGTCCTCTGCTCCTCCGCTCAAGTCCTCGGCTGCTCCGACAAAATCCTCTGCACCTGTGCATATCGCCACGTGCCAAAGGACTGCAGGCATATCTATTGCCTCAGGAGCCTCTGCAAGTTCCTCAGCTGCACCAAATTCTTCAACTGGCCCCTCTCTGCTGAAGACAAAGGCCACTTCTGGACGAGGTTCTCGCCCAAGTCCTCACAAGAAGCAGGTCACCTTCCAAGTGTCGTCTGATGAAGATGAAGCTGATGATGAGGAACTTGCCGAAATCATCAGAGACAGGCAGGTCAGGGCCGCTAGAGCCAAGGGCACAAATGTGCCTCTGCTTTTGGATCCAAAGTTGATCCTTGACTACATTGATCTCTGGCACAAGGACCCAAACACTCCTATGCCTGACTTCATGATGACTCCTGGCCAAAGTCATATGCTGACTGCCTTCATACAAGAAGAGAAATGGAAATTTGAAAAGGCCAGGTAGATCAAGAAAGCGCAGTACAAGAAGGAGCGTTTTCTGAAGAAACACGTTGTCTCTATGACAACTCAAGAACTTGTCAATATTCAATCTGAGATCAAGAAACTCGGTGATGAATTTGACGTATACCGCGCTGACTAGCTTGGAGCCAAAGTCCGTTTTGTGAAGTTGACAGAAAAGTTCACTCCAAATGTTGCAGCTCCATCGCAACCAGAAATTTCTCAGGCTGAAGCATCTGCTCAGCCGACTGAAGAACATGCCAGCACCGCTGATGACATTCAGGCTGCTGAAGAAAATGTGAATTCCAGGGCTGATGACTGCATTCCAGCCGCTGATGAAATTTCCAGGGCATCCACTAGTGGTGCACCTGAAGAAAATGAAGAGGTCAGGGCAACTGCATCAGTTGTGCCTGAAGAAACTCACCCAAATTCCTCTGCTCCTCCTGTGCCTACCCCAACTCCGATCCTTCCATCTGCTTCAGATGTGAAGAAGACTAAGGCTGCAGAGTGTGCAGCTGTGAAGAAAAGGAAGGCATCAACTTCATCAGATTCTTCAGCACCGAAGAAGGTGAAGAAATTGACAAGCTCGTTTGCAAACCCCATTGATGTTGTTCCTATCTCAACCATGCCATCAAAGGACCTTGTTCCTTATGATGAAGAATATGTGATTCTTAGCGAATCCGATGAAGAAAATCCTTCTACTGCTTCGTCAGAGCAGTTGGATGAAGAAATTGAAGTGGATGCAATCCCTTCAACTCCAGTTGTTTCCTCGCCTATGCCTCAGTTTACTGCTGAAGAGGCCGGCGTCGAAGAAATGGAAGATAAGGATGTGGACATTGGCTGTACCACACCTGTGCTAAATGATGACTTTTGGGAAAGTCAGCACCCCAACTCTCCACTGTTCACACCGTTGCAACAAATTCCTCAGTCCCCAGTAACTACAGTTCAAATGGGATCTGATGAACCACATGCCACACCATCTGTCCATGAAGAAATTCCAGCCACTAGTGCTGAAGAAAATGTAAATGAAGAATTGAAGACCCAGGCTGTCGCTGAAGAAGAAGCTGAAATTCCTCAGCCTGTGGAGCCTGAGATTGCGATTCCTGAGGTAATAATGCAATTGACTGACACTCCTCAGCCCAAACCAAAGGATCCATTCTCAAAGAAGCAAAAATTCAAGGCTGATGATTTCTTCGGCGAGCACGTGTTCTTCACAGACTACAATCCCTATGATTCTGCTCATCTTAGAAGGAAGTACTTCTAGACCGCCAGCCAGGCCAACTTCTATTCTTCACTGCTCTTCAACAAGGACAAAGTCTTCGACCACGAGCATATTCCTCATGTGGACATGGAATCACTGCCATGCTTCACACCTGTCCTCAGTGTGCTTCATGACACAGGCCTCCTCAACTTTTGCACAGACATAGTTGATTGGAATGAAGAGCTCATTCTTCAATTCTACGCAACACTGCACATCACAGGAGATGCTGAAGATGTGAACTCCTGGGTTTTGGACTGGATGACCGAAAATACTCACTATAAGGCACCAGCCTCTGAATTGCTTCACGCCCTGCCCATCAGTCCTCCACCTGAAGGAGCTCGTTGCCTGTACCAAGAGCCTTAACTAACTGCCCATTATATGCAAGTTCTTATGAAGCCTCTGAAACCTGGTCAATCCTCAAGGGCAAAATTCCTCGTGAAGGAATTGCAGTATGTACCAAGGACAGTCTATCGCATTCTGAAGAAGACCATGAGTCCAATCAAAGGCCACGACTCATCTGATGAGGAAATTGTTGGCATCATGAAGAATCTGGTATTCAACATCATTCATGGCATACCCGTCAACTATCATGATTTCTTCATGAGGACTCTGGCAAATGTTGCACTTTCTCCATCTAAGCTGAAGCCTTATGCACCTTGGATTATGAGATTCCTCAGGACAAGGTCTTCACTCAGCTACAAAGCTGATTTTCAGAATCACCTCAGCTACTTGCCACCGATTGAAGTCCTCAAGCGGACCTCTTGCTCAGCTGATGAAAAGGGCAAGGCACCAGCTGTTATTGATGAAGGCATTCGTCCATTGGATGGTCAGTTTCGCAAAGCTGCATCTTATTCCACCAATGATGACCCTGCCACTCATGATTCTGCTGCCCATGCCTCCAAGCCAAATCCTCAAGCCACTGCTCCTCGTGTGATGACTGACCGTGAGCTTCTGCTTAGTCTTCACCAGAAGGTGGATCGAAACCATAAATGGGTTAAGCGTCAGTTTGATTCAATTCTTCACAACATGACTGCTACACATAATGCAGTGAAGAAAAACCATTACTACCTCCATGAAGTCTTCGGTCGCACCTGGGCTATTCTGTCACATGTATATGGTGAAGAAGATCTGAAGCAAATGGGTCTCAAGGAAGATTTTGACTGGTCTGCTCCTCCACCGATGAAGTACAAGAAGGTCAAGGTTCCTTCCTTGGTGGCCAGCTCTTATTCTTCATCGCGCGACACCGACGAGCATGAAGACTTGGACGACACTGCGGCAGGCCCTACAACGACAAACGACCCCAACAACGCTGGCGCTCCTCCATCAACTTGATATTCTCCAGGGGTGTTAGTCCTCATTTTCGATCCTTTTGGTCATTCGATGACAAAGGGGGAGAAATTTGAGTTAGTCTTCAAGCGGGTCTATCTATATGGGTGTTTTTTTCTAAGTTACAACTCTCGTTCTTCTGATGACTTTACTGGATCGAGTTGTAAACTTAAACTCTATGGTGGCCTGATACTTTTGCTGTGTTTTTTCTGCATGCTCATTCCTCATTAATGTCTATGCACGCATGCTGAATTGTGTCAGTCACCATATTTCATCATGCATTTCAAATTCTTCATATTATATGTCAAATGCGTGTATGAATTACAAGATATAGGGGGAGATCTCCATGATTTTACTCTTCAAGTGTGCATTGCTTCAAAAGCAAACTCCTCACTATGCACATCTTCAGGGGGAGTTCTTCTATATCTTGCAATCAAATTCCTCAATATCAGTATTTACACTTCATATGTTTATCCCCGTTGAAAACTTAACCTATATTGTCATCAATCACCAAAAAGGGGGAGATTGTAAGTGCATCTAGTGCCCCTTAGTGATTTTTGTGTATTGAAGACTTATAGGTTAAGGGACTAATGTGTTTATGAGTGTACACAGGTCTATAAGTCTATGAGGAGTTTGATATTTACAGAGAAAGTCGATCCCTAAAAATGAAGTTCTTCGACTGAAGACTTTGGATTTCTGAAGACTTTCTGAAGACTTTGAAAGTGAAGAAATTGGTGTGACCTTGAAGACTTGGTATTCATTCAAGGAACATGAAGCGTGAAGACTTTTGTTTTCGTAGTTTCATTTTCTCTTTCTTGAGTCATAGGAAACACCGTACTGTTAAAGGGGGTCGAGGAAATACTAAGGAAAAATTTCCATGTGATGCTCAACTCAAAATCCTACACCTACCAATCCCTTCGAGTGAAGGCTTTGGAAATCTCATACAGTTCAGTCATATTCTTCAGTGACAGAGACGAAGTTCTTCTGGTCTCTGAGGAATTTGTTCTGACTGAGGAGTTAGGAATTCGCCAGTGCAGATTGCCTATGCAGTGAGGAACATGATAGCCCTGAGGAATTTGATACTCAAATTTCCAACCGTTGTTGTGCTACGCGCCAGCTGTCCCAAAATATCTACCCACCTAACGGTCATATTATTGAAGGGCATTTATGTCTTATCATGTCGGGCTGCTCCCTAGGCTATAAATAGCCGCCCCCTACAACCACTAGCTGGTTGGCTGCTCCGAGAGAAACTGACACTTGTCATTTGAGAGCATCCCATCCTCCGAGGACTTTGAGCGAAAATCATCAAGTGAGGAAAACCCAAACCCAAACACCTACAAACCCAAAGTGATTGAGCATCACTAAAGAGATTGATCTTGCGTGGATCCGACGCTTGTTACCTTTGAAGACTGTGCTTCTTCCAGACGGTTAGGCGTCATGGTCTAGAGCATCCAAGAGGAATTGTGGATCACCGAGTGACCGAGTTTGTGAAGGTTTGGAAGTCACCTGAAGACTTACCACGAGCGATTGGGCGAGGTCTGTGTGACCTTAGATCAAGGAGAATACGGTGAGGACTGTGTGTCCTCAGGTTTAAATACCTAGCCGCTCCAACCAGATGTATAACTGAGACAGCAGTTGGAACTGGTCTACCAAATCATTGTCTTCACCAAGCCTACTGGTTCTATTTCCTCAACTCTTTCATTTCCTCATAACTGTGTTGCGCTTGTTCATATCTGTGTTTGAAGACTTTGACTGAAGACATTCTCAATTTCCTCAGTTCAATTTCTTCAGTCTGTTTGTCTTCATCCTGTGTTATCCGGTGCTTACGCTTTCTGTACTCAGTGCTCATCTTCATTTCATCATGATGACCATGCTTGTGTTCTGTCATGTTTACTTTTGAATACTTATTCCGCTGCAAGTACTTCTTCGCTAAGGAATTTCCTCACCCTCAAATTCCTCAGTGAAGAATTCATAAAAATCGCCTATTCACCCCCCCCCCTCTAGTCGATATAACACACTTTCAGATGCCCCCATTTAGATCTAATTTACAAATGCCATTATCTTGAATTCAAATAGATGAATGCACTTCCTATGAATTCGAATCTTCGAAACCCCCTTTATGTTGAATTCAACATGTATTCTATTTTGTAGCTAGCAATTTGGAATGTATCTATGTAAGTGACAAATGTATAAAGTGCTTGACACTAACGACATGGAGTGCATTAATTAATGTTTATATATGAATTGCAAAAGCCATGCATTGTCTGGATTTCAAACCACTCTCACTCTATGGATCGATAATATGAAATAAACGCATGCACATGCTCGAATTCAATAGAGTATGGGTGTCTGATAGACCAATGTTCGTTCATACGCAAATTGCAAAATTTATGATCTCATCCAAAAATAATAATGCCATTTATATTTTAATTTAATGCGTAGAACCGCCTTTTACACGTAGATGCACTATGCCTTGGCCCATACTCACACACGCGCTAGATATCTCTCTATCTGAAGCATAAGTGCACACACTTTATATACATCGGCATTTCTCTCTCACACATGCTCACACTCTCTCCCGGGGCGTCTCACACACACACTCTCTATATATCTCCCTCTCTCTTTCTTACTACTATGTAACACTCTTTTCACTAATCACAATTGGAAAACACTATTTCTCTCACATGCATATATACACACGCATGGTCTCTACTAGCCCTCTATATGCACATACATGTGCCTACGTGTCTCCGGCATGCACATTATCTTTAGGCCTCTCTCGCACACATTGCCCCCCCCCCTATCGGTGTCAAAACCGGCGGATCTCGGGTAGGGGTCCCGAACTGTGTGTCTAAGGTCGATGGTAACAGGAGACGGGGGAGACGGTGTTTACCCAGGTTCGGGCCCTCTTGATGGAGGTAATACCCTACTTCCTTCTTGATTGATCTTGATGAATATGAGGATTACAAGAGTTGATATACCACGAGATCTTAATGGCTAAACCCTAGATGTCTAGCCGGTATGATTGTGATTGCCTCTATGGACTAAACCCTCCGGTTTATATAGACACCGGAGGGGACTAGGGTTGTACAAAGTCGGTTTAAAGAGGAAGGAATCTACATATCCGAACGCCAAGCTTGCCATCCATGCAAAGGAGAGTCCCATCCGGACACGGGAAGAAGTCTTCTGTCTTGCATCTTCATAGCCCATCAGTCCAGCCCATGTCATATAGGCCGGACGCCCGAGGACCCCTTAATCCAGGACTCCCTCAGTAGCCCCTAAACCAGGTTCAATGACGATGTGTCCGATGCGTTGATTGTCTTCGGCATTGCAAGGCGGGTTCCTCCTCCGAATACTCCAAAACAGTCTTCGAACACGGAAATGTGTCTGGCTCTGCAAAACAAGTACCACACACAACCGCAGAGAGTATAATATTTCACGCGTCCAATCTACTGGCAGCTTTTGTAGCGTGACATCACGTTGCTACCCGGTCATTATTTCGAACCATTTTTTAGCCTCCCGCTCCACGTTTCAAGGTGCGGTTTTATTGGCACGTCTTGTCAAAGCAGAGATCGTGTCCCCTTATCACGGGATTCTCATCAATACGAGCGTGGGTAATCAAACCGTGTCGTCTGCACGGCCCTTGGGGAATAGGCGAGTTTTAAGGTGAGCGGGGGGCGCTTGATATTCGCTGCCTTTATAAGGAGATAAGGATTCACCATTTCACCCACACCTTCTCTCTCTCTCTCTGCCCACCCATTCTCGAGCTCCAGCGCCCAAGCTTCCACCCTTTCCGCCTCAAAAAAGCACTCCGACCATGTCCGGATCTGGAGCGCAGGGCAAGTGGATGGTTTCCTCCGTCAAGGAGAAGGACATCACGAACCTCCGGGAGGCCGGGTACTTGGCCAAGGAAATCGCCCACCGGCTTTCGGCCAAGGGGCAGATCGTCCCCACCCCGGAGCCCCATGAGAGGGTAGTGTTCATCCCCCACTTCGTCCGCGGGTTGGGATTTCCTCTCCACCCATTTGTCCGCGGACTCATGTTCTACTACGGGCTAGATTTCCACGATCTGGCCCCCAACTCCTTCCTCAACATCTCAGCATTCATTGTCGTGTGCGAGGCCTTCCTCCGCATCCCACCCCACTTTGGATTGTGGTTAAAGATCTTCAATGTGAAGCCGAAGGTGGTGGGTGGTCAACACGCAGAGTGCGGAGGCGCCATGGTGAGCAAGATGCCCAACGTCTCATGGCCCAAAGGTACCTTCATGGAGACCGTCAAAGGGTGGCAACAGCAGTGGTTCTACATCACAGAGCCTCGCAACGCCACCTGGGCCGCGGATCCCGAATTCCAGTCCGGAGCCCCGATGCGGCTCACCTCCTGGCTAGAGAAGGGCCTGGACTGGTCTTCATCGGATGAGCTGACAGCGCTTCAGACGCGCATCCCGAGCATGGTAGACAAGAACATCAAGCTCGTCAATGTGATCCAGGTGATGCTTGTTCACCGGATCCTTCCATGCCAAAGCCGGACCTGTCATTTGTGGGAGTTCGATACGGCCGAGCACCAGACCTTGCAACAGTTCTTCGGCACTATGCACGAAGACATCTAGAAGGTGCTTTTTAAGGCCAACGAGACGTGGCCGGCGATGACCGAGGACCGTGGGCACGACCTGGCCCATCCCGCAGTCCGGTAAGTTTTTCATATTTCAAGGTGTATCCTTTACTTGCATACTCAAGGAAGATGTCTAAGCTTCCCTATTTGTTTTTTCAGGGCTGGACAAAGAAGGTGGAGCGGATTCAGTGTCCGGCTCCGCTGCCCGAAGACCCAACAATCCCACTTCTTACAAAGATGCTGGTTCCGGCGCCCTACCAGGCGCCGGAGAAGAAGGCCAAGAAAAAGGCCAAGCAGACCAGAAGTGGCCTCCGCCGTAAGGGCACTTCGGACGTGATGTTCGAAGACGTCGAGACCCACTCCTCCCCCACTGAGGACGACAACGAGGAGGAGGAAAGCAATTCTCCCTCGGAGGGGGGAGGGAAGAAAAGGGCGGCCTCCACGCATCTGGAGGCAGAGGCGTCCAAGAAGGGAAGGTCTCCCTCGCAGACAACTCCACGTGGGACATTGACAGCAGCTCCGAGTGGCGCCCCAGGGATAATCCCCTGACCGAATTGTAAGTACTCAAAGACGCACTCATATATCCAGCTCCTTTACTTCATGGTATTAACATTTTGAATCATGCGCTGCAGCCCGGCCCGTTCCGACCTCCAGCGATCCTCCTCTTCGGGGGGTTCGCTGGATCCAAATGCGATGGGCAGCGGGTCACTGCCAGTGGCCTCCTCTCCCAAGGCCACGGGCCACGCCGAGGCATTGTCCCGAAGGACCTTCCCAGGCCAGGGAGAGGTTCAGGAGGCCGTCAGGGTGGCACCAGAGGGTGATACCTCGGCCGCCGGACACATGGGGGAGCAAATCCCCCTGGAGACTGGCGATGGGGGCCATATCGAACTCGGCCCCCAGCCGAATACCATTCCGGAGTCCCATACGGCTCCGGAATCAGGCAAGCAGCCTCATTTGAAAGAAGGAGGTGCGCCTATTCCGCCGGTGACCTCTGTCCATCCAGAGGCATCAGATAATCTGTTGGAAGCGCTGCAAGGCGTTCCATTATTGAGGAACACCGTATCCTTATGGGTACGGTAGTTGAGAGGATTCAGCCCGCAAAGAGCAGACTGAATGAAGCCTGCACAAGCCTTCTAACAGGCTTTGAGGTATGAAACGCAATTTACGCAAAAGGAATGTCATAGTATAGACAGTAGCCCCTGAGACACTGTCCGGTGTTTGAAAAGAAAAGTCAGAGGATCAAATAAGTTTCGCAGGAGACTAACCATACGTGTCTATGTGAATAAGCAGGCGTCTTTGCTAGCTGCAACCTCTCATGCTGCTGAGGTCTCCCGACTGAAGCAGAGTCTGGAGCGGACCGAGGAAGAGCTCGGCCGTGTGAAAAAGCAGCTGGAGGACCATCAAGGTATGCAATGACCTATTTAGATATAGAGAAATATGAATGGTTTGTGTTGCTCACATGATGTTTTGTAGGAGCGGCGTCCGAGGTGGAGACCCTCAAGAAAGCGCTGGCCGAAGCCCAGAAGAAGGCGGCGGAGGAACAAGCTGCCCACAAAAAGCACGAGGCCAGGGTCGATGAGGTTCAGCAGGAGCTCCAGGACGCCGTGAAGAAATGCGAGTCCTTGGAGCGCAACATTGTGGATCAAGAATCCGAACTTGTCAAAGCCTGCCAAAGCACACAAGATGCCCGGGTTGAAGCCAAGGGCGCCCTCGAGGAAATCCAGGAGGCCAGGAAAATCGCGGCAGGTAAGGCCTTTATTATGCAGAGCAAATATGCGAAGAAAAGGTACCTCTTACTGACCCGGGTTTGGAGTTCTCCAGGAGCATTTGCGGATCTGCCGCGCAGTGTTGCTGACGCTGCCGAGTTCTTCCGAGCTAAAGAAGGGAGCTCAACGGAGAAGTTGTTCTGGTCGCAATACCTTGCGCCAGAGCATCCGGTGCCCTTTAGCGATCAGCTAAAACAGCTGACCGAACTGCATAGGGTGGCCGAACTGGCCATGAAGGATTTGATAATCTGTCTATGGCCTGCCGAAGCCATACCCAGCAGCTACTTCGGACTCGTGAAGCGGCTGGTCAATGCCTGCCCCCGGCTTGAAGCCATCAAGCGGTCGGTCTACATTGAAGGTGCGCGGATGGCCTTCGCCTGTGTCAAGGTGCAGTGGGCGAAGATGGACGCCGTCAAGCTCGTGACCGAGGGACCGCCCGCGGGCAAGGAGCACCGCACGCCCGAGCGGTATTTTGATGATGTCCTGAAGGGATCCCGCATTGTAGTGGGCCAGTGTTCAAAAGACATTATCTTTGAATGAAGATGTTCATGTTATCCCTCATGTATTATGGAACAATGTCGTTATGTAATATAATGCTTGTTATTTTTAAAATTTTACCTCCTGTGCGGCCGTTTTGTTAAATCGGAGAGTTGGCCAGTCGTCGGCTTCAGCCCCCACGTAGGTAGTACGGGGGTGTTCGGGATGGAATCTAAACACTCTTGATCCAAAAGTTTGGTCCTTGAAGGAGGTGTTTAGCGCAATGAACCAGGCAATCGGACTATGTGGCTTTATCACCCTCACTTAGCCATAGGAGTTTGACAATAAAAATGTAGGTGTAGCTCCTAGCTAGCATTTAATCCAGACTAGGGTGCTGTAAACACCTGATCGGGTGAAGGCCGATTCGTCGCACAATGCGGAAAAAATCGCAAGAGATTTTAACCTCCGAACAGCTGACTGGCTCACGTCGTATCATGACAGTTAGTTTTCGGCTTTCTCTACTGAGGTGCTCATCCGGATAAACTAGGACATAATCGCATTAGTTCTCCCTTTACTACCCTAGCCGATATAGCGGAACGTAAGGTAGTAAGCACAGGAGCCGGGCAACCAACTATTGACCAAAGACATGATTCGAAGCCAATGCATATAATGCTAAATTCGGGGTGCCAAACTGTACTGTAAAAGTGTTCGGACTTTGTTGCCATAGAACGGAGCACAATGAAGCCCCTGGCCAATTTAAAGCGTACCAAAGTGTATGGGAGCAATCGGTAAGAATAGCGATATAAAATGAAGTAGTAAGCTGGTGCCACATAAATTGGGCCACAAACTGTTTCCATTATAATTTGATTAATACGTCAAAGCGTATTTGTACAAATAGTGCGATAAGCAACAGGGCTATTTAACATGCCAAGATCAAGGGGGAGCTGCGTGCGGGTCCTGAAAACAGGTAGAATGATCGTCAAGAAGAACATCTAGGGATTCCCCCACACGTCTGAGCTGCTTGACGCCTTGGTATATCTATCCTTCGAAAGGACCGATGATCAGGCCATAAGGAGGGTCCTGTAGAGAAGAAAACCTGAAAAGGGTGAAAAGAAAAAGGAAGGCATGCGTGCGTGCCCAGGTTAGGTTAAGCCGTATTATGGGCCACCATCTAGTTATGCCTCCGTCTCTGCCCATGGTATTTTGAGTGCGTAGTTATGTACGCGCGGTACGTACGCTGCCATTTGGTCGGGACTGAGACAGAGGCCGAATTGCTAGTCTGACTCCTGATGAGCTGGACTGTCCCGCTGCAGAGTAGTCCGGACTCGTTTGACAGTGTCGGGGAGCTTGGTCGCCGAATTAAAGTTCTGCTTGATAAGGCCGCTCTGTACTTCTGCTTCTAGGGCCGTGGTGTGCTCCTCAGTATGGAGGGAGCGTTCCGTATTTCCATTGACTGTTATGACACTGCGTGGTCCGGGCATCTTTAGTTTGAGATAAGCGTAGTGTGGCACCGCATTGAATCGGGCAAATGCAGTTCGTCTGAGCAGTACGTGATAGGCACTGCGGAAGGGGACGATGTCGAAGATCAAGTCTTCACTTCGGAAGTTGTCCGGGGATCCGAAGACAACTTCCAATGTGATTGGACCCGTGCAGCGGGCTTCTACACCTGGTATTACTCCTTTAAAGGTAGTCTTTGTGGGTTTGATCCTTGATGGATCGATGCCCATTTTGCGCACTGTATCCTGATAGAGCAGGTTGAGGCTGCTGCCACCGTCCATGAGTACTCGCACGAGGTCGAATCCATCAATTATTGGGTCGAGGACCAGTGCGGCTGAACTGCCGTGACGGATACTGGTCGGATGGTCCCTGCGATCGAAGGTGATCGGGCAGGACGACCATGGGTTGAATTTTGGGGTGACTGGCTCTATCACATAGACGTCCCTGAGCGCACGTTTGCGCTCCCTCTTGGGGATATGGGTAACGTATATCATGTTCACCGTTTTAACCTGGGGGGGGACTTCTTCTGTCCCCCTGTGTTCGGTGGACGGGGCTCCTCGTCATCGTCCTCACTTTGCGACCCCTTCTCCTTATTCTCGGCATTTAACTTGCTGGCCTGCTTAAAGACCCAATAGCTTCTGTTGGTATGATTGGCTGGCTTATCGGGGGTGCCATGTATCTGACATGGACGATCGAGTATGCGGTCCAAGCTGGATGAGCCCGGATTGTTCCTTTTAAATGGATTCTTCCGCTGGCCGGACTTGGAGCCACTGAATCCGATGTTGACCGCCGTGTCATCGGTATTGTCACCATTGTTTCAACGCTTGTGCCTGTTGCGTCGGGGCTTGCCATTGCTATTTCTGGCTTCAGAGGTGCCAGGTTCGCTTGAATTATTATTTCTACGGGCTAGCCAGCTATCTTCGCCCGCGCAAAAACGGGTCATGAGTGTCATGAGGGCTTCCATGGACTTCGGCTTTTCTGGCCGAGGTGTCGGGCGAGCCATTCGTCGCGGATGCTATGCTTAAAGGCCGCTAGGGCTTCGGCATCCGGACAGTCGACGGTCTGGTTCTTTTTAGTTAAGAACCTAGTCCAGAATTTCCTGGCTGACTCTCTGGGTTGTGAACTATGTGACTTAAGTCATCGGCATCCGGAGGTCGGACGTATGTACCCTGGAAGTTGTTGCGGAAGGCGTCTTCCAAGTCCTCCCAGCTGCCAATTGAGTTTTTAGGCAAGCTGTTCAACCAGTGCCGAACTGGTCCCTTGAGTTTTAGCGGGAGGTATTTGATGTCATGAAGGTCATCACCGCGGGCCATATGAATATGGAGAAGAAAATCCTCGATCCATACCGCAGGATCTGTTGCTCCATCATACGATTCGATATTCACGGGTTTAAACCCTTCTGGGAATTCGTGCTCCATTACTTCATCAGTGAAGCAGAGGGGGTGTGCGGCGCCTCTATAGCTGGCCAAGTCGCGACGTAGTTCGGATGGAGTCTGTCTGCGGTTTTCAGCCCGGACGTGATTATGCTTGTCACATCCGGCTAGATAGCCGTCGTCACGCGTCGGAGCATGCCCCCGCGATCCGTAGATCGATCTAGTCTGACCTGCTCTACTATCCAGGTCCTGTCGCAGGTCATATGTATATCCCCGAGCTGTTGTATGTCTACCTTTACGGCGAGGTGGGATGGGCTGGTGTTCGGCCTGAATTGTCGTTTTGTCCCGGCCACGCGGTAGTCGGTCAGTTGCGTTACGTGCTGACGGTACGGGGTCCAGTGCCTCGTCATCGAATTGAGGTAGTAATCTGCGCTTCGGGTAACTTTTGGTTGGGCGCTCGAGGCCGTATTCCTCGGTTGCCAGGACATTAGTCCATCTATCATTGAGTAAATCTTGATTAGCTTGAAGCTGATGCTCCTTCTTTTTCAGGCTCCTTGCAGTGGCTATTAGCTGGCACTTAAAGCGCTCCTACTCAAGAGGTTCCTCCGGCACGATAAAGTCTTCATTGCCGAGGCTCACCCCATCCTCGGAGAGTGGAAGATAGTTGCTATCCTCCGAGTCTTCGTGTATGGCCTGTTCGTCAGGGCTAACCTGCCCATCTTCCTGATTGTCCTGTTCGAAAGTTGGCTCGACGGGGTCTTCTTTGTCTTCGGCATCGTCTAGAGTGTTGTCTCTCGTGCCGGTATTGCTATCTTTTCCACGACGTGATTTAGAGCGGCGCCGCTAACGTCGGCGCTTTGGTTGGATCTCAGGAGGTTTATCCTCGACTAGAGTTTTCTCGTTATCACCGTCACCCTCCTTGGGTGTGTCCACCATGTACACGTCATACGAAGCGGTGGCCGTCCAGCGTCCGGTAAACGGCGGGTTTTCGGTCTGCTCCTCTTCGGCATCGTCGTCCATACCGTCGATGTCTTCGGAGCCGTAGTCGAGCATGTCAGTTAAGTCCTCGATCGTGGCTATGAAGTGGGTGGTGGGTGGGACGTAAAATTCTCCGCTCTCAACCCCTAGCCCGGGCTGGGCGTAGTTCGGACATTGCTCCTCTATAATAACAAGGGATCGCATCAAGTCCAGAGCCTCGCTTAAAGGTGAGGTTTTGCCAGGGAGAAGAGAACCCGTGGAGTACGGCGGGAAGGAAACTTCTTGGCCGAGCTCACACGATGATGACTCCGAGGGTTTGAAGCCAGTGTTCGGAGGAGAGTCCATTTTGCGTCATGCTTTTATATCGATATTTATTGCATTATGGGCTGTTATTACACATTATGCCACAATACTTATGCCTATTCTCTCTTATTTTACAAGGTTTATGTGTGAAGAGGGGGAATGCCGGCAACTAGAATTTTGGGCTGGAAAAGGAGCAAATATTAGAGACCTATTCTGCACAACTCCAAAAGTCCTGAAACTCCACGGAAGTTGTTTTTGGAATTAATAAAAAATACTGAGCGAAGAAAGTACCAGAGGGGGGCCACCCACCATCCACGAGGGTGGGGGCATGCCCCCTGCCTTGTGGGCCCCCTGGCAGGCCTCCGGTGTCCATCTTCTGCTATATGAAGTCTTTTACCCTGAAAAAATTCATAAGCAAGCTTTCGGGATGAAACACCGCCGCCACGAGGCGGAACCTTGGAGGAACCAATCTAGGGCTCCGGCGGAGCTGTTCTGCCGGGGAAACATCCCTCCGGGAGGGGCAAATCATCACCATCGTCATCACCATCGATCCTCTCGTCGGGAGGGGGTCAATCTCTATCAACATGTTCACCAGCACCATCTCCTCTCAAACCCTAGTTTATCTCTTGTATCCAATCTTTGTCCCAAAACCTCAGATTGGTACCTGTTGGTTGCTAGTAGTGTTGATTACTCTTTGTAGTTGATGCTAGTTGGTTTATTTGGTGGAAGATCATATGTTCAGATGCTTTATGCATATTAATACCCCTCTTATTATGAACATGAATATGATTTGTGAGTAGTTACGTTTGTTCCTGAGGACATGGGAGAAGTCTTGCTATAGGTAGTCATGTGAATTTGGTATTCGTTCGATATTTTGATGAGATGTATGTTGTCTTTCCTCTAGTGGTGTTATCTGAATGTCGACTACACGACACTTCACCATTGTTTGGGCCTAGAGGAAGGCATTGGGAAGTAATAAGTAGATGATGTGTTGCTAGAGTGACAGAAGCTTAAACCCTAGTTTATGCGTTGCTTCGTAAGGGGCTGATTTGGATCCATATGTTTCATGCTATGGTTAGGTTTACCTTAATACTTCTTTTGTAGTTGCGGATGCTTGCAATAGGGGTTAATCATAAGTGGGATGCTTGTCCAAGAAAGGGCAGCACCCAAGCACCGGTCCACCCACATAACAAATTATCAAAGTAACGAACGCGAATCATATGAGCGTGATGAAAACTAGGTTGACGATAATTCCCATGTGTCCTCGGGAGCGTTTTCCTTCATATAAGAGTTTGTCCAGGCTTGTCCTTAGCTACAAAAAGGATTGGGCCATCTTGCTGCACCTTATTTACTTTCATTACTTGTTACCCGAAATTACCTTATCACAAAACTATCTGTTACCGATAATTTTAGTGCTGGCAGAGAATACCTTACTGAAAACCGCTTGTCATTTCCTTCTGCTCCTCGTTGGGCTCGACACTCTTACTTATCGAAAGGACTACGATAGATCCCCTACACTTGTGGGTCATCAAGACTCTTTTCTGGCGCCATTGCCGGGGAGCGAAGCGCCTTTGGTAGGTGGAATTTGGTAAGGAAAAATTTATATAGTGTGCTAAAATTTACTGTCACTTGTTACTATGGAACATAATCCTTTGAGGGGCTTGTTCGGGGTATCTTCACCTCGACCAGTAGAGCAAAGAGTTGCTCCTCAACCTACTGAACCTACTGAAAATGTTTACTTTGAAATTCCTTCGGGTATGATAGAGAAACTGCTAGCTAATCCTTTCACTGGTGATGGAACATTACACCCTGATTTGCACCTAATCTACGTGGATGAAGTTTGTGGATTATTTAAGCTTGCAGGTGTGCCCGAGGATGTTATCAAGAAGAAGGTCTTCCCTTTATCTTTAAAGGGAAAGTCATTGACATGGTTTAGGCTATGTGATGATATGGGATCATGGAACTACAACCGATTGAAATTGGAATTTCATCAGAAGTTTTATCCTATGCATCTTGTTCATCGTGATCGTAATTATATATATAATTTTTGGCCTTGCAAAGGAGAAAGCATCGCTCAAGCTTGGGGGAGGCTTAAGTCAATGTTATATTCATGCCCCAATCATGAGCTCTCAAGAGAAATTATTATTCAAAATTTTTATGCTCGGCTTTCTCTCAATAATCGCTCCATGCTCGATACTTCTTGTACTGGTTCTTTTATGATGAAGAGTATTGAATTCAAATGGGATTTATTGGAAAGATTTAAACGTAACTCTGAAGATTGGAACCTTGACGAAGGTAAGGAGTCAGGTATAACACCTAAGTTTGATTGTGTTAAATCTTTTATGGTACCGATGTTTTCCGTGAATTTAGCACTAAATATGGACTTGACTCTGAGATAGTAGCTTCTTTCTGTGAATCATTTGCTACTCATGTTGATCTCCCTAAAGATAAGTGTAGCGACCCGACCTCAAATGGTCAAGTCTCTGTGCTTCAGTGTCATCCCTGGATCGGTAATGCTGACACACACAGTACTCGAAGGATTTATAACAGAGTAGCAATCACACACTTATTACATCGAATGTCTCAGAAGAGAACTTATTACAATAAATATGGCTTAAGGCCATCTAATACGATAACAGCGGAAGGCTTGGAAGATAAAGTGAGTCCATCAACTCCAATGGCATAGCTGAGCTGCACGGCAATGACCTAACGAACCTTACTCCTCGTCTGAAAAGTTTGCAACATAATACGTTGCAGCCCGAAAATGGGTCAGCACATGGAATCTGCTGGCAATATAACACAGTAGAGCAAGAACGGAATAATGCTATCACTACATGCATATTTGGCTGGTGGAAAGCTCTATGGTTATAGTTTTGCGAAAAGCCAATTTTTCCCTACAACAGAGGAATAAGTTTTATTTTAACTATCATGGTAGTTGAAACATCATTGAGAAGGTTCCCCCAACTCAATCCCAATTAAAAGTAATTATCAACCCAACAATATTAATTTAGAGTGATGAGATACGTAGGATAATCCGAGTACTAGATACTCAAGATGTCCATAACCGGGCACACGGCTAACCATGATTAGATTGTACACTCTGTAGAGGTTTGCGCACTTTTCCCCACAAGACCCGATCTCCTCCGTTGGATTTCTCGCACTACATGGTGTTTGAGAAACGGATGACTGAGACACAGTCTTTCAGAAACATTAACTCTTTACTCCGGGCAGACCATACCAACCTACATCCCTCTACCTGCTAATCCACCTCTTCAAGAGCTCATGCAACTTACTCAACTATGCTAGAGCCCATAATAGCTTTTGGCTGCACACGGAAGTTTCTAGCATGAAAATATCTCAGTTCCCTTTGAGCCTGGGGGCGGACCTTAGGATTATCACACGGGTACTCCGGGATATCCTAGGACAACACTGGATAGTGCCCGACAAGCAATCCACCCAGATGTGTATTAAACTTGCCACCTTAAGTTGAACCATTAATTAATCATCTCACATCTGTCATGGATTCACTCACTCAAACCACGTCTACGAGCATTGCATAGCAATATAAGCAATACGTAGAAGTAACTCCCAAGGGTTTGAATATAACAGGGCAATAGGTTCTACCTCATCAACTACTTCCCAATACCCACAAGTTAATCTCATCCTAATCATGCAATGTTTGAGGATTGGAACTAATGCATAAAAACTGGGTATGAAAGGAGCATGATCAATGTGTTACTTGCCTTGCTGACGATCCGCAAAACCTAGGGACTCGTAGTAGCACGCTTCGCACTCCGGGAATTCTATCGCAAACAAACAATAGCATACATAAGCATTCAAGCAAAGATGCACGGGCAAAACTCAAATAAGAAGAATTGACCAAAAAATTTAACTTAAGAACTCCGGTTTGCGAAAAGAATCAAATCAAACGGAGCAACGAAACTCAAACTGCGAAAGAAACAAGATTCGTTTACTAATCTGAACTAAAGTAATATTTTACAGTACCAAAATCTTGTTCAAGTTGATTAAATAGAAAGAGGGTTTCGAGACGAAGATCTAGGCGCTTGAATCGCCTGATTCTGATAAACGAGCGAAAAGATAAACTAGAACGAAAATCGGATCAGAAATCGCGATCGAAAATAATCACGAAAAATCTGAGAAAAAGAAAAACTGACGAACAGGCTAACGAACGAACGTTCGCTATCTGCGGCTAATGAGTGAACACCGTTCGTTAAAACGAACGTACAGACGAACGTCCGCTAAATAAACTAAACTGAGAAAAAAATAAAAAAAACTTGTCTATTCAAAAAAACAAAAACTAGGGTTTTCTAAAAAAACCGGATTGGTTTTCTAAAAAAACCGGCGGCGGCGGCTACCTCGTCGGATCCGGCGGGGCTCGGGGCTCCGGCGGAGCTGGGTGGCGTCGGCGGCGACGGCGGACGGCGGCGCGGCGCTAGGCGGCGGGGCGGCGACGGCAGCGGCGGTAGGCGGCGGGGCGGGGTTCGGCGGGCGGCGGGGTTCGGGTGGTGGTGAGGGGTCCGGGGCGGCGTATATAAAGGAGGGGGGCTAGCTTGGGGGAGGGGGCAAGGCGGCGTGGGAGAGGAGTCCCGGTCGGGCTCGGCGCGCGGCGGCGGCGGTCTCCGTGTCGGGGACGAGGCGGACGTCGCGGCTGGGCTGGGCCGGCCGGCTGGGCTTCGGCCCAGTCGGCGAAGAGAAGATTTTTTTAAATAATTTCGCCAAAACTTAAATAAATCCTAGAAAAATAAATAAAAATCTAAAAATATCAAAACAAATTTTCACCGTCTAAATAAAATATTTAGAACAAGATGAACATTTTCTTGGCCCTAAAATGCAATTTTGAAAAACGTGCAATTTTTCTAATGCAAATAAAATAGCAATAAACTCCGAATAAACTCAAATATTTGATTTTAATATTTTTCCTCCAATATTTCATTTATTGTGGAGAAGCCATATTATCTCCTCTCATATATTTTATTATGAAATATTTTTGGAGAGAAAAATAATTAAAACAAATAATCCTCGTTTCAATATTTGATAAAATTCAAATATGAAAACAATGAAATCCCCAACTCTCTCCGAGGGTCCTTGAGTTGCTTAGGATTTCGAGGATCGCAAAACGAAATGCAATAAAATATGATATGCATGAATGATCTATGTATAACATTCCAAATTGAAAATTTGGGATGTTACAATAAGTGGTTTAAATATAATCCTCCCATTGAAGTAAAAGTAGTTGCACCGATTAAAGTTGAAGAAAAGACTATCACTTATAATGATCCTATTGTTCCTACTGCTTACATTGAGAAACCACCTTTCCCTGTTCGAATAAAGGATCACGCTAAAGCTTCAACTGTGGTCAACAAAAGTAATATTAGGACACCCAGACCCCTTGAGCAAATTAAAATTGAACCTAGTATTGCTATGGTTAAAGATCTCTTGGCTGATAATATTGATGGGCATGTTATTTACTTCTGTGATGAAGCTGCTAGAATTGCTAGACCTGATACTAAAAATAAACATAGACCTGTTGTAGGCATGCCTGTTATTTCTGTTAAAATAGGAGATCATTGTTATCATGGCTTGTGTGATATGGGTGCTAGTGCAAGTGCAATACCTTATTCCTTATACAAAGAAATTATGCATGATATTGCACCTGCTGAAATAGAAGAAATTGATGTTACAATTAAGCTTGCCAATAGAGATACTATTTCACCAGTTGGGATTGTTAGAGATGTTGAAGTCTTGTGTGGGAAAGTTAAATATCCTGCTGATTTTCTTGTTCTTGGTTCCCCACAAGATAACTTTTGTCCCATTATATTCGGTAGACCCTTCTTGAATACTGTTAATGCTAGGATAGACTGCGAAAAGGATGTTGTTACTATTGGTTTGGGGGATATTTCTCATGGGTTTAATTTTGCTAAATTTCGTAGAAAACCCCGTGATGAGGAATTGCCTAGTAAAGATGAAATTATTGGTCTTGCTTCTATTGCCGTGCCCCCTAATGATCCTTTAGAACAATATTTGCTAGACCATGAAAATGATATCTTTATGAATGAAAGAAGGGAAATAGATGAAGTATTCTTTAAATAGGGACCCATTTTGAAACACAATTTGCCTGTTGAAATCCTAGGGGATCCTCCTCCACCCAAGGGTGATCCCGTGTTTGAGCTTAAACCATTACCTGATACTCTTAAATATGCTTATCTTGATGAAAAGAAGATATATCATGTTATTATTAGTGCTAACCTTTCAGAGCATGAAGAAAAGAAATTATTGAAAACTCTGAGGAAGCACCGTGCTGCTATTGGATATACTCTTGATGATCTTAAGGGCATTAGTACCACTCTATGCCAACACAAAATAAAATTGGAGGAAGACGCTAAACCGATTGTTGATCACCAACGACGGTTAAATCCTAAGATGAAAGAAGTGGTAAGAAAAGAAATACTAAAGCTTCTGGAGGCAGGTATAATCTATCCCATTGCTGATAGTTAGTGGGTAAGTCCTGTCCATTGTGTCCCTAAGAAGGGAGGTATTACCGTTGTTCCTAATGATAAAGATGAATTGATCCCACAAAGAATTGTTACAGGTTATAGGATGGTAATTGATTTCCGTAAATTAAATAAAGCTACTAAAAAGGATCATTACCCTTTACCTTTTATTGATCAAATGCTAGAAATATTATCCAAACACACACATTTTTGCTTTCTAGATGGTTATTCTGGTTTCTCTCAAATACCTGTGTCAAAAGAGGATCAAGAAAAGATCACCTTTACTTGTCCTTTCCGTACCTTTGCTTATAGACTTATGCCTTTTGGTTTATGTAATGCACCTGCTACCTTTCAAAGATGCATGATGGCTATATTCTCTGATTTTTGTGAAAAGATTGTTGAGGTTTTCATGGATGATTTCTCCGTATATGGAACTTCTTTTGATGATTGCTTGAGCAACCTTGATCGAGTTTTGCAGAGATGTGAAGAAACTAATCTTGTCTTGAATTGGGAGAAGTGCCACTTTATGGTTAATGAAGGTATTGTCTTGGGGCATAAAATTTCTGAAAGAGGTATTGAAGTTGATAAAACTAAAGTTGATGCTATTGAAAAGATGTCGTGTCCTACGGACATCAAAGGTATAAGAAGTTTCCTTGGTCATGCCAGTTTTCATAGGAGGTTCATTAAGGACTTTCCAAAAATTTCTAGGCCTCTTACTGATCTCTTACAAAAAGATATTCCTTTTGTCTTTGAAGATGATTGTGTAGAAGCATTTGAAATACTTAAGAAAGCTTTGATTTTTGCACCTATTGTTCAGCCACCTGATTGGAATTGACCCTTTGAAATTGTGTGTGATGCTAGTGATTATGCTGTAGGAGCTGTTCTAGGACAAAGAATTGATAAGAAGTTAAATGTTATTCAATATGCTAGTAAAACTCTAGACAGTGCCAAGAGGAATTATGCTACTACTGAAAAAGAATTTTTAGCAGTTATATTTGCTTGTGATAAGTTCAGACCTTATATTGTTGATCCTAAAGTAACTGTTCACACCGATCATGCTGCTATTAAATATCTTATGGAAAAGAAACATGCTAAACCTAGACTTATTAGATGGGTTCTCTTGCTACAAGAATTTGATTTGCATATTATTGATAGAAAGGGAGCTGAGAACCCCGTTGCAGACAACTTATCTAGGTTAGAGAATGTTCTTGATGACCCACTACCTGTTGATGATAGCTTCCCTGATGAACAATTAGCTGTCATAAATGCTTCTCGTACTGCTCCATGGTATGCTGATTATGCTAATTACATTGTTGCTAAATTTATACCACCTAGTTTCACATACCGGCAAAAGAAAAAGGTTTTCTATGATTTAAGACATTACTTCTGGGATGACCCACACCTTTATAAAGAAGGAGTAGATGGTGTTATTAGACGTTGTGTACCTGAGCATGAACAGGAACAGATCCTACGCAAGTGTCACTCCGAGGCTTATGGCGGACACCATGCTAGAGAAGGAACTGCGCATAAGGTATTGCAATCCGGTTTTTATTGGCCTACTCTCTTCAAGGATGCCCGTAAGTTTGTCTTGTCTTGTGATGAATGTCAAAGAATTGGTAATATTAGTAGACGTCAAGAAATGCCTATGAATTATTCACTTGTTATTGAACCATTTTATGTTTGGGGCTTTGATTATATGGGACCTTTTCCTTCCTCTAACGGGTATACACATATTTTAGTTGCTGTTGATTACGTTACTAAGTGGGTAGAAGCTATTCCAACTAGTAGTGTTGATCATAACACCTCTATTAAGATGCTTAAAGAAGTTATTTTTTCCGAGGTTCGGAGTCCCTAGATACTTAATGACTGATGGTGGTTCACATTTTATTCATGGTGCCTTTCGTAAAACGCTTGCTAAGTATGACGTTAATCATATAATTGCATCTCCATATCACCCATAGTCTAGTGGTCAAGTAGAACTGAGTAATAGAGAGATCAAATTAATTTTGCAACAGACTATTAATAGATCTAGAAAGAATTGGTCCAAGAAACATGATGATGCATTATGGTCTTACAGAACTGTGTAACATCCCAAAATTCTAAATTTTGGGATGTTATATTAAATAAATAATTGTGTCTATTTGTTTGATTGTTTGTTTGTTTGTTGTGTGAAATTGAGTGGAAATTGAAACTTTCTGAAACTTGAATGAGAGGGAATAAAAGGAGTTTCCCAAACTTTCATCCTTGCATTTTTTTATTTTTTTATCTCCGTGAATTCAAAATCATTTCATTACAAAAACCCTAGAGTGAAGATAATATGACTTCTTCCATTTAAAGAAATAAAAGGGGTTTGAAAATGATTTGAATTCCATTTAAAATATTTCAAATCAGAAACTTTATGCCACTCAAGGATTTTCATGAGAGAAGATAACGGGACTTCTTCAAAATATATGAAATAGAGTGGAGAGTGATGAGGAGCACTTTTGAATTTCGTTTGGTTCACTTTTGGAAAATTTTCCGTTTTGAGTTTCAAAACCATTTCCATTCATTCAAATAAAATAAAGAGAGAAGGAAATATGACTCCTTCTATTATCAGAAATAAAATGGAAATGGATTATGAAACCAATAGACGTTATTTTAAAATAATATTTGAAATCATTTGCCTCTCATGATTTATTGCATTTTGGAGTTTTCTCGAATGTTCAAATATTATTTTCCACTCAAGAAAAATAAAGGAGAGGGGATAAGATGACTTGCTCAAAATATAAAAGAGATGGGAATTTCATTTGAATATTAGTTGGAGTTTTTAGAACTTATTTGGTATTTATTCAATTTGCAAAAAGTGCATTAAATGCATTAGGAAAATATTTTCAAATTCTTCTATGCTTGAATAAATGTTCATTGTGCTCTAGATATTCCAAGGTAATTTTAGAAATTATCGTGGTATGTTTTTGGATTTTTTTGTTTCGTTTTGGCTTCGGAAAGTTTTTCTTGTAAAAAAAACACGCACACGCACCCGCGTGCAAGCCCAGCCACCGCTGGCCAGAGCCGGCCCACGGCCACAGCAAGCCGCGCCAGGCGAGGAGCACCGCGGCCTGCTCCCAGCGCCCGAAGGCCTCCGCCTCGTTCGCCGCTCCTCGTCTCCCTCTCGCTAGCACGCCGCTGCCAGGAGGGCCCCACCCCCGTCGTCCCCAACCTTCCGCCTCTCGCGCTCGGGATAGAGCACGAGCCCGCCGCCCGCAACCACCACACCTTGCCTTCGGGGATAAGGCATATCCCTTGCTCCCCAGCCCTCTCTCCGCGCCTATAAGAAGCCCTCGGCCCCCTCTCTCCATTCTGCCACTTCGTTTCGCCCTCACACTGCTCATAGCCATCGCCCCATCCATTTGGATCTCATCGGAGCTGAAGCTCTCCGCCATTGTTTCCGTCGTCGGTGGAAACCCCAAGCCCTCTCCTCTCTGTCAAAAATTTGTTCCCTTGCCGTCCCGCATCCATTTGACATATTTGTTGCCCCTAGGTTTCGCCGGAGACACCGCCCCGACAACCCGCGTCCTCGCTGGAGCACGGAGCCGCCATCCCCGCACAGCACGACCTCGACATCCCCGACGCGAGCCGCCTCCACCACCGGGTAGCCCTCGACGTGTCGATCCCGTTCGTCTTCTCCGCCGCCGCCGCGGACCACCGCCGCCCCGTCAGCCGCCTAACGCGAGTGCCGTCATCTCCTGTAGGTCGCCTTCGCTACCGTAAGACGAGCCCCCTCCCGTTCGTTTTTATTTATTTATTTTAGTATTAGATCGGTTAACCACAGTTTTGTTAACTGTGTGGTTTAGTGAAAACCGGTCTTCGGTTTTCTTCTTATTTAGCCGCGGTAGTGTTTTTTTTACTTAGTGGCCGTTCATCGTATAGCTGCTGCAGTGAACACTCTTCAGCTGTAAGAAATCCACCACGTGGCCAGGGACCTGGTCGCGAATAAAACTTTCACAGTCAAGTCCCTGAGTTTTCAATTTAGCCCCTAAACTTTAGCCCCTAAACTTAGATTGGCCACAACTTTTTAACCGTAGATCCAAACTCGATGAAACTAGCGGAAAATTCCTCGTCGTGATTAGCTCTATCCAGTGATATCATATTTGTAAAATTTTGTTAGATTCGAATTTGAACTTTATTCAGATTTGAATTCAAACTTCAACTGGCCATATCTCCTAACCCGTAGCTCTGATTGAGTTGATTCTTTTTACACTTTGTCACCGTAGCCAAATCCTATAACTTGGACCATTGTCACGTATTTTTCACGCAATTAGGATTTGTCCATGATAGTTTTACTACTATGACGTGTATGCACCATAGTTCACATCACATTTTTTTAACCTCGTCACATGTTGTTTTGCACTTCGAAATTTTTGTGATAGTTGAGTGTGTTGGATTTTCATTTGGTTTTTCTAAGTCTTTTTGTTTCTGTGCATGTTATTTGGTTCTCTGAAATGATTACCTATGTGAATCAATGTTTGATTTTATAGATTTTTCATCAGAGAGTGACGAATAGTTCTATTAAGTAAATTTCTAAGAGCGATATAATCTTCATCAACTATTACCAGGCAAGTTCACATTTGACCATTCCTTCAATTACCTATGTTTTATATTATGCACTTAGTCCTTTTGTGGTAGGATTGCATGGTAGGATTTATTGTTGCCAGATGGCTATGCCATTACCTAGTAGTTCATTTGAGGTAGGTCTGATCTATACATCCTTGTCACCGCCGTGTAAGTTCATTTTTGCCTCGCTAAATGTAGACGTGGTTTGGGAAGCGAACATGGCGAGACTTGAGTGACAAAGTAGTAATTAGGACCAAGACTTAAATGAACTACCAGGGTGGAAACTTGGTTTGAATGGTGGCGAAGTACAGTGGGGCACGCATGGGAAATCCATGGTGGTGCACCACTAGTGGTCCGTCCGCCCAGGCTCAAAGGGATCAAAGGTGTTTACATGTCTAGAAGCTTATGTGTGCATCCACAAGCCAATATGGGCTCTGGCTTAGTTGAGTAGATAGTGTGACCTCTTCCGGGATAGGCTAGTAGATGTAGAATGAGTAGGTGTACCGGCCTATCCATGGGTTAAGGGGGGATACTTTCGAAAGACTATGTCTCGGTCATCCTGTTCACAAACGCCAGGCAGTGCGAGAACTTCAAAGGGAGGAGATCGAGTCTTGTGGGGAAAAGTGCGCAACCTCTGCAGAGTGTCAACCTAATCGATTAGTCGTGTCCCCGGTTATGGACAACTTGAGCATCTAGTAGTGAAAATGCCGGGAGATCTCATCACCTTTAATTAAACGGTTGGGTTTTAAATGAAACTGTGATTGGATTGAGTTGGGTTTGCCAACTCATCCTATGCTATACTGTAGTGATAGAATAATATCTTTTATTCTAGGGAAAAACTAGCTTTATGCAAAAAACTAAACTTAGAGCTTTCCACCAGCAAAATTGCATGTACAAATAGGTTCATTATTCTTATGATGTGACTTGCCAGTACATTCAATGTGCTGACCTACACGGCTGCAACGTCTTATGTTGCAGGAATTTCTACGATGGGTAGGAGTTACGTTGTAGGGTTACGGTCTACACTCAACTTGCCGTTGGCGTTGGTGGGACTCCACACCCGTTTGATTATATCCGCTGAGACTTATGAGGTATATATCAGTTTTACATTATTTATACATGTGATTGCACTTTGATATACACATTGATGTACTGTGTGTGCCAGCATACCGATCCAGGGATGGCACAGATACACAGAGGCTTAACCCTTTGAGGTCGGGTCGCTACAGAGATGGTATCAGAGCACATGTTGACTGTAGGACGTGACCCTAGAAACTGGAAAGCCCTTAGGAAAGGATTTCTCTAAAACTTTATTTTCAAAAAGATCCTTTACCTCTCTTCTTTTCTGAGCTTTATCAAATCTTTCCTTTTACCCAAAATAGTTAGACAATACCCCTTTTCCCTTTGACCACACGGAGGATCAACTGATGAGACCACTCTGAGAAGGACAAGGTACCATACTTCACCATACACTAGAAGAATTAATGCTACGACAGTCGAAGACTTGAAGAATTTGTAGACACCGACGAATTCCAAGATTTATATGACCTTTAGAAGACCAAACCTTTGTTGTATACTCACGGTAGATGCGATGATTTGTGAGCTGTCATATTTTGTGTGTTTTTTCCGACAGCAGCAAATAAACTTATTTTCAAAACTATATTGTTTGTATTGTGTGTATCTCTCTCTATCCCTCTTATCTCATCCCAAAACCCTTGGACCCAATAGATGATGAATGAAGATGGACTTTTATTCTCTGGACCGATCACTCAGTTGGAGGCAGAGCTATGGATTCAAAACATGGAGAATCACTTCGGGAGCAATTTGGTTGCAAGGAAGTATGAGGTTCAATACGCTCTTCAGTACTTTACAAAAAGTGATGCAACCTGGTGGAAAATGCATCAAGCCATACAAGGATGTAATGGAGCAAAAACTTGGAAGGAATTGAAGAAGACTCTGTTGGGATCCCGTCTTATCCGGAAGCACGATGGTAACCCGATGAAGAAACCTTGTGCCTGCAAGATATGTGGAGAAATAGGACATACCCATGAGGAACACAAGGATGGATGCCCTCATTGTGAAGGAAGTCACCGAGCTGAAGAATGCCCAACTAGGCAGGTTACTTGTTTCTTGTGTGAAGGAACTATGCACTACCCTGCCCAATGTCATATTTATCCCAAGGTACAAGAAATTAGCAAGCAGAAGAAGGGAGCAATGAAAGAAGCCCTCAGGGAAAGTTTAAAAGAACCTATGATGAAGGAAGATGTTGACGACCCTAATGGAGAAGGCCTAAACAGATTTTACTCCAATGCTTGCTATTCATGTGGAGAAGAAGGACATTTTCACAATATTGCATGAAGGAAAACCAAGAGCATCTGGGAGACTTCCCAACGGAAGAACTGGAGTTTGATCCACAAGAGATAGAAGGATTGATCAGAACGGAAAAGTTCGGGAAGAGAAAGAGCATGTATCCCCTGAACAACCCAGTTTCTGCAAAGAAGGACCTGAGTCATATCACTTGTTAAAGGTGCAAGGATTTTGGTCATTACGCTAGCAAATTCCCAACAAGGAAGCCAAGAACCCAAGGAATCAAGATAGACACCAGGAAGCCCCTGAATTTGTCTCACTTCATTTGTTTACGCTGCAAAGGAGTAGGACATTTTGTCAGAGAATGTTCAGACCCGAGGAAAGCTTGAGCAGAGTAGTTGAGATCTTGATATTGGAATAAAGCATGTAATAAATGTGGAATACACTTTTATTTTTGGGGATGTTGAGTTGAGTTATGAAATGGAAATTGTAATAGTTCGTGAAGAAATAAAAGTTGATATGTTTGAAATCTCATATGAGGTTTTATGAGTTCTTTGTTGATTGTGAGTGCCTCCCTCACTATGTCACCCAGACTTAAACCTTGAACCCATGGACAAGCTGACCCAAACCTTTCCCGAAAAATAACCACATTTCACCCAAGGAAATAGATACATTATCCTGAGTACCCCTTCTATCTTATACCTGCAGATGACAACCCTTTACGAGTCTTTTCTCAAGGGCCCGGAAACGATCTTGACCCTGACTAGTGATCCGGATTACCCGAAAATCCTGAAGGACATGATGACGCATATTCATCTTGAAGGAGATGCAGTCTACAAGGGTTATCCTTTCATGGAGAAGGGAGTTGAACTTTGGTATGTGGAGGTACACCTCCACCATGTGAAGGGAGTTTGCCCAAAGACTATGGGTCAATACTTTTTCATCTCTCCAGTACCACGAGCAACATTCTTCGACTCTGTTCATGAAGCTGCTATGGAAGCCATACGTCAGATTCGAGAAATACTTGAAGCAAGACTCCGTCACACTCAGGAATACCTGAGAGAGGTGCATGCAGAGATGATGGAGATGAAGCTCATGGCCACCATGATGAAGCAAAAGGTCGATGATTTCAAGGACCACATTGCACAGTTCCAGTGGGACTAAAGCATCTTCAAGTAGGGAATAAGATGGAAGTAATGCTTGACCATACCAAACTATGTGGATGGCAGCTTTTGTAATAAAGTACTTTTGAAATTTGAGTTTTGAGTAGTGGTTAAGGATGTAATAAAGGATTTGATATGAAGAGAATTATGGATGAACCAGTGCATTTTTTTGGCGATACTTGTCTGTGTGAACACTAGACCAGTGGAAAGAAAAATGTATTCCATAGAGTGGAGTTTGGACAAATGAGTTGGAGTTTGGTTTTAGTTATGATGGTTACCCCAAGAATATGAAGGAATGAAGTACTATTGGATTTAAAGGAGATGTAATGTTGGAATATGGAACAATAGTAACTCCAAGGATGAGTTAAAGATATACAAGTATTTAAGTGGGCCATAACCCACAGGACCCAGGATTTAAAAGGAACAAGCACAACCTTGTTGCAGGAAGAATTATGGAAGAAGCTGTGATTTCATCAACGGACGTTCCATAGGAGGTTACGTAAACCCGAGAGTTGTGAAGAAACGATAGAGGTTTTTTTGGCTTGCAGAACCAATGGATTACCCGAACACAGTTCGTGGAGAAGAGAAGTTCTGCAATGCTTGTGAGGATGCCCAAGTGTTAGAATACGTGATTCACTATCTGCGTATGTGGTAATGATTCAAGTACGGGATGGATTGGCCCCCATACCGGAGACTTCTATCATGAACTATCATATGTTGATGGAAAATCAGAGAGCTCGAAAACCCTAGAAGAGTGTCGACACGACAAACCAAAAGCCTTAGAATGGCAGGACGATGCAAACCCTGTACAAGCACCCGTTGCCAATCGTAGGTTATACGGTGAGATTCAACCCAAACCCATTTCCTGCAAGAGGAACCATTAATTGTCGACCACCATGAGATTTTCGATAGTTGTTTAGCATTGGCGACAGCCTGACAGCTAAGAAGACCCAGTCTCGGAAGGATCATATTTTGATGCAAGGACTCAAGATTTTGAGGAAAAGGTCATGCCCTTACCTGAAGAGCCTTAGAGAAATAGTTACTCCGGGGAGTATAAGAGGACCGACACCGTCAACCCAAAGGGCGGAGTACTGAGTTTTGTTGGAACCATAACCATGCTTCTAAGGGTGGTAGCACCCCATACCTTGTGTTGATGAATGGATTTTCAAGGAGACTCCCCAAACCTAACCTTCTTTCTAGTCTCTCCGAATCTCGAGGACGAGATTCATTTTAAGGGTGGTAGTTTGTAACATCCCAAAATTCTAAATTTTGGAATGTTATATTAAATAAATAATTGTGTTTGTTTGTTTGATTGTTTGTTGTGTGAAATTGAGTGGAAATTGAAACTTTTTGAAAGTTGAATGAGAGGGAATAAAAGGACTTCCCAAAGTTTCATCGTTGCATTTTTTATTTTTTTATCTCCATAATTCAAAATCATTTCATTACAAAAACCCTAGAGTGAAGATAATATGACTTCTTCCATTTAAAGAAATAAAAAGGGGTTTGAAAATGATTTGAATTCCATTTAAAATATTTCAAATCAGAAACTTTATGCCACTCAAGGATTTTCATGAGAGAAGATAACAGGACTTCTTCAAAATACATGAAATGGAGTGGAGAGTGATGAGGAGCACTTTTGAATTTCGTTTGGTTCACTTTTGGAAAAATTTCCATTTTGAGTTTCAAAAACATTTCCATTCATTCAAATAAAATAAAGAGAGAAGGAAATATGACTCCTTCTATTATCAGAAATAAAATGGAAATGGATTATGAAACCAATAGACGTTATTTTAAAATAATATTTGAAATCATTTGCCTCTCATGATTTATTGCATTTTGGAGTTTTCTCGAATGTTCAAATATTATTTTCCACTCAAGAAAAATAAAGGAGAGGGGATAAGATGACTTCCTCGAAATATAAAAGAGATGGGAATTTCATTTGAATATTAGTTGGAGTTTTTAGAACTTATTTGGTATTTATTCGATTTGCAAAAAGTGCATTAAATGCATTAGGAAAATATTTTCAAATTCTTCTATGCTTGAATAAATGTTCATTGTGCTCTAGATATTCCAAGGTAATTTTAGAAATTATCGTGGTATTTTTTTTGGATTTTTTTTGTTTCGTTTTGGCCTCGGAAAGTTTTTCTTGTAAAAAAACACGCACACGCACCCGCGTGCAGGCCCAGCCACCGCTGGCCAGAGCCGGCCCACGGCCACAGCAAGCCACGCCAGGCCAGGAGCACCGCGGCCTGCTCCCAGCGCCCGAAGGCCTCCGCCTCGTTCGCTGCTCCTCGTCTCCCTCTCGCTAGCACGCCGCTGCCAGGAGGGCCCCACCCCCATCATGCCCAACCTTCCGCCTCTCGCGCTCGGGATAGAGCACGAGCCCGCCGCCCGCAACCACCGCACCTTACCTTCGGGGATAAGGCTTATCCCTTGCTCCCGAGCCCTCTCTCCGCGCCTATAAGAAGCCCTCGGCCCCCTCTCTCCATTCTGCCACTTCGTTTCGCCCTCACACCGCTCATAGCCGTCACCCCGTCCATTTGGATCTCACCGGAGCTGAAGCTCTCCGCCGTTGTTTCCGTCGCCGGTGGAAACCCCAAGCCCTCTCCTCTCTGTCAAAAATTTGTTCCCTTGCCGTCCCGCATCCATTTGACATATTTGTTGCCCCTAGGTTTCGCCAAAGACGCCGCCCCGACGACCTGCATCCTCGCCGGAGTACGGAGCCGCCATCCCCGTGCAGCACGACCTCGACGTCCCCGACGCGAGCCGCCTCCACCACCGGATAGCCCTCGACGCGCCGATCCCGTTCGTCTTCTCCCCCGCCGCCGCGGACCACTACAGCTGCCGCCCCGTCCGCCGCCTAACGCGAGCGCCGTCGTCTCCTATAGGTCGCCTTCGCTACCATAAGACGAGCCCCCTCTCGTTCATTTTTATTTATTTATTTTAGTATTAGATTGGTTAACCACAGTTTTGTTAAACTGTGCGGTTTAGTGAAAACCGGTCTTCGGTTTTCTTCTTATTTAGCCGCGGTAGTGTTTTTTTTACTTAGTGGCCGTTCATCGTATAGCTGCTGCAGTGAACACTCTTCAGCTGTAAGAAATCCGCCACGTGGCCAGGGACCTGGTCGTGAATAAAAATTTCACAGCCAAGTCCCTGAGTTATCAGTTTAGCCCCTAAACTAAGATTGGCCACAACTTTCGAATTTGAACTTTATTCAGATTTGAATTCAAACTTCAACTGGCCATATCTCCTAACCCGTAGCTCCGATTGAGTTGATTCTTTTTACACTTTGTCACCGTAGCCAAATCCTATAACTTGGACCATTGTCACGTATTTTTCACGCAATTAGGATCTGTCCATGATAGTTTTACTACTACGACGTGTATGCACCATAGTTCACATCACATTTTTTTAACCTCGTCACATGTTGTTTTGCACTTCAAAATTTTTGTGATAGTTGAGTGTGTTGGATTTTCATTTGGTTTTTCTGAGTCTTTTTGTTTCTGTGCATGTTATTTGGTTCTCTGAAATGATGGCTTATGTGAATCAATGTTTGATTTTATAGATTTTTCATCGGAGAGTGACGAATAGTTCTATTAAGTAAATTTCTGAGAGCGATATAATCTTCATCAACTATTACCAGGAAAGTTCACATTTGACCATTCCTTCAATTACCTATGTTTTATATTATGCACTTAGTCCTTTTGTGGTAGGATCGCATGGTAGGATTTATTGTTGCCAGATGGCTATGCCATTACCTAGTAGTTCATTTGAGGTAGGTCTGATCTATACATCCTTGTCACCGCCGTGTAAGTTTATTTTTGCCCCGCTAAATGTAGACGTGGTTTGGGAAGCGAACATGGCGAGACTTTAGTGACAAAGTAGTAATCAGGACCAAGACTTAAATGAACTACCTGGGCGGAAACTTGGTTTGAATGTTGGCGAAGTACAGTGGGGCACGCATGGGAAATCCATGGTGGTGCACCACTAGTGGTCCATCCGCCCAGGCTCAAAGGGATCAAAGGTGTTTACATGTCTAGAAGCTTACGTGTGCATCCACAAGCCAATATGGGCTTTGGCTTAGTTGAGTAGATAGTGTGACCTCTTCCGGGATAGGCTAGCAGATGTAGAATGAGTAGGTGTACCGGCCTATCCGTGGGTTAAGGGGGAATACTTTCGAAAGACTATGTCTCAGTCATCCTGTTCTCAAACGCCAGGCAGTGCGAGAACTTCAAGGGAGGCGATCGAGTCTTGTGGGGAAAAGTGCGCAACCTCTGCAGAGTGTCAACCTAATCGATTAGCCGTGTCCCCGGTTACGGACAACTTGAGCATCTAGTAGTGAAAATGCCGGGAGATCTCATCACCTTTAATTAAACAGTTGGGTTTTAAATGAAACTTGGGATTGGATTGAGTTGGGTTTGCCAACTCATCCTATGCTATACTATAGTGATAGAATAATATCTTTTATTCTAGGGAAAAACTAGCTTTATGCAAAAAACTAAACTTAGAGCTTTCCACCAGCCAAATTGCATGTACAAATAGGTTCATTATTCTTATGATGTGACTTGCCAGTACATTCAATGTACTGACCTACACGGATGCAATGTCTTATGTTGCAGGAATTTCTACGACGGGTAAGAGTTACGTTGTAGGGTTACGGTCTACACTCAACTTGCCATTGGCGTTGGTGGGACTCCACACCCGTTTGATTATATCCGCTGAGACTTATGAGGTATATATCAGTTTTACGTTATTTATACATGTGATTGCACTTTGATATACACATTGATGTACTGTGTGTGCCAGCATACCGATCCAGGGATGGCACAGATACACAGAGGCTTGACCCTTTGAGGTCGGGTCGCTACAAACTGCATATAAAAATCCTATGGGTATGTCTCCGTATAAAATGGTTTATGGAAAAGCATGTCACTTACCTCTCGAACTAGAACACAAGGCATATTGGGCCATTAAAGAGCTCAATTATGATTTCAAACTTGCCGGTGAGAAGAGGCTATTTGACATTAGCTCACTTGATGAATGGAGAACCCAAGCCTATGAGAATGCCAAACTGTTTAAAGAAAATGTTAAAAGATGGCATGACAAAAGGATACAAAGGCGTGAGTTTAATGTAGGTGATTATGTGCTGCTATTCAATTCTCGTTTAAGATTTTTTGCAGAAAGCTTCTCTCTAAATGGGAAGGTCCTTACGTTATCGAGGAGGTCTATCAATCCGGTGCCATAAAAATCAACAACTTTGAAGGCACAAACCCGAAGGTGGTGAACGGTCAAAGAATCAAACATTATATCTTAGGTAACCCCATAAATGTTGAAACTAATGTTATTGAAACCGTAACCCCAGAGGAATACATAAGGGACACTTTCCAGAACGTTTCAGACTCCGAAAAGGAATAGGTATGTGGTACGGTAAGTAAACCGACTCCAAAACAGTTCTAATGGCAGTTTTTCTCCATTTTGGAATATTTAAGAAAATAGGAAAATAAGAAGCAGTCCGGGAAGGACACGAGGCGTCCACGAGGGTGGAGGGCGTGCCCTACCCCCCTGGGCGCGCCCCCTGCCTCGTGGGCACCTCGTGTGCTCTCCGGACTCTGTTTTCTTCCAAGGTACTTCTTTTGGTCGGTAAAAATTCATTATATAATCTCTCGAAGGTTTTGACCACCGTACCATGCAAATATCCTCTGTTTTTGTTTCGAGCTGTTTTTCTGACAGATCTAGATCACCATGACATCTCCAAGTGCCCCCAAGGACAAGTTCTTCGAGAAGGTCATCAACCCCTACCTCGCGGAAGTGCTGCAACATCCTCAAACCATTGAGATGCGTGAGGGGTTGCTGCACATCCGCGATGTTGAGGGACCAAGGAGGACCAGAAGCGTGGAGACAAGGCTCGAGGCAATGGAGCAACAAGTTTTCAAGTGCCAGGAGATGGTGGAACGTGGACTCGACGCCAATCACATAATGATCACGGAGTTCACCAACAACCACAAGATGGACACCAAGAACATTGGGGAGGCCATCTTCAAGCTTCATGAGAAAATCGAGCACCTCCAAGCCCAGATCTATGACCTGCAAAACCAAAACTGTGAGTATGAATATAGATTCAAGAGGATGAGTTTGGCTGCAGATTTGAGGATCCCGGAGACTCGATCATCCTTCTATGATGGTGAGCCTATGCCTTGGAAGATGGATGACAAGCCCACATCATCAACAACTCCATCATCACCACCTCCGAGGAAAGAGGTATAAATACATGGGTATGGGCACTCCCCTTGGCAACTGCCAAGCTTGGGGGAGGTGCCCCGGTATCATATCACCATCACACTTCTATCTTTACCGTTTTTCTTAGTTCGATCCTTTTGGTAATATTTTGATCTAGTAGAATATAGTTTTAGTATGATCTAGTTTTGAGTTTTGCTTTATGATCCTTCTATGTAATCGAGTCCGTGAACTATATATAATAAAGATTAGTGTTGAGTCAAGGGCTTGATTATCGTGCTATGATCTTGAGGGGATAAAAAGAAAAGAAAGAATAAAAATAAATAAAGAGATCATATTGATCTTATGGAGAGTAATGACTTCACATATAAAGAGTATGATGAATAAAAGTTGTTGAGAGTTGACAAACATAGTTTTGGTCATCGTTGCAACTAATAGGAAGTAATAAAGAAAGAGAGGTTCTCACATATAAATATACTATCTTGGACATCTTTTATGATTGTGAGCACTCATTAAAATATGACATGCTAAAGAGTTGATGCTGGACAAGGAGGACAACGTAATGGGTTATGTTTTCTTATATCCGAAATAAAGTATATTGTCATGGATCATCCAACATGTTGAGCTTGCCTTTCCCCTCATGCTGGCCAAATTCTTTGCACCAAGTAGAGATACTACTTGTGCGTCCGAATATCCTTAAACCCAGTTTTTCCATGAGAGTCCACCATACCTACCTATGAATTGAGTAAGATCCTTCAAGTAAGTTGTCATTGTTGCATGCAATAAAAATTGCTCTCTAAATATGTATGATTTATTAGTGCGGAGAAAATAAGATTTATACGATCTTGTGATGTGGAAGAAATAAAAGTGACGGACTGCATAATAAAGGTCCATATCACAAGTGGCAATATAAAGTGACGTTCTTTCGCATTAAAATTTTGTGCATCCAACCATAAAAGCACATGACAACTTCTGCTTCCCTCTGCGAAGGGCCCATCTTTTATTCTTGTATTGTACCTTATACAATAGTCATGGTGATCTTCACCTTTCCTTTTTACATTTTATCCTTTGGCAAGCACATTGTGTTGGAAAGATCCTGATATATATATATATATATATATATATATATATATATATATATATATCCAATTGGATGTAAGTTAGCATGAATTATTATTGTTGACATTACCCTTGAGGTAAAAGGTTGGGAGGCAACACTATAAGCCCCTATCTTTCTCTGTGTCCGATTAAAACTCCATACCCATAAGTATTGCATGAGTGTTAGCAATTGTGAAAGACTAAATGATAGTTGAGTATGTGGACTAGCAGAAAAGCTCTTATATTGACTCTTTCCGATGTTATGATAAATTGCAATTGCTTCAATGACCGAGATTTTAGTTTGTTAGTTTTCAATTAAGTTTCTGATTCATACTTGACATTGTGAATAGATTGTTACTTGAGCATAAGGAATCATATGACAATATATATATGTTGCTATTATAAGAATGATCATGATGCCCTCATGTCCGTATTTTATTTTATCGACACCTCTATCTCTAAACATGTGGACATATTTATTGTTATCGGCTTCCGCTTGAGGACAAGCGAGGTCTAAGCTTTGGGGAGTTGATACGTCCATTTTGCATCATGCCTTTAATATTTATTGCATTATGGGCTATTATTACACATTATATCACAATACTTATGCCTATTCTCTCTTATTTTACAAGGTTTACATGAAGAGGGGGAATGCCGGCAGTTGGAATTCTGGGCTGGAAAAGGAGCAAATATTAGAGACCTATTCTGCACAACTCCAAAAGTCCTGAAACTCCACGGAAGTTGTTTTTGGAATTAATAAAAAATACTGAGCAAAGAAAGTACCAGAGGGGGCCACCCACCATCCACGAGGGTGGGGGGCGCGCCCTACCCCCCTGGGCGCGCCCCTGCTTCGTGGGCCCCCTGGCAGGCCTCTGGTGTCCATCTTCTGCTATATGAAGTCCTTTACCCTGAAAAAAATCATAAGCAAGCTTTCGGGACGAAACACCGCCGCCACGAGGCAGAACCTTGGCGGAACCAATCTAGGGCTCCGGCGGAGCTGTTCTGCCGAGGAAACATCCCTCCGGGAGGGGGAAATCATCACCATCATCATCACCATCGATCCTCTCGTCAAGAGGGGGTCAATCTCCATCAACATATTCACCAGCACCATCTCCTCTCAAGCCCTAGTTCATCTCTTGTATCCAATCTTTGTCCCAAAACCTCAGGGTACATGTGGGTTGCTAGTAGTGTTGATTACTCTTTGTAGTTGATGCTAGTTGGTTTATTTGGTGGAAGATCATATGTTCAGATCCTTTATGCATATTAATACCCCTCTAATTATGAATATGAATATGATTTGTGAGTAGTTACGTTTGTTCCTGAGGACATGGGAGAAGTCTTGCTATAAGTAGTCATGTGAATTTGGTATTCGTTCGATATTTTGATGAGATGTATGTTATCTTTCCTCTAGTGGTGTTATGTGAACATTGACTACATGACACTTCACCATTGTTTGGGCCTAGAGGAAGGCATTGGGAAGTAATAAGTAGATGATGGGTTGCTAGAGTGACACAAGCTTAAACCCTAGTTTATGCGTTGCTTCGTAAGGGGCTGATTTGGACCCATACGTTTCATGCTATGGTTAGGTTTACCTTAATACTTCTTTTGTAGTTGCGGATGCTTGCAATAGGGGTTAATCATAAGTGGGATGCTTGTCCAAGAAAGGGCAGCACCCAAGCACCGGTCCACCCACATAACAAATTATCAACGCGAATCATATGAGCGTGATGAAAACTAGCTTGATGATAATTCCCATGTGTCCTCGAGAGCATTTTCCTTCATATAAGAGTTTGTCCAGGCTTGTCCTTAGCTACAAAAAGGATTGGGCCATCTTGCTGCACCTTATTTACTTTCATTACTTGTTACCCATTACAAATTACCTTATCACAAAACTATCTGTTACCGATAATTTCAGTGCTTGCAGAGAATACCTTACTGAAAACCGCTTGTCATTTCCTTCTGCTCCTCGTTGGGTTCGACACTCTTACTTGTCGAAAGGACTACGATAGATCCCCTACACTTGTGGGTCATCATTGCCAGCGACACTACTTCCTCTGGTTCTCCCGTACTGGGTTTAGTGGCTGCATATAGTCCAGCGGGCTTAGGAGTCCCGTCTTCGAACCTGGCGATGTGCTCCGGATCTGAGGCCGGAGCGGAGGTTGGGGTTGCGAATCCTTGGAAGATCAAGTCTCCTCGGATATCAGCGACATAGTCCAGATTTACAAAACTAATCTGGTGACCAGGGGCGTAGCTGTCGATCTTCTCTAGACGGCCAAGCGAGTTGGCCCGCAGTGCGAAGCCGCCGAACATGAAGATCTGGCCGGGGAGAAATACCACCCTCAGGGCAGCGTTGTTGTAGATGATGGATGGAGCCATTGAACCTTCCAATGACAACACAGCGGAACTCTCAATGAAAGCACCAATGTCGGTGTCAAAACCGGCGAATCTCGGGTAGGGGGTCCCGAACTGTGTGTCTAAGGTCGATGGTAACAGGAGACAGGGGACACGATGTTTACCCAGGTTCGGGCCCTCTTGATGGAGTTAATACCCTACTTCTTGCTTGATTGATCTTGATGAATATGAGGATTACAAGAGTTGATCTACAACGAGATCCTAATGGCTAAACCCTAGATATCTAGCATGTATGATTATGATTGCCTCTACGGACTAAACCCTCCAGTTTATATAGACACCGGAGGGGACTAGGGTTGTACAAAGTCGGTTTACAGAGGAAGGAATCTACATATCCGAATGCTAAGCTTGCCATCCATGCAAAGGAGAGTCCCATCCGGACACGGGAAGAAGTCTTCTGTCTTGTGTCTTCATAGCCCATCGGTCCGGCCCATGTCATATATGTCGGACGCCCGAGGACCCCTTAATCCAGGACTCCCTCACCCCCCACCTCTCTCTAACTAGTTGGAAGATATGATTCCATCAGATCATTCGGTATGATATCCTTGACTGTTAGGCTGGATGGTAATACGAGGCAAAGTTTTACCCAAGCCTGGGCCCTTGCAGTTGAGGAAAAAGCCTACTCCTGGTACTGTATATTTGTGATAGGGGTGTGTACAAAGGACACGTGAATACCAGGCATTGTGTGTATGTGTATACTATCGACGAACTAGCCCCCGGGCATGTATAACATACTCGGGGCCTAGGGTTACAAATCATATATAGTCGGCTTATCATCAGTGGGGATAGAGTCCTCCACGACTCTGGTAGCTTCATCTTGTACGTCGAGTCCTCCACATGTGTCTTCATATAACGCGTCTCGGTCCAACCTATGTGGCGCGGGATGGAACCGACCCATGAGTCCTCACGTCGACCCACCACAACTAGAAATGATGTGCCCACCACACCTCACACACAATCGGCCACTAAGGAAATAAGCATATACAATAGTACAACGTTATACATGAAAGTTAATTGCATGGTGCATCCAATAATATTTGTTCCGCATTGTGAATGTTTATATTTTCTCCTAAAATATTAGTCACGGGAAAGAGAAACGAAGGGAATATCTCTCTTTGTCTCCACCGCACACCCCCTCTCTCTACACCACTTTCACGTACGCACACAAACTATCTCTCGGCCCTCTAAAAGTATGCCCCTGACACATTCAAGCGTGACAGTCACTGTATTTCAAGCGAAAGCACTATACGGACACTGGACTTTAGAATATGCTCATTACGGTCACCATATACATTCTCGTGGTGATCATACGGTATCTAGCTCACGATACGTCTCTGTATTTTGTTGATGACACTGACGGATATTGTATTTGATGTGTGCTCTGTATTTTGTTGACGACACTTATGGTCATTGTATTAAAAGCGAAAGCACAATATGGTCACTGGACTTCAGAATATGCTCATCACGGTCACCATATAAATTTTGTGGTGCTAACCAACCTGTGGTTGGATGATTAGGAGGACAGTGATTTCCCTAGCCCACCAGGGTTAAAGTCATGGTGCTCGCATTTATCCTGGATTAATTTCAGTATTTTCTGGCGATGCGCGTTTAGTGGGAGGAGACGTTCCCCTCGACTACGAGGCGCCTACGGTGACTTCGTAAAATCTCAAGATCATATGTTGGCTCACTCTCTCGAAGGTGCTCATAGGGGTAGGGTGTGTGTGTGTGCGCTTATAGCGGTGAGTGTTTACGCGTATATATGAGCGCTTGCGTCTGTACTGTGTTAAAAAAATACATGTCATGATTATACGGTCACTGGCTCACCCGTACAACTCCGTAATTTGTTGATGACATGATCAATTGACCAGTCTAACGTTCCACGTGGTGCAACTAGTGTTGCACCATCAGCGCTCGTAACCGTGGGGCCCACCTGTTAGCGCATATATGAAAGAAAGAAATGGTAGCTGTGTTAATAAAATACATTTTATGGTGATCATACAACACAATCAATTGACCAATCAAACGGTCCACGTTCACCAGCGCACATTACCGTAGGGCCCACCCGTCAGTGCGTATATGAAAGACAGAATGGTAATAAATTAGTGGTCGGTGGGGATTCGAAGTCATGAGACCTCTGGTTGGTAGCCCGCACGCCCTAACCACAGCGGACAAGGTCGCCTTGTGATGATATGCTGAGTCGGTTGTTTTAATTGCACGCACGCACGAGCCACTGTGGTGAATACAAACACATCACACATGCGCACAAACACGCCCGCAATGCCCGCATGCATGCATGCAATACTCACACGTACACATGCACGCACGCAACACTCGCACGAACACACACACGCATGTAGGCGTGCAACACTGACACGTACAGATGCACTCACGAACACATGCACGCGCGCACACATGCATGCAACACTGAAATGTACACATGCACGCACGCAACACTTGCACGCCTGCATGCACACAACACACGATGCAAGACACACTCTCAACCTATACGTGCATGCACCCTTTGTTAAGGACATGGATTGTTACGGGTATTCATCAATCTTATCTGTGATAAGCAGGACATTGATGTTTGCAGCAGTCTTTATGAATCACAATGTATTGAATGGGCTATCAACGTATATATGAAAATTTTAACATTCTCTTACATTATATAGTAGGCTTATCAACCTACATGAATTAGATGACGTCACACTCAATGAACAATCATCGGTTTATGAAATGCCCGCTTCTCACCGCCCTGGCCCACCAAAAGCTCCTCTATAGTGCGTTGCCTGCGTTGGGTCACTGACATGCAGGCCGGGTACCCAACGAGCCCACACGTCACTGGAAGAACGGCGCGGTGTCGTACGTCAGAGTCGAGGGCGCCGCTCGCTGCACGCCCGGCTGAACACGCCTCCTTGCCGCATTCAAACGCCTCCATGAAACCCATGTGGAAGCCGAGAAATCCACTCCGGCCACACGTCCATTCATGACCGAACCGACATTAAGCGCAACATCGGCCAAGCTCCTCCCGTCTGCCGTCTATTTAATCTCCTATTTAAACGAGGCCAGACGCCGGCCAAGAATCGCACACCTCCGCCGCTCCCCTATCTCCTCCTTCACCATTTTCTCCACTCTTACAATGGCTTAGGAAGAGTAGTTATCCGGCATCCAAGCAGGCTGGGTGGCCCACCGAGCCCGCCGGATACGAGCTATGCAGCTCCCTGATCCACCTCCCTCCCCTCGCCCGACGGAGCTATTTGCCGCCCCAAGCTGGCGCGTGATTCAGCAACTCGCCGCTCTAGTCCAGCTCGACGAGGAGCAGCGAGTTGCTCCATGCTGACACGGTGATGACCCACAAGTATATGGGATCAATTGTAGCCTTTTCGATAAGTAAGAGTGTCGAACCCAACGAGGAGCAGAAGGAAATGACAAGTGGTTTTCAGCAAGGTAATGTCTGCAAGTGCTGAAATTGTAAGTAACAGAGTAGTTTGATAGCAAGATAATTTGTAACGAGCAAGTAATGATAGTAGTAAGAAAAGTGCAACAAGATAGCCCAATCCTTTTGAGGCAAAGGACAGGCCAAAACGGTCTCCTATAATAAGCAAAGCGTTCTTGAGGGCACACGGGAATTTCATCTAGTCACTTTCATCATGTTGGTTCGATTCGTGTTCGCTACTTTCATAATTTGATATGTGGGTGGACCGGTGCTTAGGTGTTGTTCTTACTTGAACAAACCTCCTACTTATGATTAACCCCCTCGCAAGAATCCGCAACTACGAGAAAAGTATTAAGAATAAATTCTAACCATAGCATTAAACTTTTGGATCCAATCGGTCCCTTACGGAATAGCGCATAAACTAGGGTTTAAGCTTCTGTCACTCTCGCAACCCATCATCTAATTACTACTCACAATGCATTCCCTTAGGCCCAAATATGGTGAAGTGTCATGTAGTCGATGTTCACATGACACCACTAAGGGAATCACAACATACATACTATCAAAATATAGAACACACATCAAGTTCACATGATTACTTGCAACATGATTTCTCCCGTGACCTCAAGAACAAAAGTAACTACTCACAAATGGTAATCATGCTCAAGATCAGAGGGGTATTAAATAGCATTTTGGATTTGAACATATAATGTTCCACCAAATAAACCATATAGTAATCAACTACAAGATGTAATCAACACTAGTCACCCACAAGCACCAATCTATAGTTCCGATACAAAGATTGAACACAAGAGATGAACTAGTACTACTGCAGGATGCTGCTAACGCGACACTACGATCAGAGACCCTTTGACGTAACTATGTGCGATGCAATAATCGCAAATGGTGGTGTAAAACCCGTCAAAAAGGTGCAAAACGTTTGCGATGGCGGATGCATCAAACACAGTTCAGATTTTAGTTGCTTGTGCGATGCAGGGCATACGGTTCAGTTCAATTAATTGTTTGCGATGAGGAGGAACAAAAGAAACGGGCAGCCAGATGAAGGTGTGTGCGGTATATAGCATACGGTTCACTCGGATGAACTGTTTGTGATTAGGCAACACAAAAGAAACGGCCATCCAGATCAAGGTGTGTGCGATATACGGCATGCGGTTCACTCGGATGAACTGTTTGCTTTGAGCCAAGAGAACAGAAACGGTTCAATATAACTAGATGTGTATGATACGCGGGAAACAGGTCTGTAATCAGAAATGTGTGCGAAGACTGATATAACACAGACGATTGCTGCTAATAAGCCTTGTGTGTTGTGGGCAAACGCTTGGTGGTATACAATTGTCAGCGATTGATGAAATCATCACTGACGGGTTCCCCAGTATGGTCCGTGTGCGATGTCATTGCCACAGAACAACAACATATGTACTTATAACTTATAAGGACTTGATTCCATAAACAGATTGAACATCCAATTACATATGTGGCTAGTACACACATGACCTTTGCACACACCAAAGTACGCTCCAAAATGCCTAGGAAACTCAAATAATGTATAAAAAGGCAAAATGAACCGTGAATAATTTCATATTTTTAGGACGACGCTACTGTAGTTGCATGTTTCCTCTATAAAATAAATCAAGGCGGGAAGAGACAACGTATGTCATTTCGCACACATAGGTGACAAGGTCCCTCTCGGAACCATGAGCCTTTTTGAGAGAAGCTCTGGTTTGTAAGAAGTTTGTACCAAAACTTGTCCCAAACTGGACTATTTTTTACCACATCATGCTGGTGCTATGACAACACACCATGCCAAGTTTCTTGATTTTGAGGCGAGTTTCGGATTTACAGTAATTTTAAAACCAGGTTTCTCAATGTTTACTATCGAGTCGGCACCGCCCTGGATAGGCTTTTTACTCATGTGTCCCAAATGTTAAATCCAAATTTTTCACTACCATGCAGCTTTTCTTATTAAGAATTACAGCCCATTTGGTGTGCAAGCTGAAAATCAGTCTGAGGGTGCTCGTGGGCACTAAGAACTTGCAGTTCTGTAATGAACAAAGATCTCAAGGATCCCACCGGAGTGATGTTCTTTCCCTATGTTGTGAATGCTTATAATATTTATGTCTTAATTAAAGAAATGGCAAGCCATTGGCCCAGTATGAAAGAAAATATGGGTCAAAGGCGAGTTGAAAAGGGCAACAATATCTAACTCCAGCTAACTGCTACTTCTTGAGCTTGCGTTGGATTTTCCCTTGAAGAGGAAAGGGTGATGCAGCAAAGTAGAGTAAGTATTTCCCTCAGTTTTGAGAACCATGGTGTCAATACAGTAGGATACAACGCACAAGTCATCGAATACCTACACAAACAAACACCAACTTGCACCCAACGCGATAAAGGGGTTGTCAATCCCTTCACGATTATTTGCAAAGTGAGATCTGATAGAGATGGATAAACAGTAAAGTAATGTTTTTGGTATTTTTGGTTTATGGAACGGAAAGTAAAAGATTGCAAAGGAAGTAAATAGAGAACTAAAATTGTAGATCGGAAAGTTATATGATGGAAAATAGACCCGGGGGCCATAGGTTTCACTAGAGGCTTCTCTCAAGATAGAAAATATTACGCTGGGTGAACAAATTACTGTCGAGTAATTGATAGAAAAGCGCAAAGTTATGATAATATCTAAGGCAATGATCATGAATATAGGCATCATGTCCATATCAAGTAGACCAACTACTGCCTGCATCTACTACTATTACTCCACGCATCGACCGACTCCTGCCTGCATCTAGAATATTAAGTTCATAAGAACAGAGTAATCTTTAAGTAAGATGACATGATGTAGCGGGATAAACTCAAGCAATATGATGAAAACCACATCTTGTTATCCTTGATGGCAACAATACAATACGTGTCGGTTCCCCTTCTGTCACTGGGATCAAGCACCGCAAGATTGAACCCAAAGCTAAGCACTTCTCCCATTGCAAGAAAAACCAATCTAGTTGGCCAAACCAAATTGATAGTTCAAAGAGACTTGCAAAGATATCAAATCATGCATATAAGAATTCAGAGGAGATTCAAATAATGTTCATAGATAAGCTGATCATAAATCCACAATTCATCGGGTCTTAGCAAGCACACCGCAAAAAGGTATTACATCGAATAGATCTCCAAGAACATCGAGGAGAACATGGTATTGAGAATCAAAGAGAGAGAGGAATCCATCTAGCTACTAGTTATGCACCCATAGGTCTGAGGTAAACTACTCACGCTTCATCGGAGAGGCAATGGTGTTGATGTAGAAGCCCTCCGTGATCGAATCCCCCTTCGGCAAGACGCCGGAAAAGGCCCCTAGATGGGATCTCACGGGTACAGAAAGTTGCGGCGGTGGAAAAGTGTTTTCGTGGCTCTCCTGATTGGTTTTGGAATATTTGAGAATATATAGGCGGAAGAAATAGGTCGGTGGAGTCACGAGGGCCCCATAAGGGTGGGGATCATGCCCTACCCCCCTGGGCGCGCCCTCCGTCCTTGTGGGTGCCTCGTGGCTTCCCTGACATGTACTCAAAGTCCTCTGGATGTCTTCTGGTGCAAGAAAAATCATCGCGAAAGTTCCATTCCGTTTGGACTCCGTTTGGTATTTCTTTTCTCCGAAACTCCAAAACAAGAAAAAAAACAGAAACTGGCACTAGGCTCTGGTCAATAGGTTAGTCCCAAAAATAATATAAAATAGCATATTAATGCATATAAAACATCCAAAACAGATAATATAATAGCATGGAACAATCAAAAATTATAGATACGTTGGAGACATATCAAGCACCCCCAAGCTTAATTCCTGCTCGTCCTCGAGTAGGTAAATGATAAAAACAGAATTTTTGAAGTGGAATGCTACCTAACATATTTATCCATGTAATTTCTTTATTGTGGCATGAATGTTCAGATCCGTATGATTCAAAACAAAAGTTTAATATTGACATAAAAACAATAATACTTCAAGCATACTAACAAGGCAATTATGTCTTCTCAAAATAACATGGCCAAAGAAAGCTATCCCTACAAAATCATATAGTCTGGCTATACTCCCTCTTCATCACACAAAATATTCAAATCATGCACAGCCCCGATGACAAGCCAAGCAATTGTTTCATACTTTTGATGTTCTCGAACTTTTTCAACTTTCACGCAATACATGAGCGTGAGCCATGGACATAGCACTATAGGTGGAATAGACGGTGGTTGTGGAGAAGACAAAAATAAGGAGATAGTCTCACATCAACTAGGCGTATCAATGGGCTATGGAGATGCCCATCAATAGATATCCATGTGAGTGAGTAGGGATTTCCATGCAATAGATGCACTAGAGCTATAAGTTTATGAAAGCTCAAAAAGAAACTAAGTGGGTGTGCATCCAACTTGCTTGCTCACGAAGACCTAGGGCAATTTGAGGAAGCCCATCATTGGAATATACAAGCCAAGTTCTATAATGAAAAATTCCCACTAGCATATGAAAGTGACGATATAGGAGACTCTCTTATCATGAAGATCATGGTGCTACTTTGAAGCACAAGTGTGGTAAAAGGATAGTACCATTGCCCCTTCTCTCTTTTCTCTCATTTTTTTATTTGGGCCTTCTCTCATTTTTTTGGCCTCTTTTTTCTCGTCCGGAGTCTCATCCCGACTTGTGGGGGAATGATGGTCTCCATCATCCTTTCCTCACATGGGACAATGCTCTAATAATGAAGATCATCACACTTTTATTTACTTACAACTCAAGAATTACAACTTGATACTTAGAACAAAAATATGACTCTATGTGAATGCCTCCGGCGGTGTACCGGGATGTGCAATGACTCAAGAGTGACATGTATGAAAGAATTACGAATGGTGGCTTTGCCACAAATATGATGTCAACTACATGATCATGCATAGCACTATGATAATGATGGAGCGTGTCATAATAAATGGAACGATCGAAAGTTGCATGGCAATATATCTCGGAATGTCTATGGAAATGCCATAATAGGTAGGTATGGTGGCTGTTTTGAGGAAGGTATATGGTGGCTTTATGGTACCGGCGAAAGTTGCGCGGTACTAGAGAGGCTAGCAATGGTGGAAGGATGAGAGTGCGTATAATCCATGGACTCAACATTAGTCATAAAGAACTCATATACTTATTGCAAAAATCTATTAGTTATTGAAACGAAGTACTACGCGCATGCTCCTAGGGGGTAGATTGGTAGGAAAACACCATCGCTCGTACGTCCCCGACCGCCACTCATAAGGAAGACAATCAATAGATAAAGCATGCTCTGACTTCATCACATAACGGTTCACCATACATGCATGCTACGGGAATCACAATCTTTAACACAAGTATGTCTCAAATTCACAATTACTTACTAGCATGACTCTAATATCACCATCATCATATCTCAAAACAATCATAAGGAATCAAACTTCTCATGGTATTCAATGCACTTTATATGAAAGTTTTTATTATATCCCTCTTGGATGCCTATCATATTAGCACTAAATTTATAACCAAAGCAAATTACCATGCTGTTTAGAGACACTCAAAATAATATAAGTGAAGCATGAGAGTTCATCAATTTCTATAAAATAAAACCACCGCCGTGCTCTAAAAGATATAACTGAAGCACTAGAGCAATATTGCCTAGCTCAAAAGATATAAGTGAAGCACAAAGAGTATTCTAATAAATCACGATTCATGCGTGTCTCTCTCAAAAGGTGTGTACAACAAGGATGATTGTGGCAAACTAAAAAGCAAAGACTCAAATCATACAAGACACTCCAAGCAAAAGACATATCATGTGGTGAATAAAAATATAGCCTCAAGTAAAGTTACTGATAGACAAAGACGAAAGAGGGGATGCCCCGGAAGGAATCCCCAAGCTTAGGCTCTTGGTTTCCTTGAATATTTCCTTGGGGTGCCTTGGGCATCCCCAAGCTTAGGTTCTTGCCACTCCTTATTCCATAGTCCATCAAATCCTTACCCAGAACTTGAAAACTTCACAACACAAAACTCAACAGAAAATCTCATAAGTTTCGTCAGTATAAGAAAATAAATCATCACTTTTGGGACTGTTGTGAACTCATTCTTTATTTATATTGGTGTAATATCTACTGTATTCCAACTTTCCCATGGTTCATACCCCCCGATACTAGCCATAGATTCATCAAAATAAGCAAACAACACATAGAAAATAGAATCTGTCAAAAACAGAACAGTCTGTAGCAATCTGGATAATTCGAATACTTCTGTAACTCAATTTTTTTAAAAAAATTAGGACGACAGGGGAAATTTGTATATCAATCTTGTGTAAAAATTCAGAATTTTATCACGCTTCTGTAATTTTCAAAAATTCTGGGACTGGGCACAAAAGTTTTGTTTTTCAGCAAGATCAAATCAATTATCACCGTAAGCTATCCCAAAGGTCTTACTAGGCACAAACACTAATTAAAACACAAAACCAAATCTAACCAGAGGCTAGATGAATTATTTAATGCAAAACAGAACCTAAAAAACAAAAACAAAAACAAAATTGGGTTGCCTCCCAACAAGCGCTATTGTTTAACGCCCTTAGCTAGGCATAAAACACGAAATAAAACTAGGTATAATCATCTTTGGCATGCAATTCTTCAATTACAGACCTATAATTATTAGGAGATTCTTTGGTTTTATCAATGATCAAACTCCTAGGCAAGAAATCAAGAAATTAATTCGTGACAATTGGTTCCTTAATAATATCGAGGAAATTGGGGTGAATACTTATCGCTTTGAGATCTTCATTGTCTTTACTAGAAGATTCACCCTTATTCTTAGGAACATAAGTAAACTTGGCAATCTTAGTAGGAGGAAGATTCTGAGTAGTTTTAATGGAAGAAAAAGCGGAACCCAAGTTGGTAATAATATCTTCTAGTTTGCCAATTCTAATAGAATCTTGATCTATTTTTTCATTAACTATTGGTTCCTTTTCCCTAAGATTCTTTAAGGTAAATCCTACTTTAGATCCATATTGCGTAATCTGATTATGAATATTTTTATCCAAATTTTCAATCAACTCAATAGTAGCAATTTTAGTCTCAATAATATCAAGTCTTTGCATCACATGTTCCAAAGTTAAAGCAGTATCGTGAACCAAAAGAGGTGGGGGACCTAGCAAATCTATCATAGCATTATAAGAATCAAAAGTATGGATCCCCAAGAAATTTCCTCCGGTAATGGTATCTAGAACATATCTATTCCAAGGAGTAACGCCTACATAAAAATTGCGAAGAAGAACAGATGTAGATTGCTTTAGAGTAGATCTATTTTGAGCATTGCAAATTCTATACCAAGCATCTTTCAAATTTTCTCCTTCCCTTTGTTTGAAATTGAGGACTTCATTATCAAAAGTGCTCACGATAATGGAAGGACTAGCCATGAGAGCTAATCGGGTGCTTAAACACACGAGCACACAAAAAGCAAGCAAAGAAGGCGAACGGAAGAGGGGCGAAGAAAAGGCGAATCTTTTCGAAAATTGTTTTAGAAGTGCGGGAGAGGAAAACGTGAGGTGGATGGCAAATAATGTAATGCGAGATATGAGAGTTTATGATGGGTACTTGATATGTCTTGGCTTGGCATAGATCTCCCCGGCAACGGCGCCAGAAATTGGCAAGTTGACGGGAAACAAATCTTGACTTGACTTGGCGTAAATCTCCCCGGCAACGGCGCTAGAAATTCTTCCTGCTACTTCTTGAGCTTGTGTTGGTTTTTCCCTTGAAGAGGAAAGGGTGATGTAGCAAAGTAGAGTAAGTATTTCCCTTAGTTTTGAGAACCAAGGTATCAATCCAGTAGGAGACAACGCCCAAGTCACCGAATACCTACACACACAAACACCAACTTGCACCCAACGCGATAAAGGGGTTGTCAATCCCTTCACGGTTTTTTGCAAAATGAGATCTGATAGAGATGGATAAATGGTAAAGTAATATTTTTGGTTTATGGAACGGAAAGTAAAAGATTGCAAAGGTAGTAAACAGAGAACTAAAATTGTAGATCGGAAAGTTATATGATGGAAAATAGACCCGGGGGCCATAGGTTTCACTAGAGGCTTCTCTCAAGATAGAAAATATTACGGTGGGTGAACAAATTACTGTAGAGCAATTAATAGAAAAGCGCAAAGTTATGACGATATCTAAGGCAATGATCATGAATATAGGCATCACGTCTGTATCAAGTAGACCGACTCCTACCTGCATCTACTACTATTACTCCACACATCGACCAACTCCTGCCTACATCTAGAGTATTAAGTTCATAAGAACAAAGTAACGCTTTAAGTAAGATGACATGATGTAGAGGGATAAACTCAAGCAATATGATGAAAACTCCATCTTGTTATCCTCGATGGAAACAATACAATAGGTGTCTGTTCCCCTTCTGTCACTGGGATCAAGCACCGCAAGATTGAACCCGAAGCTAAGCACTTCTCCCATTGCAAGAAAAACCAATCTAGTTGGCCAAACCAAATCGATAGTTCGAAGAGACTTGCAAAGATATAAAATCATGCATATAAGAATTCAGAGGAGATTCAAATAATATTCATAGATAAGCTGATCATAAATCCACAATTCATCGGATCTCGGCAAACACACCGCAAAAAGGCATTACATCGAATAGATCTCCAAGAACATCGAGGAGAACATGGTATTGAGAATCAAAGAGAGAGGGAGAGAGGAAGCCATCTAGCTACTAGCTATGGACCCGTAGGTCTGAGGTAAACTACTCACGCTTCATCAGAGAGGCAATATGGTGTTGATGTAGAAGCCCTCCGTGATCGAATCCCCCTCCGGCCGGACGCCGGAAAAGGCCCCTAGATGGGATCTCATGGGTACAGAAAGTTGCGGCAATGGAGAAGTGTTTTCATGGCTCTCCTGATTGGTTTTGGAATATTTGAGAATACATAGGCGGAAGAAATAAGTCGGTGGAGTCACGAGGGGCCCACAAGGGTGGGGGCGCGCCCTACCCCCTGTGCGCGCCCTTCGTCCTTGTGGGTGCCTCGTGGCTTCCCTGACGTGTAGTCCAAGTCCTCTGGATGTCTTCTGGTCCAAGAAAAATCATCGCGAAAGTTTCATTTCGTTTGGTATTCCTTTTCTACGAAACTCTAAAACAAGAAAAAAAAATAGAAACTGGCACTGGGCTCTAGGTTAATAGGTTAGTCCCAAAAATAATATAAAATAGCATATTAATGCATATAAAACATCCAGAACTGATAATATAATAGCATGGAACAATCAAAAATTATAGATACGTTGGAGACGTATCACTAACAAACAGCACAAAAGCACGAGGATTAATTGCTCATCGGGTTTAGATAAAATCCAGATTGAATAGGACAATGACATCTAACTCAACCAAAGTTTTTGGTAGTCACAATCAAATGGATCGGTCTTATCCATAAAATCAAGATCCCGACCCAGAAATTCTACTGGTCCATGATGACAAGCTGGTGTAAATAGAAGCCGAGCACGATCAGAAGCCCTTAGATCCACCTGAAACTTCTTTTTATGCTGCTCAACACTTGCAGCCGTAAGAAATTTGTTGTCGAAAAAATTAATCCTCACGGACAATAGTGCCTTCGCATTCAACATGAAGAATGTGACACAGCTAGTGTTTGCATTGTTGGATGCATATCCTTTCAGGGTTACTGTCTTCAAACGAATGTCATGAGATCTGAGAAAATCCTGGTCCTTCTTGAACCATCGATTGGTTATACCTTCTCGTCCATGTGTTAGTACCTAAATAGAGATGAAGATTGAAAACAGTTAATGTTTAAAAAAGATTATGTTGAAAGAGTGATAGCTGAACGATTAATTATAGTATATTATATATAGGCTTTCAATGTGCGTGAACTCATCACCTTTATATACAAATTCTCTAGACATGGAAAGCATTGCAGCAAGCCAATAATCAATGTTCAGATCAAAACACCACATACTGATATGTAAGGTCTTGACAGAATCCACCACCACTGATATGATGGACAAGCTCTTCATTGAGCATAGAACATAATATTAGTAACAAAAGTGTACTCCAAGATGATACTAAACTTATGCACACAAATGAAAAAAGCAGATTACAAAAGTTTATGTGTATAATATACAATACCTCAATAGGTGTGGAGCCAAACACCATCTTGAACCATCTAAAAGGATCACGAATTGCACCCAAGGTCTCCAGTTTAGGCGCAGAGACTACAGTTATTTGCAAAGGTACTATAACAGAATCAAGGCGCAACCTTTGAAGTGAAGTGTCGGGGGAAACGACACCTATGGGATCACTGGAATCCCTTCTATGGTTGGCGGGCGCGGGGCTGTGGAAAGAGCGGGATTGAGAGTTCAACGCAGGGGGGGATTATCCAGGTTCGGCCGCAAGTGATGCGTAATACCCTACTCATGCGGGTTTCTGTTTATCTGCTATTCTCGGACTAGCTACAAGGCGTGCAGGGTCCAAAAAGTCCGAATCCTCTCCCAGTATGCCGCGGGCCTCCTTTTATAGACGAAGGGGCTGCCACAGTGGCACACAGGAGGTGGAAAGTTATACAGTGGTTGAAGTTATCCTCTGGCACCGTAGGACAAACACATTTAATGCGCTGCCGACGTGCCCTTCTTGCTTTATCGGGGACGGCAAGGAATCTCGTCCCAGCTGTCGCCGCCTCGCCTGGCTTCGACGCGCGTCCGAACTGACGAGGCGTGTAGTGCCACGGGCTGGCTGGCTGCTGAGTTGGTGCGGTGGCAGAGTCTTCACGAAGATCTGCATGCCACCACGCAGGTGCTTGCTGAGTTTGCCTAGAGGCCGCACGTCGCCACGCAGGTGTTCGCCTAGTTGGTGGGCTGGCAGCTGCATGGGAACGGCGGTGGAATCTTGGCAGATGTGGGCCTGGCTGTGGCCCTGAGGATGTCCTTGGCAAGGGGCTTGCCGGGGCCCCGGCAAGGGTCTTGCTGCGGCGTCGCGGTCGTCCCCAGCAAGGATCTTGCCGAGGGTCTCGTGGGTTTCCTCGGCAAGGATCTTGCCGAGGATCGTCGTCTTCTAGTTCTTCATCTAGTCTTGTATGCTTCTGGTCTTCACAAAGATCTCCATGCCACCACGAAGGCGCCTCCCGAGCCTTGGTTCCAATGGGGTTGATGGTGTTGGAACCCTCGGGCTCAAGGGTGGCGGCTCTGCGGGTGTCGGGCAGGTTGCCCCGGCAAGGTTCTTGCCGGGGCTGTGGAGGTCGCCCCGGCAAGGGCCTTGCCGGGGGAGTCCACCTCGCCCCTCTGCTCTTCGTGTTTCTGTCTTGACGTTGCTCTGGTTGTCTGGTGGCTTTGCTTCTTCTGCCCCGCCAAGGGTGGCCATGGGCGTGGGGCTGCAACTGCCCGCGCACAAGTAAAGGGGTGCAAAAAGGGACCGCTACTTTTGTACACCGACAGGAGCCCCCGGGCCTAGGCCACATATAAGCGCAAAGCGTTATTAGGCCAGGCCCAGAACGATGCGCGGGCGCGCGTGCGGTGGAGTTTTTACCACAGTAACTCCCCGCCCGCTGTGCTTCCCCACGACCCGCGTTGAATGCACGACATGGGAGTCGTGTGTGACATGGGGGGCATGCGTGGGGCGGTTGCTGCCCTCATGCGTCACATCGCACTAAATGGTAAAGGGGCGGCCCGCGCCTTCCCATAAATAAAGGGGAAACTGTAGGCGCGCTGCCCATTTACCCCCCGCGTCTTCAATCTAGGAACCGTCGTCCCCCTCTTCTTCCTCAAAGCAAAAAACTCTCTTGCCTCTGCAAACCGCCGCCGCCCCCATTGCTCTTGATTCTTCGCCCCCCTCCAGCTGCCATGGTGCCCAAAACCAGCAGGGGCAAGGGAGTGGCCAAGGATGCCAGAGAGTGGGAGGCGCCGGAGAGCGAGTTGGCGGCACTTCGGACGCAGCACGCCTACTTCCCCTCTACGGTCGACGCCGTCCATCTCAGGGACTACTTCAAGCCTCTGTGGGGGGTGAAGACAACGGGGCATCCGGCCACGCACATCATCCCCGCCGATTTTGCCGAGGCCGGCCCAAATCGGTATCCTTTCTTTGTCGACTACTTCTCCTGCGGTCTCTACCCTCCCTTCTCCGATTTCTTCAATGACGTCATGCACACCTACGGCTTCCACCTTCTAGATTTCACCCCGGATGCGGTGGCGTGCATGGCCATTTTTGCCCATCTCTGTGAGGGCTTCGCCGGAGTGCATCCCAGCACGGCGATCTTCCACCATTATTTTTACCCTCGTATCCAGAAAGGAGGCACCATCTCTGGCTACGTCGCCTGGATCCCAAGGTGCCAGGAGAAGGGTACGTACCCGGAGGGCGCCCAGAAGGAGAGGTGGGAAGAGTGGCGGGGCCGATGGTGCTGGATTAAAGAGGACGATCCGCAGGAGTTCTGTCGGGTCCGTCAGGCGCCGCCGGTCCGTAGAGATGACTGGGGCGACGTTGATGCCAATGACAAGAAGCTCTCGGTTGCCACCACTAGGATCCACCGCCTAACCATGGACGAGCTCACCCTTGAAATGATTGGGGCTGATTTCATCCGCCGCAGGATCGCCCCATTGCATAACAAGGGGAGGCTGGCCTGGGATTATAGGAACGCGGCCGACATCATGAGGCTCCGCCCTGGCTTGAACCACAACTTCACGGTGATGGGGCATGCCCACTTTTGCCAGAGGCTCTTCCAGCTTGACGTGGACTGCGACGGCAGGGACGAGAGGACCGGCAAGGCCGTCAAGGGGCCCTTGTTTGGATTGCCGGTGGGAGTGGTCCCGCTGAGCAACAATTCTCACCAGACCGACATCATTGCTATGATGCCGGACTTCAGTGCACACGGCCTTGACCCGAGCTGGGTCGAGCCAGAAGCAGAGCAGGTGCAGGACTTTTTTTATAGCTTGTCGGAGAAGTACATCCGTGATGAGCCAGCACTTATCTGGGATACCACCAAGGAGGAGCTGGATTATATTGCCGCCAGGGCGGCGGAGGCGGAGCTTGCTCGGGAGGCCGGCAGCGCTGGCACTGTGGAGGACGAGGCCGGCGCGGCCGCGGAGGACAAGGAGCTCGCCGGATGGGTGGAGTCTGCCGGGGAGGCCAGCAGTGCCGGCACCGGGGCTCCTCTTCTCGAAGATGTGGTCGAAGAGTCGACCGAGGGGGAGGCCGAGGCCGACGACCCTCCGGCCCCAGGGAGGAGACGTGTCCTGTGTCAAGCTGGCTCCAGCGAACCAGTTTGGCCTGGCAGGGCCGTGTCGCGGCAACAGGTTCAGGAGCAGTCTGTGCGCCAGACAAGGGCCGCGGTAGCAAAGAAGGCGGTCAAGGCCGCGGTGGCGAAGAAGAAAGCAACTGCCTCTTCTTCGTCCAAGCATCGCCGGACTCCATCCCCTTCTTCTCCTCCCGCCGATGTCGACACGGAGGTCGTCTTCGATTTTGGGTCACTTAGCCCAAGGAGGAAGAGGAAGCCAGTGTCGGAGGAGGTGGAGGAAGAGTAGGTATCTCGCCCCCCCCCCCCCCCCGCATTATCCCCTGACTTTACTCATGTGTCATCTTTCCTTGACCTGATGTTGTCTTCATAGGGACACGAAGACGCTGGCGCAGAGGGTGGCAAAGAGGGCCAAGGCCTCGACGGGCGACAAGCCCCCAGCGGGTACTTCGAGTACGCCGCTGGTGGTAGGGAGCAGCGCGGAGAGCAGCTGATACGTCTCCAACGTATCTATAATTTTTTATTGTTCCATGCTATATTATATTCTGTTTTAGACATTATTGGGCTTCATTATACACTTCTATATTATTTTTGGGACTAACCTATTAACCGGAGGCCCAGCCCAGAATTGCTGTTTTTTGCCTATTTCAGAGTTTCGCAGAAAAAGAATATCAAACGGAGTCCAAACGGAATGAAACCTTCGGGAATGTGATTTTCAGAACGAACGTGATCCAGAGGACTTGGACCCTACGTCAAGACTTCAACCAGGAGGGCACGAGGTAGGGGGGCGCGCCTAGCCCCCTAGGCGCGCCCTCCACCCTCGTGGGCCCCCTGTTGCTCCACCGACGTACTCCTTCCTCCTATATATACCTACGTACCCCCAAACTACCAGATACGGAGCCAAAAACCTAATTCCACCGCCGCAACCTTTTGTACCCATGAGATCCCATCTTGGGGCCTGTTCCGGAGCTCCGCCGGAGGGGGCATCGATCACGGAGGGCTTCTACATCAACACCATAGCCTCTCCGATGATGTGTGAGTAGTATACTTCAGACCTTCGGGTCCATAGTTATTAGCTAGATGGCTTCTTCTCTCTTTTTGGATCTCAATACAATGTTCTCCCCCTCTCTCGTGGAGATCCATTCGATGTAATCTTCTTTTGCGGTGTGTTTGTTGAGACCGATGAATTGTGGGTTTATGATCAAGTTTATCTATGAACAATATTTGAATCTCCTCTGAATTCTTTTATGTATGATTGGTTATCTTTGCAAGTCTCTTCGAATTATCAGTTTGGTTTGGCCTACTAGATTGATCTTTCTTGCAATGGGAGAAGTGCTTAGCTTTGGGTTCAATCTTGCGGTGTCCTTTCCCAGTGACAGTAGGGGCAGCCAGGCACGTATTGTATTGTTGCCATCGAGGATAACAAGATGGGGTTTATATCATATTGCATGAGTTTATCCCTCTACATCATGTCATCTTGCTTAAAGCGTTACTCTGTTCTTATGAACTTAATACTCTAGATGCATGCTGGATAGCGGTCGATGTGTGGAGTAATAGTAGTAGATGCAGGCAGGAGTCGGTCTACTTGTCTCGGACGTGATGCCTATATACATGATCATACCTAGATATTCTCATAACTATGCTCAATTCTGTCAATTGCTCAACAGTAATTTGTTCACCCACCGTAAATACTTATGCTCTTGAGAGAAGCCACTAGTGAAACCTATGGCCCCCGGGTCTATTTTCCATCATATTAATCTCCCGACAACAAGCTATTTCTTGCGCCGTTTTTATTTTACTTTCTTTACTTTGCATCTTTATCATAAAAATACCAAAAATATTATCTTATCATATCTATCAGATCTCACTCCGTAAGTGACCGTGTAGGGATTGACAACCCCTTATCGCGTTGGTTGCGAGGATTTATTTGTTTGTGTAGGTACGAGGGACTCGTGCGTGGCCTCCTACTGGATTGATACCGGGTTCTCAAAAACTGAGGGAAATACTTACGCTACTTTGCTGCATCACCCTTTCCTCTTCAAGGGAAAACCAACGCAGTGCTCAAGAGGTAGCAAGAAGGATTTCTGGCGCCGTTGCCGGGGAGTCTACGCAAAAGTCAACATACCAAGTACCCATCACAAACCCTTATCTCCCGCATTACATTATTTGCCATTTGCCTCTCGTTTTCCTCTCCCCCACTTCACCCTTGCTGTTTTATCCGCCCTCTCTTTTTTGTTCGCCTCTTTATCGCTCGCTTGGTCGTTATGGCTAGTCCTCTTTCTTCTCCGTTGTCTCCCGAGAATGAAGTTCTTAATTTTAAGCAAAGGGAGGGAGAAAATCTAAAAGACGCTTGGTATAGAATTTGCAATGCTCAAAATAGATCTACCAGGAAGCAATCTACTTCCGTTCTTCTCCGCAATTTTTATGTAGGCGTTACTCCTTGGTACAGATATATCCTTGATACCATTACCGGAGGGAATTTCTTGGGAAGCCATACTTTTGATTCTTATAATGCTATGATAGATTTGTTTAGCTCACCCCCTCTTTTGGTTAATTGAACTATGTTAACTTTGGAGCATGTAATGCAAACACTTGAAATTATTGAAAATAAAGTTGCTACCGTAGAGTTAATTGAAAATTTGGATAAAAATATTCACAACCGAATTATCCAATATGGATCTAAAGTAGGAGTCACTTTAAAAAATATTAAGGAGAAGGAACCCATAGTTAATGAGAAAATAAATCAGGATTCCACTAGAATCGATAAAATTGAGAATATCATTACCAACTTGGGAACCGCTTTTTCTTCCGTGAAGAATACTGCAAGTCCTCCAACTAAAATTGCCAAGCTTATGTATGTTCCTAAGAATAAGGGTGAATCCTCTAGTAAGGAAACTGCGGATCTCAAATCTATAAGTATTCATCCCAATCTTTTTGCTATCATTAAGGAACCATTTGCTACAAATGAATTTTTTGATCTTGTGCCTAAGTGTTTGATAATTAATAAAAAGAAAGAAACTTTTAAGGATGATAGATGCCTCATTGAAGAATTGCCTACCAAAGATGGCAATACCTAGATCTATCCTTGCTTTTATGCCTAGCTAGGGGCGTTAAACGATAGCGCTTGTTGGGAAGCAACCCAATTTTATTTTTAGTTTTTTTTTGCTTTTTGCTTCTGTTTAGGAATAAATATTTGTTCTAGCCTCTGGTTAGATGTCTTTTTATGTTTTAGTTAGTGTTTGTGCCAAGTTAAACCTATAGGATCTTCATGGATGATAGTTATTTGATCTTGCTGTAAATTCCAGAAACTTTCTGTTCACGAAAATAATTGTTAAAAATTACCAGAAAGTGCTAAAATATTGATTCCAATTGCTGCTGATCAATAAACAAATTTTCTAGGTCTTCCTATTTTGGATGATTTTTTGGAGTTCCAGAAGTTTGCGTTAGTTACAGATTACTACAGACTGTTCTGTTTTTGACAGATTCTGTTTTTCGTGTGTTGTTTGCTTGTTTTGATGAATCTATGGCTAGTAAAATAGTTTATAAACCATAGAGAAGTTGGAATACAGTAGGTTTAACACCAATATAAATAAATAATGAGTTCATTACAGTACCTTGAAGTGGTCTTTTGTTTTCTTTCGCTAACGGAGCTCACGAGATTTTCTGCTAAGTTTTGTGTTGTGAAGTTTTCAAGTTTTGGGTGAAAGATTTGATGGATTATGGAACAAGGAGTGGCAAGAGCCTAAGCTTGGGGATGCCCATGGCACCCCCAAGATAATCTAAGGACACCTAAAAGCCAAAGCTTGGGGATGCCCCGGAAGGCATCCCCTCTTTCGTTTACTTCCATCGGTAACTTTACTTGGAGCTATATTTTTATTCACCACATGATATGTGTTTTGGTTGGAGTGTCTTGTATTATTTGAGTATTTATTTGTTAGTTTACCACAATCATATTTTCTGTACACACCTTTTGAGAGAGACACACATGATTCAGAAATTATTAGAATACTCTATGTGCTTCACTTATATCTTTTGAGTTATATAGTTTTTGCTCTAGTGCTTCACTTATATCTTTTAGAGCACGGTGGTGATTTTGTTTTATAGAAACTATTGTTCTCTCATGCTTCACTTATATTATTTTGAGAGTTCTACAAAACAGCATGGTAGTTTGCTTTAACAATGATAGGCATTCAAGATTAGTAAAAAAATCTTATGAGTGTGTTGAATACTATGAGAAGTTTGATGCTTGATAATTGTTTTGATATATGGAGATGATGATATTAGAGTCATGCTAGTTGAGTAGTTGTGAATTTGAGAAATACTTGTGTTAAAGTTTGTGATTCCCGTAGCATGCACGTATGGTGAACCGTTATGTGATTAAGTCGGAGCATGATTTATTTATTGATTGTCTTCCTTATGAGTGGCGGTCGGGGACGAGCGATGGTCTTTTCCTACCAATCTATCCCCCTAGGAGCATGCGCGTAATACTTTGCTTTGATAACTTGTAGATTTTTGCAATAAGTATATGAGTTCTTTATGACTAATGTTGAGTCCATGGATTATACACACTTTTCTTCCTTCCACCATTGCTAGCCTCTCTAATACCGCGCACTTTTCGCCGGTATCATACACCCACCATATACCTTCCTCAAAACAGCCATCAAACCTACCTATCATGGCATTTCCATAGCCATTCCGAGATATATTGCCTATGACACACTCCATCATTGTCATATTGCTTTGCATGATCATGTAGTTGACATCGAATTTGTGGCAAAGACACCGTTCATAATTCTTTCATACATGTCACTCTTGATTCATTGCATATCCCAGTACACCGCAGGAGGCACTCACATAGAGTCATATTTTGTTCTAAGTATTGAGTTGTAATTGTTGAGTTGTAAGAAAATAAAAGTGTGATGATCATCATTTTTAGAGCATTGTCCCAAGTGAGGAAAGGATGATGGAGACTATGATTCCCCCACAAGTCGGGATGAGACTCCGGATGAAAACAAAAGAGGCCATAAAAAGGCTCAAATAAAAAAATGAGAGAAAAAGAGAGAAGGGCAATGCTACTATCCTTTTACCACACTTGTGCTTCAAAGTAGCACCATGATCTTCATGATAAAGAGTCTCCTATGATATCACTTTCTTATACTAGTGGGAAATTCTTCATTATAGAACTTGGCTTGTATATTCCAATGATGGGCTTCCTCAAAATGCCCTAGGTCTTCGTGAGCAAGCGAGTTGGATGCACACCCACTTAGTTTCTTTTGATGAGCTTTCATATACTTATAGCTCTAATGCATGTGTTGCATGGCAATCCCTACTCACTCACATTGATATCTATTAATGGGCATCTCCATAGCCCGTTGATACGCCTAGTTGATGTGAGACTATCTTCTCCCTTTTTGTCTTCTCCACAACCACCATTCTATTCCACATATAGTGCTATGTCCATGGCTCACGCTCATGTATTGCGTGAAGATTGAAAAAGTTTGAGAATGTCAAAAGTATGAAACAATTGCTTGGCTTGTCATCGGGGTTGTGCATGATTTAAATATTTTGTGTGGTGAAGATAGAGCATAGCCAGACTATATGATTTTGTAGGGATAACTTTCTTTGGCCATGTTATTTTGAGAAGACATGAATCTTTCCGATCTGAATATTCATACCACAATTAAGAAGAATTACATTGAAATTATGCCAAGTAGCATTCCACATCAAAAATTTTGTTTTTATCATTTACCTACTCGAGGACGAGCAGGAATTAAGCTTGGGGATGCTTGATACATCTGCAACGTATCTATAATTTTTTATTGTTCCATGCTATATTATATTCTGTTTTGGACATTATTGGGCTTTATTATACACTTTTATATTATTTTTGGGACTAACCTATTAACCGGAGGCCCAGCCCAGAATTGAAGTTTTTTGCCTATTTCAGAGTTTCGCAGAAAAAGAATATCAAACGGAGTCCAAACGGAATGAAACCTTCGGGAACATGATTTTCGGAACGAACGTGATCCAGAGGACTTGGACCCTACGTCAAGACTTCAACCAGGAGGGCACGAGGTAGGGGGCGCGCCTACCCCCCTGGGCGCGCCCTCCACCCTCGTGGGCCCCCTGTTGCTCCACCGACGTACTCCTTCCTCCTATATATACCTACGTACCCCCAAACTACCAGATACGGAGCCAAAAACCTAATTCCACCGCCGCAACCTTTTGTACCCATGAGATCCCATCTTGGAGCCTGTTCCGGAGCTCCGCCAGACGGGGCATCGATCATGGAGGGCTTCTACATCAACACCATAGCCTCTCCGATGATGTGTGAGTAGTTTACTTCAGACCTTCAGGTCCATAGTTATTAGCTAGATGGCTTCTTCTCTCTTTTTGGATCTCAATACAATGTTCTCCCCCTCTCTCGTGGAGATCCATTCGATGTAATCTTCTTTTGCGGTGTGTTTGTTGAGACCGATGAATTGTGGGTTTATGATCAAGTTTATCTATGAACAATATTTGAATCTCCTCTGAATTCTTTTATGTATGATTGGTTATCTTTGCAAGTCTCTTTGAATTATCAGTTTGGTTTGGCCTACTAGATTGATCTTTCTTGCAATGGGAGAAGTGCTTAGCTTTGGGTTCAATCTTGCGGTGTCCTTTCCCAGTGACAGTAGGGGCAGCCAGGCACGTATTGTATTGTTGCCATCGAGGATAACAAGATGGGGTTTATATCATATTGCATGAGTTTATCCCTCTACATCATGTCATCTTGCTTAAAGCGTTACTCTGTTCTTATGAACTTAATACTCTAGATGCATGCTGGATAGCGGTCGATGTGTGGAGTAATAGTAGTAGATGCAGGCAGGAGTCAGTCTACTTGTCTCGGACGTGATGCCTATATACATGATCATACCTAGATATTCTCATAACTATGCTCAATTCTGTCAATTGCTCAACAGTAATTTGTTCACCCACCGTAAATACTTATGCTCTTGAGAGAAGCCACTAGTGAAACCTATGGCCCCCGGGTCTATTTTCCATCATATTAATCTCCCGACAACAAGCTATTTCTTGCGCCGTTTTTATTTTACTTTCTTTACTTTGCATCTTTATCATAAAAATACCAAAAATATTATCTTATCATATCTATCAGATCTCACTCTCATAAGTGACCGTGTAGGGATTGACAACCCCTTATCTCGTTTGTTGCGAGGATTTATTTGTTTGTGTAGGTGCGAGGGACTCGTGCGTGGCCTCCTACTGGATTGATACCTTTGTTCTCAAAAACTGAGGGAAATACTTACGCTACTTTGCTGCATCACCCTTTCCTATTCAAGGGAAAACCAATGCAGTGCTCAAGAGGTAGTAGCAACCCTCGATGCAGCCCCCGCTTCAGCCCCCAGCGTGAGTCCATTACTCACTCCTCCATTGATGAACTTTGGGGTGTGAATCTTTGATGCTGATCTTGACGGGGTTGCAGGAGAAGAACGGCAGCAGGAACCGCCGCCAAGGGCTGCCCCCAACATGCCGCCCCTCTCGACTACGCCGCCCCGAGGGGCGTCCCCGGCAAGGGCATCCACCACCAAGCCCACGCCCATGGAGGAGGAGGAGACGAACTTGGGTGCCGGTGGTTCCACCGCGGCAACGAACGTTGGCGGGGAGGGCGCCACTTCTTCCCAGCTCGGTGCAGGTAAGTTTGCTCACTTCCCGTCCCTGTTCTTCCTTCTTCTTCTTGATCCTAGACCTTGGCTCCGCCTCATTCCCTTTCTTGGTGTTCAGGCCCTTCCCCGGCGGACCGGGAGGACATCGACACCGTCATCCAGGAGGTCGCGAGGGACGCCAAGGCTGAGGCCGACAAGATCGCCACCGAGGAGGCCACCAAGACCGCTGCTGAGGATGCCGCCAAGGGGCCAGCCCGGGAGGCCGACAAGGCCGCTGCCGAGGAGGGGATGGTTGACGACCAGCCTTCTTCCTCCGCTGCCTCCGGCTCGGGCAAGTACCTGAAGGTGAGTGATGACCTGTTTGTCCACCTCCCAGGGACGGCGAGCACCAGGGCGCCCACCGAGGGGGAGGTGTTCGATGACAAGGTGCTCGCCGCCGCCGGCCTTGAGGTTGTCGACGAACCGAGCGCCTGTGGCGGTGGTTCCCAGGAGGAGGAGCTCATTCGGGGCAGGAGCGCCAACTTCCAGATGCTCTAGGTGCTCCACCGTGCCCGCCTGGACAAGGCAAAGTCCAGGATGGTGGCAGTGGACAAGGCGGAGGCGGATCTCGTGGGGTGCGTCGCCGAGACACAGGCCTGGTTCTGCCAAGCCCACGAGGAACTGAAGGTCGCCCAGGATCTGCTGGCTGAGCGCAGACAGGAGCTTATCTTGAAGCAGGCTGATATCGAGAAGGCCTAGGAGCTAGCGAGGGAGCAGGCCGCCAGAGACGAGGCCGCTCGGCACCAGCACCAGGCCGAGCTAAACTCCCAGGAGGAGGACCTTGCCACTCGTGAGGGGGACCTCGCCGCCACACTCCGCGGCAAGGATGAGGAGATCGGGAAGCTCATCGCGCAGCGGACCCAGGAGCTGGAGCAGAAGCACTCGAGGTGCTCGATGCCCAGGCCCTGGTTCATGCCGGCAAGGTGAAGGAGCTGGAGGTGGAGCGGGATGGGCTGAAGGAACAGGCCCTGAAGCTGGCAAAGGAGAAGGACACGCTCAATGGTGCTCTGGTGGAGGCGCAGGCCGCAGTCCTCAGCAAGGCTGAGCAGCTCCCCAAGGCCAACGGCTCCATCAAAGACCTGAAGCTGAAGCTGGAGGGTCTTGAGGGGACGCTTTCGGAGGTCAGGGCCCGGGAGGAGACCCTGACCAAGGGCCTGGAGGAGGAGAGGCAGCTGCGGAGGAATGTCGCCGCCAACCACGAGGATTATGTGAAGGGCAAAAACCTCTGGATCAGCCGCCTCGCCGACGTCGCCGGCAGGATCACCACGAAGCTGGCTGCCATGGGGATGCCAAACGTGAGGTACGCCCCAGAGCCGAACGTGAGTCCCAACGCCAAGCTGACCCTATTCTTCGAGGGCGTTCTTGGAGCCCTGGAGCAGTTCTGCTCCAACAGGGCGACCTCTCTGGCCAATGAGGCCCGGAGGCTTTGCCGGGGCGCCATGACCAAGGTCCTCACCAAGGTGGTGTACTAGAACCCCAACCTCGACTTCGACGCCGCGCTGGAGAGCTTGCCGGAGGGTGTGGACCTTGCGGCGCTCGAGGAGCGCATCGAGCCTGTCATCAGCCGCGTCGATGGAGTTCGGAGGATAGAGGGCCAGCGCCGGGACTAGCCACCCCGTTTCCTATCGCTGCTGCGAGTTCAAGACCAAGACGGTTTTATCTTAAGTTAGAACCGCAACGATTATTTGATGTAATATAACTCTGCAATGTTTTAATATCACGCATGGTATCTTCCCGTTAGATCTTTCTTTGTACATTTGCACCCTACGCTTGTCGAGATAAGGCTGCCAACGCGGACACCCATACCGCGGTGCTTTGAGGACGGATCCTTAGCACCCTGCCGGAAGGGCACTTGCTGCCGGGCAGGCCACCTTGCCGCTGCTAGCGCGGTCGCTTGAACTATCGAGCAGACTCGAAACAGGACAAGAGCGCTGCTAGTAGCGGGTAGGCCACCTTGCCGTTCTCAGCACGGCCGCATGAACTGTCAAGCGGACTGAAGACAGAGACAAGGGCATTGCCAATAGCGGAAGGGTCCCATCGTGTGCAGGTTTCCCATACAAGGAGCAAGATCTTTCGGGGAGGGCAGACTTATATAAATCAAATTAGCCAAAATTTTGCATGACTTAGCTTTTTGGGGCCACGTGGATGGCCGTCGAGGCTGCGGATGGCACCAGAGGGCGGTCGATCAACGTCGCCCTCTCCCTTCGATCCATCCTCGTGGAAGAGTCGCTGCGTCGGCTCCTAAGCCAGATTTCTACGGCTTGCGCCCCCTACCTGGCGCGCCAAAGATGTCGGGGGAAACGACACCTATGGGATCACTGGAATCCCTTCTACGGTTGGCGGGTGCGGGGCTGTGGAAAGAGCGGGATTGAGAGATCAACGCGGGGGGGGGGGGGGGGATTATCCAGGTTTGGGTCACAAGTGATGCGTAATACCCTACTCCTGCTGGTTTCTGTTTATCTGGTGTTCTTGGACTAGCTACAAGGCGTGCAGGGTCCAAAAAGTCTGAATCCTCTCCCAATACGTCGCGGGCCTCCTTTTATAGATGAAGGGGCTACCATAGTGGCACAGGAGGTGGAAAGTTATACAATGGTTGAACTTATCCTCTGGCACCGTAGGACAAATGCATTTAATGCGCTGCTGACGTGCCCTTCTTGCTTTATCGGGGATGCCAAGGAAGCTTGTCCCAGCTGTCGCCGCCTCGCCTGTCTTCGACGCGCATCTGAACTAACGAGGCGTGTAGTGCCACGCTGGCTGGCTGGCTGCTGAGTTGGTGCGGTGGCAGAGTCTTCACGAAGATCTGCATGCCACCACGTAGGTGCTTGCTGAGTTGGCCTAGAGGCCGCACATCGCCACGCACTTGTTCGCCTAGTTGGTGGGCTGGCAGCTGCATGGGAATGGCGGTGGAATCTTGGCAGATGTGGGCCTGGCTGTGGCCCTGAGGATGTCCTTGGCAAGGGGCTTGCCGGGGCCCCGGCAAAGGTCTTGCCGCGGCGTCGCAGTCGTCCCCGGCAAGGATCTTGCAGGGGGTCTCGTGGGTTTCCTCGGCAAGGATCTTGCCGAGGATCGTCATCTTCTAGTTCTTCATCTAGTCTTGTATGCTTCTGGTCTTCACAAAGATCTGCATGCCACCACGAAGGCGCCTCCCGAGCCTTGGTTCCAATGGGGTTGATGGCGTTGGAACCCTCGGGCTCAAGGGTGGCGGCTCTGCGGGTGTCGGGCAGGTTGCCCCGGCAAGGTGGTTCTTGCCGGGGCTGTGGAGGTGGCCCCGGCAAGGGCCTTGCCGGGGGAGTCCACCTCGCCCCTCTGCTCTTCGTGTTTCTGTCTTGACGTTGCTCTGGTTGTCTGGTGGATTTGCTTCTTCTGCCCCGCCAAGGGTGGCCATGGGCATGGGGCTGCGACTGCCCGTGCGCAAGTAAAGGGGTGCAAAAAGGGACCCCTACTTTTGTACACCGACATGAAGGGGCATCTTCGATGATGAGATCATGCCCAAAAAATAAATTCCCATGCTTACAAGGTGGGAATACTTTATTTTGAGACAACGGATACAAATTTCCATTCCAAAAACAAGCAGCAAGTGCTCCAGGGCAGGGCAGCTAGAGTGGATGATGATGTGCAGTGCGGCCTCCGACAGATCAACCACCACAAGCGCAAGTTTTTTTAGCAGTTGGAGTCGAAGCATTTGTACCAAATTGTCTGCTAGATGGCACCAAGCGAATGTGGCGGTGTGGAGAGAGAGGAGGAAAACCACAAGATGGACACCGCTGGTGAGGGCACAAATACATCGGTTCGTGGTATGTTAGATACATAGTCATGGTAGAACTCAAGCCGCTGGAGTTTATCGAATTGACGGGATGTCAGCCAGGCGGCCACCGTGCAGGGTATGTCCAGCAGGTAGCTGAAGGAAATATGCCCTGGAGGCAATAATAAAGTTGTTATTTATAGTTCCTTATATCATGATAAATGTTTATTATTCATGCTAGAATTGTATTAACCGGAAACTTAGTACATGTGTGAATACATAGACAAACAGAGTGTCCCTAGTATGCCTCTACTAGACTAGCTCGTTAATCAAAGATGGTTAAGTTTCCTGACCATGGACATGTGTTGTCATTTGATGAACGGGATCACATCATTAGAGAACGATGTGATGGACAAGACCCATCCGTTAGCTTAGCACTATGATCGTTTAAGTTTATTGCTATTGCTTCCTTCATGACTTATACATGTTCCTATGACTATGAGATTATGCAACTCCCAAATACCGGAGGAACACTTAGTGTGCTATCAAACGTCACAACATAACTGGGTGATTATAAAGATGCTCTACAGGTTTCTCCGATGGTGTTTGTTGAGTTGGCATAGATCGAGATTAGGATTTGTCACTCCGAGTGTCAGAGAGGGTATCTCTGGGCCCTCTTGGTAATGCTCATCACATAAGCCTTGCAAGCAATGTGACTAATGAGTTAGTTACGGGATGATGCATTACGGAACGAGTAAAGAGACTTGCCGGTAACGAGATTGAACTAGGTATGATGATACCGACGATCGAATCTCGGGCAAGTAACATACCGATGACAAAGGGAACAACGTATGTTGTTATGCGGTTTGACCGATAAAGACCTTCGTAGAATATGTAGGAGCCAATATGAGCATCCAGGTTCCGCTATTGGTTATTGACCGGAGATGTGTCTCGGTCATGTCTACATAGTTCTCGAACCCATAGGGTCCGCATGCTTAACGTTCGATGACGATTTGTATTATGAGTTATGTGATTTGATGACCAAAGGTTGTTCGGAGTCCTGGATGAGATCACGGATGTGACGAGGAGTCTTGAAATGGTCGAGACATAAAGATTCATATATTGGAAGGTTACATTCGGACACCGGAATGGTTCGGGTCGTTTCGGATGAGTTTCGGAGTACCGGGGGTTACCGGACCCCCCCCCCCGGGGGGGGGAAGTTATTGGGCCTCATAGGCCTAGTGGTGGAAGAGAGGAGGCCGTCCAGGGAGTGGCGGGCGCCCCCCTAGCCCAAACCGAACTGGACTAGGGTTGGGGGGCGGCCCCCTTTCCTTCTCTCCTCCTCCTCCTTCCGTCCTTCTCCTACTAGGAATAGGAAAGAGAAGGGGAATCCTACTTGGACTGGGGAGTCCTAGTAGGATTCTCCACACCTGGCACGCCCCCCTAGGGCCAGCCACCTCTTCCCTCCCCTCCTTTATATACGTGGCCAGGGGGCACCCCATAGACACACAAGTTGATCTTTTAGTCGTGTGCGGTGCCCCCCTCCACAGTTACACACCTCGGTCATATTGTCGTAGTGCTTAGGCGAAGCCCTGCGCCGGTAACTTCATCATCACCGTTGCCACGCCGTCGTGCTGACGGAACTCTCCCTCGGCCTCAACTAGATCAAGAGTTCAAGGGACGTCAGCGAGCTGAACGTGTGCTGATCGCGGAGGTGTCGTACATTCGGTACTTGGATCGGTTGGATCGCGAAGACGTTCGCCTACATCAACCGCGTTACTAAACGCTTCTGCTTTCGGTCTACGAGGGTACGTAGACACACTCTCCCCGCCCGTTGCTATGCTTCTCCTAGATAGATCTTGCATGACCGTAGGCAATTTTTTTGAAATACTACGTTCCCCAACAGTGGTATCAGAGCAAGGTTTATGCGTAGATGTTATATGCACGAGTAGAACACAAATATTTATGGGCGATAATAGTCATACTGCTTACCAGCATGTCATACTATGATTCGACGGTATCGTTGGGTGAAGCGGCCCAGACCGACATTACATGACCGCGTTCATGAGACTGGTTCTACCGCCGTGCTTTGCACACAGGTGGCTAGTGGGTGTCTGTTTCTCCAACTTTAGTTGAATCAAGTTTGACTACGTCCGGTCCTTGTTGAAGGTTAAAACAGCACACTTGATGAAAAATCGTTGTGGTTTTGATGCGTAGGTAAGAACGGTTCTTGCTAGAAGCCCGTAGCAGCCACGTAAAACTTGCAACAACAAAGTAGAGGACGTTTAACTTGTTTTTGCAGGGCTTGCTATGATGTGATATGGTCAAGACGTGATGATATATAAATTGTTGTATGAGATGATCATGTTTTGTAACAGTTATCGGCACCTGGCAGGAGCCATATGGTTGTCGCTTTATTGTATGAAATGCAATCGCCATGTAATTGCTTTACTTTATCACTAAGCGGTAGCGATAGTCGTAGATCCAATAGTTGGCGAATCGACAACGATGCTTCGATGGAGATCAAGGTGTCAAGCCGGTGACGATGGTGATCATGACAGTGCTTTGGAGATGGAGATCAAAGGCACAAGATGATGATGGCCATATCATATCACTTATTTGATTGCATGTGATGTTTATCTTTTTATGCATCTTATTTTGCTTAGTACGACGGTAGCATTATAGGATGATCTCTCACTAAATTTCAAGGTACAAGTGTTCTCCCTGAGTATGCACCGTTGCTACAATTCATCGTGCCGAGACACCACGTGATGATCGGGTGTGATAAGCTCTACGTTCACATACAATGGGTGCAAGCCAGTTTTGCACACGCAGAATACTCGGGTTAAACTTGACTAGCCTAGCATATGCAGATATGGCCTCGGAACACTAAGACCGAAAGGTCGAACGTGAATCATATAGTAGATATGATCAACATAGTGATGTTCACCATTGAAAACTACTCCATCTCACGTGATGATCGGACATGGTTTAGTTGATATGGATCACGTTATCACATAGATGATTAGAGGGATGTCTATCTAAGTGGGAGTTCTTAAGTAATATGATTAATTGAACTTTAATTTATCATGAACTTAGTACCTGATAGTATTTTGCATGTCTATGTTGTTGTAGATAAATGGCCTATGCTACTGTTCCTTTGAATTTTAATGCGTTCCTAGAGAAAGCTAAGTTGAAAGATGATGGTAGCAACTACATGGACTGGGTCCGTAACTTGAGGATTATCCTCATTGCTGCACAGAAGAATTACATCCTGGAAGCACCGCTAGGTGCAAGACCCGCTGCAGGAGCAACACCAGACGTTGTGAACGCCTGGCAGAGCAAAGCTGATGACTACTCGATAGTTCAGTGTGCCATGCTTTACGGATTAGAACCGGGACTTCAATGATGTTTTGAACGTCATGGAGCATATGAGATGTTCCGGGAGTTGAAATTAATATTTCAAGCAAATGCCCGGGTTGAGAGATATGAAGTCTCCAATAAGTTCTACAGCTGCAAAATGGAGGAGAATAGTTCTGTCAGTGAACACATACTCAGAATGTCTGGGTACCACAACCACTTGACTCAACTGGGAGTTAATCTTCCTGTTGATAGTGTCATTGACAGAGTTCTTCAATCACTACCACCAAGCTACAAAAGCTTCGTGATGAACTATAATATTCAAGGGATGGATAAGACAATTCCCGAGCTCTTCGCGATGCTAAAGGCTGCGGAGGTAGAAATCAAGAAGGAGCATCAAGTGTTGATGGTTAACAAGACCACTAGTTTCAAGAAAAAGGCAAAGGGAAGAAGGGGAACTTCAAGAAGAACGGCAAGCAAGTTGCTGCTCAAGTGAAGAATCCCAAGTCTGGACCTAAGCCTGAGAGTGAGTGCTTCTACTGCAAAGGGACTGGTCACTGGAAGCGGAACTGCCCCAAGTATTTTGCGGATAAGAAGGATGGCAAAGTGAAAGGTATATTTGATATACATGTTATTGATGTGTACCTTACTAATGCTCGTAGTAGCGCCTGGGTATTTGATACTGCTTCTGTTGCTCATATTTGCAACCCGAAACAGGGGCTACGAATTAAGCTAAGATCGGCAAGGACGAGGTGATGATGTGCGTGGGAAATGGTTCCAAAGTTGATGTGATCGCCGTCGGCACGCTACCTCTACATCTACCTTCAGGATTAGTTTTAGACCTGAATAATTGTTATTTGGTGCCAGCGTTAAGCATGAACATTATATCTGGATCTTCTTTGATGCGAGACGGTTATTCACTTAAATCAGAGAATAATTGTTGTTCTATTTATATGAGTAATATCTTTTATGGTCATGCACCCTTGATGAGTGGTCTATTTTTGTTGAATCTCGATAGTAGTGATACACATATTCACAGTATTGAAGCCAAAAGATATAAGTTTAATAATGATAGTGCAACTTATTTGTAGCACTGTCGTTTAGGTCATATTGGTGTAAAGCGCATGAAGAAAATCCATGCTGATGGGCTTTTGGAATCACTTGATTATGAATCACTTGATGCTTGCGAACCATGCCTCACGGGCAAGATGACTAAGACTCCGTTCTCTGGAACAATGGAGCGAGCAACAGACTTGTTGGAAATAATACATACTGATGTATGCGGTCCAATGAGTGTTGAGGCTCGCGGCGGGTATCGTTATTTTCTGACCTTCACAGATGATTTAAGCAGATATGGGTATATCTACTTGATGAAACATAAGTCTGAAACATTTGAAAAGTTCAAAGAATTTCAGAGTGAAGTGGAATCATCGTAACAAGAAAACAAAGTTTCTACGATCTGATCATGAAGGTGAATATTTGAGTTACGAGTTTGGTCTTCATTTGAAACAATGTGGAATAGTTTCGCAAACCACGCCACCCAGAACACCACAGCGTAATGGTGTGTCCGAACGTCGTAACCGCACTTTATTAGATATGGTGCGATCTATGATGTCTCTTACTGATTTACCGCTATCGTTTTGGGGTTATGCTTTAGAGATGGCTGCATTCACGTTAAATAAGGCACCATCTAAATCTGTTGAGACGACACCATATGAACTGTGGTTTGGCAAGAAACCCAAGTTGTCGTTTCTTAAAGTTTGGGGCTGCGATGCTTATGTGAAAAAGCTTCAACCTGATAAGCTCAAACCCAAATCGGAGAAATGTGTCTTCATAGGATACCCAAAGGATACTGTTGTGTACACCTTCTATCACAGATCCGAAGGCAAGATATTCGTTGCTAAGAATGGATCCTTTCTAGAGAAGGAGTTTCTCTCGAAAGAAGTGAGTAGGAGGAAAGTAGAACTTGATGAGGTAATTGTACCTGCTCCCTTATTGGAAAGTAGTTCATCACAGAAATCAGTTCGAGTGATTCCTACACCAATTAGTGAGGAAGCTAATGATGATGATCATGAAACTTCTGATCAAGTTACTACCGAACCTCGTAGGTCAACCAGAGTAAGATCCACACCAGAGTGGTCTGGTAATCCTGTTCTGGAGGTCATGTTACTTGACCATGACGAACCTACGAACTATGAGGAAGTGATGATGAGCCCAGATTCCGCGAAATAGCTTGAGGCCATGAAATCTGAGATGGGATCCATGTATGAGAACAAAGTGTGGACTTTGGTTGAGTTGCCCGGTGATCGGCAAGCCATAGAAAATAAATGGATCTTCAAGAAGAAGACCGACGCTGACGGTAATGTTATTGTCTACAAAGCTCGACTTGTTGCAAAAGGTTTTCGACAAGTTCAAGGAGTTGACTACGATGAGACTTTCTCACCCGTAGCGATGCTTAAGTCTGTCTGAATCATGTTAGCAATTGCCGCATTTTATGATTATGAAATTTGGCAGATGGATGTCAAAACTGCATTCCTGAATGGATTTCTAGAAGAAGAGTTGTATATGATGCAACCAGAAGGTTTTGTCGATCCAAAGGGTGCTAACAAAGTGTGCAAGCTCCAGTGATCCATTATGGACTGGTGCAAGCCTCTCAGAGTTGGAATAAACGTTTTGATAGTGTGATCAAAGCATATGGTTTTATACAGACTTTTGGAGAAGCCTGTATTTACAAGAAAGTGAGTGGGAGCTCTGTAGCATTTCTAATATTATATGTGGATGATGTATTGTTGTTTGGAAATGATATAGAATTTCTGGATAGCATAAAAGGATAATTGAATAAGAGTTTTTCTATGAAAGACCTCGGTGAAGCTGCTTACATATTGGGCATCAAGATCTATAGAGATAGATCAAGACGCTTAATTGGACTTTCACAAAGCACATACCTTGATAAGATTTTGAAGAAGTTCAAAATGGATCAGTCAAAGAAAGGGTTCTTGCCTGTGTTACAAGGTGTGAAGTTGAGTGAGACTCAATTCCAGACCACTGCAAAAGATAGAGAGAAAATGAAAGTCATTCCCTATGCCTCGGCCATAGGTTCTATCATGTATGCAATGATGTGTACCAGACCTGATGTGTGCCTTGCTATAAGTATAGTAGGGAGGTACCAAAGTAATCCAGGAGTGGATCACTGGATGTGACGCCCCCGATTTGACCGTACACTAATCATGCACGCAAACGTGTACGATCAAGATCAGGGACTCACGGGAAGATATCACAACACAACTCTAAAACATAGATAAGTCATACAAGCATCATAATACAAGCCAGGGGCCTCGAGGGCTCGAATACAAGTGCTCGATCATAGACGAGTCAGCGGAAGCAACAATATCTGAGTACAGACATAAGTTAAACAAGTTTTCCTTAAGAAGGCTAGCACAAACTGGGATACAGATCGAAAGAGGCGCAGGCCTCCTGCCTGGGATCCTACTAACTACTCCTGGTCATCGCCAGCGGGCTGCACGTAGTAGTAGGCACCTCCGGTGTAGTAGGAGTCATCGTCGACGGGGGCGTCTGGCTCCTGGGCTCCGGCATCTGGTTGCGACAACCAGGTAGAAGGGAAAGGGGGAAAAGAGGGAGAAAAGCAACCGTGAGTCCTCATCCAAAGTACTCGCAAGCAAGGAGCTACACTACATATGCATGGGTATATGTGTAAAGGGCCATATCGGTGGACTGAACTGCAGAATGCCAGAATAAGAGGGGGATAGCTAATCCTGTCGACGACTACGCTTCTGGCCACCTCCATCTTGCAGCATGTAGGAGAGAGTAGATGGTAAGTTCACCAAGTAGCATCATATAGCATAATCCTACCCCGCGATCCCCTCCTCGTCGCCCTGTTAGAGAGCGATCACCGGGTTATATCTGGCACTTGGGAGGGTGTGTTTTATTAAGTATCCACTTCTAGTTGTCATAAGGTCCAGGTACAACTCCGGGTCGTCCTTTAACCGAGGGACGCGGCTATTCGAATAGATAAACTTCCCTGCAGGGGTGCACCACATAACCCAACACGCTCGATCCCATTTGGCCGGACACACTTTTCTGGGTCATGCCCGGCCGCGGAAGATCAACACGTCGCAGCCCTACCTAGGCACAACAGAGAGGTCAGCATGCCGGTCTAAATCCTATGCGCGCAGGGGTCTGGGCCCATCACCCATTGCCCACCAAGCGAATGGAGGCACGCTCGGGACCACTTGTCCACTGGAGCCTCGCCGGAGATGAGATCCGCGGCGGAGCATTCGGGCGCTACGGCGACAGCTAGCTAGGGCGCGCGCAAGAGAGAGGAGGAAGCGGGGGCTCACCGAACGGCACACACGGTGGCCCTTGGGAGTTTAGTAGCTGCAGAGTCGTCGCCGGAGTTGGTGAAGAGCGGCGGCGAAGCTTGTCGGAGCAGAGGAGGAAGACGGCGGCGTCGTGGGCGTTGCGGTGGCTCCGAGCTCCAACGGGGTGCACCAGTCGAAGCAGCGGACGACGGCGGACCTTGGGGACACAGTGGGGCGGCCAGGTGGGCACGGTGGTCGTGGCTAGGCCGGAGCCATGGCAGCGGTGGCGCTCGGATGCGGTGGGGAAGGAGGGAGCGGCGTGGATCTGAGGGGAGAGGGAGAGGCGCAGTGACCGAGGGCGAGAGCGGGGTGAGTGGGAGGAGGATCCGAGGAGGTGGGGCGTGGCGACCTTATCCCCTCCTCGACGCCGGCGAGGGGGTCCGGCGGGGACGCGCCCCTGTTCCGACCCTGGTCGGGGGAACAGGGAAGGGGAGGGAGCGACCGAGGGAGGCGGGCTGGGTCGGCTGGGCGGGTCGGGCAGGCTGGCAGTGGGCTAGTTGGGCCCTTCGGCCCAGGGGGAAGGGGGGTTTCTTCTTTTTCTCTTTTTTTTTCTTTTTAGCTTTGTTTTCTGTTCTGTCTATTTTAGGGCAATTAAGTATTTTATCAAATTGTGTCTTCTACTCCATAATTACCTATGCCATTTTTGGCACTGCCCGAACATTTTTGTTTCAACTTTTGAAAACTTTTGTTGTTTGTCATATTTTGAATTTTGAATTCGAACCGGTTTCAAACTAACGCGATATGAACAACAGTAACAGCGGTGACAAGGCATCATTACTAGAGGGTTACTATAGCTTGATTATCCGAGCGTCACAATTCTCCTCCACTACAAGAAATCTCGTCCCGAGATTTAAGAGGTGGAATAAAGGGGAGAGGTCTGGTTACGAACGTCTAACGAATCTTCTTGGCCTTGGATACTCTTCTCGACGAAGTTGATCCATTACATTTTTGTCTTCATTTCTCTGCTTCAAGTCATCATGATGAAGTCGTCATCCTTTCTTCAGGAACTCCGTCGTACTTATAGAAGAATAAAGGGTGGGTATTCAGGAGAACGGACCTCCGGAAGGTTGACTATCTAGTCGTTAACATCGAGGAAGGTGGCGGAAAGTAACTCTTGAACTGAAACTTAAGAAAATTTCGAGAGCAAAATAAGAAGGTACCATGAGAAGTTTTTGAGTGGGCAGGCAATCGACCAATGCCTGAAACGAAGCATGAAAGGGGTTCAGAGCAACTGGAATAAGTATTGTGTCCGATAACAGAATTGATCACTAGGAAGGTGGCTCGCAAATTATATACGAAACGGAGCGGAAGGGATAACTTCGAAACAGGGATGTTCAGGAGAGTCAGGTTTCGATCCTTTGGAACTGTGGGTTATGGGCCCACCATGTGGTTTAAAAGTAGGAAGGACGATGATATCTTGCACGATCATGTAAGTAAGGCATGTCAGAGGATAGCCCGTCAATTATGTCGGCAACATCGGTACCAAGGGCGAGGGACGAAGAGAACCAATTCCTGCTTGTTGAACGAGGCGGACCAATAGGCAAAGTTCTTATCCATCGGTGGTTACCGGAATGTTTTCAACAATAGTAACAGGGTCTTACTGACAGAGTTGTACGTCGAGGTGTTTACATAAGCAGGAGAATATCACTGCTTAGATCATATAGATCACAAGCAACGTTAAACCAACCAATGGAAAGGAAAATATGACTATCAGATTAAACAGATCAATGGAAAGGAAAATGTGTTTAAACACATATTTCAAGGGTATATCCTTCCGAAGGTCAAGCAGAGCATGATATCCATGTTAGGATATAATGTAGAAAACTCTGTAGGTAGGGGAGAGAAATTTCATGACATTACCCATACAGCGGTGTTTGGATAATTAAGCAGGAAACATTTAGCATTGGGCTTCAAATGTTCTTGTTGAAAATCGGAGTACCATAGGCATGCTTCGAGATAGCATTGACATGGTCATCAGGTGAAGATCAGACTTTGGAAACACAAAGGATCCATCAAGAATAACTTGTAGAATAAGTCTTACAATTTCCCCATGGAAGAATGGATAACCTTGCTGAAAAGGAATCTGTAACAATAGGGCCTCCGGCCAGGTGTGCTAGGCACGACATCACCTTATCGGGTCACATAAAGACCAATGTTATAACTCTTGGAAATATGCTCCAACCATCATATCTGACCGAGATTCAGATCTGATTGGTGTTAGGATAACTCAGACTCATGATGTCTAAGAAGGAAGGGGTGCAACACAATTTTACGAGATGGCGTTGCAAGATCCTCGGAAAATGAATTATGGAAGCAAGTTCTGAATCATGAATTCATCATTAAACCAAGGAGAAGAAGAGGATGTGGCCGATGGACTCAACGACAATACATCGAGATTTCCAAAGAGATGAATTTCCAAAATCATGTGAACAAGTAGATAACATTAGTCAGATCAAATGATACAATGATGTATGCTCGAGGAAAACATACACAATTAAACATTGGTTGAAAAGGTGCGCCCAAAATATGGGCCAAGTAGCACAATCAATGTTAGGATGGTGAATCAATAACCAAAAAGTCTTAGAATGAAACTATCGACCATTCACTTCAAGGCAAGAGGGTTGCTGGAAGTTTTGAATTCACACATCATAGTTCAATTGTCGGTATTCCCGTTAGAAACAACACGGGGAACAAGAAATAATGGTGGTGGTGAGAAGTATCACTATGTATCAAGGATTCTCAAGACGTGGTGAAATTCCCACGACATTGTTGACATAAAAGATGGTAATATTCCAAGGTAAGGAATAACAATTGTTGGATAGCAATGAACTCAAGGTATAACACCAAACACGAACAAGTTTGTGTTGAACTGAAGGCAATAAAGTGGTCAATGATAACACAAATCATCGAGAGGAAAAGGTGGTATTTCTCATCAAGAATGCGATAGATATCTTGGAAGAGCTCGGGAGGTTGATGATGTTCACAACACATTTGTCTCGAGATTTCATGAAGATGTAGTCGATCGGCGATGACATCAAGTCAAAGGAATGATGAAGCGAGAGGTTATTGCAACCACGGTTACGACACAAACTCAAAATTAAGCTTGCTATTCAAGGCGAAATGATACGACGAGGAAGAATGGCGTAAGGTTATCTCATCGTCGAAAATTATGCTCTGGGGAGAAGGACCAGGTAGCACAGTTAAAATTTGGCATAATGATATAGCCGATCAGGCTAGGAATGACTTGAAGGATTATTAAACTCGTAAGCAATGAAAATTACTTAGAGTTATTGAATCGGAGTGCGGAATCGATTCACTTATCGGTGTTCTCGAGTGAAATAACTCAGAACCCGGGGGAAATCTGAAATCGGTAATAATAGATGAAGACTCATAGGAAGCAACACAGTTCGTTGATATTCTCAAGATACTGCAGGGTATTACTCGAAGGAAGATTGACATAGGGGTTGCGGAGATGTATTGATCCGCAGAAGACAAGTGTTTTCACTTGCTTGCGAAATGGGATCACGTAGAAAATATGGTCGGAACCACGATTGCAAAGGATCAATTCACAGATACCAGATGATATTATATCAAGGCAATAGTTATTATTACAAGAAGCTTCCATGATAGGATCTACATCGTGTCCATGGGCATGAACACAAGTTCAAGGTCGACTCCCACTTCTTCAATGTATAACCTTCCATTCACCTCTCGCTTTTTGAAAATGACATTAGTTGTTGAAAGTTTTACCTGGTGCAATACCAGATAAGTATGACCCGTGAAATCTTTCGGGTGCACACAGATAAGGGAAGGCATTGGTTAAACCTATCGGGGCATCTTAGGAACCTATACCAGAAATTTTGGAGTAAATAATACAAGCTCGAAAGTAGAGCATGGTTGACAAAGCAGAGGATACAATTTACCAAAGGCATTTTATACCCGCGGAAAGGCTCGCAATGTTAATGAATATGAAGGACGATGTGGAATGAAATCCAACAATGAATCTGGTGATCCACAACGGAGCTGATGTGAGTATCGGTACTCAATCAGAGGAAGAAAGAATGCAAGGGCATCAGATTATAGAACATCTGAATAATTCGATGCTTAGATAACAAAGGAATTATGATTTCCAAAATGAAGGATCAGAAGCAGACGCTCTTAATCAAGGATGGATAAGTTAAATAGACCAGAGGCGCAATCGACGACAAATAGTTTGGTCGAGAACCAGCTCATGTTCAAAATAACGTTTGAGCCGGAAAGATATTTAGAAGGGTCAATTGATGATTGTGTGCATTTGGACACATGTTGAATCAATAGGATCAAAATGACGGTGTCAAAAGATACTAATGAATATTGCTAGTCATATGGGAGCATCCATAATGTAAGCATACAAGTATTTGCAGAGCAATAGTTTGAAGAGGATCCTCAGAAGGTCGGACCGTATTTCAGAGTATCTTATGAAGCATACGAACAACTGGGGATGAATGGATACTCGATAAGTGCGAGGAATTATCCATATGGTATTTCGATTGTACGAGATTGCAAAGCGACGGGCACAGAGTCTAGAGAGAACTTCAGAGAGTATCTTCGAAATCTTCTGGTGAAGCAGTCGATCATCTGGAATGAAGGGGCTCTCCGGCGGGAAGTGGGTACGAGAACCTAGAGTTAGAGTTAGCAAAATCGTTTAACCCGAATGGAAGAGAGATCGGAGTCCCAGAGTATAGACAAGGAATAAAGGATCCTAATACCACCCAATGGCGATGTGGGCCCATAGGCCACACAGCCATGTTAGTAAAGGTTTTGCAATGACTAGACTCAACTTCGGCCAAGGAGTTGGAAAGGGGATTCCTACAAGCAGTCGGCTCTGATACCAACTTGTGACGCCCCCGATTTGACCGTACACTAATCATGCACGCAAACGTGTACGATCAAGATCAGGGACTCACGGGAAGATATCACAACACAACTCTAAAACATAGATAAGTCATACAAGCATCATAATACAAGCCAGGGGCCTCGAGGGCTCGAATACAAGTGCTCGATCATAGACGAGTCAGCGGAAGCAAAAATATCTGAGTACAGACATAAGTTAAATAAGTTTGCCTAAAGAAGGCTAGCACAAACTAGGATACAGATCGAAAGAGGCGCAGGCCTCCTGCCTGGGATCCTCCTAACTACTCCTGGTCGTCGCCAGCGGGCTGCACGTAGTAGTAGGCACCTCCGGTGTAGTAGGAGTCATTGTCGATGGTGGCGTCTGGCTCCTGGGCTCCGGCATCTGGTTGCGACAACCAGGTAGAAGGGAAAGGGGGAAAAGAGGGGGAAAAGCAACCGTGAGTCCTCATCCAAAGTACTCGCAAGCAAGGAGCTACACTACATATGCATGGGTATATGTGTAAAGGGCCATATCGGTGGACTGAACGCAGAATGCCAGAATAAGAGGGGGATAGCTAATCCTGTCGAAGACTACGCTTCTGGCCACCTCCATCTTGCAGCATGTAGGAGAGAGTAGATGGTAAGTTCACCAAGTAGCATCGTATAGCATAATCCTACCCGGCGATCCCCTCCTCGTCGCCCTGTTAGAGAGCGATCACCGGGTTATATCTGGCACTTGGGAAGGTGTGTTTTATTAAGTATCTAGTTCTAGTTGTCATAAGGTCAAGGTACAACTCCGGGTCGTCCTTTTACCGAGGGACACGGCTATTCGAACAGATAAACTTCCCTGAAGGGGTGCACCACATAACCCAACACGCTCGATCCCATTTGGCCGGACACACTTTTCTGGGTCATGCCCGGCCGCGGAAGATCAACACGTCGCAGCCCTACCTAGGCACAACAGAGAGGTCAGCACGCCGGTCTAAATCCTATGCGCGCAGGGGTCTGGGCCCATCACCCATTGCACACCTGCACGTTGCGTACGCGACCGGAGAGCAGACCTAGCAACCTCCATTTCAAAGGAAGTCACGTTACGCGGTCCAACCCGGCGCGCGCCGCTCAGTCGCTGACGTCACGAAGGCTTCGGCTGATACCATGACGTCGAGTGCCCATAACTGTTCCCGCGTAGTTGGTTAGTGCGTATAGACCAAATGGCCAAACTCAGATCAAATACCAAGATCACGTTAAGCGTGTTAATAGATGTAACCGCAGACACCGACCAGGGCCAGGCCCACCTCTCACCTAGGCGGTCTCAACCTGCCCTGTCGCTCCGCCACAAACATCCACCCAGAGGGCCGTCGGGACAAAGGTCCTTTCAGCCCCCAATCCGTGAATCACTCGCGGGTACTCCTCGAGCCGACCCGACTTTAGTCACCACATGTATCATGTATAAAGTATATAAGTATATACCCGTGATCACCTCCCAAGTGATCACGGCCCGATAGTACAGCACAGCAGACGGACAAGAATGTAGGGCCACTGATGTAAAACTAGCATCCTATACTAAGCATGTAGGATTGCAGGTAAAGGTAACAACAATAGTGGCAAAGACAGGCTATGCATCAGAATAGGATTAACGGAAAGCAGTAACATGCTACACTACTCTAATGCAAGAGTATAGAGAAGAATAGGCGATATCTGGTGATCAAGGGGGGGCTTGCCTGGTTGCTCTGGCAAGTAGGAGGGGTCGTCAACTCCGTAGTCGAACTGGGCAGCAGCAGTGTCGGTATCGGAGCCTAGCGAGAGAAGAGGGGGAAGAAACAATAAATATAATGCAAACATATGCATGACGATGCATGACATGACAATGAGCGTTGTTAGTGGGGCCCAATCACGGTAGTAGGTAATACCGGCGAAGGGGGAAAACATCCGGGAAAGTATTCCCGGTGTTTCGCGTTTTCGGAGAGATGAACCGGAGGGGGAAAGTTGCGTGTTCGATATGTTAGGGGTGTGTGGTGGACGAACAGGCTGCGTATCCGGATTCGTCTCATCGTTCTGAGCAACTTTCATGTAGAAAGTATTTTCATCCGAGATATGGATTATTTTATATGATTTTCTAAAGTTTTAATCATTTTCTAAATTTAATTATTTATTTAAATCCAACATTATCCAGAACAGTGAACGATGACGCAAGCATGACATCAGAGTGATGTCAGCAGGTCAAATGGTCGGTTGACCACTCAAACCATACACGAGGGTCCAGTGGGACCCACATGTCATTGTCAGGGGCACTAACAAGAGGGTTTAGACTAACTAAATGGGTTAATTAGCGGTAGGGCCCCACATGTCAGTGACTGTTTAGGTTAATTAATTAGTTTTATTTATAAAAACATTTTAACTAGTTTAATTACGCGGTGGGGCCCGCATGTTAGTGCCACTGGGCTGCCCCGTCAGCATGTTGACTGGGTCAACCCAGTCAACTGGGCCACCAGGGCCCACTGGCCAGCGATTAAGGGGTGGGGCCCGCCCAGCGACGCAAATGGCCGGCGCCGGAGTTGCTCCGGTGGCCTCCCGCGGTGAAGGGCGCCGGCGAGCCTCGGGATTTCGCCACGGTGGCCCAAAACGGGCGCGGTCAGGTTCTCTGGAACGGCCTCTTCGCGTCGCGTCCGATGGAGGGGAGCACAACGATGAGGGTGGCCGGAATGGTCGCCGGCGATGAGGTCGGGCGGATGCCGAGGCTCGACGAGTTCGAAGGCGAGGCTGCGGGGCACGGTTCATCGCGGGGGTGGGCGCGTTCGAAAGCAGGGGCTCGGGCGCCCCCATTCGTGGCCTCAGCCGGGGATGGGACGGACGGTGTCGCCGACGGTGTCAACCGCGGCGGACGCGGGAGTTCGGTCGAGCTCGGGAACGACGTTGCAGAGGGCAAAACAGCCGGCGTTCGGCACCTACAACACCTACGCGAGCCCACCAAGTGAATGGAGGCACGCTCGGGACCACTGGTCCACCGGAGCCTCGCCGGAGATGAGATCCGCGGCGGAGCATTCGGGCGCTACGGCGACAGCTAGCTAGGGCGCGCGCGAGAGAGAGGAGGAAGCGGGGGCTCACCGAGTAGCACACACGGTGGCCCTTGGGGGTTTAGTAGCTGCGGAGTCATCGCCGGAGTTGGTGAAGCACGGCGGCGAAGCTTGTCGGAGCAGAGGAGGATGATAGCCGCGTCGTGGGCGTTGCGGTGGCTCCGAGCTCCAACGGGGTGCACCAGTCGAAGCAGCAGACGACGGCGGACCTTGGGGACATAGTGGGGCGGCGAGGTGGGCACGGTGGCCGTGGCTAGGCCGGAGCCATGGCGGCGGTGGTGCTCGGATGCAGTGGGCAAGGAGGGAGCGGCGTGGATCTGAGGGGAGAGGGAGAGGCGCAGTGACCGAGGGCGCGAGCGGGGTGAGTGGGAGGAGGATCCGAGGAGGCGGGGGAGTGGCGACCTTATCCCCTCCTCGACGCCAGCGAGGGGGTCCGGCGGGGACGCGCCCCTGTTCCGACCCTGGTCGGGGGAACAGGGAAGGGGAGGGAGCGACCGAGGGAGGCGGGCTGGGCCGGCTGGGCCGGTCGGGCAGGCTGGCAGTTGGCTAGTTGGGCCCTTCGGCCAAGGGGGAAGGGGGGTTTCTTCTTTTTCTGTTTTTTTCTTTTTAGCTTTGTTTTCTGTTCTGTCTATTTTAGGGCAATTAAGTATTTTATCAAATTGTGTCTTCTACTCCATAATTACCTATGCCATTTTTGGCACTGCCCGAACATTTTTTTTCAACTTTTGAAAACTTTTGTTGTTTGACATATTTTTAATTTTTAATTCGAACCGGTTTCAAACTAACGCGAGATTAACAGCAGTAACAGCGGTGACAAGGCATCATTACTAGAGGGTTATTGTAGCTTGATTATCCGGGCGTCATAATTCTCCTCCACTACAAGAAATCTCGTCCCGAGATTTAAGAGGTGGAATAAAGGGGAGAGGTCTGGTTACGAAAGTCTAACGAATCTTCTTGGCCTTGGATGCTCTTCTCGAAGAAGTTGATCCATTCATTGTTGTCTTCATTTCTCTGCTTCATGTCATCATGATGAAGTCGTCATCCTTTCTTCAGGAACTCCATCGTACTTACAGAAGAATAAAGGGTGGGTATTCGGGAGAACGGACCTCTGCAAGGCTGACTATCTGGTCGTTAACATCGAGGAAGGTGGCGGAAAGTAACTCTCGAACTGAAACTTAAGAAAATTTTGAGAGCAAAGTAAGAAGGTACCATGAGAAGTTTTCGAGTGGGCAGGCAATCGACCAATGCCTGAAACGAAGCGTGAAAGGGGTTCAGAGCAACTGGAATAAGTATTGTGTCCGATAACAGAATTGATCACTAGGAAGGTGGCTCGCAAATTATATACGAAACGGAGCGGAAGGGATAACTTCAAAACAGGGATGTTCAGGAGAGTCAGGTTTCGATCCTGTGGAACTGTGGGTTATGGGCCCACCATGTGGTTTAAAATTAGGAAGGGCGATGACGTCTTGCACGATCATGTAAGTAAGGCATGTCAGAGGATAGCCCGTCAGTTATGTCGGCAACATCGGTACCAAGGGCGAGGGACGAAGAGAACCAATTCGTGCTCGTTGAACGAGGCAGACCAATAGGCAAAGTTCTTATCCATCGGTGGTTACCGAAATGTTTTCAACAATAGTAACAGGGTCTTACTGACAGAGTTGTACGTTGAGGTGTTTACATAAGCAGGAGAATATCACTGCTTAGATCATATAGATCACAAGCAACGTTAAACCAACCAATGGAAAGGAAAATACGACTATCAGATTAAACAGATCAATGGAAAGGAAAATGTGTTTAAACACATATTTCAAGGGTATATCCTTCCGAAGGTCAAGCAGAGCGTGATATCCATGTTAGGATATAATGTAGAAAACTCTGTAGGTAGGGGAGAGAAATTTCATGATATTACCCATACAACGGTGTTTGGATAATTAAGCAGGAAACATTTAGCATTGGGCTTCAAATGTTCTTGTTGAAAATCGGACTACCATAGACATGCTTCGAGATAGCATTGACATGGTCATCAGGTGAAGATCAGACTTTGGAAACACAAAGGATCCATCAAGAATAACTTGTAGAATAAGTCTTACAATTTCCCCATGGAAGAATGGATAACCTTGCTGAAAAGGAATCTGTAACAATAGGGCCTCCGGCCAGGTGTGCTAGGCACGACATCACCTTATCGGGTCACATAAAGACCAATGTTATAACTCTTGGAAATATGCTCCAACCATCATATCTGACCGAGATTCAGATCTGATTGGTGTTAGGATAACTCAGACTCATGATGTCTAAGAAGGAAGGGGTGCAACACAATTTTACGAGATGGCGTTGCAAGATCCTCGGAAAATGAATTATGGAAGCAAGTTCTGAATCATGAATTCATCATTAAACCAAGGAGAAGAAGAGGATGTGGCCGATGGACTCAACGACAATACATCGAGATTTCCAAAGAGATGAATTTCCAAAATCATGTGAACAAGTAGATAACATTAGTCAGATCAAATGATACAATGATGTATGCTCGAGGAAAACATACACAATTAAACATTGGTTGAAAAGGTGCGCCCAAAATATGGGCCAAGTAGCACAATCAATGTTAGGATGGTGAATCAATAACCAAAAAGTCTTAGAATGAAACTATCGACCATTCACTTCAAGGCAAGAGGGTTGCTGGAAGTTTTGAATTCACACATCATAGTTCAATTGTCGGTATTCCCGTTAGAAACAACACGGGGAACAAGAAATAATGGTGGTGGTGAGAAGTATCACTATGTATCAAGGATTCTCAAGACGTGGTGAAATTCCCACGACATTGTTGACATAAAAGATGGTAATATTCCAAGGTAAGGAATAACAATTGTTGGATAGCAATGAACTCAAGGTATAACACCAAACACGAACAAGTTTGTGTTGAACTGAAGGCAATAAAGTGGTCAATGATAACACAAATCATCGAGAGGAAAAGGTGGTATTTCTCATCAAGAATGCGATAGATATCTTGGAAGAGCTCGGGAGGTTGATGATGTTCACAACACATTTGTCTCGAGATTTCATGAAGATGTAGTCGATCGGCGATGACATCAAGTCAAAGGAATGATGAAGCGAGAGGTTATTGCAACCACGGTTACGACACAAACTCAAAATTAAGCTTGCTATTCAAGGCGAAATGATACGACGAGGAAGAATGGCGTAAGGTTATCTCATCGTCGAAAATTATGCTCTGGGGAGAAGGACCAGGTAGCACAGTTAAAATTTGGCACAATGATATAGCCGATCAGGCTAGGAATGACTTGAAGGATTATTAAACTCGTAAGCAATGAAAATTACTTAGAGTTATTGAATCGGAGTGCGGAATCGATTCACTTATCGGTGTTCTCGAGTGAAATAACTCAGAACCCGGGGGAAATCTGAAATCGGTAATAATAGATGAAGACTCATAGGAAGCAACACAGTTCGTTGATATTCTCGAGATACTGCAGGGTATTACTCGAAGGAAGATTGACATAGGGGCTGCGGAGATGTATTGATCCGCAGAAGACAAGTGTTTTCACTTGCTTGCGAAATGGGATCACGTAGAAAATATGGTCGGAACCACGATTGCAAAGGATCAATTCACAGATACCAGATGATATTATATCAAGGCAATAGTTATTATTACAAGAAGCTTCCATGATAGGATCTACATCGTGTCCATGGGCATGAACACAAGTTCAAGGTCGACTCCCACTTCTTCAATGTATAACCTTCCATTCACCTCTCGCTTTTTGAAAATGACATTAGTTGTTGAAAGTTTTACCTGGTGCAATACCAGATAAGTATGACCCGTGAAATCTTTCGGGTGCACACAGATAAGGGAAGGCATTGGTTAAACCTATCGGGGCATCTTAGGAACCTATACCAGAAATTTTGGAGTAAATAATACAAGCTCGAAAGTAGAGCATGGTTGACAAAGCAGAGGATACAATTTACCAAAGGCATTTTATACCCGCGGAAAGGCTCACAAGGTTAATGAATATGAAGGATGATGTGGAATGAAATCCAACAATGAATCTGGTGATCCACAACGGAGCTGATGTGAGTATCAGTACTCAATCAGAGGAAGAAAGAATGCAAGGGCATCAGATTATAGAACATCTGAATAATTCGATGCTTAGATAACAAAGGAATTATGATTTCCAAAACGAAGGATCAGAAGCAGACGCTCTTAATCAAGGATGGATAAGTTGAATAGACCAGAGGCACAATCGACAACAAATAGTTTGGTCGAGAACCAGCTCATGTTCAAAATGACGTTTGAGCTGGAAAGATATTTAGAAGGGTCAATTGATGATTGTGTGCATTCGCACGCATGTTGAATCAATAGGATCAAAATGATGGTGTCAAAAGATACTAATGAATATTGCTAGTCATATGGGAGCATCCATAATGTAAGCATACAAGTATTTGCAGAGCAATAGTTTGAAGAGGATCCTCAGAAGGTCGGACCGTATTTCAGAGTATCTTATGAAGCATACGAACAACTGGGGATGAATGGATACTCGATAAGTGCGAGGAATTATCCATATGGTATTTCGATGGTACGAGATTGCAAAGCGACGGGCACAGAGTCTAGAGAGAACTTCAGAGAGTATCTTCGAAATCTTCTGGTGAAGCAGTCAATCATCTGGAATGAAGGGGCTCTCCGGCGGGAAGTGGGTACGAGAACCTAGAGTTAGAGTTAGCAAAATCGTTTAACCCGAATGGAAGAGAGATCGGAGTCCCAGAGTATAGACAAGGAATAAAAGATCCTAATACCACCCAATGGCGACGTGGGCCCATAGGCCACACAGCCATGTTAGTAAAGGTTTTGCAATGACTAGACTCAACTTCGGCCAAGGAGTTGGAAAGGGGATTCCTAAAGGCAGTCGGCTTTGATACCAACTTGTGACGCCCCCGATTTGACCGTACACTAATCATGCACGCAAACGTGTACGATCAAGATCAGGGACTCACGGGAAGATATCACAACACAACTCTAAAACATAGATAAGTCATACATGCATCATAATACAAGCCAGGGGCCTCGAGGGCTCGAATACAAGTGCTCGATCATAGACGAGTCAGCGGAAGCAACAATATCTGAGTACAGACATAAGTTAAACAAGTTTGCCTTAAGAAGGCTAGCACAAACTAGGATACAGATCGAAAGAGGCGCAGGCCTCCTGCCTGGGATCCTCCTAACTACTCCTGGTCGTCGCCAGTGGGCTGCACGTAGTAGTAGGCACCTCCGGTGTAGTAGGGGTTGTCGTCGACGGTGGCGTCTGGCTCCTGGGCTCCGGCATCTGGTTGCGACAACCAGGTAGAAGGGAAAGGGGGAAAAGAGGGAGAAAAGCAACCGTGAGTCCTCATCCAAAGTACTCACAAGCAAGGAGCTACACAACATATGCATGGGTATATGTGTAAAGGGCCATATCGGTGGACTGAACTGCAGAATGCCAGAATAAGAGGGGGATAGCTAATCCTGTCGAAGACTATGCTTCTGGCCACCTCCATCTTGCAGCATGTAGGAGAGAGTAGATGGTAAGTTCACCAAGTAGCATCGTATAGCATAATCCTACCCGGCGATCCCCTCCGCATCGCCCTGTTAGAGAGCGATCACCGGGTTATATCTGGCATTTGGGAGGGTGTGTTTTACTAAGTATCCAGTTCTAGTTGTCATAAGGTCAAGGTACAACTCTGGGTCGTCCTTTTACCGAGGGACACGGCTATTCGAATAGATAAACTTCCCTGCAGGGGTGCACCACATAACCCAACACGCTCGATCCCATTTGGCCAGACACACTTTTCTGGGTCATGCCTGGCCGCGGAAGATCAACATGTCGTAGCCCTACCTAGGCACAACAGAGAGGTCAGCACAACGGTCTAAATCCTATGCGCGCAGGGGTCTGGGCCCATCGCCCATTGCACACCTGCATGTTGCGTACGCGGCCGGAGAGCAGACCTAGCAACCTCCATTTCAAAGGAAGTCACGTTACACGGTCCAACCCGGCACGCGCCGCTCAGTCGCTGACGTCACGAAGGCTTCGGCTGATACCACGACGTCGAGTGCCCATAACTGTTCCCGCGTAGTTGGTTAGTGCGTATAGACCAAATGGCCAGACTCAGATCAAATACCAAGATCTTGTTAAGCATGTTAATAGATGTAACCGCAGACACCGACCAGGGCCAGGCCCACCTCTCACCTAGGCGGTCTCAACCTGCCCTGTCGCTCCGCCACAAAGATCCACCCAGAGGGCCGCCGGGACAAAGGTCCTTTCAGCCCCCAATCCGTGAATCACTCGCGGGTACTCCTCGAGTCGACCCGACTTTAGTCACCACATGTATCATGTATAAAGTATATAAATATATACCCGTGATCACCTCCCAAGTGATCACGGCCCGATAGTATAGCACAGCAGACGGACAAGAATGTAGGGCCACTGATGGAGAACTAGCATCCTATACTAAGCATGTAGGATTGCAGGTAAAGGTAACAACAGTAGTGGCAAAGACAGGCTATGCAGCAGAATATGATTAACGGAAAGCAGTAACATGCTACACTACTCTAATGCAAGAGTATAGAGAAGAATAGGCGATATCTGGTGATCAAGGGGGGGGCTTACCTGGTTGCTCTGGCAAGTAGGAGGGGTCGTCAACTCCGTAGTCGAACTGGGCAGCAGCAGCAGCGTCGGTATCGGAGCCTAGCGAGAGAAGAGGGGGAAGAAACAATAAATATAATGCAAACATATGCATGACGATGCATGACATGACAATAGTGGGGCCCAATCGCGGTAGTAGGTAATACCGGCGCAGGGGGGAAACATCTGGGAAAGTATTCCCGGTGTTTCGCATTTTCGGAGAGACGAACCGGAGGGGGAAAGTTGCGTGTTCGATATGTTAGGGGTGTGTGCTGAACGAACGGGCTGCATATCCGGATTCGTCTCGTCGTTCTGAGAAACTTTCATGTAGAAAGTATTTTCATCCGAGATACGGATTATTTATATGATTTTCTAAAGTTTTAATCATTTTCTGAATTTAATTATTTATTTAAATCCAACATTATCCAGAACAGTGAACGATGACGCAAGCATGACATCAGAGTGATGTCAGCAGGTCAAATGGTCGGTTGACCAGTCAAACCAGACAGGTGGGTCCAGTGGGACCCACATGTCATTGTGAGGGGCACTAACAGGACCCATTTAGACTAACTACATGGGTTAATTAGCGGTAGGGCCCCACATGTCAGTGACTGTTTAGGTTAATTAATTAGTTTTATTTATAAAAACGTTTTAACTGGTTTAATTACGCAGTGGGGCCCGCATGTTAGTGCCACTGGGCTGCCCCATCAGCATGTTGACTGGGTCAACCCAGTCAACTGGGCCACCAGGGCCCACTGGCCAGCGACTAACGGGTGGGGCCCGCCCAGCGACGCAGATGGCCGGCGCCGGAGTTGCTCCGGTGGCCTCCCGCGGTGAAGGGCGCCGGCGAGCCTCGAGATTTCGCCACGGTGGCCCAAAACGGGCGCGGCCAGGTTCTCTGGAATGGCCTCTTCACGTCGCGTCGGATGGAGGGGAGCACGACGGCGGGGGTGGCCGGTGGTCGCCGGCGATGAGGTCGGGCGTATGCCGAGGCTCGATGAGTTCGAAGGCGAGGCTGCGGGGCACGGTTCATCGCGGGGCTGGGCGCGTTCGAAAGCAGGGGCTCGGGCGCACCCATTCGTGGCCTCAGCCGGGGCTGGGACGGACGGTGTCGCCGACGGCGTCAACCGCGGCGGACGCCGGAGTTCAGTCGAGCTCGGGAACGACGTTGCAGAGAGCAAAATGGCCGGCGTTCAGCACCTACGCGAGCCCACCAAGCGAATGGAGGCACGCTCGGGACCACTGGTCCACCGGAGCCTCGCCGGAGATGAGATCCGCGGCGGAGCATTCGGGCGCTACGACGACAGGTAGCTAGGGCGCGCGCGAGAGAGAGGAGGAAGCTGGGGCTCACCGAGCGGCACACTCGGTGGCCCTTGGGGGTTTAGTAGCTGCAGAGTCGTCGCCGGAGTTGGTGAAGAGCGGCGGCGAAGCTTGTCGGAGCAGAGGAGGAAGACGGCGGCGTCGTGGGCGTTGCGGTGGCTCCGAGCTCCAACGGGGTGCACCAGTCGAAGCAGCGGACGACGGCGGACCTTGGGGACACAGTGGGGCGGCGAGGTAGGCACGGTGGCCGTGGCTAGGCCGGAGCCATGGCGGCGGTGGCGCTCGGATGCGGTGGGGAAGGAGGGAGCGGCGTGGATCTGAGGGGAGAGGGAGAGACGCAGTGACCGAGGGCGAGAGCGGGGTGAGTGGGAGGAGGATCCGAGGAGGCGGGGGCGTGGCGACCTTATCCCCTCCTCGACGCCGGCGAGGGGGTCCAGCGGGGACGCGCCCCTATTCCGACCCTGGTCGGGGGAACAGGGAAGGGGAGGAAGCGACCGAGGGAGGCGGGCTGGGCCGGCTGGGCCGGTCGGGCAGGCTGGCAGTTGGCTAGTTGGGCCCTTCGGCCCAGGGGGAAGGGGGGTTTCTTCTTTTTCTCTTTTTTTTCTTTTTAGCTTTGTTTTCTGTTCTGTCTATTTTAGGGCAATTAAGTATTTTATCAAATTGTGTCTTCTACTCCATAATTACCTATGCCATTTTTGGCACCGCGCGAACATTTTTGTTTCAACTTTTGAAAACTTTTGTTGTTTGACATATTTTGAATTTTGAATTCGAACCGGTTTCAAACTAACGCGAGATTAACAACAGTAACAGCGGTGACAAGGCATCATTACTAGAGGGTTATTGTAGCTTGATTATCCGGGCGTCACACCGGACATCGGTCAAGAACATCCTGAAATACCTGAAAAGGACTAGGATATGTTTCTTGTTTATGGAGGTGACAAAGAGCTCGTTGTAAATGGTTACGTCGATGCAAGCTTTGACACTGATCCGGATGACTCTAAGTCACAAACCGGATAGGTATTTATATTGAATTGTGGAGCTGTAAGTTGGTGCAGTTCCAAACAGAGCGTCGTGGCGGGATCTACGTGTGAAGCGGAGTACATAGCTGCTTCGGAAGCAGCAAATGAAGGAGTCTGGATGAAGGAGTTCATATCCGATCTAGGTGTCATACCTAGTGCATCAGGTCCAATGAAAATCTTTTGTGACAATACTGGTGCAATTGCCTTGGCAAAGGAATCCAGATTTCACAAGAGAACCAAGCACATCAAGAGACGCTTCAATTCCATCTGCGATCAAGTCAAGGAGGGAGACATAGAGATTTGCAAGATACATACGGATCTGAATGTTGCAGACCCGTTGACTAAGCCTCTCTCATGAGCAAAACATGATCAACACCAAGACTCCATGGGTGTTAGAATCATTACTATGTAATCAAGATTATTGACTCTAGTGCAAGTGGGAGACTGAAGGAAATATGCCCTAGAGGCAATAATAAAGTTGTTATTTCTATTTCCTTACATCATGATAAATGTCTATTATTTATGCTAGAATTGTATTAACCGGAAACTTAGTACATGTGTGAATACATAGACAAACAGAGTGTCCCTAGTATGCCTCTACTAGACTAGCTCGTTAATCAAAGATGGTTAAGTTTCCTGACCATAGATATGTGTTGTCATTTGATGAACTGGATCACATCATTAGAGAATGATGTGATGGACAAGACCCATCCGTTAGCTTAGCACTATGATCGTTTAAGTTTATTGCTATTGCTTCCTTCATGACTTATACATGTTCCTATGACTATGAGATTATGCAAGTCCCGAATACCGGAGGAACACTTAGTGTGCTATCAAACGTCACAACGTAACTGGGTGATTATAAAGATGCTCTACAGGTGTCTCCGATGGTGTTTGTTGAGTTGGCATAGATCGAGATTAGGATTTGTCACTCTGAGTGTCGGAGAGGTATCTTTGGGCCCTCTCGGTAATGCTCATCACATAAGCCCTGCAAGCAATGTGACTAATGCGTTAGTTACGGGATGATGCATTACGGAACGAGTAAAGAGACTTGCCGGTAACGAGATTGAACAAGGTATGATGATACCGACGATCGAAACTTGGGCAAGTAACATACCGATGACAAAGGGAACAACGTATGTTGTTATGCGGTTTGACCGATAAAGATCTTCGTAGAATATGTAGGAGCCAATATGAGCATCTAGGTTCTGCTATTGGTTATTGACCGGAGATGTGTCTCGGTCATGTCTACATAGTTCTCGAACCCGTAGGGTCCGCACGCTTAACGTTCGATGACGATTTGTATTATGAGTTATGTGATTTGATGGCCGAAGGTTCGTCAGAGTCCCGGATGAGATCATGGACGTGATGAGGAGTCTCGAAATGGTCGAGACATAAAGATTCATATATTGGAAGGTTACATTCGGACACCGGAATGGTTTGGCCATTTCAGATGAGTTTCGGAGTACCGGGGGTTGCCGGAACCCCCCCCCCCCCCCAGAAGTTATTGGGCCTCATGGGCCTAGCGGTGGAAGAGAGGAGGCCGGCCAGGGAGTGGCACCCCCCCTAGCCCAAACCGAATTGGACTAGGGTTGGGGGCGGCCCCCCTTGCCTTCTCTCCTCCTCCTCCTTCCCTCCTTCTCCTACTAGGAATAGGAAAGAGGAGGGGAATCCTACTTGGACTGGATTCCAAGTAGGATTCCCCACACCTAGCGTGCCCCCTAGGGCCGGCCACCTCTTCCCTCCCCTCCTTTATATACGTGGCCAGGGGGCACCCCATAGACACACAAGTTGATCTTTTAGCCGTGTGCGGTGCCCCCCTCCACAGTTACACACCTCGGTCATATCATCGTAGTGCTTAGGCGAAGCCCTGCACCGGTAACTTCATCATCACCGTCACCACGCCATCGTGCTGACGGAACTCTCCCTCGGCCTCAACTAGATCAAGAGTTCGAGGGACGTCACCGAGCTGACCGTGTGCAGATCGCGGAGGTGCCGTACGTTCGGTACTTGGATCGGTTGGATCGCGAAGACGTTTGACTACATCAACCGCGTTACTAAACGCTTCCGCTTTCGGTCTATGAGGGTACGTAGACACACTCTCCCCGCTCGTTGCTATGCTTCTCCTAGATAGATCTTGCGTGATCGTAGGATTTTTTTTTGAAATACTACGTTCCCCAACAGTAGCATGCCGGGATGCAGATGTGTTGAACGGAGCCCTCGTGGGAGGAGATGACGGCTCCAGGGAGTTCAGAATCATCATCGACAGATAGCTGATGACAGTCGAGATTAAGAGGCGCGATGCGCCACAAAGTGTGCCACCGAGATGCAAGGTCTTGTGTGCGTCAGCCATCCTTGGTGGGGAGAAGGGAGATGATCTCCCCAAGGATGTCGTCCGGGAGATCGCTGATGCGGTCCGCCAGAGATTCTATTGGTTCCTCGGATCCAGGGGGCCGCTTCTGGCCGAACAGCCGGGTCCAAGATCTACATCCGGCGGCGGCGCTGGCCGGAGCCTCATCCGTGTACATACCAATCTGAAAGAAAAAATGGCATAACATGTAAGACATTCGAAATCAATTCTCAAGATCAGGAAGAAAAAAAGGCACAAACATATATGTAGGACATTCAAAATCAATTCTCAAGATCTGGCCACAAAATTAGCACGCAAGCTAACCCTAGTCGGATTATTAGCAAAAATCGTTTGTACAGAACAAACAATTAATCACTAACTCTATACGGATAACATTCAAACAATCAATACACTACGTGCGTCTAACGGATCTTAATTACTCTGATTTCATGGACTGAGAGAACATAACCATAGGATTTGTATTCCAGAAAAGTTATAGAGGGGCGGGGGATTAACCAGAGAAAACACATAATATGTTTTCTGCACAAATGGGTATATAGATGACTAACCGGTTTTCCGTCGGAGTCGCGGTCGTTGCCAGAGTTGTTGTTGACCTCCGGCTCCGGTTTGGGGGGAGCACGACGGTGCCGACAAAGTTAAGGTCGTGTTGCTGCCCGCGCGAGACCTCGTCAGCGGCGACGGCAACCTTTGTGCCCAGCTTCACGTGTTGCGCGGGTACTTCACCAGCCCCGGCGTAGCCACTCCCTCTGATGGTGCGTTTCAGCGGCATCCTCATACACTCCAGAGTCCAGACGTTAGTGAGCACTGTGGAGCGGGGGTGCAGCCGCCTATTATGGCCGGCGGCTCGGGCGCGCAATTAATACAGACCAGTGGGAGCGAGGCAGGCTACGGTCAAAAGCTGCCTCGCCTCCTAGTGAGCCTGCGCGGCAGGCTTCTGCCACCCCTACCATCATTTCACACAGCTACTCGCACGCCTCCCCGTCAATACGCACACCTGCACACACGCCTCCCGGTATTCCTGTGCGGCGGACTGCTCGCATGCGTCCCGTCTACTCACGCCTGCTCGCACGGCACATGGGGCATGTGGCAGCATGTATATTTTTTGGTTTATTTTCTGCCGCTTTACTGCTTAACTGAAGCATGGCACGGTCTAACGTACACAGTCTGAATAAATAATCCGTATGAAATATTGGTTGCCAGTTTTTAATAATCTTTGTCGGTGTACTAAAGTTTGGGTTCTTTAGCACCCCATACTTGTGCACGGGCAGTTGTAGCCACCTCTGCGGCAAGGTGTGAGGAGGGCGAGTGAGGATAGATACAAGACTTAGAAAAACAGCCAAGTTAGAGAACAGAGGATGAGTTGGACCCCCGACAAGATCCTTGCGGGGGCGACTTGCGAGACCCCGGCAAGGTCCTTGCCGGGATGGCTCACAGAGCACCAACTAGAGCACCTCCCTTGTGGTTGGGAGCTCTGACACCATCGACAACGTTAAGGCCAGGATCCAAGGGCACGCGCATAGTGGCGTGCAGATCTTTGTGAAGGCCAGAAGACAAGGCCCCGGCAAGATCCCTGTCGAGGACGCCCACGAGGCCCCGGCAAGATCCTTGTCGAGGACGCCCACGAGGCCCCGGCAAGATCCTTGCCGGGGACATCGGCAAGACCGTGGCCAGACTCGGCTGCCAGTCACCACTCCAGTGAGGGGGCTGACCTGTCTGCCCGGTAGGCGCCTGCGTGGTGGCATGCAGATCTTTGTGAAGACCCTGCCACCTCTCCAGCGCAGCAGCTGGCCAGCCAACTTGGCACTGCATGCCTCATCGGCATGGACGCGTGTCGAGACGGGGCGGGGCGGCAACGAACGGGACGGGCTCTCTTCCCGTCCCCGATAAAGCTAGAGGACACGTAAACGGCGCACTTAATGTGTTTGTCCTTAGATGACCAAGATAAGCATGTGCATTGTAGTTACTTTACACCTCATGTATGCCACTGTGACAGCCCCTTGGTCATATAAAAGGAGGCTCAAGGCATACTGGAGGGGGATTCGGCTTTTTGGACCTCTCGGCCCAACCTGCATGCATAGCAACGAGCCGAAGCTCAAGAACACTCAATACACAATCAAGCAGGACTAGGGTTTTACGCATCTCTGCGGCCCGAACCTAGGTAAAGGCCTATGGTGTTGATCACTAGATCTGCTCTTTGCTTAGCCCCTGTCCCCTGCCAAACCGTAGAAGGGACCCTTGTGGTCTCATAGGTGTCGTTTCCACCGACATCTTTGGCACTCCAGGTAGGGGGTCGTGGAGCTTTGAAAACTTGGTCTAGCGATTAGCACGTCGTTTCATCGATCACCATGGCTCCCAAGAAGAAGGGGATCACAGCGATCGGTTCATCTGGAGCTGAACCGCCCGTACCAGCACGGGCGGGCAACGGGGTGGCCGCGGATGGTGGCGGAGGCGTGGCCCACGAGCATCCATGACACTCTGGCAATCAAAGCCAGGCAAGCGGCGTCGCTCGTGCCCGAGACGACGAGTCGCACGCCGCTGGGTCCAAGGGCGGAACTGTGCTGCCCACGTGCGGCGCGGCGACCTCCAAGGCACCCCAGCCGGCGCCTGTGCCACGGCCTTCCTAGGTCGCGCGTGACGAGCAACGCCGTGACGCTGGTGACCCCGGGCACTCTCGCGGGAAGAGCCCTCTGCATCACTCTCGAGATGCACCACGCCAGCATGCACGCCCAGACGCTGGTGAAAACGGCGCGTGGCCGCGAGACCGCGGTAGAGCTCCTTCTAACGTGGTTAGAAGTCAAAGCGCGTCACGGTCTATGCAGCTTTCGCCGCCACCCACGCTAGCAGAAGCATTGGCACGCGTGCAACTGCTCCTCGACTTTCCTCCCGCTGCAGAGAAGCTCGACGAGTGGAGTGCTACCATCCGGAGCCTCATCAGCTTCGCTATAAAGATGAACCGCGACCAGCGGGACCCTCGTGTCGGCGCTCTATCGAGCCGGTGCATGCCGGTGGTGGAAGGACCAGAGGTGCTGCGACCACGGTGCACTCTCCTCCTCCATGCCAGCAACAGCAGCCGCCGGCTCATCGGGCCGACGCCTGTGACAACATTTCCACAGCGTCGTCCGACCCACGAGCCCGCCGCGACCAAGGTCAAGTTCTTCGAGAGCGAGTCCAGGAAGACGCTCGGACCACTATCGAGCGGCGACGGGAAGCACGCCATCAGTCAGATAGGCGTGCGGGGCCCACCATGGACCGCCCAGCGCTGGGGGGTTCTGGTGACTTACCTTACGAGGTGGGTTGTCCAGCTTTTACCCGTGAGCTGCGGCAATTCCAATGGCCCACCCACCGCACATTCAAGCCTGAGTTCGGAGAGAAGTACAACGGCAAGACTCACCCGTCGGAATTCCTCAGCATCTACACCATCACGATGCAAGCTGCCGGGGCTCACGACGACAAGGTGCTTGCCAACTACTTCCCGTTGGTGCTTAAGCCGAACGTCATGTCATGGTTGATGCACTTGCCAGCGAATTCCATTTCTTCTTGGTCTGATCTATACCACGAATTTGTTGGCGCCTTTACCGGGGGCCACCAAGCTCCTGGCCAGGCAAGTGATTTGCATGTCATCCCCTAGAAGGACGGCGAAACCCTGCGCAAGTACATACAGAGGTTCAGCCGTGTGCAATACAACATCCTAGATGTTCATCCCGCCGCCGTCATCAGTGCGTTCCATCAGAATGTGCGCAACCGCAAGATGCGTGAGGAGCTGGCGATGAACAAGGTTAGGGATGTCGCCGAGCTTTATGTTTTGGCCGACAGATGTGCTCGGGCTGAAGAAGGGAGGAAGTACCCCGGCGAAGATGCCGGCGCGGAAACTGACTCCACCGACAAAGACGCCGTCGCCCCGGCAAAGAAGGGTCGGCAACGCAATAAGAAGCACAAGGGCAAGACCGTGCTCGCCGTCGAGGGATCCGGCGGCCCCGGCGCCGCCAAGAAGGCCAAGGCTAACGACCCTGGCAAGGAGGTTGCCAGGTGCGCTGCCTGCCGGGCCTTGGCGGCTGCCGACAAGCCAGAAGGCTCGACAAGCAGTACTGCAAGTTCCATCGCACCAAGGTCCATGACCTCCAGAATAGCCGGCAGGTTGAGCTGCTTGCAGAGAAGCAGAGAGCTGAGTATGAGAGGCATGATAAGGAAAAGGGCCAGGACGGTGCTGAGGGGTCCGGCAAGAAGCATGGCAGCCGAGGAGGTTGCTGCGGCAAAGATAACCAACCAGAGAGACCCTCTCGGGGTTGCAACAAGAAAGAGGGAGACAATGATCATGATGAGGACGACGAGTCCAGCGAGCACGAGTTCCAGAAAGCTACGGAGGCCATGTGCGTCGATGGTGGCGCCTCGTTGCATACCTCTCACCGCCGACTGAAACAGTGGGCGCGTGAAGTCACTACGGCAGAGCCATCGTTCGATGCCCAGAAGCCACTGAAGTAGTACAGCACGCCTATCATTTTTGACACCGAGGATCACCCTGATCGCACAACGGCGGTCGGGTGTTTGCCGTGTTGGTATCACCAATAATACGCAACCTCAAGGTGACAAAAGTGCTAGTTGACGGTGGGGCCAGTCTGAACTTGATCTCGCCCACTGTGATCAAGAGGCTGCAAATCCTCGATTGAGATCCCGAGGAAACGGGCACGTTTCAAGGGGTCAATGAGGGAGTCCTGGACTAAGGGTCCTCGGGCGTCCGGCCTGTTATCCATGGGCCGGACTGGTGGGCTGTGAAGACATGAAGGCCGAAGACTCTACCCGTATCCGGATTGGACTCTCCTTGGCGTGGAAGGCAAGCTTGGCGATCAACTATGAAGATTTCTTCCTATGTAACCGACTTTATGTAACCCTAGATCCCTCCGGTGTCTATATAAACCGGAGGGTGTAGTCCGGATAGGATATATTCATTACCATAGTCATACAGGCTAGACTTCTAGGGTTTAGCCATTACGATCTCGTGGTAGATCAACTCTTGTAATACTCATATTCATCAAGATCAATCAAGCAAGAAGTAGGGTATTACCTCCATAGAGAGGGCCCGAACCTGGGTAAACATCGTGTCCCCCGTCTCCTGCAACCATCGACCTTAGACGCACAGTTCAGTACCCCCTACCCGAGATCCGCCGGTTTTGACACCGACATTGGTGCTTTCATTGAGAGTTCCACTGTGACGTCGACGAAAGGTTCGATGGCTCGCCTTGTCCTTAAAGACAACATCACCTCCGGAGGAGTCCTGGCCCCAGGCCAAACCCTCCGGATGGGCGGCTTTACTATGATCGCCCGCTCGGCCGTTGAGCCGACGATGACCTCTCGGGCCATCGAAAACCCCCTTCGCATCAACTCCGAACACTCCAAGCAGATGGATCCGGCAGACTTTTCGTCCTTGAACGAACTCCTAGATCGCATCGCCGCTTTGGGAATCGCCACAGATTACAATCGGATCGGGCTTAAAACTGATCAAGGAGAAATCAAAACTCCACCGGTCACCCACCAGATAGCAGTAGTCGAGGAGCAGGACGGCGAGTCTTCTTCTATATCGAAGACTGACTGTGTTCGGATCGCCGATCAAGAAATGCCGAATACCTACCAGCGAAAGGATGCGACCAGCCCTCCGAACATAGAATCGGATAGCAGTCCTAAGCAATCAGAAGATATTCCGAAGCCCGGACTGTTGACTCTGGAAGGCCTTCAGACTCCGGACAATCGGTCTGGTCAGGGTGCGGATTTAATTCCACCCACCCACCCGGACATAGACGCCCTCATGAGCATAAAACAGCAGTCTCAGGAAACGGTTCACCACTTTTGGGCCAGATTCCTCCTTGTCAAAGACAAGATAAAAGATTGTCGCGACAAGGACGCGATATCAGCGTTCCGCAACAATTGTGCGGATGTAGGAATCCTCAACGCCATGAATCGTCGCCGCATACTGAAGTTCGCTGACTTAGCAACTATCGTACAGAAGTACACCGCAATGGAAAGCGCCTGGAAAACTCAGGCAGCTTGCTGGGAACCGTCGGTCCCAACTCAACTCCTCCTACAGGCAAAGAGGGCGCACCCCCGCGGCACGCCCAGTCCAACAGTCAAGAAACATAAACCCATTACGCGGCACGACACCATTCTGGAGGGATGGCTCGATGGCCCATGCAAAATACACACGACGCCAGATACCGTGGCAACCCACAGCCTTAGAGCTTGTTGGATACTCCGGCAGGTAGCCAAGAGCGGCGAGGACATCCTCATCAAGGACGCCCCAGAACAGCACCCTCCAGAAAACGACGACACAAGAGTATTAACGGTGTTCGATACATTCGCTTCAAACAACAAGCGCAAAAGAGCACTTCATGACCTCGTCGAAGTCTGCCAAATCGCTGCAATAAACCCTTGGAACGATACGGCTATGACATTTAATGCCGGCGACGAACCGAGGATCAGGACAGTCCGAGTGCCAGCCGCATTAGTCCTTAGTCCCATCGTGGACGGATTTCGACTTACTAAGGTCCTCATGAACGGCGGCAGCGGACTAAACCTCATTTATGAGGACACACTCCACAAAATGGAAATAGATAGGAGCCGCATCAAGCAAAGTAGCACAACCTTCCGAGGAATCATTCCCAGTCGGGAGGCGCAGTGCGCGGGCAAAATCACACTCGACGTGGTATTCGGCACGCCGGAGAACTATCGATCCGAAGAAATCACTTTCCAAGTGGCCCCTTTCAGGAGCGGATACCACGCCCTGTTGGGACGGGATACCTTTACACCCTTCCAAGCTATACCTCATTACGGGTATATGAAGCTCAAAATGCCCGAACCAAACGGTATAATCACTCTCGTCAGTGATCCGGACATAGCACTCCGCGCGGAAAACAAAACCGCATCCCTGGCCCTTGAAGCGCTATCCGAAGCCCTTGCGGCCGAAGAACTAACCGCACTACGCTCCACGGTGGACAGGGACGATGTGATCCTCGACAAACGCCCAAATCCACCTCCTTCTGTAACGCCCCAAGACCGACGCTTCAGAAGACTTCCATATTTTCGTGATCACCGTGTGTTTCTTTTGTGCTTGCTCTTTTATTTTTTTCATTGCATCATGTCATCATGCCATCATGTCATTAATTTAAAAAAAAACTCAACCAAGTAAATTGCATGGATCTTCGATCCATTTAAATCAAGGGAAATGCACATGGTGATTTCTCTTTATAACATATATCCTCCCAATATTATTAGGGAGCTATATTAAAATATTCCATTAACTTTGGAATTAATCATAACACACTTGCATAATAATACCGTGCCTTTTCTGCTTCAAGTTTGGTCTCCAAACTCTGCCCTAAATTCTTTCTTCACTTTCCGGAGCTCCACCAAAAATCCGAACATTTTTGGACCGTCCCAACCCTCACTTCCTATTCAAATCATTTAAATTAAATTCAAATGCATTTGAATTTATATATTTCAATCATGCCACTTCTATTTTTCCTGGATCAAGCGCATTTTTATAAGTCTGGGAAAATAATCCCCATACGCAAAATCTTTCCCTAACCCTCTCTTTCTTTTCTTCTCGCTATTTATTTTCTGTTAAAGGAAGCATGAGAGAGAGAGGAGAGAGACAGCCCAGGCCGGCCTGCTTCCCCGCAGCCTTTTGGCCCAAGGCCCAGCTCCGGCGCCCTTACCCTAGCCCCTCACCACACTCTCTCCCGATCCCCATCTCTTCCTCTCGTTCCCGTGCCCGCCGCCACACCCGCCTCGCGCCCGATCCCCATCTCTCCCTCCTCTCGCTCTCTTCCTCATGCCCGATCCCCATGGCCCTGACGCCCGCACCTCCTGCTCGTCGGTCGCCTCCGCCGCTGTCCTCCATGGCCACTGCCGACCGAGCTCGAAGCTCCGCCGCTGCACCTCGTCGCCAGAGTCCCGCTCCTCTGCCTCCTTGCTTCGTCCGCCGTGACGTCTGGCCGCCGTGCCGTCATGCTGCAGCGCCACCAACCTCGACCTCCCCCCTCACCATGGCTGCACCCTACAGGAGCTCCGCCTCCTTTGTTTCGCGCCACCCCGGCAAGCTCCGCCGCCCCTTGTCTTGCCCACGCCGGCGACAAGCAGCAGGTCGCTGCTCCGCGCCGTCCCTGTCGTCTCCGTCGCCGGACAGCTGCACCTTCGGTCGTCCCCATCGACCGCAGACCTCCTCGCCCCGCCTTCTGCTTGCCATGGCCGACCATCTACAACGTGTCCAGGAAGTTGGGTGGTTCCTTTCTAGACCACCACGACCTCGGCGTCATCCCAGCACCCATGGCCGCCCGTGCTCCTCGTTGTGGATGCCTCGAGGGCGTGCTCAAACTCCACCGCAGGGCCGCATGCTTGCCCTGCTTGTTCTCCTTCCACGCGCCCCTGCCGCTGACCAACACCATCGTCTCCTTGCTGCTGGCATCCCGAGGCCCCTTGTGTTGTTTTGTGTTGGACGCCAAGGCCACACCAGGACCGCCAAGCATCGTCTCCGAGATTTTTCCCCAAGTACCACTACGGTCGTCATTCGTCGAGTACCCCTTCGGATCACCAAGTTCAACTACCATCATCGTGAGCCGCTTCCGAGATGTGTACCACTACGCCGAAGACCTCGGACCCGTCAAGTACCCCTCCGAAAACGAACGTGTGCCACTACTTCCACTACCGCCGCCGAAGACCTGTGTAACGGAACCGTCAAGTTCGACTACCTTCGTGTGTACCACTACTTCCCTCGACGATTTTGAACCACCCCGAAATACACGCTTAAAAGGTATAACCGCCGAGAACAACCGCCCGTGAATGAATGGATGTGTTGTATGAGTTGCTTGCGTTTGCACCGTGCCCGACTTGTTCGTCGCACGCTGTCACTCGTTTCCTTGCCACCGTCTTGTGGGACACCCGGTAACCGGGATCACCCCACCATCTTGCATGGCACGCTCACGCCTACTTCTTTTGCGCCGGTATCTCCACGAGCTACCGGAACCGATATGTTGCCGTGGCATCATTTTCGGATTCGTTGCCATGGCACCCCTTTCTTCCACCATGGTGACAAATTCTTTTTAACATGCTTATGTCAACATTTTCATAAATTGCATAAAACTTGTATTGCATCCGCATCATGATAACAACATTTAAAAATGTTTCTTATTGTTTTTTCCTTTAAATTGCTATTTAGGCATATGGGGATTTTCCGGAATTGTTGTTTGTTGTTTCGGCCTCATTTAAACTTGCCTAAATAGTTAGTTTAATTATGCTTCACCTCTTGCCATGTTTAATAACATTTAATATTGTTGGGTACATAAACGAGAGAGAACTAAATAATTGATGTGGTGTTTCGTCAATATGCAACTCGTTGCATATTGAGCTCCACTTAATTTGTAGTATTGTTTGTTGCATTTTCCCATGCCATGCTTCATTTAAACCGGACATGCATCATACTTGACTGTGCATCATGCCATGTTTATGATTGTGTGTTTACTATGCTGTTTGTTTCTTTCCGGGTTGCTTCTCTCGTTAGCTTCGGTTTCATTCCGGAGTTGTGAGGATTCGTTCGACTTCATCCGTTTGTCTTCTTCATGGACTCGTTCTTCTTCCTTGCGGGATCTCAGGCAAGATGACCATACCCTCGAAATCACTTCTATCTTTGCTTGCTAGTTGTTCGCTCTATTGCTATGCCGCGCTACCTACCACTTGCTATATCATGCCTCCCAAATTGCCATGAAACCACCTCTAACCTTTGTCACCCTTCCTAGCAAACCATTGTTTGGCTATGTTACCGCTTTTGCTCAGCCCCTCTTATAGCGTTGCTAGTTGTAGGAGAAGATGAAGATTGCTCCATGTTGGATTATGTTTATGTTGGGATATCACAATATCTCTTATTTAATTAATGCATCCATATACTTGGTAAAGGGTGGAAGGCTCGGCCTTATGCCTGGTGTTTTGTTCCACTCTTGCCGCCCTAGTTTCCGCCATACCGGTGTTATGTTCCTTGATTTTGCGTCCCTTACGCGGTTGGGTGATTTATGGGACCCCCTTGACAGTTCGCTTTGAATAAAACTCTTCCAGCAAGGCCCAACCTTGGTTTTACATTTGCCTCACCTAGCCTTTTTTTCCCTTGGGAGTCGCGCTCCCAAGGGTCATCTTATTTTACCCCCCCGGGCCAGTGCTCCTCGGAGTGTTGGTCCAAACTAGAGCCACTTGCAGCGCCACCTCGGGGAAACTTGAGGGCTGGTTTTAGTTGTACATAGTGTTCATCCGGTGTGTCCTGAGAACGAGGTACGTGCGACTCCTATCGGGATTGTCGACACATCGGGCGGCTTTGCTGGACTTGTTTTACCATTGTCGAAATGTCTTGTAAACTGGGATTCCGAGACTGATCGGGTCTTCCCGGGAGAAGGTTTATCCTTCGTTGACCGTAAGAGCTTATAATGGGCTAAGTTGGGACACCCCTGCAGGGTATTATCTTTTGAAAGACGTGCACGCGGTTATGTGGCAGATGGGAATTTGTTAATGTCCGGTTGTAGAGAACTTGACACTCGACTTAACTAAAATGCATCAACCGCGTGTGTAGCCGTGATGGTCTCTTTTCGGCGGAGTCCGGGAAGTGAACACGGCTTTTGAGTTATGTTTGACGTAAGTAGGAGTTCAGGATCACTTCTTGATCATTGCTAGCTTCACGACCATTCCGTTGCTTCTCTTCTCGCTCTTATTTGCGTATGTTAGCCACCATATATGCTTAGTGCTTGCTGCAGCTCCACCTTACTACCCTTTCCTTCCTGTAAGCTTAAATAGTCTTGATCTCACGGGTGTGAGATTGCTGAGTCCTCGTGACTCACAGATTCTACCAAAATAGTTGCAGGTGCCGAGGATACCAGTGCAAGTGACGCAACTGAGCTCAAGTGGGAGCTCGATGAAGATCTTGTTCGTTGTGTTGTTTCGTTTCCTGTTGACCAGTAGTGGAGCCCAGTTGGGACGATCAGGGATCTAGCAGTTGGGTTATCTTCTTTTCTTTTGGCTTTGACTGTAGTCGGTCTATGTGTGTACTCTGATTGATGTATAATTTATTTATGTATTGTGTGAAGTGGCGATTGTAAGCCAACTCTTTATCCCATTCTTGTTCATTACATGGGATTGTGTGAAGATGACCCTTCTTGCGACAAAACCACAATGCGGTTATGCCTCTAAGTCATGCCTCGACACGTGGGAGATATAGCCGCATCGTGGGCGTTACACCTTCAAACCAGCAGAAGAAATAGTCAAATTCCAGGTCCATCCAACGGACCCCAAGAAGACAACATCTATCAGAGCACAACAGAACCCAACAGTTGACGCCGCACTACGAGAATTCCTGCGCGAAAACTGGGACATATTTGCTTGGCACCCTTCAGATATGCCAGGGATCCCACGCAAGCTAGCCGAACATAGTCTCAATATACTAAAGGGATTTAAACCAGTCAAGCAAACACTGCGGCGCTTTTCCGAACCCAGGCGACAAGCCATGGGGGAGGAGCTGGCCAAGCTTATCGAGGTCGGATTCATTAGAGAAATCAAACATCCGGACTGGCTGGCAAACCTGGTGATGGTACCAGAGAAGGACAAATCCTGGCGCCTATGTGCTGATTTCAAAGACCTCAACAAGGCTTGCCCTAAGGATCCCTTCCCCCTCCCTCGCATTGATCAAATCATTGACGCCACCGCAGGACACGACTCACTGTGTTTCCTCCATGCATATTCCGGATACCATCAAATCAAAATGAATGAGTCCGATCGGGCTGCAACAGCATTTATCACCCCATATGGGCCATTCTTCTTCAACACCATGCCCTTCGGGATCAAGAACGCCGGCGCCACATACCAATGCATGATTCAAACATGCCTGGAGAAGCAGATCGGCAAGACGGTAGAAGCTTACGTCGATGACGTCATCATCAAAACTAGGCATGTCGAAACACTAATAGACGACTTACGTCTTACATTCAACAATCTCCGTGCGTATGACATTAAGCTCAACCCGGAAAAATGTGTCTTCGGTGTTCCAGCTGGAAAATTGCTGGGCTTCATCGTTTCCAATAGAGGAATAGAAGCAAACCCAGCTAAAATCCGAGCTCTGTCACAGTTGGCTACGCCAACAGACCTCAAACAAGTCCAAAAACTAGCTGGTTGCGTGGCAGCATTAAGTCGCTTTATCTCCAGATTAGGAGAAAAAGGCACTACCACTCTATCGCCTCTTACGGCGCACCGATAACTTTGAATGGACAGACGCGGTGACTGTCGGACTGGAGGAAATAAAGGCCCTCCTAGCAAGCAACCCAATCCTGGCCGCACCAAACGCTGGCGAACCAATGTTGCTATACATATCGGCAACGCATCAGGTGGTGAGCGACGTGCTCGTCGCCGAACGAGAATAGGACGGACACAAATTCCCACTTCAAAAACCAGTATACTACGTATCTACTGTCCTCACACCATGCAAATCCCGGTACCCCCATTACCAAAAGATAGCATACGCGGTCTTCATGGCATCCCGAAAGCTATGACACTACTTCCAGGAGTGTTCAATCACGGTGGCTTCCGAAGTCCCACTCAATGACATAATAAACAACTGCGATGCCACGGGACGGACCGCCAAATGGGCCATAGAGCTACTCCCATTTGACATAACATACAAGCCACGTCGAGCCATCAAATCCCAAGTGCTGGCTGACTTCGTCACCGAATGGACAGAGGCCGAACTCCCCAAAGAGTACGGCACATATTCCAATTGGGTTATGTATTTTGACGGCTCCAAAATGTTGGCGGGGCTGGGAGCGGGCATCGTGTTAACGTCCCCCACTGGAGATGTCGTCCAGTATGTGCTCCAAATATTATACACAGACTCCAACAACGCAGTCGAATACGAGGCCTTGTTACATGGTCTTCGGATGGCCGTATCCATGGGCATACAACGCCTGGAGGTGCGTAGGGACTCAAACCTCGCAATATCTCAAATAAACGGAGACTTCGATGCCAAAGATACAAAGATGGCAGCTTACCGTAATGTCGTCCTAAAAATGTCGGCTCGATTCGAGGGGCTTGAATTTCATCATGTCACCCAAGAAAGTAACCAGGCGACAGACGTCCTTGCTCGCATTGGCGCTAAGCGCGACCCCGTCCCACCTAACATCTTCTTGGAAAGGCTTTTCAAGCCATCCGTGGTGTGGCAAGGGGAGGGCGGCAACAACAGTCCAGCTCTGAACACAACCCCGGACTCTGAACACACCGATATCATCGGGGGCTCAGCCACCGAAATTACATCGTCGGCCCATCTTGTTATGGCAGTCATTGCCCCATGGACCGAACCCTTCTTGGCCTACATTAATAGGAGGGAGTTGCCCGAAGACCAGAATGAGGCCCGCCGCATTGTCCGGCGCTCGAAGGCCTACAAGGTTCACGACGGAGAGCTCTACAAGAAAAGTACTATCGGAGTACTTCAAAGATGTATCTCCGAGGAGGAGGGGCGGCAGCTTTTGGCAGAAATTCACGCTGGTCTAGGCGAACACCACGCCGTAGCCCGGGCCCTTGTTAGCAAGGCCTTCCGTACAGGGTTTTATTGGCTGACGGTCCGAGCAGATGCGCAGGACCTTGTCCAACGCTGCGTCGGGTGCCAACTCTTCGCCAACCAAAGCCACATGCCCCCAACTGCCTTACAGACTATCCCCATCACTTGGCCTTTCGCGGTCTGGGGACTGGATATGGTTGGACCCCTTAAAGGGGGAAGCCATAACAAAAAATATATGCTGGTTATGGTGGACAAATTCACTAAGTGGATAGAGGCTAAATCGGTCAAAACGGCTGAGTCCGGCCCGGTGATAGACTTCATATCCGGTGTCGCGCACCGTTATGGTGTCCCACACAGCATCATCACCGACAACGGCTCTAACTTCATAGCCAACGAGGTAAAAACCTGGTGTACTAATCTGGGCATTAAACTCGACTACGCCTCCGTCTACCACCCGCAAACCAACGGTCAAGTCGAACGAGCCAATGGTCTTATTATGAGCGGCATCAAGCCCAGACTAGTGCAGTCTTTGAAAGAATCAGACAAGCACTGGGTTGAGGAGCTCGATTCCGTACTCTGGGGGTTTCGGACCACGCCCAACCGTACTACCGGATACACACCTTTCTTCATGGTGTATGGCGCAGAGGCCGTGTTGCCCTGCGATATTATTCACGACTCACCTCGAGTGCGTATGTACGAAGAGAGAGAAGCCGAGCTTGATCGGCAGGACAGCCTAGATGCCCTGGAGGAGGAGCGCGATGTCGCAAAAGCCCGTTCAGCATTTTACCAACAGCAGGCTCGAAGATATCAAAGCAGAGAAGTACGGGCCAAGACTTACAACGTTGGCGAACTCGTTCTACGCCTGCCGGAGAAGAAAAAGGACAAACTCAAGCCCAAATGGGAGGGTCCCTTCATAATTGACGAAGTTCTCACCGGTGGAGCGTACCGTCTTCGTGATGCATCAGACAATCGCCTCGAGCCGAACCCCTGGAACGCGGCCAGACTCCGAAGATTCTATGCCTAGCGCCGAACTCCTTGTTCGTCTCCTTCTCCCCTGTAGTTTCCATTTTTTTTCTCTTTTCCGATTACTTTTTCCTTTCTCGCTTTAAAGCTTTGGTACGGCTAGACCGCACACCCGTGACACATACATCTTTAAAATATGTATGTCCATTATACCTGGGGGCTTCTTGGACAGAAGCTTTTTATTATTATTCCTCGAGCATCAAGCTCTTCACATATGAGTTCTTCCATATGTACCTTTTCTTCGCCATTATATGCATCGATATGACTTAAGTTTTGGCCAAGCTGGGTTGCCTGGCTCCTGTGCTTATGCCCTACGTTCCCGTTAGTTCGGCAAGGGCACAAAGGGAGCACATCTGCAATTGTTACTGCCGGGTCATCCGGATGTGTACCTCAGACTGGGTGAAGCCGAAAGCTAGCGTTCTTAAGGGAATATTCGATCGGTGAATTAAAGACATTTTTGCATTTACTCCATTGCGAACCCCCAGAAGTTACATACACTATGATTTTTCCATCACAATTCGGACATGTACATTAATACATGCACACCCAGGGAAAGGAACCCTTAACGGAACTATTCTCTCTGGAAGATGTTTCTTACGATCTCAATGTAATATAACATAACTAGCAGGATACAACTTGTCTGTTCAAGAAACTATGACCCCTACGCCTAGTTTTCCAGGCATACCCCGGTCTATTCGGCCGCGAGGGTATTCAGAAACACTCCGCACCCTCGGGTCCGGAGGTTGAAGCGAAAAGGTCTGCCATGACAAATGATATACAGTTCAGCTAGAAGTACACATGGTAAGGAAAGTACATAGTCACTTGGACTCAAACACTTCCTCCTCTATACCGTCCAACAAGCGGTCTAACTTACAATCCTGTTGGAAATATTTGGCGGCCACCTCTACTTGGTCATATACTAAACTAACGGGAATTTCTTCCCCATTCGACCCTAGCGGTCCGACCCGGGCCATGTGATTAGGATCCAGCTTGGTATATCGCGTTTTCACCATGGCCCAGGCCTCTCGTGCACCTTCTCGGCAGGCCAATATCTTTTTTTTGATAGAAAGACTGTAAGGGAACCCCCTACAGTATAATTGGTGCAACAAACCCAAATTGCAAGTACCATGCCTTGAACCTGGGTGGGTGGGAAGGCATCAACCCCTCCCCACCACTAGGCGATATCTTCCATAGTCGGATACGCCGTTGTGCTCCCTTGAACAGCTCTACAAGCTCCTCCATACCTCCTGGAGGGGAGGCGGATGGCCATAGGGCCTTGGCAACACTCCGCATTGCCAGCCGAGCCTGCTTGTGCACTTGCAACAGCCTTTGCAGCAGATCACTTGATGATCCGGACACCTCCTCGTCGGGACGGCCCTTCAATATACCTGCAATCATAATTATATTAGTTCCATTTATCTCCGAACTACTTGCAAAATAGTTCAGACACATACTGAATATACCGCCCCGCAACGTCCTGTTCTCCTTCACGGAGTCGGCTAGCTGGGCTCGCACATCTTTCAATTCTTCGCCCAATGCGGTGTTGGAATCCTGTAGCTTGTTTTTCTCGTCCCTGACTCAGGTCAACACACGCTCGCCTGTGGCGTGTAGCCTTTTTGCCTCTTTTTCCCCTTCTTGGGCGATCTTCAACTTCTCTTCAAGTTGATCGGGCGATCCTATTATGCAATCAGCAACAATATTAGTACAGTTGGTATACAATTATCATTCTTCGATGGAGGGGGATGTTACCAGAAGACGCCTTCTTGAAGTTTTCCAGTTCGGCGGTAGCAACATTCAGTTGCGCCCGACACTGCTCCAGCTCTTGCACTAGCAGGGCATTCTTCTCGGTAAGGACCTGGTTATACAACGATCCTTAAATCAGTTGTACCAACTGCTTTCAGTCTCGGGGGCTACGGGCATATGGTTATCCTTTTCGGATGAAGAAAAAACTTACCTGCACATCTGTCAAATGTTGCTTTGTGGCTTTTCTAAGCCCATCTCGAGCTCGGATGTATGCGTCAGCCGAGCTGAAGGCATTGAATGCCTCTTTCGAGAACTTGGGGTCTCGTAGGACAGCCCTGCAGCGCCGATGATTCATGGCGCTCTCTACTTCCAAGTTGGTAATGGACATGTCTTCCGAACCCTCGGCTGAAGGACAGTCCGGCGTTGCCCCCATAGCGGCCCCCACCTCTCCGGTGGGATCTAAATCCCGGTTGTTGGGAGTGTGACCGGCCGAATCCCCGGACATAGTCCGGTGAACCTTTTTCCTGATACAGGACCAACATAACAATCACGGTTGGGTACGACTGCCAAAGCATACCTTTAAATCCATACCTCTTTGACGAAGGGTCGGCCTTGTCTTCGCCAACCTTCCTTTTCGAGGCCTTGCTCGGCGTGGGAGCTGCTCTTCTTGGAGTCATCCTCGGCGTAGCATGACGCGCCGAACGCCTCCCCTTTGAAGCATGAGATAGTGCGGTGGGTGAGGCAGTGCGAGGAAACTCTTTCGAGGGGGGTTTCTCCTGATTACTTACGTGGGAAGCTGGAAGAAGACCAGGATAATCGGCGATGATGGCCACTTCTGTGCCGTCATAGCTCGCCTGGTAAAACACCCCTTCCGCGAGTACCACGAATATATCCGGGTCCTCTTCGAACCCAGGATCAAGCTCCCGGTTGTGGCTCTCCGGCTGTGGGGCAGGGCTATTAAGCCCCTCGGTTACCTTCCGCCAGTGTTGTTTCAAAATAAGACGGATTGGGGATTCGTTAAAAATGGCCGTGAGAACGGAGTGAATAAACGCAAAGGGGTTGGGACTTACCTAGGTGGGAGGGTTGTACATTCCCTCTCTGCGATTAATGCGGAGAAATTCTTCTTCCTCCCCTTTAAACAGCTCGGCCAGTATCTTGGCTAGAGCGGCGGGAGTGTTCGGACCTTTCCGACCATAACGGGAGGCGTCCTCCTCCCCGTTGTAGTGCCACATTGGGAGCCCTCTGTATTGAAGTGGCTGAACCCCTCGCACTATGGAGGTCGCCATTACCTCTACTATTGTAAAGTCGGACTGGGCAAGCATCCTTATCTTGCCAAGGAGCTGACGAACCTCCGCACTATCCTCTTCTTCAAGACTTTGGGGGCGCCAGCTGTGGCGTTTCCTCAACGGAACACTTGCAAATTCTGGGAGACCCTTTCGAACTGGGTCGGGAAGTGCGACGTCCTCAATATAGAACCATTCAGAAGGCCATTCTTCAGATGCCTTCCTTGGTGTGCCGAACAGATATCCGGTATCGGCGATGCGCCATACTTCGGCTCCGCCCACTTCAAATATTGACCCTTCATGGTTGCGCGGGACAAGACAGAACAACTTCCTCCACAGCTCAAAATGGGCCTCAATGCCCAGGAATAATTCGCATAAAGCAACATAACCCGCAATGTGCAGAATGGAGGCGGGGGTGAAGTTGTGCAGCTGGAGGCCATAGTATTCCAGCAACCCTCGGAGGAACAGATGGATTGGAAATCCGACGCCTCTTAGCAGATAGGGGACGAAGCACACTCGCTCCCCCCGGATGGATTGGGGAAGTTCTCTGCTTGAGTCTCACCATTAAAGGAGGTCAGCCCCGCTCGGACAGGCACCAGATCTGCAGGGGGGAAGAAATCCCTGCGTTTGCAGCTTCGCTAATTGACTGTGGGACATAGAACACCTCTCCCACTCGCCTTTCTCTGGGCCGGAACGGGAGGAGGAGCTGGGAAAGCTAACCATGTTGGAATGGATTCTCCTAGCAGTCTCCGGGGATTTTTCTCTACGTGGTGCCGAATGGGTCTAAGATCCAATCTCTTTAAATAGGCGCTCTTCCTTGCGTGGATGGGGTGCTATTTGCAAAAATACCCTGGCCTTTCACATTCGCTCGACACGTGGAAGACAAAGTTATTTAACACGCAGAAGCCGAGGGGAGCGACATTGATCAACTGTCGAATACATTACTTGGAGGTCATCGGAGGAGGAACCCGCCTTGCAATGTCGAAGACAATTTGTGTACCAAACACTTCGTTATTGAAGACTGGTTCGGGAGCTACTGAGGGAGTCCTGGACTAAGGGTCCTCGGGCGTCCGGCCTGTTATCCATGGGCCGGACTGGTGGGTTGTGAAGATATGAAGGCCGAAGACTCTACCCGTGTCCGGATTGGACTCTCCTTGGCGTGGAAGGCAAGCTTGGCGATCAACTATGAAGATTTCTTCCTATGTAACCGACTTTATGTAACCCTAGATCCCTCCGATGTCTATATAAACCGGAGGGTGTAGTCCGGATAGGATATATTCATTACCATAGTCATACAGGCTAGACTTCTAGGGTTTAGCCATTACGATCTCGTGGTAGATCAACTCTTGTAATACTCATATTCATCAAGATCAATCAAGCAGGAAGTAGGGTATTACCTCCATAGAGAGGGCCCGAACCTGGGTAAACATCGTGTCCCCCGTCTCCGGCAACCATCGACCTTAGACGCACAGTTCGGGACCCCCTACCCGAGATCCACCGGTTTTGACACCGACAGTCAACCCGGGAAGAAGTCAGCCGAAGGGTAAGATCATGTTGCCCGTTACATTTGGGGGCGAGCTGAATTATAGGACAGAGAAGATCGTTTTTTATGTTGCCAAGATCCCCTTGACCTATAATGGGATCCTCGGCCGCCCAGCGCTGGCCAAGTTCATGGCGGCATCACATTACGCCTACAACACGTTGAAGATGCCCGGGTCAATGAGCATCATCACCGTCCCCTCCAACAAGAAAGACGCGCTCATCTGCGCTGACCAACTCTACCGGGAGGCAGTTGCAGAAACTGCCGCCAAGGCACTTGCTCCTACCACTGAAGCCCCGGGGAAGAAGAAAATCGGCAAGGCCTTTGCCCCTGTCGGCAAGGCCCCTTCCGGTGAGACCTCCTCTGGCAAGACCTCCTACACCCACTCCGACAAGCGCGCCTCTTCGAAGTGATGCGCTCCCATCGAGGACGTGCCGGAGAGCTCCACCGGTAAGAGCAAGAGATCTAAGGTAGCACCACCAGAGACCAAGAAGGTGCCCGTCAAGGAGGACGGCACGGGCGGGGCTTTTACTATAAGCTCCACCCTTAACAGCAAATAGGAAAGCGCGCTTGTCGCCTTCCTGCGAGCGAATGTCGATGTGTTTGCATGGCAAGCATCTGACATCCCCGACGTTCCCAGGGAGGTGATTGAGCACCATCTTGTTGTCTGTCCTCATGCGCGGCCCGTCGAGCAGAAGGTCAGAAAGCAAGCTTTGGAGCGGCAAGAGTTTATCATCGAAGAGATCAGGAAGTTGGAGGCGGCAGGCTTGGTCAGAGGGGTGCTCCACCCAACATGGTTGGCCAACCCGGTGGTGGTACGCAAGGCAAATGGGAAGTGGAGGTTGTGCATTGATTATACAGATATCAATAAAGCCTGCCCGAATAATCCTTTCCCTTTGCCGCACATTGACCAGATCGTGGACTCCATTGTAGGGTGCGACCTGCTGTCGTTCCTTGACGCCTATTCGGGATACCACCAAATCTTTATGATGAAGGAAGACAAAGAGAAGACCGCCTTCATCACCCCATGTGGTACGTATTGTTTTGGACGAATGCCTTTCGGGTTGAAAAGTGCTGGTTCGACATTTGCAAGAGCAGTTCAGATTGGTTTTGAGCCACAGCTCCATAGAAATATGGAGGCTTACATGGATGACATAGTGGTCAAAACCAAGGACAGAGCAACACTTGTGCAAGATTTGGAGGAAACATTTGCAAATTTGCGCAAGATCAATCTCAAGCTCAACCCTGAGAAGTGTGTCTTCGATGTTCCATCCGGTAAAATTCTCGGGTTCTTTGTGTCTCGGCGCGGGATCGAAGCAAACACCGACAAGATCAAGGCAATCGAGCAGATTGAAGCACCAAGGCGAGTCAAGGATGTGCGTTGGCTTGCCGGCTGCGTTGCCGCTGTAAGTAGGTTCATCTTCAAATCTGCTGAGCGCGCCCTCCCCTTCTTCAAGATTTTAAAGAAGGCAAGGCCCATGGAATGGACCCCGGAGGTCGAGGCAGCGCTGCAGGATTTGAAGAGGTACCTCTCCTCTACGCCAATACTAGTTGCGCCCAAACCGCGAGAGCCGTTGCTGATATATCTGGCGGCGACGAATCAAGTGGTCAGTGTTGCGCTAGTGGTACGGAGGGAAGTTAACGAAAAAGTGGTAGCGGTGGCAGGACTGTCGGATGACGAGCCAGAGTTCCCCCCAGCAGGGTCTGGTGCCGGCAAGGCAGGACCCCCGGCAAAATCTGGCACCGGCGAGACAGAAACCCCGGCAAAGTCTGGCGCCGGCAAGGCAGGATCAGCACAAGCAAATGAAGTGGCACAGAGGAAGAAGATGATGCAGCACCCAGTTTACTTCGTCAGCTCCCTCTTGTAGGGAGCTAGATCAAGGTACTCCGGTGTGCAGAAGTTGCTCTTCGGCCTCCTTATGGCCTCGAGGAAGCTGCGTCATTATTTTCAAGCACATGAGATCACCGCCATCACTCGTTCCCCGTTGCAACGGATCTTACACAACCCTGATGCAACCGGAAGGATTGTGGAATGGGCGTTGGAACTGTCAAGCTTTGGTCTCAGGTTTGAAAAGCACTTCAACAATCCAGAGCAGGGCTTTGGCGGAGTTCATTGCAGAATGGACCTCAACGCCTGGCGAAGAAATTCAAGAGACCGTTCTTCCTGGCAAGGAAGCAAGCCGCGACTGGGTTATGTACTTTGATGGGCCTTTCTCGCTGCAAGGCGCCGGTGCCGGCGTGCTACTTGTCGCGCCCACCGGAGAGCACCTCAAGTATGTAGTCCAAATGCATTTTCCCCGGGAGAAATCAACGAACAACACCTCGGAGTATGAGGGGCTGCTCGCCGGTCTCAGGATCGCGGCAGACCTTGGGATCATAAAGCTGATCGTCCGTGGGGATTCGCAACTCGTGGTGAAGCAAGTAAATAAGGATTATCAGAGCCCGCTGATGGTAGCTTATGTAGATGAAGTGAGAAAGTTGGAAGAGCGTTTTGACGGTCTACAAGCAGAGCATGTTCCTCGAGCAGAGAACAACATTGCTGACGACCTGTCGTTCACTTGCACTAAAGGTTTTCATTGCATATGTTGCATGTTATTATTTCTCTATTTTCATCGAGGGACTAAATTAAAATTGCGAAAAATTCACTCTCAAAGAGAGAAGGAGGAGACAAAATTGAAGAAGCAACCACTCATAATATTTTCATGTGAAGAAGAAGCAACGAGATGCGAAATTGTCCTTGACAACGCTAGTCCGATGGACAACTAAACAGTACAGCGACTGAAGCCAACCTCCCAGCCGTTGGATCAGAATCGAACGCCCGATACCCTCGCTCGTCGGCCGGGGTTTTAACGCGGTCCTCTCAAATCCTCAATTCCACCTTCCCGTTCCAAGGAGAGGAACTTCTAGAAGGAGGCGGCGAGGGCGAGCAGGGAGCGGAAGAGATGGAGAACGGCGGCAGCAAAGGCGACGTCCCGGAGGACGCCAACGCCCGTAAGTCTCGATTATCCCGTCCGTGTTCCCCCTTCTTCTTTGGATTCGGGCCGATTTGCCCGTCCGCGTTCTCCTGCTTTCTAGGTCGTCCTGCCATGGAAGAAGGGGTGCCTTGTGAGCTTGATTGTTTATGTGCCTCTTGCTTAGATTGCCCTGGAACGCAGTCGGAGGAGGCAGGGAAGGCCGATTCCTGCGCCGGGTGCCCGAACCAGCAGATTTGCGCCACCGCCCCCAAGGGCCCCGATCCTGGTAATCAGATCATCTCCGAGATTTTCATGCGCTATTCTATTTATTTATAACGTTATCTGTTGTCGGTGAATCAGCATCACTGCCATAATTTGTTCCTTGTTTTTAAGAAATACTTGAGCTCGGTTTAGGTAGTTTTAGCAGTAGTTACCCATGTATGTAACCTTATCATATTCAAGGTTGTTGCTTACTGATTTTGTATGGCCACAGATGACTGATTAAAATGTTATAGTCATGGTGTTCTAGAAAAGAAGATGTAACAGTCATTCCAGTCCAAACCGCAGAGTTGGCTGTGGATACTGCATAACTACCTATACAAGTCTCATAACAAGACTCAAAGTAGCGGTAGGAGTAATGCGCTTGTCTGTACTTTTGAGAAGGCAATGGCCAAAATACTGGCAAATGAAGCTGTGGAAGATTGCTATGCCGGCAAATACTTGCTCGCTGCTTTTCTCCAATAAATCACCCTAGCTCTTTAATCTTGTTCTAGTTCTGGCTTTCGGTTCTGAATATCCTTCTAGCTGGTGTTCTTTTGTTCGTTTTGTTCAAGTGTGGTGTTGGGGAATTAGCCAAGATGAAACTATCTCCATCTTGTGCATCTGTGGCTTATTCTTCTGCTCCTGCTCATATTTTGGAGTCAGCAAAGATAACTTATCCTTTATCAGTGCATCTGCTAACACTCCCCTTTCTGCTTGTTGGCCGCTGGAACTCAACTTTAGTGATGTAACATGTTCTTCAATAAAAAAAATAGCGTACAATTGAAATGACCCATTTTCTTGTAGAACATGTTGGAAGGTTTGAGAATTCCAGATTGATGATGAAGCACTGGCGTGCTCAGTATTTGTTCCTTCCTGTTGGTTAGATGGAATAAGTCCATTTTATCCCCTTTGACTCTTGCGTAGTCTAAATTTTTTATTTCTGAGTCCAAGATAGTCCACTTTACACTGCCGAACTGTCCCTGCTTCAGCCGACATGGTATATATCTTGTGTTCTTGATATGTTTGCTCAAGCCCAAGCTAAGCGGGGCTCGGCTCGCCAGCCAATGCTCAAGCCCAAGTCAGTGTGTATTTCTCGATCAGTAATCATTTACCAATAGATGATGGTGTTTATGACATATAAGATGTGCTTTATTCAGGATACATGTGGAATGGACCAGAGACTTGTAGCTCCTTCGTCCAGTATTCTTAGCTGACTCTGTGCTTCCTGCCTGATCGGTGCTGACTGACTGACTGTTGTTGTTTGTCTTGGGCCTGCTCTAGTTTTTGTGCTTAAGATAACCATATGCTAGTTTTTGTTCTTGATCTATTATAGGCTGGATAATCATTTTGTTATAATTGGTGGTTAACGCGTGTGCAAATATACTTAGTACTTTCGCTTCTATTACTTCCATTTTAAGTGGCCTCAAAATGTTGATGAGAGTATTGTATTGTGTTTTTTCAGACTTGGTTGCTATTGCTGAGCGGATGGCTACTGTGAAACACAAGATACTGGTTTTGTCAGGAAAGGGAGGTGTTGGAAAGAGCACATTTTCAGCCCAGCTCTCATTTGCCCTAGCTGAAATGGACCATCAGGTTGGCCTTCTCGACATAGATATATGCGGCCCTAGCATCCCAAAAATGTTAGGCCTTGAAGGCCAGGATATTCATCAGAGCAACCTTGGGTGGTCACCAATCTACGTTGAGTCCAACCTTGGTGTCATGTCGATTGGTTTTATGCTGCCTAACCCAGATGATGCTGTCATATGGAGGGGTCCTCGCAAGAACGGATTGATCAAACAGTTTCTCAAGGATGTTGACTGGGGAGAGATTGACTACCTTGTAGTGGATGCACCCCCTGGAACATCAGACGAGCACATCTCAATCGTCCAGTACCTACAAGCCACCGAAGTTGATGGCGCGATAATCGTGACGACCCCGCAGCAAGTTTCTCTAATAGACGTGAGGAAGGAGATCAATTTCTGCAAGAAGGTGGGCGTGCCAGTGTTGGGGGTTGTGGAGAACATGAGTGGCTTGAGGCAGGCGTTCACAGACCTTAAATTCGTAAAGCCAGGTCTCGCCGGGGAGATAGACGCCACAGAGTGGGCGATGAACTATATCAAGGAGAAGGCTCCGGAGCTTTTGTCGGTCGTGGCCTGCAGCGAGGTGTTTGACAGCAGCAAGGGCGGCGCGGAGAAGATGTGCCATGAGATGGGGGTACCTTTCCTGGGTAAGGTGCCGATGGACCCGCAGCTGTGCAAGGCAGCCGAGGAAGGGAGGTCGTGCTTCGCCGATCAGAGGTGCAGCGCCAGCGCACCGGCTCTGAAAAGCATAATCGACAAGCTGATCAAAACCAAGTAAGCAGACAATGTGTTTGTGCCTGTTGGAGAAGTACCACTAGTCCAAAATGTTACGATGATCTCTGAGAACTATCCTTGTACAATTGTTTGTTACATGCCCCAGTGGCTTCAACTCTGTTCTTAGTTTCCCAAAGTTTTTTGGCTTGTTTATCGATTTTGTTTCATAAGCAGTGAAGGTTGATGCGATAGGGGCAGAAATTACAGAAATCGTTTTGGCTTTGGAAATTTGCAGTTATTGCCCTGCTTTGCATCTTATATCTAGCTGCACAGTGTGCACGCGGAACAGAGAGGAATGCTTCTGTCTTGTACGAACTGAGTTATGCGTAGAAAGTAGAAACACGTCGGGCAGCTGGAGACACCGTTTATCACGTTGCTAATTCTTGCTCTGTCGTAGGCAAACCAGCCGGCAGTACTAGCTTAGGGCATGCATCACCAACGCTGGCCCACAAACTCTCTCCCGCATCTAACTGAGGGACCAGTCAGCGGATATGGATGTGTGATAGCCGCATACATTTCAAGCCAAATTTCAACTAAGCCGGGCATCCAATGCCGGCATCGGTGAGGAGGGTGGCGTCGGCTCATCCTCGCACGTGTCCTCCGTTGGGACGTCAGTGGCCTTCGTCTGCCTGCTGGCCAGAGACTGTCCCCACAAACTCTCTCCCGCATCTAACTGAGGGACCAGTCAGCGGACACGGGTGTGTGATAGCCGCATACATTTCAAGCCAGATTTCAACTAAGCCGGGCATTCAATGCTGGCATCGGTGAGGAGGGTGGCGTCGGCTCATCCTCGCACGTGTCCTCCATTGGGACGTCAGTGGCCTTCGTCTGCCTGCTGGCCAGAGACTGTCCCAGAGAGCTTTGGAGCGCGATGAGGCCATGGCGGACGTGGTGCGGAGAGAAGAAAGGGATCGGAGGAGGATGACTGCGGCTATGACTGGGGCTGGAGTTTATATAACGGGCGGGTGACAATGGGCCACCGCGGGTGTGGTTAATGGTGTGTGGCAGACGGACGGACGGGTGGCGTTGTAGTAGGTTCCTCAGCAACCGCATATCATTATAGGGCGATGGACCGCCCGAGTGTCGTTTGAACGTGGATCAATCGCGTGCACCGCGAAGCGGCGTAGGCGGTGCTCTCTCGAGCGGCACACCGCTTCAATGCCGGCAGCAGTGAGAGGTCGCGTCCGTCAATGATGCTCTGGAGCGGCGCTGACCGTTTCGTGCGGGAGGTGCGCATGGACGAGGGAGGGGGTAACGGTGGCCAGGGTAGTCCGAAGCGGACTTGCAGAGCGGTCCAGACGCCCGCAAAAGCCCCCTAGTTTATCTTCAGTTTACGAGAAAAAGTACATTCGGATCGTCGAGCGCATCGATATAAAGATCCGGATCGTCGAGCGCATCGATATAAAGATCCGGATCGATATAGAACCATATTAGATGACAAAACACATCTGGACCGCGCGGTACGATGATTACGGTGGTTTAAGGTCGGCGTCGGAGACACACCATTAGTTATTCAGACTTATGGTATTCGACATGAAAATGAATATCGATGAAAACTTCATTTTTTCTTGTGGGAAACAAACAATGGCATGTCGCTCTAGGGAGAGAATATTCGGTCGATACGTTGCGTGAACCCGCCCCAAAAATAGAGGAGGCCGCAAAAGCCAAAAGGCAAAATCCCGTCGCCCCTGACGCCTCACTCCTCCCCTCCCTCACCCATTCCATTCCCCTCTCTCTCTCTCTCTCTCTCTGCACCGCACCCGAACCGAGCGACGCCTCCCTTCCGACCCATACACCCGCTGCGCGGCGACGACACCGGCGGCCGGCCCCAGGCGCGGACGAGTCCGGCGAGCTCTCCGGTCCTCGTTCCACCGCCCACCTCGGGCGCGGGCCTCTGCTCCAGCCGGAGGTACGAACTCGGCCCCAAATCACGCGATGCTAGCCAGCCCAATTCATCGGTTCGGCGTCGGATTTGTGTTGCCTGTCACTAGATCTGGATGTGGCGGATGCATAATCGCTCATGGGATTGGTTCGAGTCCATAATTTGCGTTCTACGATTAGGATTGCCCGTTCGCACCTGTTCGTTCGTCTGACCCCCACATATTGCTCTATGCTGGCATATCTGAATGCTTGAAGTGTTAATTAATCGATCTCACTACATATTTCCTGATGCTCGGGTGTGCCTAGTCATGGTTCAGTTAATTTTGCAGGATGATTTAGGAATATATGTTCGTATGTAATGGACCAATACCAATTTTAATCACAAATCATTTTTGAGTTGTTGACTGGTCTACTGCTGCTTGCAGCTGCTAATACCCAGTTTCAGAGAGGGAGAATACCAGGATACTGATCTAGAACCATGGTATGTGCGATCAGCTAGGAGGGCACCAGTGTTCTAGATGGTGGACGTTACCCTGCTTAGGTGCTAGGTGCCACCCTCCTATCTAGGTGTCTGCCTAATCCTGACTAGAATCTTCCCGGCCGCCAGCTTGGTGCTTTTTAGAGTACTCCAAGGCCATCTTCCCTAAGCAGCAGCCTCATTTCCTGGTGCAGTTGGTTCATGTCATCCATGCCAGGGAGGATGATAATATTGTTATTTGTAGCATTCATACTACTATCCTACTTCCAAATCAGATGCTAAATTTATGTGGGTTATTACTGGTTAGTTTTATTTCACGCAAGTAGTATCACTTCATAATTTTATTCCGGCTCCATGGCTGCTACATATCTGCTTTGCCAGGCTACACTTCTGCTTGCCTCTGCCACCGCGACATTTTTAAAGTGTATATGTGGATTGCCTAGCCCTTTCCAAAAAGACTTTTGGTTGCGTTGGGTAGTGCATGAAGCTTAACATGGTATCAGAGTCTTAAGGTCTTGAGCTCAAGTCCTGGCTTCTGCAATTTATCCAAAATTTGCTGTTGCTCCCTCTTTGTCCATGTATAGGCCTCTTGAGCCATACCTGTGAGTCTATTCACGTGTTGACTTCCCGCATCACATGTGAGAGGGGGTGTTGAAGTGTATATGTGGATTGCCTAGCCCTTTCCATCAGTTTGGATTTTTGGTTACGTTGGCTAGTGCATGTAGCTTAACAGACATCTCCTCCCATACCACTGGGCCCACTCTGACCCCATTTCCCGCTATCTCGCACTGCTGGCACACTCCTGAAGGCTGAGGCCATCTCTGTACCTGCCCGGTTTGCCAAGTTGGCTGCACAGAATCCGAACGTCACCTCTGGCACCTTTGACCAACTAGGCGATCTCCCTGCCTTACTCTGCTAAGGTTGCCCGGCCGCTTTTCAGAGAACTTGTGCATGTTCTTTTGTTCCTCTTATCTTAAAACTAAGAACACAAACACCATTTGTCTTGGGGGATATATAGATGACTAGAGGATGAATATAGAACCCTGTGAACTTTTGAAAAAGGACCCCCCAATTTACAAATCTCTGTCAACTCACAAGCCCCATATCCTAGAGGTCTGCTGTGGTTACTTTCCGCGTGGAGCTTTTCTGGAATATCCATAGTCAGTTGTCACATGTTAGTCAACTTTTGAGCCGAGTTAATTGATCACTTTGTTTTCTTGAGGCTATTTTTTCCCCTCACAAATCTGTATAGTGAAAACTGAGAAGCTTAAAGAACATAAAGTAACAATATACCTTAATAATTGTAGCTGCTGCTGTTTCTTTCATGGTTGATGTTAACAATCATGATTTTGGAATATAGTTCCCTATGTCCTTAGGTATTGTAATCAATTTGCAAATAAAAACTGTTTAACATTGTACCAGGGCAAGTGCTAAGTAAGAACTTTCAATGAATATGAGCTACCTTTGCTATGCCCTAGGAGGAACTCCGAACAATTTTGGGTCTATCAACAATCTTTTGTTACACGCTATCCCTCAGCAAGTAAAATAATTTCTCTATGATGTGATGTGCCCTGCAGGCTCACCTTCAGCCTCACTTAGGATACTTTCATTATTTATGTCCCTATTGTTGGTTTAGAGTTCTAACTATTTGTTTTCATCATTCCATGTCTCATTAAGTTTCTGTCTGAATAATATCTATTAGATGAATGCCTGATCATTATTTTGATTCTACTTTGCTGATTTCTATGTACAGCGTGTATCTGAACTTGGTATGTTTGACTATGTTCAGGCTAATAGGTCTTGTCGCTTCCGTGCTGTATACTGAGATAATATGGTTGAGTGCACAATGGTATCGACCTTACTTGACGGTCTTCCTAATGAAGTGGCTCTCCAGTGCCTTGCACGTGTCCCGTTTGTATCTCATCCTATTCTTCAGCTGGTTTGCCGCTCTTGGAGAGCATCTGTTCGCAATGGGGAGCTTCTCAATGTTCGGAATCAGATTGGTGCGACAGAAGAACTGCTATGTGTGTTAGCATTTGAACCTGAAAACATTTGGCAACTTTATGATCCTCGTCGAGACAAGTGGATAACTCTCCCTGTCATGCCATCTCAGATTAGGAACATTGCCCGTTTTGGAGTTGCCTCTGTTGCTGGAAAACTCTATGTAATTGGTGGTGGCAGTGATAGAGTTGACCCCCTTACTGGAGACCATGACACAATCTTTGCGAGCAACGAGGTCTGGTCTTATGATCCTCTCCACCGCTTGTGGGCCCAGAGGGCTCCAATGCTTGTAGCTCGAGCTATGTTTGCTTGTTGTGCATTGGATGGGAAGATAATTGTTGCTGGGGGATTTACAAACTGCCGCAAATCGATATCGGAGGCTGAGATTTACGATCCTGAAGCTGACACATGGGAGTCCCTCCCTGATCTCCGTCAGGCACACCCCTCTGCATGCTCTGGTCTTGTCATCAAGGATAAGATGCACGTATTGCATAAAGGGATATCAACAGTCCAGATTCTCGAAGATGGCGGTAATTATTGGGCTGTTGAGGACTACTCTTGGCTGCAAGGCCCAATGGCAATGGTTGGTGGAGAGTTGTATGTGCTGAGCAATAGCTGCATTAGGAAGCAGCATGGTGAGAATTTCCCTGATAAGATGGTTCCTTGTGCATCAGGATTCCAAAGCAGGATTGGCTTTGGCATGATTGGCTTAGGGGACAGCATATGTTTGTTTGGTGGAGTGATTGGGCCTGGGCCAAGAAATCAGTGCATTAAGCCATTGTCTGATGTTGATATCTTGAATGTCGCAAGCGAGAGGCCAACCTGGCGACAAGGATCGCCGATGACGCGTTGCCGAGGGAGTATCGCAGGCTGTGCTCTGCTGAAGATATAGGCTTGTTCCAGTGTGGGATCGTGCTGTTGCTGAAAACTGCAGATGGATTTTATTTATTCTGCATCTCATTTAATTTCTGAAAAAAAGGTTAACTATGCTTTTAGTTCTGGATCACTTGTTGTAGCATTGAGGATATATGTTGGCCATGACTCGAATGTCAGATTGTCAATCAGTTATTATACTACTATATTATACTACATGCGCCTTGCAGTGCTTGCTGCAATCTTATTGGTTTGATTTTTTATTTTTTTTTGCACAATGCAAAGTTCCCCGTGTGTTTCAAAATTGGACTTGCTACGTACAGAATAGATGTTAGGAACAGGAAGTGCAATCTATGCTCTTTGGTTAATTGGTTAAGTATAAGATGAAGTTTACGAATGCAGTTTTTTTGTGCTTTTTCAACTGGAAGCTACTCTTGGTATCCTAAAAGTGAAGTTATGATTTTTCTGATTTTTTTTTTTTTTGCATCTGGAAGGCCTTTCCAACATACGGTTCTCTTGTTCACCAGATCAGAGACATGTTATAAGATTAGAGTGAAGAATGAGCGGCACCCGGGAAAAAACCCACCACTATTTATGCAACTCATTCCAGTTCCTTCAAGCTGAGATTACCCCACTTCGGCAATGTTTTTGACCACATGACAAGATATGGGTGCAAAATCAATTGAACTTTCTTGGCTTGCCAATTTTTGCCGAAGCAAGAGTTGGCTTTAGAAGTTTAGTCGCATCAACATGGCACTGACGGTGATGGTGTCTGTTGTCTCGAATAAAATTCCTCCGGCTCCGATCCGGGCTTCGGTAGCTATTGGTCCGCCGTTGCTGAGGAGGTTGGCAGTTTTTCTCTCTGCTGTTATTCATGGACGACGCCCTTGGTTCTTTGTGTCAAGTTGGCGTGGCTTCATAGGCACTGCGGGCAACATCATCATTTTCTTCATCAATTCCTTTTCGAATCTCTGTGAGCAAGGTGATGGCCGTCTTCAACAATCCCTTTTATTTCAATCTTCTTTATGAGCAAGGTGATGGCCTGGTCTAGCAATACTGGTGTGCTTACCTACCTAGATCGAGGTGCACACACACACACCCACACACCCACACACCAGATATGCTTGGCGCAATTGCCAATCTCCATCACCATTGCCGGTAAAAACAATGGTGGCCCAACAAGGCGAGTTCAGTTGCGACTTTGATAAGAATTTCGAGTCATTGTGGTATTGGTTGTATCTCCCTTCGTTTAGGGTCATTTCTGTACGTCTTTAGGTTCAGTTTCCCGTATCTGGTTATATCGGATGTTCTCTTGATTTAATAATATAATCCAAATTTGAGTTTTTTAAGAGCACGTCCTGAACGAAGGGACATACAACCAGTAATATAATCCAAATTTGAGTTTTTTGCGAAAAAAGTCTATTATAGAGAAATTTGCCCCTCTTCTCTTCCACTATAGTTTCTAGTGCCAAGGCCGTACAGTTTAGCAGAAGAGAGGCAAACTTCTCTATAATAGACCCGGGCCTTTTTTCGCAAAAAATATAAAATAAAATAAATATAAACTGACGCTTGCTAGGTTTGCAAGGTTCTTCCATGGTGAATTAGTTTTTTTTATCAGTCCCGCTGAGCGGAATGTGTGAATTTAACAAGATGGTAGTATCATTTATTTATAATCGTAAAATGGTACACTGTTTTGAAAAGCAGAGACTGCTTATTACAAATGCTCTCCATATATAACATACAGAGCAAGTAATTTCCCTCTGAAGTAATTCTCTGTAAACCCACAACGCTCCTGTTCTTAACCGGCACTTGGTAGCGGCTAAAACTTTGCAAGAGTTGGCGGTGCCCAAACATAGCCAAGAGTCGGCACGTACCCCATCCTCTTGCTCAACTCATCGGCCTCCAGAGGACCCCGGGTTCCCGGTTGGTATGGCAGAGCCTTGAGCCTGCCAGCATCGATGTCGTGCAACAAAGGAGTGAAGATCTCCCAGGCAGCCTGTTGAAACGGTGTCATGTTCCCAACAGAAATTCACTGCAAAAGAAGCACGGATGTAAATGCTATGGTGTACAAACCTTGAGCTCATCTCGGCGAACAAAGTGCTGCTGGTCACCTCTTATCCTGCCAAGACATACATAGGTATCGGTGAGTAGATTGAGGGGAAGAATGTTTGTTCTTTCAGACGAAAGGTGAGAATTTTTCAGGTTATATATGGCGCCTCCTGTGCATTGATGGGTAAAGGGCATGCGACGTGCAGAGAATTGAATGTGTTGCAAAAGAATTTAGCAGAAGATGAAGGATGGACAGCACATACGTGTCCAAGATAAGACGCTCGTACGCTTCTGGGATTTTTACATCTTGGTACCGTAGCCCATAGGATAAATCCAGTTCGCTCTGTTCTGTTGCCATTTCGAGCCCTGGTTTCTTTACCTGCCCAAAGTCATCAAGTTTGTGGCGACAAATATCAGTCGATAGCTACTGTATCTAGTTCTGAATTTTAGACAAGTAGTTGTACATACAGTTAATTTCATATACATGGCTTCCGATGGCTGCAGGCGTATGACAAATTCATTTCTTCCTTGTTTCTTGCCTGTACAAAGGTAAATAGCAACAAACACAGAGCTATTTTGATTCAATAGAGGAAAAATTCAACTTCGGTGCTAACAAGAATAAGATAATATTTTGAGACAAACAGGTTCATAACAATCAACAGTAGCGGAGATGATTTGGCACCATTTTAGTTGAGGCTTAATATTACCAAGGGGTTTAACTTTATCATTTGCGCAAATGATAAAGTTAAAATGACAGATTATCCCTAACAGTTCTAAAGAAACAAAATTCAACATTATGAAGCATTTCTTGAGCTCTTTTACTCATGAGAAGATGATCAATTCTTGTCAGTACTAAACAGGCATAAGCAGGGTTAACCCATGTCAAAGAAACAATGATTATACAAATCAGTAAGGTCATACTGAAAGTACTCGACTTACTTGAATTTAGTGGCCTACTATGTAGCAACTCATCCCATGTTTATATATTGTGGTAACTTCGCTAGGTTCTGTGCTCACTTTACGGGTATCACGTCATTACACGTTTTAAGCAAGTACTCTTCATATCAACACATTGGGCATGTTCTACATCGCACAGATTTATAGTGGGGAGTTGGAGTATTCTCTTTAGTATGCATGGCTTTTGCAAGACCAAGCTTGATGATGGCACATTTGGAAGGAGAAAAGCATCAGTACATACATCTAAAAATATCGCCCGGAGCATCCTTGAACTGCACACGTATCTCTGCTTTCTTAGAGCTTAGTGCTTTACCAGCCTTAAGGACGAAAGGAACTCCTACAGCACAATTATTCAAATGTCAGTACTGAAAGATAAATACAGGGATCTGAAAATTCCCAAGTAGTTTATAATGCAGTTTCATTTTTTCACTACAAAACTGAAAGGTGTATTAGACGAAATCTTCCAATCCTAACAAGAAACCGCATCGCAAATATGTCAGGAATGTGATGCAGGACTAATAATGTCGTAAGACTCTTTTGTCGCAAAAAGACAGACAGTTCAGATGGAAAAAAATGTGGATACTGGGTTAAGAAATATACTTGATGATGTGATTTTTGAGCTTTAAAATAAATAACCAATCATGGAAGAAGTAAAATATACCATCCCATCTCTCATTGTGTACCCTCAGTACAACGGACGCAAAAGTAGGCGTGTTGGATTCATTTGGCACTGTCGGATCATCCTTGTAGCCATCATATTGCCCAAGGACTACCTCGTCATGGTTTATACAGCTCACTGATTGCAGAACCTGACAGTGTAAGATGAATTTACTTCTAAGAAATAAAAACAAGGAGTTCATACTTAGGTATCACACCAAAAGTCCAAAGGTAGATTTTCTATTAAGCAGGATATAATATGGAGTATAGTAGTATGATTTAAGGAGATGCAAGAACCTTGACTTTCTCATCTCTTATGTGCTCAGGACTAAGAGAGACAGGCTTTTCCATGGCTACCAAACAAAAGACCTGCAAATGAGATTGATAGTCACTAAGCAGAGCTCTAAATTCCTGAAAAAAAAAACAGTATTCTCTTTCGAGGAATTCTAACGCATGACAGGTAGCTACTCCCCCTGCTAAAAAAAATTAATATGAAAACTGTGATGCCATAGAGTGCTAATCATTCTGAATGACTGTGAGAGACATTCCCACAGTAAATAATTGCTACTATAGATTCATATGAGGACAATTTACCTGCAGCAAATGGTTCTGAATGATATCCCGAATGATACTGTAGCAACAAATTTGAGGTCAGATATTCAATTTGCTACAACAGGAATACCAATACATAATATAAACACTAGATCCAGCAAGGTTTTGTCTTGCATCTGTTAACAAATATGCCAGACTAATGCACCTGAATGGACTTTGAGTTCCGAAAATATTGGTGTTCTGTAAAAGAAATGTGCCGTTGGCTGTGTGGGCCTTTATTAATTTAAAGCCAAACTCATGTGAGCCTTCTGTTTAAAGAAAGAAATGCGCAACTCGAGCTTATGAAATGCAGAGCTGTACATGAAAAATATATTTATTGTGACATGTGCACCATTAAAATTTACAATATATAGAAGAGATACTTTGCATCATAGTTTCAGCTTAAAGTATATGTGCTTGAAATAAAATGCACTCAGCATAAGAACTTCCTTGGAAAAGTTAAATTTACAACATACCCATATTGATCAAAATATCCTCCACGTCCATCAGTTCCGAAGTCCTCCCGGAATACAATCTGCAAGATAGGTTTATTACATGCAAGCACATACTGTTGTGACCATTATCAAAATGAAATGCTCCAACTATTCGAACAAGAACTTATTTAGTTTTAGACAAACAGCAAAGGAAGATGTATGATATTATACAGATATAAACAAAATATACAAAGAAGCACGGCAAATGGAAGTGTCCTAACAACCTAAGATTGCATATTACCTGTACGTTATCAATGTTATCACGATTCCAGAGGGGCAGAAAAAAGCGGTTTGCAAAGCGAAGCACGAGCTGCAAATATATGACAAGTTGATAGCATGGAAAACATTTACAAAAGCAGAAAAATATACACAGCTAACCAATAACACACAAATTACCAAGTTTTGGACCAACTCCTTTCCTAAATAGTGGTCAATTCTATATAGTTGTTCTTCATCGAAAAGCTCTCCAAGTTGGGCACTCAATTCCTCAGCAGAGTCTAAATCCTTTCCGAAGGGCTTTTCAACAATAACCCTTGTCCAACCAGTATGAGAGGCTGAAAGTAGAGCACAGTGGTTACCACAAGTAAAGAGCATGGATCTAAAATACTTAATTAACACATCCAAATAAATCATATACATATATTTTCAGTACTTTTAAGGGGTCAGCTTTTTTTCATTTAAAAGTAACTCACATGGAGTCATGCAATATGATCTTATCATTTTGCATACTGAGGGGTACACTGAAGGAGGTAATGCCAAATAAAATAGTCTTCGGGAGTTTCCTGGTTGGTTGTTCTCTGATGTTTCATTCTCAGAGATTGTCTTGTTTAGCAATTCAAATCCTGCCCCATTATCATATGAACCACTAACATACTTAATCTGCAAGGAAAACTCTTCATGGTTATATAAGTGAAATACCACACGAGCTATGCATAATATCAGCAACTCACTAATTGCAAAAATTGTGAAAGATGTTCATCTGAAGCTCCTTTGAGATATCTGTAACAATACAAGGATGACATTAAGACGCATTTTTTTTTTGGAACCAGCATTTTCATCATATATAAAAATGGAGGAAACACCATCCTCATACAAAGCACACCAATTTATTTGTACACAAAATTATTATATTAACTCCAGAAATGTGGACCTTACCCACGAATGCGTTCTCTTAACCCTTCATCAGATATATCTGATCTTGCATACCCAAATATATGGACTTCTCCAGATTGTATAAATCCCTGTCTTATCAGAGAGCAATATTCAGCCAATATGTGCCAAGCTGAGAAGACATTATGTACATGACATGAAGCACATTATACAATGATGTTCAATTATTTCTTTAATACAGTCATGTACGGTTTACATTTGGGTGCGAGTTAACTAACTCAAGATAGATTACCTTGTGCACTAGTTTATCCCCTTTGAACGGCAACTATTGCAAAGTTATGATAGATTACCTGTTGAAAAAGGTTGAAGAGTGCTGGAAAAGTTTTCTTTTTAGCAAGGTCCCCAGAAGCACCTAGTACAACAATGGACAAGCAGCCAGACTCTGAAGAAAGCTCCAAGTCCTTCAAGTCTGACAAAGAACTCGTGCTAATTCGTCCCGATGATGGTGAAGATACATCCGATCCTCCTGACATGGTAGTCTAGTCTGTATGGTTTCTCCGTCCTTCCAAGATAACCTAAGAATGGAGAGGTACACTTAATCTCAAGATGTATGAGCTCTTCAGCTACATAACTTTGATCAATGCCAAGTTATTAATCAAGCAAAATGCCTCTTCACTGATTGACAGGTCCAAATGAAATTTTGCAACAAGAGAAAAAAAAAGGACAGGGAACTAAATTTGAAGGCCATCACAGAATAAAATAACTTAAACTGAACCTTGCTGTTCAACCATTGGCCATCGGTTGCCAAACTGAGAATGCAACATTTGAAACACAATCCCAGAGAAGTTTGTTGTAGTAGCATGTTCATGAACTAATAACCACGGATGTGCTTCAAGAAAAAACATGGATGTGCTAGTGCTGCTATGAGATTCTACTTCTAGTCAAGTTAAAAATTACTGTCTGTGCAAAGTAACTAACTGCATTGAAACATGGCTCCCCCATATGCGTGAACATTACAATTGCGACTTCAGATCTGTTGCATACACTAAAATCTCACTTTGTAGAACCTTGAAAGGGCAAGCGTTTCATATAAATAAAATAAAATGTAATGGCCCTGTTTATGAGTAAAACCGGGCCGAAAAGGGTTTAAAAAATATCTGTGTTCAGAGGAGGAAAAGGGAAAAATGATGTTATCCTATTTGGAGCAGTTAAAAATCCCCGCCCCAACTCCGAATTATGGAACGACTAATTAAGCAGCCTAGCGGTATGTCCAAGAACAAAACATGCAAACAAAAATTAAACCGGCGACGAGACCTATCCCATCCCGAACCGCAACGCGATCCTTCCTTCCTTGGGGACGGGAAGCAGAGGCGGCCGGTGAATCGACTAAGGACTCCTCAGACCCAACAAGAGGAATCGTTGTGGTCGGCAGCTGTGCGATCGAGAGGAGGATGAGAAAACTGACCAGTGAACACTGAAGAGACGATGGGGCTTGACTTGGGGAGGAGGAGGTGGTGCCGGTGGGATGGGAATATTTTGCTTTCCTTTGGGTGGGAATTATATGGCTTTCCTTTCTCGCCGCCGCTTTTATACTCGGCTCGCCCTCGGCTGCTTCCACTCCCCTTTGACCCGCTGGCTGAACCTTCTTCCACCACATCCACTGATCCACATCCTGTTCTGTTTCTCTTTTCTTCTAATCCAATAAAAACAGAGGGAGTATTCAGTATTTTTCTCTAATAAAAGCATCTCTACCCGATCCTTGTTCTATTTGTTTTTAAGGGGTTATGTCTCACCTAGTCGATCCCTCAAAATCCTTAGAGGAGTATAATTTTTACTCATCGCATTTTAGCCACTTATATTTACTCGACCAACGCCACTTCTCAAGAGAACCCCCCCCCCCTCCCTCGCTCGACCGCATCCACTCCGACGCGGTTGTCCTTGCCTCCGCGGTCTCCATGCGCCGCCCCATTAGTCTTCCTATTAGATTTTATTAGGAGAACTCAAATGGTGGAACGGGCTATTCTTAGTAATTGACACATTATCAGTTTTAACATCTCGAGAGACATGGTCATCAAGAGACTTTTCATAAGTAATGGTGATTCATCATCTATTAGGATCTTAGCATTTTCAAGACAATCTTCTTTAAAGCCCTCTTTATTCCCTTTTACAATCCAAGAAAATTGATCCATTAAACACTTGTTGAATTAGATGTAAAAAGGGGAAACTTTCTTTTTAGCATTTTCCACAAACGTATGAGGATCACGAGACATATATCTCCTCATAAAATCTCTATCATATAAAATTTCATCTATCATAAGACATTCATAATTCACATTATAAAAGTCAAAGAATTCTCTAGCTTCTCGCACTATATAATCAAATTCATTCATGAGAATAAGAGCGGTTATCTTTTTAGCCTTAGGGTTGTTTATGACAAGTAGCTCAAAAAACAATCTTTGCAGAATAGGATGAGTACGCATGAATCTTCTTTTAAGTTTAATGATGAGTGTAGAAATAGCTTGGGCACAACTATTGGTTCTTTTAAGAATAGGAATATCATTACACACCAATGTTCCCATACAAGTAAAGAACTCTTACTAACACTTTTCTCTATAATATTCCCACTCCCCGTCACAAAAGTTTTAGTATCCAAATTTATGGGAGTCTCCATCTTAGGAGTTTTACTATCCTTACTTTCACCCTTAACGATAACAAATTCAGACATGATAGCAACCTCAAGTAAAGCAAGTGAACGAGCAAACTAACAAAGCAAATATTTTTTGTTTTTTAATGTTTATGAGAAGTGGGGGAGATAAAAACGAGAGATGAAGGCAAATAAAAAGTAGAACAAGTAGATGATAGTTTGTGTATGGGTACTTGATAGGTTTTGATAATGTCTCCCCGGCAACGATGATAGAACTTCTTTCTGCTACTTGTGAGCTGCATTGGGATTTTCCCCGAAGAGAAAGGGAGATGTAGTACAGTAGAGATAAGTATTTCCCAACCCCGCAAAAAAAGATATAAGTATTTCCCTCAGTGAGAACCAAGGTTTATCAAACCAATAGGAGAATCATGCAAAGCCTCGTGAACATCACATGCACACACAAAAGCAAATATTGAAGGAAATATGCCCTAGAGGCAATAATAAAGTTGTTATTTATATTTCCTTATATCATAATAAATGTTTATTATTCATGCTAGAATTGTATTAACAGGAAATTTAGTACATGTGTGAATACATAGACAAACAGAGTGTCCCTAGTATGCCTCTACTTGACTAGCTCGTTAATCAAAGATGGTTAAGTTTCCTGACCATAGACATGTGTTGTCATTTGATGAACGGGATCACATCATTAGAGAATGATGTGATGGACAAGACCCATCCGTTAGCTTAGCATAATGATCGTTTAGTTTTATTGCTATTGCTTTCGTCATGACTTATACATATTCCTCTGACTATGAGATTATGCAACTCCGGAATATCGGAGGAACACTTTGTGTGCTATCAAACGTCACAACATAACTGGGTGATTATAAAGATGCTCTACAAGTGTCTCCGAAGGTGTTTCTTGAGTTGGCATAGATCAAGATTAGGATTTGTCACTCTGTGTATCGGAGAGGTATCTCTGGGCCCTTTCGGTAATGCACATCACTATAAGCCTTGCAAGCAATGTGACTAATGAGTTAGTTACGGGATGATGCATTACGGAATGAGTAAAGAGACTTGCCGGTAACAAGATTGAACTAGGTATGAGGATACCGACGATCGAATCTCGGGCAAGTAACATACCGATGACAAAGGGAATAACATATGTTGTTATGCGGTTTGACCGATAAAGATATCCGTAGAATATGTAGGAGCCAATATGAGCAGCCAGGTTCCGCTATTGGTTATTGACCGGAGATGTGTCTCGGTCATGTCTACATAGTTCTCGAACCCGTAGGGTCCGCACGCTTAACGTTCAATGACGATTTGTATTATGAGTTATGTGATTTGGTGACCAAAGTTTGTTCGGAGTCCCAGATGAGATCACAGACATGACGAGGAGTCTCGAAATGGTCGAGAGGTAAAGATTGATATATTGGACGAAGGTATTTGGACACCGGAATGGTTTCGGGATGTTTAAGATATTTATCGGGGAACCGAGGGGTTACCGGAACCCCCCAGGGAAGTTATGGGCCTTAATGGGCCATAAGGGAGTAGGAGAGGGCAGCCCGCAGGGTGGCGCCCCCCCAAGGGAGTCCGAATTGGACTAGGGGGAGGGGGCACGACCCCCTCTTTCCTCTCCCTCTCCTTCCCTCTTTCCCCCTCTTGGAATAGGAAAGGGATTCCAACTAGGATTGGGAATCCTAGTTGGACTCCCCCTTGGTGCGCCCCCTCTAGGCCGTCGGCCTCCTCCTCCCCTCCTTTATATACGGGGGCGGGAGCACCCCAAAGGCACATCAGATATTCTCTTAGCCGTGTGCGGTGCCCCCCTCCACAGTTTACTCCTCCGGTCATAGCGTCGTAGTGCTTAGGCGAAGCCCTGCGCGGATCACATCACCAACACCGTCGCTACGCCGTCGTGCTGACGGAACACTCCCTCGACCCTCTACTGGATCAAGAGCTTGAGGGACGTCATCGAGCTGAACGTGTGCTGAACACGGAGGTGCCGTATGTTCGGTACTTGGATCGTGAAGACGTTCGACTACATCAACCGCGTTAACATAAAGCTTCCGCTTTCGGTCTACGAGGGTACGTGGACACACTCTCCCGTCTCGTTGCTATGCTTCTCCTAGATAGATCTAGCGTGATCGTAGGAATTTTTTTGAATTACTACGTTCCCCAACAGTGGCATCCGAGCCAGGTCTATGCGTAGATGATATGCACGAGTAGAACACAAAGAGTTGTGGGCGATAATAGTCATACTGCTTACCACCAACGTCTTACTTTGATTCGGCGGTATTGTTGGATGAAGCGGCCGGCACCGACATTACATGACCGCGTTCATGAGAGTGGTTCTACCGACGTGCTTCACACACAGGTGGCTAGCGGGCGTGTGTTTCTCCAACTTTAGTTGAATCGAGTTTGACTACGGCCGGTCCTTGTTGAAGGTTAAAACAACACACTTGACGAAAAATCATTGTGGTTTTGTTGCGGTTCTTGCTAAAAGCCCGTAGCAGGCACGTAAAACTTGCAACAACAAAGTAGAGGACGTCTGACTTGTTTTTGCGGGGCATGTTGTGATGTGATATGGTCAAGACATGATTAGATATAAATTGTTGTATGAGATGATCATGTTTTGTAGAAGTTATCGGCAACTGGCAGGAGCCTTATGGTTGTCGCTTTGTTGTATGAAATGCAATCGCCATGTAATTGCTTTACTTTATCACTAAGCGGTATCGATAGTCGTAGAAACAATAGTTGGCGAGATGACAACGATGCTACGATGGAGATCAAGGTGTCAAGCCGGTGATGATGGAGATCATGACGGTGCTTGGGAGATGGAGATCAAAGGCACAAGATGATGATGGTCATATCATGTCACATATTTTGATTGCATGTGATGTTTATCCTTTATGCATCTTATTTTGCTTAGTACGGCGGTAGCATTATAAGATGACCCCTCACTAAATTTCAAGGTATAAGTGTTATCCCTGAGTATGCACCGTTGCTACAGTTCGTCGTGCCGAGACACCACGTGATGATCGGGTGTGATAAGCTCTACGTTCACATACAACGGGTGCAAGCCAGTTTTGCACATGCAAAATACTCGGGTTAAACTTGACGAGCCTATCATATGCAGATATGGCCTCGAAACACTGAGACCGAAAGGTCGAACATGAATCATATAGTAGATATGATCAACATAGAGATGTTCACCATGGAAAACTACTCCATCTCACGTGATGATCGGACATGGTTTAGTTGATATGGATCACGTGATCATTTAGATGACTAGAGGGATGTCTATCTAAGTGGGAGTTCTTAAGTAATATGATTAATTGAACTTTAATTTATCATGAACTTAGTACCTGATAGTTTTTGCATGTCTATGTTGTTGTAGATCAATGGCCGTGCTACCGTTCCCTTGAATTTTAATGCGTTCCTAGAGAAAGCTAAGTTGAAAGATGATGGTAGCAACTACACAGACTGGGTCCGTAACTTGAGGATTATCCTCATTGCTGCACAGAAGAATTATGTCCTGGAAGCACCGCTAGGTGCAAGACCCGTTGCAGGAGCAACTCCGGATGTTACGAATGTCTGGCAGAGCAAAGCTGATGACTACTCGATAGTTTCGTGTGCCATGCTTTACGGCTTAGAATCGTGAAAGGATCGAGAAGAGACGTCTAGAGGGGGGGGGGGTGAATAGACTCTAATCAAGAAAAGTTGCAGTTTTTAATTTCCTTAAGTTGATGTGGAGTTTTGGCACAAGTTTAAACATTCATAATACATATCAAGCAAGCATGACAAGAGTATATGAGCAGCGGAAAGTAAAGCATGCAAGTTGCAAGAATGTAAAGTGGAGGGATTGGAGTGTGCAAACGCAATTTGGAGACACAGAGATTTTTTATCCGTGGTTCCGATAGGTGGTGCTATCGTACATCCACGTTGATGGAGACTTCAACCCACGAAGGGTAACGGTTGCATGAGTCCACGGAGGGCTCCACCCACGAAGGGTCCACGAATAAGCAACCTTGTCTATCCCACCATGGCCGTCGCCCACGAAGGACTTGCCTCACTCGGGTAGATCTTCACGAAGTAAGCGATCTCCTTGCCCTTACAAACTCCTTGGTTCAACTCCACAATCTTGACGGAGGCTCCCAAGTGACACCTAGCCAATCTAGGAGACACCACTCTCCAAGAGGTAACAAATGGTGTGTTGATGATGAACTCCTTGCTCTTGGGCTTCAAATGATAGTCTTCCCCAACACTGAACTCTCTCTCACAGGATTTGGATTTGGTGGAAAGAAGATTTGAGTGGAAAGCAACTTGGGGACGGCTAGAGATCAAGATTTATGTGGTTGGAATGGAATATCTTGACCTCAACACAAGTGTAGGTGGTTCTCTCTCTGAAAATGTATGTTGGAAGTGTAGGCATGTTCTGATGGCTCTCTCCACGAATGAAGAGTGGGTGGAGGGGTATATATAGCCTCCACACAAAATCTAACCGTTACACACAAATCACCAAACTCGGTGAGACCGATTCAGAGAACTCGGTCAGACCGATTTAGTTCATAATGTGACCGTTAGGCATTTCGGTGGGACCGATATAATCAACTCGGTGGGACCGATGTGCTAGGGTTAGGGTAAAACCTCATCTCGGTTTGACCGATTACACAAACTCGGTGGAACCGATTTGGGTAATAAGCAAAACAAAGAGTTGGCCAAGCAAACTCGGTGGAATCGATTGCATACCTCGATGGGACCGAAATTATTGCAATAGGCAACAGAGAGTTTGCAAGCCCATCTCAGTGAGACCGAGATCCCATCGGTGAGACCGAATTAATTAGGGTTTCTGGCAGTGGCTATGTCAAGAGAACTCGGTGGCGCCAGATAGGAAGATTCGGTGGGGCCGAGTTTGACTTTTGGTTTGGGACATATGTGGATGTGAGAAAGTGGTTGAGGGCTTTGGAGCATATCACTAAGCACTTTGAGCAAGCAAGCCATTAAGCAACACTTCATCCCCTCTTAATAGTATTGGCTTTCCTATGGACTCAATGTGATCTTGGATCACTAAAATAGAAAATGTAGAATCCTGAACTTTGAGCTTGAGCCAATCCTTTGTCCTCAGCATTTTGAAGGGGTTCCACATCCTCTAGTCCATGCCACTCCATTGTTGAACTTATCTGAAATATACTAGGTAGAAGCATTAATCCAACAAGAGATATGTTGACATTAATTACCAAAATCACCCAGGGAGCACTTGTGCTTTCAAATCGGGACTTCAAAGATGTTTTGAACGTCATGGAGCATATGAGATGTTCCAGGAGTTGAAGTTAATATTTCAAGCAAATGCCCGAGCTGAGAGATATGAAGTCTCCAACAAGTTCTATAGCTGCAAAATGGAGGAGAATAGTTCTGTCAGTGAAAACATACTCAGAATGTCTGGGTACCACAACCACTTGACTCAGCTGGGAGTTAATCTTCCTGATGATAGTGTCATTGGAAGAGTTCTTCAATCACTGCCACCAAGCTATAAAGGCTTCGTGATGAACTATAATATGCAAGGGATGGAGAATACAATTCCCGAGCTCTTCGCGATGCTAAAGGCTGCGGAGGTAGAAATCAAGAAGGAGCATCAAGTGTTGATGGTTAACAAGACCACTAGTTTCAAGAAAAAGGGCAAAGGAAAGAAGGGGAACTTCAAGAAGAACAACAAGCAAGTTGCTGCTCAAGGGAAGAAGCCCAAGTCTGGACCTAAGCCTGAGAATGAGTGCTTCTACTACAAAGGGACTGGTTACTGGAAGCGGAACTGCCCCAAGTATTTGGCGGATAAGAAGGATGGCAAAGTGAAAGGTATATTTGATATACATGTTATTGATGTGTACCTTACTAATGCTCGTAGTAGCGCCTGGGTATTTGATACTGGTTCTGTTGCTCATATTTGCAACTTGAAACAGGGGCTACGGATTAAACGAAGGTTGGCTAAGGACGAGGTGACGATGCGCGTGGGAAATGGTTCCAAGGTTGATGTGATCGTCGTCGGCACGCTGCCTCTACATCTACCGTCGGGATTAGTTTTAGACCTGAATAATTGTTATTTGGTGCGAGCGTTGAGCATGAACATTATATCTGGATCTTTTTTGATGCGAGACGGTTATTCATTTAAATCAGAGAATAATGGTTGCTCTATTTATATGAGTAATATCTTTTATGGTCATGCACCCTTGATGAGTGGTCTATTTTTGTTGAATCTCGATTATAGTGATACACATATTCATAATATTGAAGCCAAAAGATGCAAAGTTAATAATGATAGTGCAACTTATTTGTGGCACTGTCGTCTGGGTCATATTGGTGTAAAGCGCATGAAGAAACTCCATGCTGATGGACTTTTGGAATCACTTGATGCTTGCGGACCATCCCTTATGGGCAAGATGACTAAGACTCCGTTGTCCGGAACAATGGAGCGAGCAACTGACTTATTGGAAATAATACATACTGATGTATGTGGTCCGATGAGTGTTGAGGCTCGCGGCGGGTATCGTTATTTTCTGACCTTTACAGATGATTTGAGAAGATATGGGTATATCTACTTGATGAAACATAAGTGTGGAACATTTGAAAAGTTCAAAGAATTTCAGAGTGAAGTTGAAAATCATCATAACAAGAAAATAAAGTTTCTACGATCTGATCGTGGAGGTGAATATTTGAGTTATGAGTTTGGTCTTTATTTGAAACAATGTGGAATAGTTTCGCAACTCACGCCACCTGGAACACCACAGCGTAATGGTGTGCCCGAACGTCGTAACCGTACTTTACTAGATATGATGCGATCTATGATGTCTCTTACCGATTTACCGCTATCGTTTTGGGGTTATGCTTTAGAGATAGCTGCATTCACGTTAAATAGGGCACCATCTAAATCCGTTGAGACGACACCATATGAACTGTGGTTTAGCAAGAAACCTAAGTTGTCGTTTCTTAAAGTTTGGGGCTATGATGCTTATGTGAAAAAGCTTCAACCTGATAAGCTCGAACCCAAATCGTAGAAATGTGTCTTCATAGCATACCCAAAGGAAACTATTGGGTACACCTTCTATCACAGATCCGAAGGCAAGATATTCGTTGCGAAGAATGGATCCTTTCTAGAGAAGGGATTTCTCTCGAAATAAGTGTGAGAGAGAGAGGATAGTAGAACTTGATGAGGTAATTGTACCTTCTCCCGAATTAGAAAGTAGTTCATCACAGAAATCAGTTCCAGTGATTCCTACACCAATTAGTGAGGAAGCTAATGATGATGATCATGAAACTTCAGATCAAGTTACTACCGAACCTCATTGGTCAACCAGAGTACGGTCCGCACCAGAGTGGTACGGTAATCCTGTTCTGGAGGTCATGTTACTTGACCATGACGAACCTACGAACTATGAGGAAGTGATGATGAGCCCAGATTCCGCGAAATGGCTTGAGGCCATGAAATCTGAGATGGGATCCATGTATGAGAACAAAGTGTGGACTTTGGTTGACTTGCCCGATGATCGGCAAGCCATAGAGAATAAATGGATCTTCAAGAAGAAGACTGACGCTGACGGTGATGTTACTGTCTACAAAGCTCGACTTGTTGCGAAAGGTTTTCGACAAGTTCAAGGAGTTGACTATGATGAGACCTTCTCACCCGTAGCGATGCTTAAGTCTGTCTGAATCATGTTAGCAATTGCTGCATTTTATGATTATGAAATTTGGCAAATGGATGTAAAAAATGCATTCCTTAATGAATATCTTAAAGAAGAGTTGTATATGATGCAACCAGAAGGTTTTGTCGATCCTAAAGGTGCTAACAAAGTGTGCAAGCTCCAGCGATCCATTTATGGACTGGTGCAAGCCTCTCGGAGTTGGAATATACGCTTTGATAGTGTGATCAAAACATATGGTTTCATACAGACTTTTGGGAGAAGGATGTATTTACAAGAAAGTGAGTGGGAGCTCTGTAGCATTTCTAATATTATATGTGGATGACATATTGTTGATTGGAAATAATACATAATTTCTGGATAGCATAAAAGGATAATTGAATAAGAATTTTTCAATGAAAGACCTCTGTGAAACTGCTTATATATTGGGCATCAAGATCTATAGAGATAGATCAAGACGCTTAATTGGACTTTCACAAAGTACATACCTTGATAAAGTTTTGAAGAAGTTCAAAATGGATCAGTTGAAGAAAGGGTTCTTGCCTGTGCTACAAGGTGTGAAGTTGAGTCAGACTCAATGCCCGACCACTGCAGAAGATAGAGAGAAAATGAAGGTCATTCCCTATGCTTCAGCCATAGGTTATATCATGTATGCAATGTTGTGTACCAGACCTGATGTGTGCCTTGCTATAGGTTTAGCAGGGAGGTACCAAAGTAATCCAGGAGTGGATCACTGGACAACGGTCAAGAACATCCTGAAATACCTGAAAAGGACTAAGGATATGTTTCTCGTTTATGGAGGTGACAAAGAGCTTGTCGTAAATGGTTACGTCGATGCAAGCTTTGACACTGATCCGGATGACTCTAAGTCACAAATCGAATACGTATTTATATTGAATGGTGGAGCTATAAGTTGGTGCAGTTCCAAGAAGAGCGTCGTGGCGGGATCTACATGTGAAGCGGAGTACATAGCTGCTTCGGAAGCAGTAAATGAAGGGGTCTGGATGAAGGAGTTCATATCCGATCTAGGTGTAATACCTAGTGCATCGGGTCCAATGAAAATCTTTTGTGACAATATTGGAGCAATTGCCTTGGCGAAGGAATCCAAATTTCACAAGAGAACCAAACACATCAAGAGATGCTTCAATTCCATCCGCGATCAAGTCAAGGAGGGAGACATAGAGATTTGCAAGATACATACAGATCTGAATGTTGCAGACCCGTTGACTAACACTGTGTTGGAAATATGCCCTAGAGGCAATAATAAATGGTTATTATTATATTTCTTTGTTCATGGTAATTGTCTATTATTCATGCTATAATTGTATTGTCCGGAAATCGTGATACATGTGTGAATACATAGACCACAACCTGTCCCTAGTAAGCCTCTAGTTGACTAGCTCGTTGATCAACAGATAGTCACGGTTTCCTGACTATGGACATTGGATGTCATTGATAACGGGATCACATCATTAGGAGAATGATGTGATGGACAAGACCAATCCTAAGCATAGCATAAAAGATCGTGTAGTTTCGTTTGCTAGAGCTTTTCCAATGTCAAGTATCTTTTCCTTAGACCATGAGATCGTGCAACTCCCGGATACCGTAGGAGTGCTTTGGGTGTGCCAAACGTCACAACGTAACTGGGTGACTATAAAGGTGCACTACGGGTATCTCCGAAAGTGTCTGTTGGGTTGGCATGGATCGAGACTGGGATTTGTCACTCCGTATGACGGAGAGGTATCTCTGGGCCCACTCGGTAATGCATCATCATAATGAGCTCAATGTGACTAAGGCGTTAGTCACGGGATCATGCATTGCGGTACGAGTAAAGAGACTTGCCGGTAACGAGATTGAACAAGGTATTGGGATACCGACGATCGAATCTCGGGCAAGTAACATACCGATTGACAAAGGGAATTGTATACGGGATTGATTGAATCCTCGACACCGTGGTTCATCCGATGAGATCATCGTGGAACATGTGGGAGCCAACATGGGTATCCAGATCCCGCTGTTGGTTATTGACCGGAGAGGCGTCTCGGTCATGTCTGCATGCCTCCCGAACCCGTAGGGTCTACACACTTAAGGTCCGGTGACGCTAGGCTTGTAGAGATATATGTATGCGGAAACCCGAAAGTTGTTCGGAGTCCCGGATGAGATCCCGGACGTCACGAGAGGTTCCGGAATGGTCCGGAGGTGAAGAATTATATATAGGAAGTCCAGTTTCGGCCACCGGGAAAGTTTCGGGGGTTATCGGTATTGTACCGGGACCACCGGAAGGGTCCCGGGGGTCCACCGGGTGGGGCCACCTGTCCCGGAGGGCCCCGTGGGCTGAAAGTGGGAGGGAACCAGCCCCTAGTGGGCTGGGGCGCCCCCCTTGGGCCTCCCCCCTTGCGCCTAGGGTTGGGAACCCTAGGGGGGGGGGAGTTCCCGCTTGCCTTGGGGGGCAAGGCAACCCCTTCCCCCCCTTGTGGCCGCCGCCCCCCTTGAGATCCCATCTCTTGGGGCTGGCGCACCCCCCAGGGGCCTATATAAAGGGGGGGGAGGGAGGGCAGCACACAACAGCCTTGGGCGCCTTCCTCCTCCCCTGCAACACCTCTCTCTCTCTCGTAGAAGCTCGGCGTAGCCCTGCGGAGACCCGCTACATCCACCACCACGCCGTCGTGCTGCTGGATCTCCATCAACCTCTCCTTCCCCCTTGCTGGATCAAGAAGGAGGAGACGTCGCTGCACCGTACGTGTGTTGAGCAAGGAGGTGCCGTCCGTTCGGCACTCGGTCATCGGTGATTTGGATCACGGCGAGTACGACTCCGTCATCCACGTTCATTGGAACGCTTCCGCTCGCGATCTACAAGGGTATGTAGATGCACTCCTTTCCCCTCGTTGCTAGTATACTCCATAGATGCATCTTGGTGAACGTAGGAAAATTTTAAAATTATGCTACGATTCCCAACAGTGGCATCATGAGCCAGGCCTATGCGTAGTTACTATGCACGAGTAGAACACAAAGCAGTTGTGGGCGTTGAGTTTTCCAATTCTTCTTGCCGCTACTAGTCGTTTCTTGTTTCGGCGGCATTGTAGGATGAAGCGGCCCGGACCGACCTTACACGTACGCTTACGTGAGACAGGTTCCACCGACTGACATGCACTAGTTGCATAAGGTGGCTAGCGGGTGTCTGTCTCTCCTACTTTAGTCGGAACGGATTCGATGAAAAGGGTCCTTATGAAGGGTAAATAGAAATTGGCAAATCACGTTGTGGTCATACGTAGGTAAGAAAACGTTCTTGCTAGAAACCTACAAACCACGTAAAAACTTGCAACAACAATTAGAGGACGTCTAACTTGTTCTTGCAGCCAGTGTTATGTGATGTGATATGGCCAGAAGATGTGATGAATGATATATGTGATGTATGAGATTGATCATATTCTTGTAATAGGAATCACGACTTGCATGTCGATGAGTATGACAACCGGCAGGAGCCATAGGAGTTGTCTTTATTATTTTGTATGACCTGCGTGTCATTGAATAACGCCATGTAAATTACTTTACTTTATTGCTAAACGCGTTAGCCATAGAAGTAGAAGTAATCGTTGGCGTGACGACTTCATGAAGACACAATGATGGAGATCATGATGATGGAGATCATGGTGTCATGCCGGTGACAAAGATGATCATGGTGCCCCGAAGATGGAGATCAAAGGAGCATGATGATATTGGCCATATCATGTCACTATTTGATTGCATGTGATGTTTATCATGTTTTTGCATCTTATTTGCTTAGAACGACGGTAGCAAGTAGGATGATCCCTTATAATAATTTCAAGAAAGTGTTCACCCTAACTGTGCACCGTTGCGAAGGTTCGTTGTTTCGAAGCACCACGTGATGATCGGGTGTGATAGATTCTAACGTTCGAATACAACGGGTGTTGACGAGCCTAGCATGTACAGACATGGCCTCGGAACACACGCAATACACTTAGGTTCACTTGACGAGCCTAGCATGTACAGACATGGCCTCGGAACACGGAGGACCGAAAGGTCGAGTGAGTCGTATAGAAGATACGATCAACATGGAGATGTTCACCGATCTTGACTAGTCCGTCTCACGTGATGATCGGACATGGCCTAGTCGAATTCGGATCATGTTTCACTTAGATGACTAGAGGGATGTCTATCTGAGTGGGAGTTCATTAAATAATTTGATTATATGAACTTAATTATCATGAACTTAGTCTAAATCTTTACACTATGTATTGTAGATCAAATGGCCCACGTTGTCCTCAATTTCAACGCGTTCCTAGAGAAAACCAAGCTGAAAGATGATGGCAGCAACTATACGGACTGGGTCCGGAACCTGAGGATCATCCTCATAGCAGCCAAGAAAGATTATGTCTTAGAAGCACCGCTAGGTGAAGCACCAATCCCTGAGAACCAAGACGTTATGAACGCTTGGCAGCAGCGTGCTGATGATTACTCCCTCGTTCAGTGCGGCATGCTTTACAGCTTAGAACCGTGTCTCCAAAAGCGTTTTGAGAAACATGGAGCATATGAGATGTTCGAGGAGCTGAAACTGGTTTTTCAAGCTCATGCCCGGGTCGAGAGATATGATGTCTCCGACAAGTTCTTCAGCTGTAAAATGGAGGAGAACAGTTCTGTTAGTGAGCACATACTCAGAATGTCTGGGTTGCACAACCGCTTGTCTCAGCTGGGAGTTAATCTCCCGGATGACGCGGTCATTGACAGAATCCTCCAGTCGCTTCCACCAAGCTACAAGAGCTTTGTGATGAACTACAATATGCAGGGGATGGAAAAGACCATTCCCGAGGTATATTCAATGCTGAAATCAGCTGAGGTAGAGATCAGAAAAGAACATCAAGTGTTGATGGTGAATAAAACCACTAAGTTCAAGAAGGTCAAGGGTAAGAAGAACTTCAAGAAGGACGGCAAGGGAGTTGCCGCGCCCGGTAAACTAGTTACCGGGAAGAAGTCAAAGAATGGACCCAAGCCCGAGACTGAGTGCTTTTATTGCAAGGGAAGTGGTCACTGGAAGCGGAACTGCCCCAAATATTTAGCGGACAAGAAGAAGGCCGGCAACACCCAAGGTATATGTGATATACAAGTAATTGATGTGTACCTTACCAGTACTCGTAGTAGCTCCTGGGTATTTGATACCGGTGCGGTTGCTCATATTTGTAACTCAAAGCAGGAACTACGGAATAAACGGAGACTGGCAAAGGACGAGGTGACGATGCGCGTCGGGAATGGTTCCAAGGTCGATGTGATCGCCGTTGGCACGCTACCTCTGCATCTACCCACGGGATTAGTTTTAAACCTCAATAATTGTTATTTAGTGCCAGCTTTGAGCATGAACATTGTATCTGGATCTCGTTTAATTCGGGATGGCTACTCATTTAAATCTGAGAATAATGGTTGTTCTATTTATTTGAGAGATATGTTTTATGGTCATGCCCCGCTGGTCAATGGTTTATTTTTGATAAATCTCGAACGTGATGTTACACATGTTCATAGTGTGAATACCAAAAGATGTAAAGTTGATAACGATAGTCCCACATACTTGTGGCACTGCCGCCTTGGTCACATTGGTGTCAAGCGCATGAAGAAGCTCCATGCAGATGGACTTTTGGAGTCTCTTGATTACGAATCATTTGACACGTGCGAACCATGTCTCATGGGTAAGATGACCAAGACTCCGTTCTCCGGAACAATGGAGCGAGCAACCAACTTATTGGAAATCATACATACTGATGTGTGCGGTCCAATGAATGTTGAGGCTCGCGGAGGATATCGTTATGTTCTCACTCTCACTGATGATTTAAGTAGATATGGATATGTCTACCTAATGAAACACAAGTCTGAAACCTTTGAAAAGTTCAAGGAAGTTCAGAGTGAGGTTGAGAATCAACGTGACAGGAAAATAAAATTCTTACGATCAGATCGTGGTGGAGAATATTTAAGTCACGAATTTGGTACACACTTAAGGAAATGTGGAATAGTTTCACAACTCACGCCGCCTGGAACACCTCAGAGAAATGGTGTGTCCGAACGTCGTAATCGCACTCTATTGGATATGGTGCGATCTATGATGTCTCTTACCGATTTACCGCTCTCATTTTGGGGTTATGCTTTAGAGACTGCCGCATTCACTTTAAATAGGGCACCGTCTAAATCCGTTGAGACGACACCATATGAATTATGGTTTGGGAAGAAACCTAAGCTGTCGTTTCTAAAAGTTTGGGGATGCGATGCTTATGTCAGGAAACTTCAACCTGAAAAGCTCGAACCCAAATCGGAAAAATGCGTCTTCATAGGATACCCTAAGGAAACTATTGGGTATACCTTCTACCTCAGATCCGAAGGCAAGATCTTCGTTGCCAAGAACGGGTCCTTTCTAGAGAAGGAGTTTCTCTCGAAAGAATTGAGTGGGAGGAAAGTGGAACTTGATGAGGTGATAGTCACCCCTTCCGAACCGGAAAGTAGCGCAGCGCGGGAAAATGTTCCTGTGGTGCCTACACCGACTGGGGAGGAAGTTAATGATGATGATCATGAAGCTTCAGATCAAGTTGCTGAACTTCGTAGGTCCACAAGGACACGTTCCGCACCAGAGTGGTACGGCAACCCTGTCCTGGAAATCATGTTGTTAGACAACGGTGAACCTTCGAACTATGAAGAAGCGATGGCGGGCCCGGATTCCGACAAATGGCTAGAAGCCATGAAATCCGAGATAGAATCCATGTATGAAAACAAAGTATGGACTTTGATTGACTTGCCCGATGAGCGGCGAGCCATAGAAAACAAATGGATCTTTAAGAAGAAGACGGACGCAGATGGTAATGTGACCATCTACAAAGCTCGACTTGTCGCTAAGGGTTATCGACAAGTTCAAGGGGTTGACTACGATGAGACTTTCTCACCCGTAGCGAAGCTGAAGTCCGTCCGAATCATGTTAGCAATTGCCGCATACTATGATTATGAGATATGGCAGATGGACGTCAAAACGGCATTCCTTAAAGGCTTCCTTAAGGAAGAGTTGTATATGATGCAGCTGGAAGGTTTTGTCGATCCTAAGAATGCTAACAAAGCATGCAAGCTCCAACGCTCAATCTATGGGCTGGTGCAAGCATCTCGGAGTTGGAACATTCGCTTTGATGAGATGATCAAAGCGTTTGGGTTTACACAGACTTATAGAGAAGCCTGTGTTTACAAGAAAGTGAGTGGGAGCTCTGTAGCATTTCTCATATTATATGTGGATGACATACTATTGATGGGAAATGATATAGAATTCTTGGAAAGTATAAAGGCCTATTTGAATAAGTGTTTTTCAATGAAGGACCTTGGAGAAGCTGCTTATATATTAGGCATCAAGATCTATAGAGATAGATCAAGACGCCTCATTGGTCTTTCACAGAGTACATACCTTGACAAGATATTGAAGAAGTTCAGTATGGATCAGGCCAAGAAGGGGTTCTTGCCTGTATTGCAAGGTGTGCAATTGAGCACGGCTCAATGCCCGACCACGGCAGAAGATATAGAAGAGATGAGTGTCATCCCCTATGCCTCGGCCATAGGGTCTATTATGTATGCCATGCCGTGTACCAGACCTGATGTAAACCTTGCCGTAAGTTTGGTAGGAAGGTACCAAAGTAATCCCGGCAAGGAACACTGGACAGCGGTCAAGAATATCCTGAAGTACCTGAAGAGGACTAAGGATATGTTTCTCGTTTATGGAGGTGACGAAGAGCTCGTCGTAAAGGGTTACGTCGACGCTAGCTTCGACACAGATCTGGATGACTCGAAGTCACAGACCGGATACGTGTATATTTTGAATAGAGGAGCAGTAAGCTGGTGCAGTTGCAAGCAAAGCGTCGTGGCGGGATCTACATGTGAAGCGGAGTACATGGCAGCCTCAGAGGCAGCACAGGAAGCAGTCTGGATGAAGGAGTTCATTACCGACCTAGGGGTGATTCCCAATGCGTCGGGCCCAATGACTCTCTTCTGTGACAACACTGGAGCTATTGCCCTTGCGAAGGAGCCCAGGTTTCACAGGAAGACCAGGCATATCAAGCGTCGCTTCAACTCCATTCATGAAAGTGTTCAAAATGGAGACATAGATATTTGTAAAGTACACACGGACCTGAATGTAGCAGATCCGTTGACTAAACCTCTCCCTAGGGCAAAACATGATCAACACCAGGACGCAATGGGTGTTCGATTCATCACAATGTAACTAGATTATTGACTCTAGTGCAAGTGGGAGACTGTTGGAAATATGCCCTAGAGGCAATAATAAATGGTTATTATTATATTTCTTTGTTCATGGTAATTGTCTATTATTCATGCTATAATTGTATTGTCCGGAAATCGTGATACATGTGTGAATACATAGACCACAACCTGTCCCTAGTAAGCCTCTAGTTGACTAGCTCGTTGATCAACAGATAGTCACGGTTTCCTGACTATGGACATTGGATGTCATTGATAACGGGATCACATCATTAGGAGAATGATGTGATGGACAAGACCAATCCTAAGCATAGCATAAAAGATCGTGTAGTTTCGTTTGCTAGAGCTTTTCCAATGTCAAGTATCTTTTCCTTAGACCATGAGATCGTGCAACTCCCGGATACCGTAGGAGTGCTTTGGGTGTGCCAAACGTCACAACGTAACTGGGTGACTATAAAGGTGCACTACGGGTATCTCCGAAAGTGTCTGTTGGGTTGGCATGGATCGAGACTGGGATTTGTCACTCCGTATGACGGAGAGGTATCTCTGGGCCCACTCGGTAATGCATCATCATAATGAGCTCAATGTGACTAAGGCGTTAGTCACGGGATCATGCATTGCGGTACGAGTAAAGAGACTTGCCGGTAACGAGATTGAACAAGGTATTGGGATACCGACGATCGAATCTCGGGCAAGTAACATACCGATTGACAAAGGGAATTGTATACGGGATTGATTGAATCCTCGACACCGTGGTTCATCCGATGAGATCATCGTGGAACATGTGGGAGCCAACATGGGTATCCAGATCCCGCTGTTGGTTATTGACCGGAGAGGCGTCTCGGTCATGTCTGCATGCCTCCCGAACCCGTAGGGTCTACACACTTAAGGTCCGGTGACGCTAGGCTTGTAGAGATATATGTATGCGGAAACCCGAAAGTTGTTCGGAGTCCCGGATGAGATCCCGGACGTCACGAGAGGTTCCGGAATGGTCCGGAGGTGAAGAATTATATATAGGAAGTCCAGTTTCGGCCACCGGGAAAGTTTCGGGGGTTATCGGTATTGTACCGGGACCACCGGAAGGGTCCCGGGGGTCCACTGGGTGGGGCCACCTGTCCCGGAGGGCCCCGTGGGCTGAAAGTGGGAGGGAACCAGCCCCTAGTGGGCTGGGGCGCCCCCCTTGGGCCTCCCCCCTTGCGCCTAGGGTTGGGAACCCTAGGGGGGGGGAGTTCCCGCTTGCCTTGGGGGGCAAGGCAACCCCTTCCCCCCCCTTGTGGCCGCCGCCCCCCTTGAGATCCCATCTCTTGGGGCTGGCGCACCCCCCCAGGGGCCTATATAAAGGGGGGGAGGGAGGGCAGCACACAACAGCCTTGGGCGCCTCCCTCCTCCCCTGCAACACCTCTCTCTCTCTCGTAGAAGCTCGGCGTAGCCCTGCGGAGACCCGCTACATCCACCACCACGCCGTCGTGCTGCTGGATCTCCATCAACCTCTCCTTCCCCCTTGCTGGATCAAGAAGGAGGAGACGTCGCTGCACCGTACGTGTGTTGAGCGCGGAGGTGCCGTCCGTTCGGCACTCGGTCATCGGTGATTTGGATCACGGCGAGTACGACTCCGTCATCCACGTTCATTGGAACGCTTCCGCTCGCGATCTACAAGGGTATGTAGATGCACTCCTTTCCCCTCGTTGCTAGTATACTCCATAGATGCATCTTGGTGAACGTAGGAAAATTTTAAAATTATGCTACGATTCCCAACACACTGGTACGCGTCGGTCCTAGACAAACGGTTTTTAACCCCTTTCCGCGACGGCATTCGGAACCGTCGCCAAGTGAGTGTGGGCGATAGGGGGGTCCTTCCCACACGACCCAGAAACCGTTGGGGATATGCCCTCTTGGCACACACGCTCGGCAAAATGAGGTCGTGTGCGACCAATGAGCACTCAAATACAGAAAAACGTACAATAGTGCTAAAAAAATACAATTATACAGGCGAAATCATTTCCGGTCATAAGTACATCCCACACAGTCAGTCACCACTAAACGTTTCCGTTCGTATATACATCCCACACAGTCAGTACAAGGAAAACGTTTGCGCAAGGTGGCACAACGCAAACAGTTTTGAAGAGAATGCCGTGTGTGATTGGTCATTGATCCAACACAGTTTATTCCTAGAAACTGTGTGCGTTGCCTGAGGTCATCGCCCACGGTGGTTTCTCATTAACCGTTTGCAATAGGAAAACCCAATTAGCAGGCTAATTGCCCTATTATTAATAATCCATTTACTAATCTAATTGACATTCATATTAAGCACATAATATATTCCATTTCCATATTAAGGATGCAGGATTTCATAATTGAAATACATCGGAGTACAACATGATATAGCTTCAACACTCAGCTACCCCATTACACAACTGCACCATCAACAAGTTTCACATGCAACATCTAGAACCTTTCAAAATTAGCATCATAGACGGTACATAGAGAGATGCATCTCATCTGGAAAACTGCTGAAGCGGAAGGCAAATATTGAGCCTTCATTCATGTTGAAGGTCTTTGCAACTTTAGGCCAGTGCCTGTGGATGATTGACCGTCCATCCTTCGACCTCTCCAGGAACACTTCAATATTGAACCGTGGGTGTTGTATGAAAACTTTACTCGCCTCCTGACCACATAGGTGGTTTGAGAGGTAATCATCAGTGAAGCCTGAAAACAAGGATATACATAAATATCTTCTCTATATTGGAAATGGGGCAAAGGAATACAAAAAGGCAAGGTATAATAGTTAGTACCATCCTGTAAACCTCAGTGCTTCCCATTGTTTCCCTGCAACACATATAAGGTAGTTAGTCATCAGGTTAAGTAAGGGTTCGCATGCTATCAGTAAAATATGTTGATGATAAATAAGCATATTGCAGATTCATCAAATTAATTCAAGCCACATGGAAAACCCATTTGTCCAAACCAAGCATGATTAAGAACTAGGAAATATAGCACTTGTATATGTTTCTAATGTATTAAGTGCAACCAAATTCGATTTATTCCTCACATGGTATACAATAATAGAATGCAGCCACATCAATTGAACATCGCATTGCAGAATTGAACCAAGCAGTTAACTAAACACCACAACAAATGAACCAAACGTTAACCGAGCACCACATTGCACAATATAACATACTCCTAATAGAAGATCAGACAGTTAACCAAACCAAGCATGCTTAACAACTTGGAAATATAGCAACTGTATTTGTTTCTCATGTATTTAGTACAACCAAATTCGATTTATTCCTCACATGGTATACAATAAGAGAATGCAGCCACATCAATTGAACATCACATTGCAGAATTGAACCAAGCAGTTAACTAAACACCACAACAAATGAACCAAACGTTAACTGAGCACCACATTGCACAATATAACATACTCCTAATAGAAGATCAGACAGTTAACCAAACCACGCATGCTTAACAACTTGGAAATATAGCAATTGTATTTGTTTCTCATGTATTTAGTACAACCAAATTCGATTTATTCCTCACATGGTATACAATAATAGAATGCAGCCACAACAATTGAACATCGCATTGCAGAATTGAACCAAGCAGTTAACTAAACACCACAACAAGTGAACCAAGCCACAACAAATGAACCAAGCAGTTAACTGAACACCAATTGAGCAATATAACATACTCCCAATAGAAGATCAGACAGTTAACCAAACCAAGCATGCTTAACAACTTGGAAATATTGCACCTTGAAGAATTGAACATCACATTTGCAGAATTTAACCAAGCAGTTAATTGAACATCACATTGCACGACATATAGAACATATAAACTATAGCAGAAGATTGCATGGTGAAAGTAGATAACACAATTCACTAGAATTTGTTAAGGAAAGGCAGTAGCTAGCAAACTGAACATGGGTCCTTATAGTGAGCTAATAAGACAAGCTACTCCTCATTCTCGGAGATATCAATGACGATTGGCTCCTTGGACATGGAAGAGGGTGAGGCCTCCACATCGTGGGTGCCCTCGTTGTAGTGGTGAGTTGCCTGAGCCGCTCCGGGCACCAACCTGCTGGCTCTCGAGATGAGGTAAGCACGTGCACGCTGAGAAAACACCTCATAGTCTTCGTCGAAGGCACCAACGGTGGCCTCGAGAAAACGCCACGAACTGTCGTTTAAAGCAGCCAACCGCATCACGGCGTCGGCGCGCGAGGCATCAACGGTGGCCTCGACGGCGAGGTGCTCCTCCAAGATCTGGGGGTCAGCACGAATGGCAGCCATCGCGACCTCATCCGCGCGTGCGGCCGTGATTTGCTTCTCTGCTGCCAAATGCTCCTTGAGGTCATGGCTATACTGCGTGCACCATGGCTTAGGTCGGCGCTTATTTGGTGGAGGGTTCGGTGATTTGGGTGGAAGGTGTCGTGCTCGCGCCGGCGGTCGGGGCATGTGGGATGTGGAAGGAGGAGGAGGATGAGGGTCGGGTGTGGAGTACCTGCCTGGAGAGGCGAGGCCGAGCAGCGTGAAGGAGGGTCGCTGGCGAGGAGGCGGCGGCGTTGCAAGCAAGGAGTGAAGGTTTCAACTTGGAAAGGAAGGCGGAAAGGGGGGAAATGTGGCTTTTGGTAAGGGGGAGGGGGCGGGGAGGTAGATATTTCCGCGGAAGCCGAAAATTTGGAACCGCTTCAGCCAAAAAACTGGTGCGCAAAGTGTCATCAGACATGGTCCCTTATTCAGACACGGTCCGAAGATATTTTGTGCTGCATCTCACACGGCTGGTTATAATAAACTGTGTGGGATCTACTTGATTTTTCGTCTTGATTTGAATTACATAATGGCGTCACAACGGCCATGGACGGTGTTTGAATTGCTAGACCTTTTATCTGCAGTGACCATAAAAGAATTGGAATTATTTAGGGTTTGTTTGGACATTTTTATGCATTAAGTGAGTTTTCAATGCATTTATGTGCATAATTCAAATTTGAACTACATGCACATGCTCCAGTGCATATAAATTGGTCGAAAAAATCAAATCTTTGTCCTTGGGTGCATGCTTAGATCCCATGCAAGAAATGGGAATGAATTTCAAACACCATGGCACCGTTGATAGCCGGCAAAACATTGAGATGCCTCGTTTTTAAATTCTAGTAAATCCAAAACTCCTCTGAAATTCATGAAACCTGGCATGCTATCATGGAGCGGCATCAGCATGCCGTGGTAATTTTTTGTCCCATTTGGGGCAGGTTTGGGTATATGCTTCTCACAAACCGGAGCTTCTCACAACAAGCATGATGGTTTTTGGTAGGGAACGCCCCACCTTTGGGGACGAAACGATATCCATTGCCTCTTATTGCTTTCAATTTTTTTTCTCGTGTCAACATAGAACAACAGGAGTGTTGTGTGAATTTTTGTGATTTTTCGGGCTTCGTTTGGACTTTTTATGCATTAACTAAGTTTTCAATGCATTTATGTGCATAATTCAAATTTGAACTACATGTGCATGCTCCAGTGCATATAAATTGGTTGAAAAATCAAATATGTGTCCTTGGGTGCATGCTTAGGTCCCATGCAAGGAATGGGAATGAATTTCAAACACCAGGGCACGTTGATTGCCGGCAAAACATTGAGATGCCTGGTTTTTAAATTCTAGTAAATCCAAAACTCATCTGAAATTCATGAAACTTGGCATGCTATCATGGAGCGGCATCAACACGCCGTGGTAATTTTTTTGTCCATTTGGGGTAGGTTTGGGTATATGCTTCTCACAAATCGGAGCTTCTCACAACAAGCATGATGGTTTTCGATAGGGAACGCCCCACCTTTGGGGACGAAACGATATCCATTGCCTCTTATTGCTTTCAATTTTTTTCTCATGTCAACATAGAACAACAGGAGTGTTGTGTGATTTTTTGTGATTTTTCGGGGTTCGTTTGGACATTTTTATGCATTAACTGAGTTTTCAATGCATTTATGTGCATAATTCAAATTTGAAATACATGCGCATGCTCCAGTGCATATAAATTGGTTGAAAAATCAAATATGTGTCCTTGGGTGCATGCTTAGATCCCATGCAAGAAATGGGAATGAATTTCAAACACCAGGGTACCGTTGATTGCCGGCAAAACGTTGAGATGCCTGGTTTAAATTTTAGTAAATCCAAAACTCGTCTGAAATTCATGAAACTTGGCATGCTATCATGGAGCGTCATCAACATGCCGTGGTAATTTTTTTGTCCCATTCGGGGCAGGTTTGGGTATATGCTTCTCACAAACCGGAGCTTCTCACAACAAGCATGATGGTTTTCGGTAGGGAACGCCCCACCTTTGGGGACGAAACGGTATCCATTGCCTCTTATTGCTTTCAATTTTTTTTCTCGTGTCAACATCGAACAACAGGAGTGTTGTGTGAATTTTTGTGATTTTTCGGGGTTCGTTTGGACATTTTTGTGCATTAACTGAGTTTTCAATGCATTTATGTGCATAATTCAAATTTGAACTACATGCGCATGCTCCAGTGCATATAAATTGGTTAAAAATCAAATATGTGTCCTTGGGTGCATGCTTAGGTCCCAGGCAAGAAATGGGAATGAATTTCAAACACCAGGGCACCGTTGATTGCCGGCAAAACGTTGAGATACTTTGTTTTTAAATTCTAGTAAATCTAAAACTCGTCTGAAATTCATGAAACTTGGCATGCTATCATGGAAGGGCACCTGACATGCTGTGGTATTTTTCGTGTCCATTTTGAGAGAAGGCGCACTCGAATAATGACAGCCAACAAAGGCATTTTGAAAAAAATAGCTGCCACTTTAATATCTCAAACGTTTGTATAATTCAATCCATGTGCGTTCGGTTAACCATTCATGTGACACCACGTGTCTTGGTTTTAATGGCTATAGGAGGTGCCATGTGGACAACTGCTTGACTGAACGGGAGGCATGCGAGCGCAGTCCGGTGCGCAGGCTCACCGGGAAGCGTACAAGCTGTTCAACGCAGGATCTGTGCATCTCTTCAACGCAAACGGTTCAGATTACGGTATGGAAATTAAAGCCAGACTTCGGCGCTAAGCCAAGAGACACTGCGATTTGTCAAAATATGCAGCTTAAAATCAATATCACTATCTATTTTTTGCAACTAAAATTCAGTAATTAAGCATAGATTTCATTCATACTAGAGATTAAGCAGTCGTTCTCACCGGGAAGCGAGACAGCCTTGGACCGCCGCCCGCCTCGCTCCCACTGGTCTATATTAATGGCGCCGCCGAGTGGCCGCACCCCCCATCCTCGCCACACACAAAATTCCTCTCTCTCCGCCCGCATCCTCGACGCCGCTCTGAGTTCTCAAAGCCCTCAGTGTACGAGGATGCCACCGAAGTGCCCCATCAAAGGGAGTGGCAACGCCGGGGCTGCTGAAGCACCGGAGCACGGTGTGAATATGGAGATAGAGGTTTCCGTCCCCACTGACGAGGTGGAGAACGAGGCTGCCAACAAGCGGAGGTGGGTCAAGAAAGAACCGCAAGCGACTCCAGCAGGCCTAGACTTCATCAACAACCTCCCCGATGATATGTTGATAGTCATCATATCCCTCCTCCCAATCCAAAATCGGGCGAGGAGAGCCGCCGTTTCCCGGCGGTGGCGCACCCTATGGCTCCACACCCCCGTCGACCTCCTCCACGCCCACAGGCTCTGCCATGGCTATCGCCAAAGCTTGGATGCGTTCTCCCAGATCCTCGGCAGTCACCATGGCCCAATCAAAGGCCTTATCGCGGGCAAGTTCCGTTCCAATAGCAAGGAGCGAGCCAAGCTTGACGAGTGGTTCCGATCCCGTGCCATAGATCAGCTCGAGAAGCTAAGTTATAATGATGGGCATATGAGCTTACTGCCAACGTCCGCGCTGCGCTTCACGCCCACGCTGCGCCTCGCCAAGTTCATGAACTGCCATCCCCCCTTAATGACGCGCCTGCTCTTTTTCTACCACGACTGAAGCACCTCGAGCTCGTCGCCGTCCGCATCCCAAAGGATGACATGGAGCGCCTGCTCCGCGTCTGTACTGCACTCGAGTTCCTTCGTCTTCAGGCGATGAATTGGTCGAGTACCTTGCACATCACCTCCAGGACTCTCCGCACTATTTATGTGTGTTACTGGTGCTGCAACGAGAGATCACAAAAGGTGGACCACAATATGGTCACTTGAGAGATTACTTGTAGTTGATCAACAAGGTCCAACAAGAATCAATGTCATTTCTGCACCGAAATTGAAAGTGGTGGGCTACTCGTCTGTCAAATACTACAACTTTCAGGTACAACAGTCACCTTATATACCTCTCCTTCTTGATATCAACGTTATTTCTAGTTTTCAAGATGTATGTTCGTTTGTCATCCAGCGAAGCTTCACCCAGACTCTGGGCACAGTGAAGGTCTTGGCACTAGAATCTGTCATCCCCAACCTGGACCAAGTTTTCAGTTGCCTGAGATGCTTTCCGTGCCTGAAGAAGATGTATATCGAGGTGGTGTTCCTTTCCTATTAAATGTTAACCATAAGGGAGTTCAATTTTTTGCACCTTTTCCCAAGTTTACAATGACAGTGTACTACGATTTCTGAAGGAATTTTGGAGGATTTTAGGACATACACCCCACCCCATATTGGTTGCTTCATTCATATGGTTACAATCGTCCATAAGCATTTCTCCTTTGGATTCATCTGTACTAGTTTTCTTACGGAATTTTTCATCCAATCCAACCTCTTGTGAAGAAGGCTACATGTTTCTAGATTGTAATCAAATTAATGCCCATGTTAATCATGCCAGATCGAAGATGGCACATTGGTGCATTTTACAAATCCTGCAAACCAAATGGGCGTGTAGCAGTGTTCAAAACTGCATGTAGGCACTAACACGTTCTCTTCTTTTGCAGTGCTTATTAGGCCCGGTGGAAGATGTTGATAACGTCAATCACATCGAATGCCTGGATCTACATCTCTCAAATATTACTTTGAACTCCTATCGAGGGACCCCACCGGAGCTTACACTCGCCATGTTCTTTCTTGCCAGAGCAAAGGTGCTGAGGGTACTGAGGTTGAACACGCATTTAATTAGGAAAGATCAATGGTATTATTATCAGAGGCGGCTGGTACTGCGGAATGGAAGTGCCTCCAAAAATGCGAAACTTCATATTGGAAGAGCATATGGCAAAGAAATTGGAATTGTGTCAAACCCATACATGACCGGCTGATCCCTTTTCAGAAATGACGCAGCTTGCAATGTTTGAATTTGGGCGTTGTAATCTTTGAACTCGAACCTTGCAATATTTATGGTATTTGTTATATTGAACCATTTCTGTTCTCTTGTCTCAACGCAAACAGTTCATCCGGGTGAACCGCATGTCGTACATCGCACACACCTTGATCTGGCTAACCGTTTCTTTTGTGTTGCCTAATCACAAATAGTTCATCCAAGTGAACTGTATGCTGTACATCGCACACTGATACGTCTCCAACGTATCTATAATTTTTGATTGTTCCATGCTATTATATTATCTGTTTTAGATGTTTATGGGCTTTATTAAACACTTTTATATTATTTTTGGGACTAACCTATTAACCCAGAGCCCAGTGCCAGTTCCTGTTTTTTCCCTTGTTTCAGTGTTTCGAAGAAAAGGAATATCAAACGGAGTCCAAACGGAATGAAACCTTCGGGAGAGTTATTTTTGGAACGAAAGCAATCCAGGAGACTTGGAGTGTACATCAGGGAAGCAACAAGGTGGCCACGAGGCAGGGAGGCACGCCTGCCCCCCTGGGCGTGCCCCCCACCCTCATGGGCCCCTCGTGGCTCCCCTGACCGACTTCTTTCGCCTATATATATTCATATACCCTAAAACCATCGGGGAACAGAATAGATCGGGAGTTCCGCCGCCGCAAGCCTCTGTAGCCACGAAAAACCAATCGGGACCCTGTTCCGACACCCTGCCGGAGGGGGGATCCCTTACCGGTGGCCATCTTCATCATCCCGGCGATCTCCATGACGAGGAGGGAGTAGTTCACCCTCGGGGCTGAGGGAATGTACCAGTAGCTATGTGTTTGATCTCTCTCTCTCTCTCTCTCGTGTTCTTGAGGTGATACGATCTTGATGTATCGCGAGCTTTGCTATTATAGTTGGATCTTATGATGTTTCTCCCCCTCTACTCTCTTGTAATGGATTGAGTTTTCCCTTTGAAGTTATCTTATCGGATTGAGTCTTTAAGGATTTGAGAACACTTGATGTATGTCTTGCCGTGCTTATCTGTGGTGACAATGGGATATCACGTGATCCACTTGATGTATGTTTTGGTGATCAACTTGCGGGTTCCGCCCATGAACCTATGCATAGGGGCTGGCACACGTTTTCGTCTTGACTCTCCGGTAGAAACTTTGGGGCAGTCTTTGAAGTTCTTTGTGTTGGTTGAATAGATGAATCTGAGATTGTGTGATGCATATCGTATAATCATACCCACGGATACTTGAGGTGACGTTGGAATATCTAGGTGACATTAGGGTTTTGGTTGATTTGTGTCTTAAGGTGTTATTCTAGTACGAACTCTATGATAGATCGAACAGAAAGAATAGCTTTGTATTACTTTACTATGGACTCTTGAATAGATCGATCCGAAAGAATAACTTTGAGGTGGTTTCGTACCCTACAATAATCTCTTCGTTTGTTCTCCGCTATTAGTGACTTTGGAGTGACCTTTGTTGCATGTTGAGGGATATTTCTATGATCCATTTATGTTATTATTGTTGAGAGAACTTGCACTAGTGAAAGTATGAACCCTAGGCCTTTTTTCAACGCATTGCAGTACCGTTTACGCTCACTTTTATCATTAGTTACCTTGCTGTTTTTATATTTTCAGATTACAAAAACCTATATCTACCATCCATATTGCACTTGTATCACCATCTCTTCGCCGAACTAGTGCACCTATACAATTTACCATTGTATTGGGTGTGTTGTGGACACAAGAGACTCTTTGTTATTTGGTTGCAGGGTTGTTTGAGAGAGACCATCTTCATCCTACACCTCCCACGTATTGATAAACCTTAGGTCATCCACTTGAGGGAAATTTTGCTACTGTCCTACAAACCTCTGCACTTGGAGGCCCAACAACGTCTACAAGAAGAAGGTTGCGTAGTAGACATCAAGCTCTTTTCTGGCGCCGTTGCCGGGGAGGTGAGTGCTTGAAGGTATATCTTTAGATCTTGCAATCGAATCTTTTTGTTTCTTGTTTATCACTAGTTTAGTCTATAAAAGAAAGCTACAAAAAAATGGAATTGAGTTTGTCTCATACGCTTCATCTTTTTAATATCTTTTGTGAGTATGATGGAATGGAAAATTGTGCCAAAGTGTTAGAAGAAGAATGCATTAAAATGTTTGGCACTAAATCTTTGAATGATGAGCATGATTGCAATGTTGTTAGTATGAACTCCTTGAATATCCATGGTACTAATGATGATTGCACTAGTCATGATGAAAATATCTCTTATAAGCATGTCAATTTTTGTGGAGTGCATAGAGTTTGCAAATACATACCAAAAAGGGAAGATAGATTTTGTAAGAGGCACAAGTACTTAGAAACTAAATGGTTGCAAGAGAGGCTAAATGTTAGTGCTGAAAATTTAAAATATCTTAGCCATACTTGTGAACTTTACAATGAACATGGTCATTTAAATATCAAATGCAAATTGTTTCATGATCGAATCGTGTCCAAAAATTGTGATGACTTGATTTCCCTTGCACATCATAATGAACTTAGTTTGCTTTTGGGTTATGAAGAAATGAAACGTCAAACTTAGCATATTCTAGAATATAACCTTGAGAAATTCCTCGATATTGATCTAGAAGAAATTTATATGTATTGTGCGGTGAATTGCATTGAAAATCCTTATATTGCCAATTACATAAAGAAAAGAAAACAAATAGAAGATGAAGAGAATACTAACGAAAGGGAAGAGACTTCCCAATATTCTCCTATTATTTCTTATGATGAATCAGGTAACGAGGATGAGCCTTCTATTCAACCAATCTCATTAATAAGGAGCTCCAAAAAGAGGATTGAACTCACACATGATGTGAAGAAGAAAAATAAAAGATGGAGGAGCAAAGGTAGAAAGGTATCTCTCCCAAATGATGTTGCTTCTATTACTCATTGTGATGATGATAATTGCTATACTATTGGTGCTATCCATACTATTAATGATGAGAGTGATTATGCTTATGATATGAAAAGGCCCAAGCTTGGGGATGATATGTTTGATGAGAATGACATGTTTGAGAATATATTTGCTGCAATTAATGTTTGTCCCAAGCTTGGGGATGCTACGTTTAAGATGATATTTTTAGTCCCCCAAGTTTTGATGAGCAAATTTATTATGATGATAGCATGCCTCCTATTTATGATGATTATTGTGAGGACACTTATGCTATAAAGAGTAGTGATGATTATATTTATAGAACTTTTCATGACTATGATTATCCCTTTTCTGAACATTACTCTTTTAATATGGAAACAATTTATAGTATTTGAGTCTGTTATGATACTCCCACTATTCCGAATGAGAAGAATTTTGCTTATGTGGAGAGTAATAAAATTCCTATGCTCGTAGATCCTGAAAAGAATGCTTTAGGTGCTGGTTATATTGTTTAATTCATTCATGATGCTACTGAAAATTATTATGAGGGAGGAACATGTGCTTGTAGGAATTGCAATAATATCAAGTTTCCTCTCTATGTGCTTAAAGTTTTAGAGTTATGCTTGTTTTGCCTTCCTATGCTAGTTGATTATAGTTCCCATAAGTTGTTTGCTCACAAAATCCCTATGTATAGGAAGTGGGTTAGACTTAAATGTGCTAGTCATATTCTTCATGATGCTCTCTTTATGTTTCAATTCTTATCTTTTATGTGAGCATCATTGAAATCATCATGCCTAGCTAGGGGCGTTAAACGTTAGCGCTTGTTGGGAGGAAACCCAATTTTATTTTAGTTTTTTGCTTTTGGTTCTGTTTAGGAATAAATAATCTATCTAGCCTCTGGTTAGATGTGGTTTTATGTTTTAATTAGTGTCTGTGCCAAGTTAAACCTATAGGATCTTCTTGGATGATAGTTATTTGATCTTGCTGAAAATTCCAGAAACTTTCTGTTCATGAAAACAATTGTTAAAAATCACCAGAACGTGATAAAATACTGATTACAATTGCAGTAGATAAATAAACAAATTATCTAGGCCTTCCTATTTTGGTAGATTTTTCTAAGTTCCAGAAGTTTGCGTTAGTTACAGTTTACTACAGACTGTTCTGTTTTTGACAGATTCTGTTTTTCGTGTGTTGTTTGCTTATTTTGATGACTCTATGGTAGTAAAATAGTTTATAAATCATAGAGAAGTTGGAATACAGTAGGTTTAACACCAATATAAATAAAAAATGAGTTCATTACAGTACCTTGAAGTGGTGTTTTCTTTTCTTTCACTAACGGAGCTTACGAGTTTTCTGTTAAGTTTTGTGTTGTGAAGTTTTCAAGTTTTGGGTAAAGGATTCGATGGAATATGGAATAAGGAGTGGCAAGAGCCTAAGCTTGGGGATGCCCAAGGCACCCCAAGGTAATATTCAAGGACAACCAAGAGCCTAAGCTTGGGGATGCCCCGGAAGGCATCCCCTCTTTCGTCTTCATTCATCGGTAACTTTACTTGGAGCTATCTTTTTATTCACCACATGATATGTGTTTTGCTTGGAGCGTCATTTTATTTTCTTTTGTTTTGCTTGCTGTTTGAATAACATACCAAGGTATGAAATTCTTAAATGTTAAAGAGTCTTCACATAGTTACATAATTATTCAACTACTCTTTGATCTTCACTTATATCTTTCGGAGTAGTTTGTCATTTGCTCTAGTGCTTCACTTACATCCTTTTAGAGCACGACGGTAGTTTTATTTTGAAGAAATAGATGAACTCTCATGCTTCACTTATATTATTTTGAGAGTCTTTAGAACAGCATGGTAATTTGCTTGGGTTATAAAACTAGTCCTAATATGATGGGCATCCAAGAGGGATATAATAAAAACTTTCATATAAAGTGCATTGAATACTATGAGAAGTTTGATTCTTTATGATTATTTTGAGATATGAAGATGGTGATATTAGAGTCATGCTAGTGGAGTAGTTGTGAATTTGAGAAATACTTGTGTTAAAGTTTGTGATTCCCGTAGCATGCACATATGGTGAACCGTTATGTGATGAAGTCGGAGCATGATTTATTTATTGATTGTCCACCTTATGAGTGGCGGTCGGGGACGAGCGATGGTCTTTTCCTACCAATCTACCCCCCTAGGAGCATGCGTGTAGTACTTTGTTTCGTTAACTAATAGATTTTTGCAACAATTATATGAGTTCTTTATGACTAATGTTGAGTTCATGGATTATACGCACTCTCACCCTTCCACCATTGCTAGCCTCTCTAATACCGCGCACCTTTCGCCGGTATCATACACCCACCATATACCTTACTCATAACAGCCGCCATACCTACCTATTATGGCATTTCCATAGCCATTCCGAGATATATTGCCATGCAACTTTCCACCGTTCCGTTTATTTTGACACGCTCCATCATTGTCATATTGCTTTGCATGATCATGTAGTTGACATTGTATTTGTGGCAAAGCCACCGTTCATAATTCTTTCATACATGTCACTCATGAGTCATTGCACATCCCGGTACACCGCCGGAGGCATTCATATAGTGTCATATTTTGTTCTAAGTATCGAGTTGTAATTCTTGAGTTGTAAGTAAATAAAAGTGTGATGATCGTCATTATTAGAGCATTGTCCCAGTGAGGAAAGGATGATGGAGACTATGATTCCCCCACAAGTCGGGATGAGACTCCGGACTAAAAAAAAGGAGGCCATAAAAAAAGAAGAAGAGAAAAGGCCCAAATAAAAAAAATAAAAAAATGAGAGAAAAAGAGAGAAGGGGCAATGCTACTATGCTTTTACCACACTTGTGCTTCAAAGTAGCACAATGATCTTCATGATAGAGAGTCTCCTATGTTGTCAATTTCATATACTAGTGGGAATCTTTCATTATAGAACTTGGCTTGTATATTCCAATGATGGGCTTCCTCAAAATGCCCTAGGTCTTCGTGAGCAAGCGAGTCGGATGCACCCCCACTTAGTTTCTTTTGTTGATCTTTCATACACTTATAGCTCTAGTGCATCCGTTGCATGGCAATCCCTACTCACTCACATTGATATCTATTGATGGGCATCTCCATAGCCCGTTGATATGCCTAGTTGATGTGAGACTATCTTCTCCCTTTTTGTCTTCTCCACAACCACCATTCTATTCCACATATAGTGCTATGTCCATGGCTCACGCTCATGTGTTGCGTGAAGATTGAAAAAGTTTGAGAACATCAAAAGTATGAAACAATTGCTTGGCTTGTCATCGGGGTTGTGCATGATTTAATATTTTGTGTGGTGAAGATAGAGCATAGCCAGACTATATGATTTTGTAGGGATAACTTTCTTTGGCCATGTTATTTTGAGAAGACATGATTGCTTTGTTAGTATGCTTGAAGTATTATTGTTTTCATGTCAATATTAAACTTTTATCTTGAATCTTATGGATCTGAATATTCTTGCCACAATAAAGAAAATTACATTGAGAATTATGTTAGGTAGCATTCCACATCAAAAATTCTGTTTTTATCATTTACCTACTCGAGGACGAGCAGGAATTAAGCTTGGGGATGCTGATACGTCTCCAACGTATCTATCATTTTTGATTGTTCCATGCTAATATATTATCTGTTTTGGATGTTTATGGGCTTTATTGAACACTTTTATATTATTTTGGGACTAACATATTAACCCAGAGCCCACTGCCAGTTCCTGTTTTTTCCCTTGTTTCAGTGTTTCGAAGAAAAGGAATATCAAACGGAGTCCAAATGGAATGAAACCTTCGGGAGAGTTATTTTTGGAACGGAAGGAATCCAGGAGACTTGGAGTGTATGCCAGGGAAGCAACGAGGTGGCCACGAGGCAGGGAGGCGCGCTTGCCCCCTGGGCGCGCCCCCCACCCTCGTGGGCCCCTCGTTACTCCCCTGACCGACTTCATTCGCCTATATATATCCATATACCCTAAAACCATCGGGGAACGTAATAGATCGGGAATTCCGCCGCCGCAAGCCTCTGTAGCCACGAAAAACCAATCGGGACCCTGTTCCGGCACCCTGCCGGAGGGGGATCCCTCACCGGTGGCCATCTTCATCATCCGACGATCTTCATGACAAGGAGGGAGTAGTTCACCCTCGGGGCTGAGGGTATGTACCAGTAGCTTGTTTGATCTCTCTCTCTCTCGTGTTCTTGAGGTGATACGATCTTGATGTATCGCGAGCTTTGCTATTATAGTTGGATCTTATGATGTTTCTCCCCCTCTACTCTCTTGTAATGGATTGAGTTTTCCCTTTGAAGTTATCTTATCGGATTGAGTCTTTAAGGATTTGAGAACACTTGATGTATGTTTTGCCGTGCTTATGTGTGGTGACAATGGGATATCACGTGATCCACTTGATGTATGTTTTGGTGATCAACTTGCGGGTTCCGCCCATGAACCTATGCATAGGGGTTGGCACACGTTTTCGTCTTGACTCTCCGGTAGAAACTTTGGGGCAGTCTTTGAAGTTGTTTGTGTTGGTTGAATAGATGAATCTGAGATTGTGTGATGCATATCGTATAATCATACCCACGGATACTTGAGGTGACGTTGGAGTATCTAGGTGACATTAGGGTTTTGGTTGATTTGTGTCTTAAGGTGTTATTCTAGTACGAACTCTATGATAGATCGAACGGAAAGAATAGCTTCGTATTATTTTACTACGGACTCTTGAATAGATCGATCCGAAAGAATAACTTTGAGGTGGTTTCGTACCCTACAATAATCTCTTCGTTTGTTCTCCGCTATTAGTGACTTTGGAGTGACTCTTTGTTGCATGTTGAGGGATATTTATATGATCCATTTATGTTATTATTGTTGAGAGAACTTGCACTAGTGAAAGTATGAACCCTAGGCCTTGTTTCAACGCATTGCAATACCGTTTACGCTCACTTTTATCATTAGTTACCTTGCTGTTTTTACATTTTCAGATTTAAAAAAACCTATATCTACCATCCATATTGCACTTGTATCACCATCTCTTCGCCAAACTAGTGCACCTATACAATTTACCATTATATTGGGTGTGTTGGGGACACAAGAGACTCTTTGTTATTTGGTTGCAGGGTTGTTTGAGAGAGACCATCTTCATCCTACACCTCCCACGGATTGATAAACCTTAGGTCATCCACTTGAGGGAAATTTGCTACTGTCCTACAAACCTCTGCACTTGGAGGCCCAACAACATCTACAAGAAGAAGGTTGCGTAGTAGACATCACACACACCTTGATCTGGCTGACCGTTTCTTTTGTGTTGCCTAATCACAAATAGTTCATCCGAGTGAACCGTATGCTGTACATCGCACACACCTTCATCTGGTTGCCCGTTTCTTTTGTTCCTCCTCATTGAAAACGGTTAATTGAACTGAACCGTATGCCCTGAATCGCACACGCAACTAAAATCTGAACTGTGTTTGATGCATCCGTCATCACAAACGTTTTGCACCTTTTTTGACGGTTTTTTACACCACCGTTTGCGATTATTGCATCGCACACAGTTTCGTCGAAGCGTCTCTGATCGTAGTGTTGTGTTAGCAACATCCTGTAGTAGTGTAAGCCTCTTCCACGAGCAAAACATGATCAACACCAAGACTCCATGGGTGTTAGAATCATTACTACGTAATCTAGATTATTGACTCTAGTGCAAGTGGGATACTGAATGAAATATGCCCTAGAGGCAATAATAAAGTTGTTATTTATATTTCCTTATTTCATGATAAATGTTCATTATTCATGCTAGAATTGTATTAACCAGAAACTTAGTACATGTGTGAATACATAGACAAACAGAGTGTCCCTAGTATGCCTCTACTTGACTAGCTCGTTAATCAAAGATGGTTAAGTTTCCTGACCATAGACATGTGTTGTCATTTGATGAACAGGATCACATCATTTGAGAATGATGTGATGGACAAGAACCATCTGTTAGCTTAGCATAATGATCGTTTAGTTTTATTGCTATTGCTTTCTTCATGACTTATACATATTCCTCTGACTATGAGATTATGCAACTCCTGAATACCAGAGGAACACTTTGTGTGCTATCAAACGTCACAACGTAACTGGGTGATTATAAATATGCTCTACAAGTGTCTCCGAAGGTGTTTGTTGAGTTGGCATAGATCAAGATTAGGATTTGTCACTCCGTGTACCAAAGAGGTATCTCTGGGCCCTCTCGGTAATGCACATCACTATAAGCCTTGCAAGCAATGTGACTAATGAGTTAGTTACAAGATGATGCATTACGGAACGAGTAAAGAGACGTGCCGGTAACGAGATTGAGCTAGGTATGAGGATACCGACCATCGAATCTCGGGTAAGTAACATACTAATGACAAAGGGAATAACGTATGTTGTCATGCGGTTTGACCGATAAAGATCTTCGTAGAATATATAGGAGCCAATATGAGCATCCAGGTTCCGCTATTAGTTATTGACCGGAGATGTGTCTCAGTCATGTCTACATAGTTCTCGAACCCGTAGGGTCCGCACGCTTAACGTTCAATGACGATTTGTATTATGAGTTATGTGATTTGGTGACCGAAGTCTGTTCCGAGTCCTGGATGAGATCACGAACATGACGAGGAGTCTCGAAATGGTCAAGAGGTGAAGATTGATATATTGGACGAAGGTATTCGGACACCGAAATGGTTTCGGAATGTTTCAGATATTTATCGGGGAACCGAGGGGTTACCGGAATCCCCCAGGGAAGTTATGGGCCTTAATGGGCCATAAGGGAGTAGGAGAGGGCAGCCCGCAGGGTGGCCCCCCCAAGGGAGTCCGAATTGGACTAGGGGGAGGGGCGCGGCCCCCTGATACGTCTCCAACGTATCTATACTTTTTGATTGTTCCATGCTATTATATTATCTGTTTTGGATGTTTATCGGCTTTACTAAACACTTTTATATTATTTTGGGGACTAACCTATTAACCCAGAGCGCAGTGCGAGTTTCAGTTTTTTCCCTTGTTTCAGTGTTTCGCAGAAAAGGAATATCAAACGGAGTACAAACCGAATGAAACCTTCGGGAGAGTTATTTTTGGAACGGAAGCAATCCAAGGGACTTGGAGTACACGTCAGGGAATCAACAAGGAGAGCACGAGGCAGGGGGCACGCCTGCCCCCTGGGCGCGCCCTCCACCCTCGTGGGCCCCTCGTGGCTCCCCTGACCGACTTCTTTCACCTATATATCTCCATATACCCTAAAACCATCGGGGAACAGAATAGATCGGGAGTTCCGCCGCCGCAAGCCTCTGTAGCCACGGAAAACCAATCGGGACCCTGTTCCGGCACCCTGCCGGAGGGGGGATCCCTCACCGGTGGCCATCTTCATCATCCCGGCGCTCTCCATGACGAGGAGGGAGTAGTTCACCCTCGGGGCTGAGGGTATGTACCAGTAGCTATGTGTTTGATCTCTCTCTCTCTCGTGTTCTTGAGGTGGTACGATCTTGATGTATCGCGAGCTTTGCTATTATAGTTGGATCTTATGATGTTTCTCCCCCTCTACTCTCTTGTAATGGATTCAGTTTTCCCTTTAAAGTTATCTTATCGGATTGAGTCTTTAAGGATTTGAGAACACTTGATGTATGTCTTGCGTGGGATACCCGTGGTGACAATGGGGTATTCTATTGATTCACTTGATGTATGTTTTGGTGATCAACTTGCGGGTTCCGTGACCTTGGGAATCTATGCATAGGGGTTGGCACACGTTTTCGTCTTGACTCTTCGGTAGAAACTTTGGGGCACTCTTTGAAGTTCGTTGTGTTGGTTGAATAGATGAATCTGAGATTGTGTGATGCATATCGTATAATCATACCCACGGATACTTGAGGTGACATTGGAGTATGTAGGTGACATTAGGGTTTTGGTTGATTTGTGTCTTAAGGTGTTATTCTAGTACGAACTCTATGATAGATCGAACAGAAAGAATAGCTTCATGTTATTTTACTACGGACTCTTGAATAGATCGATCAGAAAGGATAACTTTGAGGTGGTTTCATACCCTACCATAATCTCTTCGTTTGTTCTCCGCTATTAGTGTCTTTGGAGTGACTCTTTGTTGCATGTTGAGGGATAGTTATATGATCCAATTATGTTATTATTGTTGAGAGAACTTGCACTAGTTAAAGTATGAACCCTAGGCCTTGTTTCCTATCATTGCAATACCGTTTACGCTCACTTTTATCATTAGTTACCTTGCTGTTTTTATATTTTCAGATTACAAAAACCTATATCTACCATCCATATTGCACTTGTATCACCATCTCTTCGCCGAACTAGTGCACCTATACAATTTACCATTGTATTGGGTGTGTTGGGGACACAAGAGACTCTTTGTTATTTGGTTGCAGGGTTGCTTGAGAGAGACCATCTTCAACCTACACCTCCCACGGATTGATAAACCTTAGGTCATCCACTTGAGGGGAATTTGCTACTGTCCTACAAACCTCTGCACTTGGAGGCCCAACAACATCTATCAGAAGAAGGATGCGTAGTAGACATCAAGCTCTTTTCTGGCGCCGTTGCCGGGGAGGCTAGGTAAGCGGCACTAACACCCCGTCAACTAAGCTCTTTTCTGGCGCCGTTGCCGGGGAGGCTAGGTAAGTGGCACTAACACCCCGTCAACTAAGCTCTTTTCTGGCGCCGTTGCCGGGGAGGGGAGTGCTTGAAGGTATATCTTTAGATCTTGCAATCGAATCTCTTTGTTTCTTGTTTTATCTCTAGTTTAGTCTATAAAATAAAACTACGAAAAATGGAATTAAGGTTGCCGCATATGCTTCATCTTTTTAATGTCTTTCGTGAAAATGATGGGAAGGAAAATTGTGCTCAAGTACTAGAAGAAGAATTACATAGAATGCTTGTCATAAAATATGTGAATGATGAGCATGATTGCAATGTTGTTAGTATGAATTCTTTGAATACCCATGATGCTAATGATATGCAAAGCCACAAGCTTGGGGATGCTATGTTTGAGGAAGATGATATGTTTAGTCCCCCAAGTTTTGATGAGAAAATTTATTATGATGAAACCAGGCCTACTATTTATGATGATTGTTGTGATGACACGTATGCTATAAATAATAAAGATAACCATGAAACTTTTTATCATTATTTTAATTTTCAATTGGATTATGCTTCACATGATAGTTATTTTGTTGAGTTTGTTCCCACCACTATTCATGAGAAGAAAATTGCTTATGTGGAGAGTAATAAAAATTCTATGCTTGTAGATCATGAAAAGAATGATTTGTGTGATAGTTATATTGTTGAATTCATTCATGATGCTACTTAAAATTATTATGAGGGAGGAATATATTCTTGTAGGAATTGCAATAATATCAAGTTTCCTCTCTATGTGCTTAAAGTTTTGAAGTTATGCTTGTTTTGCCTTCCTATGCTAGTTGATTATTGTTCCCAGAAGTTGTTTGCTCACAAAATCCCTATGCATAGGAAGTGGTTATACATAAATGTGCTAGTCATATTCTTCATAATGCTTTCTTTATGTTTCAATTATTATCTTTTTTGTGAGCATCATTGAAATCATCATGCCTAGCTAGGGGCGTTGAACGTTAGCGCTTGTTGGGAGGCAACCCAACTTTATTTTAGTTTCTTGCTTTTTGGTTCTGTTTAGGAATAAATAATCCATCTAGCTTCTGTTTAGATGTGGTTTTATGTTTTAATTAGTGTTTGTGCCAAGTAGAACCTTTGGGAAGACTTGGGTGAAGTCTTTATGATCTTGCTGTAAAAAACAGAAACTTTAGCGCTCACGAGATTAGCTAAAACTTTTTACTGAAGAGTGCTATTTAGTTGATTCTTTTTTAAGATGATTACTAGACAAATTCCTCAGATCCACCAATTTATTTCAGAATTTTTGGAGTTCCAGAAGTATACGTTTGATACAGATTACTACAGACTGTTCTTATTTTGACAGATTCTGTTTTCTATGTGTTGTTTGCTTATTTTGATGAATCTATGAGTAGTATCGGAGGGTATAAACCATAGAGAAGTTGGAATACAATAGATATTACACCAATACTAATTAAGAATTAGTTCATTACAGTACCTTATGTGGTGATTTATTTTCTTATACTAACGGAGCTTACGAGTTTTCTGTTAAGTTTTGTGTTGCGAAGTTTTCAAGTTTTGGGTAAAGATTCGATGGACTATGGAATAAGGAGTGGCAAGAGCCAAAGCTTGGGGATGCCCAAGGCAACCCAAGGTAATATTCAAGGACAACCAAGATCCTAAGCTTCGGGATGCCCCGGATGGCATCCCCTCTTTCGTCTTCGTTCATCGGTAACTTTACTTGGAGCTATATTTTTATTCACCACATGATATGTGTTTTGCTTGGAGCATCATTTTATTTTCTTTTGTTTTGCTTGCTGTTTGAATAAAATACCAAGATCTGAAATTCTTAAATGTTAGGGAGTCTTCACATAGTTGCATAATTATTCGACTACTCATTGATCTTCACTTATATCTTTCGGAGTAGTTTGTTGTTTGCTCTAGTGCTTCACTTATATCTTTTAGAGCACGGCGCTGGATTTCTTTTGAAGAAATATATGAACTCTCATGCTTCAATTATATTATTTTGAGAGTCTTTAGAACAGCATGGTAATTTGCTTTGGTTATGAATTTAGTCCTAATATGATGGGCATCCAAGAGGGATATAATAAAAACTTTCATATAAGTGCATTGAATACTATGAGAAGTTTGATCCTTTATGATTGTTTTGAGATATGAAGATGGTGATATTAGAGTCATGCTAGTGGAGTAGTTGTGAATTTGAGAGATAGTTGTGTTGAAGTTTGTGATTCCCGTAGCATGCACGTATGGTGAACCGTTATGTGATGAAGTCGGAGCATGATTTATTTATTGATTGTCCACCTTATGGGTGGCGGTCGGGGACGAGCGATGGTCTTTTCCTACCAATCTATCCCCCTAGGAGCATGCGTGTAGTACTTTGTTTCGTTAACTAATAGATTTTTGCAACAATTATATGAGTTCTTTATGACTAATGTTGAGTTCATGGATTATACGCACTCTCACCCTTCCACCATTGCTAGCCTCTCTAATACCGCGCACCTTTCACCGGTATCATACACCCACCATATACCTTCCTCAAAACAGCCTCCATACCTACCTATTATGGCATTTCCATAGCCATTCCGAGATATATTGCCATGCAACTTATCACCGTTCCGTTTATTATGACACGTTCCATCATTGTCATATTGCTTTGCATGATCATGTAGTTGACATCGTATTTGTGGCAAAGCCACCGTTCATAATTCTTTCATACATGTCACTCATGAGTCATTGCACATCCCGGTACACCACCGGAGGCATTCATATAGAGTCATATTTTGTTCTAAGAATCGAGTTGTAATTCTTGAGTTGTAAGTAAATAAAAGTGTGATGATCATCATTATTAGAGCATTGTCCCAGTGAGGAAAGGATGATGGAGACTATGATTCCCCCACAAGTCGGAATGAGACTCCGGACGAAAAAAAAGAGGCCATAAAAAGGAGAAAAGGCCCAAATAAAAAAAATGAGAGAAAAAGAGAGAAGGGAGAATGCTACTATCCTTTTACCACACTTGTGCTTCAAAGTAGCACCGTAATCTTCATGATAGAGAGTCTCCTATGTTGTCACTTTCATATACTAGTGGGAATTTTCATTATAGAACTTGGCTTGTATATTCCAATGATGGGCTTCCTCAAAATGCCCTAGGTCTTTGTGAGCAAGCGAGTTGGATGCACACGCACTTAGTTTCTTTTGATGAGCTTTCATATACTTATAGCTCTAGTGCATCCGTTGCATGGCAATCCCTACTCACTCGCATTGATATGTATTGATGGGCATCTCCATAGCCCGTTGATACGCCTAGTTGATGTGAGACTATCTTCTCCTTTTTGTCTTCTCCACAACCACCATTCTATTCGACCTATAGTGCTATGTCCATGGCTCACGCTCATGTATTGCGTGAAGATTGAAAAGTTTGAGAACATCAAAAGTATGAAACATTTGCTTGGCTTGTCATCGGGGTTGTGCATGATTTAAATATTTTGTGTGATGAAGATAGAGCATAGCCAGACTATATGATTTTGTAGGGATAGCTTTCTTTGGCCATGTTATTTTGAGAAGACATGATTGCTTTGTTAGTATGCTTTAAGTATTATTATTTTCATGTCAATATTAAATTTTGTTTTGAATCTTATGGATCTGAATATTCTTGCCACAATAAAGATTACATTGATAAATATGCTAGGTAGCATTCCACATCAAAAATTCTGTTTTTATCATTTACCTACTCGAGGACGAGCAGGAATTAAGCTTGGGGATGCTGATATGTCTCCAACGTATCTATAATTTTTGATTGTTCCATGCTATTATATTATCTGTTTTGGATGTTTATGGGCTTTACTAAACACTTTTATATTATTTTTGGGACTAACCTATTAACCCAGAGCCCAGTGCCAGTTTCTGTTTTTTCCCTTGTTTCAGTGTTTCGCGGAATAGGAATATCAAACGGAGTCCAAACGGAATGAAACCTTCGGGAGAATTATTTTTGGAACGGAAGCAATCCAGGGGACTTGGAGTACACGTCAGAGAATCAACGAGGAGAGCACGACGCAGGGGGCGCGCCTGCCCCCTCGGCGCTCCCTCCACCCTCGTGGGCCCCTCGTGGCTCCCCTGACCGACTTCTTTTGCCTATATATCTCCATATACCCTAAAACCATCGGGGAACAGAATAGATCGGGAGTTCCGCCGCCGCAAGCCTCTGTAGCCACGAAAAACCAATCGGGACCCTGTTCCGGCACCCTGCCGGAGGGGGGATCCCTCACCGGTGGCCATCTTCATCATCCCGACGCTCTCCATGACGAGGAGGGAGTAGTTCACCCTCGGGGCTGAGGGTATGTACCAGTAGCTATGTGTTTGATCTCTCTCTCTCGTGTTCTTGAGGTGGTACGATCTTCATGTATCGCGAGCTTTGCTATTATAGTTGGATCTTATGATGTTTCTCCCCCTCTACTCTCTTGTAATGGATTGAGTTTTCCCTTTGAAGTTATCTTATCGGATTGAGTCTTTAAGGATTTGAGAACACTTGATGTATGTCTTGCGTGGGATACCCATGGTGACAATGGGGTATTCTATTGATTCACTTGATGTATGTTTTGGTGATCAACTTGCTGGTTCCGTGACCTTGGGAATCTATGCATAGGGGTTGGCACACGTTTTCGTCTTGACTCTCCGGTAGAAACTTTGGGGCACTCTTTGAAGTTCTTTGTGTTGGTTGAATAGATGAATCTGAGATTGTGTGATGCATATCGTATAATCATACCCACAGATACTTGAGGTGACATTGGAGTATCTAGGTGACATTAGGGTTTTGGTTGATTTGTGTCTTAAGGTGTTATTCTAGTACGAACTCTATGATAGATCGAACGGAAAGAATAGCTTCATGTTATTTTACTACGGACTCTTGAATAGATCGATCAGAAATGATAACTTTGAGGTGGTTTTGTACCCTACCATAATCTCTTTGTTTGTTCTCCGCTATTAGTGTCTTTGGAGTGACTCTTTGTTGCATGTTGAGGGATAGTTATATGATCCAATTATGTTATTATTGTTGAGAGAACTTGCACTAGTGAAAGTATGAACCCTAGGCCTTGTTTCCTATCATTGCAATACCGTTTACGCTCACTTTTATCATTAGTTACCTTGCTGTTTTTATATTTTCAGATTACAAAAACCTATATCTACCATCCATATTGCACTTGTATCACCATCTCTTCGCCGAACTAGTGCACCTATACAATTTACCATTGTATTGGGTGTGTTGGGGACACAAGAGACTCTTTGTTATTTGGTTGCAGGGTTGCTTGAGAGATACCATCTTCAACCTACGCCTCCCACGGATTGATAAACCTTAGGTCATCCACTTGAGGGAAATTTGCTACTGTCCTACAAACCTCTACACTTGGAGGCCCAACAACATCTACAAGAAGAAGGATGCGTAGTAGACATCACCCCCTCTTTCCTCTCCCTCTCCCTCTTCTTCCCTCTTTACCCCTCTTGGAATAGTAAAGGGATTCCAACTAGGATTGGGAATCCTAGTTGGACTCCCCCTTGGCGCGCCCCCTCTAGGTCGCCGGCCTCCTCCTCCCCTCCTTTATATACGGGGGCCGGGGGCACCCCAAAGGCACATCAGATATTCTCTTAGTTGTGTGCGGTGCCCCCCTCCATAGTTTACTCCTCCGGTCATAGCGTCGTAGTGCTTAGGCGAAGCCCTACGTGGATTACATCACCAACATCGTCGCCACGCCGTCGTGCTGACGGAACTCTCCCTCGACCCTCTACTGGATCAGGAGCTCGAGGGACGTCATCGAGCTAAACGTGTGCTGAACAGGGAGGTGCCGTACGTTCGGTAGTTGGATCGGTTGGATCGTGAAGACGTTTGACTACATCAACCGCGTTAACATAACTCTTCCGCTTTCGGTCTACGAGGGTACGTGGACACACTCTCCCGTTTCGTTGCTATGCTTCTCCTAGATAGATCTAGCGTGATCGTAGGATTTTTTTTGAATTACTATGTTCCCCAGCAAATATGTGCACCAAACGCGGGCAAGAGGGTTTTCAATCCCTTGAACTTGTTACTTGCAAAGATCAAATCTTGTATATGTAGATGGATAAATTGCAAATAAAATAAAAAGTAAAATTGCAGCAAAGGAATTTAGGTTTTGGTAATATGATTAAGGTAGACCCGGGGCCATAGTTTTCACTAGAGGCTTCTCTCTCAAACACATAGCATACGGTGGGTGAACAAATTACTGTTGGACAACTGATAGAAAAGCGCATAGTTATGTCGATATCCAAGACAATGATCATGTATATAAGCATCATGTCCGAGACAAGTAGACTGACTCCTGTCTGCATCTACTACTATTACTCCACCTATCGACCGCTATCCAACATGCATCTACGGTATTAAGTTCATGAAAAAATGGAGTAATGCCTTAAGCCAGATGACATGATGTAGACAAAGTAAACTCAATCAGTATGACTAAACTCCATCGTTTAAATCTTAATGTCAAAAATACAAATATGTGTCTTGTCCCCCTCGATCACTGGGATATAGAGAAAAGCATGATTGAACCCATCACAAAGCACCTCTCTCATTGAAAAAAAATCAATCTAGTTGGCCAAACCAAACGGATAGATCGGAGAGAAATATAAAGCTATAACAATCATGCATAATAAAGTTTAGAAAAGACTCAATCACTTCTCATGAATATTCAGATCATAAACCCATAATTCACCGGATCCCAACAAACACACCGCAAAAGAAGATTACATCAGATAGAACTCCAAGAACATCGAGGAGAACATGGTATTGAAGATTATAGAGAGAGAATAAGCCATCTAACGTATTTATGCTGGAATCGGGGATAAGTTTGGCTGGAACTAGCACATTTTTTTGCTACTGCCACTAAACAATGGAGTTTTTTTTGGCTGAGAATTTTTATGCCGGGGAGCATGGTGGCGCGTGTCGACGACGGCAACGAGAGGAGGCGGGGTGACGCAGGGATGCTACAACCATGGCGAGTATAGCAGCAAATTCGAAACCCTTCACCATCAAATTTTGTTGGTGGATCCTAATACTCATGAGGTGTTGTTCGTCGAGCGATATGTTGCAGGATTGCATCCAGAAATTCATATATTAGTTGTTTTGCATCGTCCAGAAGATGTTGATACTACTAGTTGTTTTGCTCTTTTGCAGGAAGCGGAGTTTGCTACCTCTTGAGCATGCGTTGGTTTTCCATTGAAGAGGAAAGGGTGATGCAGCAAAGTAGCGTAAGTATTTCCCTTAGTTTTTGAGAACCAAGGTATCAATCCAGTAGGAGACTACATGCAAGTCCCTAGTACCTGCACAAACAATCAAGAACCTTGCAACCAACGCGATAAAGGGGTTGTCAATCCCTTCACGGCCACTTGCAAAAGTGAGATATGATAAAGATAATAAGATAAATATTTTTGGTATTTTTGTTGTATAGATTGGAAAGTAAAGATTGCGAAATAAACAACGATAGAAATAGCTAGTTGATAGGAAAATAATATGATGGAAAATAGACCCGGGGGCCATAGGTTTCACTAGTGGCTTCTCTCAAGATAGCATATTCTACGGTGGATGAACAAATTACTGTCGAGCAATTGATAGAAAAGCGCATAGTTATGAGAATATCTAGGCATGATCATGAACATAGTCATCACGTCCGTGATAAGTAGATCGAAACGATTCTGCATCTACTACTATTACTCCACACATCGACCGCTATCCAGCATGCATCTAGAGTATTAAGTTCATAAGAACAGAGTAACGCATTAGGCAAGATGACATGATGTAGAGGGATAAACTCATGCAATATGATATAAACCCCATCTTTTTATCCTCGATGGCAACAATACAATACGTGCCTTGCTGCCCCTGCTGTCACTGGGAAAGGACACCGCAAGATTGAACCCAAAGCTAAGCACTTCTCCCATTGCAAGAAAGATCAATCTAGTAGGCCAAACCAAACTGATAGTTCTAAGAGACTTGCAAAGATATTAAATCATGCATATAAGAATTCAAAGAAGAATCAAATATTGTTCATAGATAATCTTGATCATAAACCCACAATTCATCGGATCTCGACTAACACACCGCAAAAAGAATTACATCGAATAGATCTCCAAGAGAATCAAGGAGAACTTTGTATTGAGATCCAAAGAGAGAGAAGAAGCCATCTAGCTAATACTTATGGACCCGAAGGTCTGAGGTAAACTACTCACACATAATCGGAGAGGCTATGGTGTTGATGTAGAAGCCCTCCGTGATCGATTCCCCCTCCGGCAGAGCGCCGGAAAAGGTCCCAGGATGGGATCTCACGGGTACAGAAGGGTGCAGCGGTGGAAATAGGGTTTCGTGGTGTTCCTGGATGTTTTCGGGGTATATGAGTATATATAGGCGAAGGAAGTAGGTCGGTGGAGCCACGAGGGGCCCACGAGGGTGGGGGGCGCGCCCTCCTACCTCGTGGCCGCCTTGTTGCTTCCTTGATGTCCACTCCAAGTCTCCTAGATTGCGTTTGTTCCAAAAACGATCCTCACGAAGGTTTCATTCCGTTTGGATTCCGTTTGATATTCCTTTTCTGCGAAACACTAAAATAGGCAAAAAACAACAATTTGCACTGGGCCTTCGGTTAATAGGTTAGTCCCAAAAATAATATAGAAGTGCATAATAAAGCCCATTAAACATCCAAAACAAATAATATAATAACATGGAACAATAAAAAATTACAGATACGTTGGAGACGTATCAAGCATCCCCAAGCTTAATTCCTGCTCGTCCTCGAGTAGGTAAATGATAAAACAGATTTTTTGATGTGGAATGCTACCTAACATAATTTTCTATGTAATTCTCTTTATTGTGGCATGAATGTTCAGATCCGAAAGACTCAAGATAAAAGTTTAATATTGACATAAAAATAATAATACTTCAAGCATACTAACTAAGCAATTATGTCTTCTCAAAATAACATGGCCAAAGAAAGCTTATCCCTACAAAATCATATAGTTTGGCTATGCTTCATTTTCGTCACACAAAAATGGTCTCATCATGCACAACCCCGATGACAAGCCAAGCAATTGTTTCATACTTTAGTAATCTCAAACTTTTTTCAACTTTCACGCAATACATGAGCGTGAACCATGGACATAGCACTTTGGGTGGAATAGAATATAATGATGGGGGTTGTGTGGAGAAGACAAAAAAGGAGAAAGTCTCACATCGACGCGGCTAATCAACGGGCTAGGGAGATGCCCATCAATTGATGTCAATGCAAGGAGTAGGGATTGCCATGCAACGGATGCAGTAGAGCTATAATTGTATGAAAGCTCAACAAAAGAAACTAAGTGGATGTGCATCCAACTTGCTTGCTCACGAAGACCTAGGGCATTTGAGGAAGCCCATTGTTGGAATATACAAGCCAAGTTCTATAATGAAAAATTCCCACTAGTATATGAAAGTGACAAAACAAGAGACTCTCTATCATAAAGACCATGGTGCTACTTTGAAGCACAAGTGTGGAAAAAAAGGATAGTAGCTGATACGTCTCCGTCGTATCTATAATTTTTGATTGTTCCATGCCAATATTCTACAACTTTTACATACTTTTGGCAACTTTTTATACTATTTTTGGGACTAACATATTGATCCAGTGCCCAGTGCCAGTTCCTGTTTGTTGCATGTTTTTTGTTTCGCAGAAAACCCATATCAAACGGAGTCCAAACGGGATAAAAACTGACGGAGATTTTTTTGGAATATATGTGATTTTTGGGAAGAAGAATCAACGCGAGACGATGCCCGAGGGGGCCACGAGGCAGGGGGCACCCCCTGGGCCCTCGTGGCCACTCCGTAAGGCGGTTGGTGCCCTTCTTTCGCCGCAAGAAAGCCAATATCCGGTAGAAATCGTGTCCAAATTTCAGCCTAATCGGAGTTACGGATCTCCGGGAATATAAGAAACGGTGAAAGGGCAGAATCTGGAACGCAGAAACAGAGAGAGACAGAGAGACAGATCCAATCTCGGAGGGGCTCTCGCCCCTCCCATGCCATGGAGTCCATGGACCAGAGGGGAAACCCTTCTCCCATCTAGGGGAAGGTCAAGGAAGAAGAAGAAGAAGGGGAGCTCTCTCCCCCTCTCTCCCGGTGGCGCCGGAACACCGCCGGGGCCATCATCATCACCGCAATCTACACCAACACCTCCGCCATCTTCACCAACATCTCCATCACCTTCCCCCATCTATCTAAAGCGGTTCACTCTCCCGCAACCTGCTGTACCCTCTACTTGAACATGGTGCTTTATGCATCACATTTTATTATCCAATGATGTGTTGCCATCCTATGATGTCTGAGTAGATTTTCGTTGTCCTATCAGTAATTGGTGAATTGCTATGATTGGTTTAATTTGCTTGTGGTTATGTTGCTGTCCTTTGGTGCCCATCATATGAGTGCGTGCGTGGATCACACCATGGGGTTAGTTGTATGTTGATATGACTATGTATTAGAGGGCAAGAGTGACAGAAGCTTCAACCTAGCATAGAAATTGATGCATACAGGATTGAAGGGGGACCAATATATCTTAATGCTATGGTTGGGTTTTACCTTAATGAACGTTAGTAGTTGTGGATGCTTGCTAATAGTTCCAATCATAAGTGCATAGAATTCCAAGTCAGGGATGACATGCTAGCAGTGGCCTCTCCTACATAAAACTTGCTATCGGTCTAGTAAAGTAGTCAATTGCTTAGGGACAATTTCACAACTCCTACCACCACTTTTCCACACTCGCTATACTAATTTTATTGCTTCTTTACCTAAAACAGCCCCTAGTTTTTATTTACGTGCTCTTTATTCTTGCAAACCTATCCCACAACACCTACAAAGTACTTCTAGTTTCATACTTGTTCTAGGTAAAGCGAATGTCAAGCGTGCGTAGAGTTGTATCGGTGGTCGATAGAACTTGAGGGAATATTTGTTCTACCTTTAGCTCCTCGTTGGGTTCGACACTCTTACTTATCGAAAGAGGCTACAATTGATCCCCTATACTTGTGGGTTATCAAGACCTTTTTCTGGCGTCGTTGCCGGGGAGCAATAGCGTGGGGTGAATATTCTCGTGTGTGCTTGTTTGCTTTATCACTAAGTAGTTTTTATTTTCTGTTCTAAGTTGTTCTCTATCTTTAGTTATGGATATGGAACACGAAATACCAAAAAAAATAGGTGTACTTGCTACTCATGGAGATGGGGAACCTCCTAAAACCCTCGATGCTCATTATGTGAAAGATATTATGTATTACTTCAATAATCCTGAGAAAACCCCATTCAACTTTGTAATGGGAGACACATTGGATGAACGTGAATACTTTAGGGATTATCGCTTGACTCAAAAAGGGAAACTATTATGGGATCAAATTCATATGTTGCATTGGTATGCTCGGGAACTATGCTTGAGATATGATTATACTTGTTGCTCTAGGATGAAGGCTCCACACCTTCTCTTTTCATGCAAATTTAATGATGATAAAACCTTGGCTTCTTATGCTAATGGTATATATGATTACTATGATGTGGAACAAATAGAAGAATTCATTGTTTTTATGGGTGCTTATGAAATTGAATATTTGTTTAAACAGTGTGAAAATCTTGATGATGCTGTTTACAGACCTGAAATTTTTGCTATACTTAATATGGCTATGAGAATTATGAATTCAATTCCGATATTGATGATTTTACTGAGAGAGTCTCCGCTGTCCAAGAAGAGAATAATATTTTGCAGGAGTCTATGGAAGAAGAAATTAATGACATTGTGAGCTCATTGGGTGAAAAAGATGAGGAGGAGAGCGAAGAACAAAAGGAGGAAGAGCGGATTAGCTGCCCGTGCCCACCTTCTAATGAGAGTAACTCTTCAACTCATGCATTGTTTAATTTCCCTTCGTGCTTACCGAAGGATGATTGCTATGATGATTGTTATGATCCCGTTGATTCTTTTGAAATATCCCTTTTTGATGATGCTTGCTATGCTTGTGGACAAGATGCCAATATGAATTATGCTTATGGAGATGAACTTGCTATAGTTCCTTATTTTGAACATGAAATTGTTGCTATTGCACCCACGCATGATAGTCCTATTATCTTTTGAAATTCTACCGACTACACTATATCGGAGAAGTTTTCCCTTATTAAGGATTATATTGATGGGTTGCGTTTTACTACTACACATGATGATTTTGATGAATATAATATGCATGTGCTTGCTGCTCCTACTTGCAATTATTATGAGAGAGGAACTACATCTACGCCTCTCCATGTTTCCAATAAGATAAAATGGAAGAAACTGTTTATACTATGCATTGGCCTTTACTATGTGTGCATGAATTGTTCTTTTATGACATGCCGATGCATAGGAAGAGAGTTAGACTTTGTTGTTGCATGATATATGTTACTTTGTGCTCACTACTAAATCACAAATCATTGTTAATTAAAATTGGCTTTGATATACCTTGGGATCCGGGTGGATTCATTACTTGAGCACTTTATGCCTAGCTTAATGGCTTTAAAGAAAGCGCTGCCAGGGAGACAACCCGGAAGTTTTAGAGAGTCATTTATTTCTGTTGTGTGCTTTTATATAGTTTAAAAAAAAAATAAAGAGGGGAACCCAGAACTTTTTAAAAAGGAAAGTGAAAGTGAGAGAGACAAGCATTGTTGAAGTGGGGGAGCTCCTTGAACTTCGTTCATGCTCACGAAAACTTTGTGAATCTTGATTACAGAAACTTCTCAACAAAAATGATTATCCCCTTGTACAATTGCATTGTATTATAAAAATAATGTGCCAAGATTTGCGTTTAGGATGTTTACATTGCTTGTTGGTTTGTGCGGCGCAGAACAGAAACTTTGGCTGTAGTGCGCGATTTTACATTTTTTTACTGGAACGTTAAACGGTTCTGAAACTTTTTGCATTGTCTTTCTATACAAATTGTTTATTTTTTCAACTTTTTTCAGAATTTTTGGAGTACCAGAAGTATGGTGAATGTTCAGATTACTACAGACTGTCCTGTTGAAGACACATTCTGTTTTTGATGCATAGTTAGCTTGTTTTGATGAAACTATCTATTTCTATCACTGGATTAAGCCATGGGAAAGTTATATTACAGTAGCTACAATGAAAAACAAAATATGAATTGGTTTGCAATAGTACTTAGAGTAGTGATTTGCTTTATTATACTAACGGATCTCACCGAGTTTTCTGTTGAGTTTTGTGTGGATGAAGTGTTCGAAGATCGAGGATGTCTCGATATGAGGAAAATGAGGAGAGGCAAGAGCTCAAGCTTGGGGATGCCCAAGGCACCCCAAGTAAATATTCAAGGAGACTCAAGCATCTAAGCTTGGGGATGCCCCGGAAGGCATCCCATCTTTCTTCAACAAGTATCGGTATGTTTTCGGATTCATTTCGTCCATGTGATATGTGCAAATCTTGGAGCGTCTTTTGCATTTAGTTTTCACTTTTCTTGGATGCACCATGCTGGTATGAGATAGTCCATGGTTGATTTATAGGATGCTCTTTGCACTTCACTTATATCTTTTGAGTATGGCTTTATAGAATGCTTCATGTGCTTCACTTATATCATTTGAAGTTTGGATTGCCTATTTCTCTTCACATAGAAAACCGCCATTTGTAGAATGCTCTTTTGCTTCACTTATATTTGTTAGAGCATGGGCATATCTTTTGTAGAAAGAATTAAACTCTCTTGCTTCACTTATATCTATTTAGAGAGTTGATAGGAATCGGTCATTCACATGGTTAGTCATAAAATCCTACATAAAACTTGTAGATCACTGAATATGATATGTTTGATTCCTTGCAATAGTTTTGCGATATAAAGATGGTGATATTAGAGTCATGCTAGTGGGTAGTTGTGGATTGTAGAAATACTTGTGTTGAATTTTGTGATTCCCGTAGCATGCACGTATGGTGAACCGTTATGTAACGAAGTTGGAGCATGAGGTATTTATTGATTGTCTTCCTTATGAGTGGCGGTCGGGGACGAGCGATGGTCTTTTCTTACCAATCTATCCCCTTAGGAGCATGCGCGTAGTACTTTGTTTCGATGACTAATAGATTTTTGCAATAAGTATGTGAGTTCTTTATGACTAATGTTGAGTCTATGGATTATACGCACTCTCACCCTTCCATCATTGCTAGCCTCTTTGGTACTGTGCATTGCCCTTTCTCACCTCGAGAGTTGGTGCAAACTTTGCCGGTGCATCCAAACCCCGTGATACGATACGCTCTATCACACATAAGCCTCCTTATATCTTCCTCAAAACAGCCATCATACCTACCTATCATGGCATTTCCATAGCCATTCCGAGATATATTGCCATGCAACTTCCATCATCATCATATACATGACTTGAGCATTTATTGTCATATTGCTTTGCATGATCGTAAGATAGCTAGCATGATGTTTTCATGGCTTGTCCATTTTTTGATGTCATTGCTACGCTAGATCATTGCACATCCCGGTACACCACCGGAGGCATTCATATAGAGTCATATCTTTGTTCTAGTATTGAGTTGTAATATTGAGTTGTAAGTAAATAGAAGTGTGATGATCATCATTATTAGAACATTGTCCCATGATCAAAATAAAATTGGCCAAAGAAGCCCCCCCCCCAAAAGATAGAGGCCAAAGAAGCCTACAAAAAAAAGAAAAAAGAAAAAAAGAGAAGGGACAATGTTACTATCCTTTTACCACACTTGTGCTTCAGAGTAGCACCATGTTCTTCATATAGAGAGTCTCTTGAGTTATCACTCTCATATACTAGTGGGAATTTTCATTATAGAACTTGGCTTGTATATTCCAACGATGGGCTTCCTCAAATGCCCTAGGTCTTCATGAGCAAGCAGGTTGGATGCACACCCACTTAGTTTCAGGTTGAGCTTTCATACACTTATAGCTCTAGTGCATCTGTTGCATGGCAATCCCTACTCCTCGCATTGACATCAATTGATGGGCATCTCCATAGCCCGTTGATTGGCCGCGTCGATGTGAGACTTTCTCCCTTTTTTGTCTTCTCCACACAATCTCCATCATCATATTCTATACCACCTATAGTGCTATGTCCATGGCTCACGCTCATGTATTGCGTGAAAGTTGAAAAGGTTTGAGAACGTCTAAAGTAGGAAACAATTGCTTGGCTTGTCATCGGGGTTGTGCATGATTTGAATATTTTGTGTGGTGAAGATGGAGCATAACCAGACCATATGATTTGTAGGGATAACTTTCTTTGGCCATGTTATTTTGAAAAGACATGATTGCTTTATTAGTATGCTTGAAGTATTATTGTTTTAATGTCAAATGATAGACTATTGCTTTGAATCACCCGTGTCTTAATATTCATGCCATGATTAGATTATGTGATCAAGATTATGCTAGGTAGCATTCCACATAAAAAATTATATTTTTATCATTTACCTACTCGAGGATGAGCAGGAATTAGTAGCATTGTCCCTTTTATTTCTTTTCTATTTTTCTATTTGGACTTTCTTTCTTTTTCTTTTTTATGGGACAATGCTCTATTAATGATGATCATCACACTTCTATTTATTTACAACTCAAAGATTACAACTCGATACTAGAACAAAATATGACTCTATATGAGTGCCTCCGGTGGTGTACCGGGGTGGGCAATGAATCAAGAGTGACATGTATGATAAATTATGCATGGTGGCTTTGCCACAAATACGATGTCAACTACATGATCATGCTAGGCAATATGACAATGATGAAGCGTGTCATAATAAATGAAACGGTGGAAAGTTGCATGGCAATATATCTCGGAATGGCTATGGAAATGCCATAATAGGTAGGTATGGTGGCTGTTTTGAGGAAGATATAAGGAGGTTTATGTGTGATAGAGCATATCATATCACGGGGTTTGGACGCACCGGCGAAGTTTGCACCAACTTTCAAGGTGAGAAAGGGCAATGCACGGTACCGAAAAGGCTAGCAATGATGGAAAGGTGAGAGTGCGTATAATCCATGGACTCAACATTAGTCATAAAGAACTCACATACTTATTGCAAAAATCTACAAGTCATCAAAAACCAAGCATTACACGCATGCTCCTAGGGGGATAGATTGGTAGGAAAAGACCATTGCTTGTCCCCGACCGCTACTCATAAGGATGACAATCAAAGAACACCTCATGTTTCAAATTTGTCACACAATGGTTACCATATGTGCATGCTACGGGACTTGCATACTTCAACACAAGTATTTCTTAAATTCACAATTACTCAAATAGCAAAACTTTAATATTACCATCTTCATATCTCAAAACAATCATAAAGTATCAAACTTCTCATAGTATTCAGTGCACTCTATATGAAAGTTTGTATTATACCCATCTTGGATGCCTATCATATTAGGACTAATTTTATAGCCAAAGAAAATTACCATGCTGTTCTAAAGGACTCTCAAAATAATATAAGTGAAGCATGAGAGATCAATAATTTCTATAAATGTGCTACTTTGAAGCACAAGTGTGGTAAAAGGATAGTAGCATTCTCCCTTCTCTCTTTTTCTCTCATTTTTTTATTTGGGACTTTTCTCCTTTTTTATGGCCTCTTTTTTTTCGTCCGGAGTCTCATTCCGACTTGTGGGGGAATCATAGTCTCCATCATCCTTTCCTCACTGGGACAATGCTCTAATAATGATGATCATCACACTTTTATTTACTTACAACTCAAGAATTACAACTCGATTCTTAGAACAAAATATGACTCTATATGAATGCCTCCAGTGGTGTACCGGGATGTGCAATGACTCATGAGTGACATGTATGAAAGAATTATGAACGGTGGCTTTGCCACAAATACGATGTCAACTACATGATCATGCAAAGCAATATGACAATGATGGAGCGTGTCATAATAAACGGAACGGTGATAAGTTGCATGGCAGTATATCTCGGAATGGCTATGGAAATGCCATAATAGGTAGGTATGGCGGCTGTTTTGAGGAAGGTATATGGTGGGTGTATGATACCGGTGAAAGGTGCGCGGTATTAGAGAGGCTAGCAATGGTGGAAGGGTGAGAGTGCGTATAATCCATGAACTCAACATTAGTCATAAAGAACTCATATAATTGTTGCAAAAATCTATTAGTTAACGAAACAAAGTACTACACGCATGCTCCTAGGGGGATAGATTGGTAGGAAAAGACCATCGCTCGTCCCCGACCGCCACTCATAAGGTGGACAATCAATAAATAAATCATGCTCCGACTTCATCACATAACGGTTCACCATACGTGCATGCTACGGGAATCACAAACTTCAACACAACTATCTCTCAAATTCACAACTACTCCACTAGCATGACTCTAATATCACCATCTTCATATCTCAAAACAATCATAAAGAATCAAACTTCTCATAGTATTCAATGCACTTATATGAAAGTTTTTATTATATCCCTCTTGGATGCCCATCATATTAGGACTAAATTCATAACCAAAGCAAATTACCATGCTGTTCTAAAGACTCTCAAAATAATATAATTGAAGCATGAGAGTTCATATATTTCTTCAAAATAAATCCACCGCCGTGCTCTAAAAGATATAAGTGAAGCACTAGAGCAAAATTATCTAGCTCAAAAGATATAAGTGAAGCACATAGAGTATTCTAAGAAATTCCAATTCATGTGTGTCTCTCCAAAAGGCGTGTACAGCAAGGATGATTGTGGTGAACTAACAAGCAAAGACTCAAATCATACAAGACGATCCAAGCAAAACACATATCATGTGGTGAATAAAAATATAGCCTCAAGTAAACTTACCGATGGACGAAGACGAAAGAGGGGATGCCTTCCGGGGCATCCCCAAGATTAGGCCTTTGGTTGTCCTTGAATTTACCTTGGGGTGCCTTGGGCATCCCCAAGATTAGGCTCTTGCCACTCCTTATTCCAAAATCCATCAAATCTTTACCCAAAAACTTGAAAACTTCACAACACAAAACTCAAACAGAAAATCTCATGAGCTCCGTTAGTATAAGAAATCAAATCACCACCTTAAGGTACTGTAATGAACTCATTCTTTATTTATATTGGTGTTAAACCTACTGTATTCCAACTTATCTATGGTTCATACCCCCCGATACTAGCCATAGATTCATTAAAATAAGCAAACAACACACGAAAAACAGAATCTGTCAAAAACAGAACAGTCTGTAGTAATCTGTATCAAACGTATACTTCTGTAACTCCAAAAATTCTGAAATAAATTGGTAGACGTGAGGAATTTGTCTATTAATCATCTTAAAAAAGAATCAACCTAAAAGCACTCTGCAGTAAAAAAATGGCAGCTAATCTCGTGAGCGCTAAAGTTTCTGTTTTTTACAGCAAGATCGCAAAGACTTCACCCAAGTCTTCCCAAAGGTTCTACTTGGCACAAACACTAATTGAAACATAAAAACACATCTAAACAGAGGATAGATGAATTATTTATTACTAAACAGAAACAAAAATAAAGAAACAAAAATAAAATTGGGTTGCCTCCCAACAAGTGCTATCGTTTAACGCCCCTAGCTAGGCATAGAGATTTCAATGATGCTCACATGAAAGACAAGAATTGAAGCACAAAGAGAGCATCATAAAACATGTGACAAACACATCTAAGTCTAACATACTTCCTATGAATAGGCATCTTATAGGCAAACAAATTATCAAGGCAAGCAAAAACTAGCATATGCAAGGAAGCGGAAAGAAACAATAGCAATCTCAACATAACGAGAGGTAATTTGGTAACATGAAAATTTCTACAACCATATTTTTCTCTCTCATAATAATTACATGTAGGATCATAAGCAAATTTAACAATATAGCTATCACAAAATATATTTTCAACACGATCCACATGCATGCAAAGTTGACACTCTTCCAAAATAGTGGGATTAACATTAACTAAAGTCATGACCTCTCCAAACCCACTTTAATCAAAAATTTCATAAGATTGAACATTCTCCAAATATGTGGGATCTAAAGTTGACACACTTCCAAACCCACTTTCAATAATATTGCAAACACTATTATCAATCTCATATTCATCATGGGGCTGAAATAAATTTTCAAGATCAAAATAAGAATCACCCCAATCATGATCATTGCAACAAATAGTAGTCATAGCAAAACTAGCATCCCCAAGCTTGAGGTTTTGCATATCATTAACACAATTGACATCAATAGAATTTATAATAACATCATTGCAATCATGCTTTTCATCAAAGGAACTATCAAGTATGGGCGCAATAGCAGCGATCTCATGTTTAACATAAGGAACTATAGCAAATTCGTCTTCAAAAATATTGGCATCATGGCCATAAGAATAGCAAGCATCATGTTCATGAAGGGAAATTTCAATCAAATCATCGGAATCATCATTATCTATAAATTCATGCATATCATTATTTTATTCCAAAGCAACGGTCATTCTCTCAATAAATTCTTTGACATAGACATTATGAGCACATTTTTCATAGCAATATTTAAGTATGTCAAAATTTTCAGGTTCGTAGAGAGTAATATCATACTTTTCAATCAAAGAAGCAACTTCATAAGCACCCTTAAAAGCAACAAATTCTTCAATTTGTTCGATATCATAGTAACTATAAACACCCTTTGCATAAGAAGATACGATTTCATTATCATTAAACTCACATAGGTAGGGAAGGTGTTTTTTAGGGTTCTTAGAGCAACAAGTAAAATCATAATTTTCACAAAGATTCCAAGCGTAACACAACAATCTATTTATTTGATCCCATAAGAGTCTCCCCTTTTCAGACAAACGGTGACGCACAAAATGAGCATGCTCATCTAAAGATTTCCCATCAACTAGGCTAGTTGGGGTTTCAGCACGAGCGCATAAGGATCGAAGATGATCCAAGTAGAACACTTTAAGTGGACCCATATCAATAGATTTTTATCAAGCAAAGATGCAAGCAAATAGAAGGCACATGGAAACACAAACAAAAAGACATACGGGAAGAAGGCGAAGAAAAGGCAAAGGTGAAGTGGGGGAGAGGAAAACGAGAGGCAAATGGCAAATAATGTAATGCGAGGGATAAGAGTTTGTGATGGGTACTTGGTATGTCTTGACTTGTGCGTAGATCTCCCCGGTAACGGCGCCAGAAATCGGCTAGTTGACGGGAGATCAAATCTTGACTTGACTTGGCGTAAGCCTCCCCGGCAACGGCGTCAGAAATCCTTCTTGCTACCTCTTGAGCATGCGTTGGTTTTCCCTTGAAGAGGAAAGGCTGATGCAACAAAGTAGCGTAAGTATTTCCCTCAGTTTTTGAGAACCAAGGTATCAATCCAGTAGGAGACTACACGCAAGTCCCTAGTACCTGCACAAACAATCAAGAACCTTGCAACCAATGTGATAAAGGGGTTGTCAATCCCTTCACGACCACTTGCAAAAGTGAGATCTGATAAAGATAATAAGATAAATATTTTTGGTATTTTTGTTGTATAGATTGGAAAGTAAAGATTGCAAAATAAACAATGATAGAAATAGCTAGTTGATAGGGAAATAATATGATGGAAACTAGACCCGAGGGCCATAGGTTTCACTAGTGGCTTCTCTCGAGATAGCATATTCTACGGTGGATGAACAAATTACTGTCGAGAAATTGATAGAAAAGCGCATAGTTATGAGAATATCTAGGCATGATCATGAACATAGGCATCACGTCCGTGACAAGTAGACCGAAACGATTCTGCATCTACTACTATTACTCCACACATCAACCGCTATCCAGCTGCATCTAGAGTATTAAGTTCATAAGAACAGAGTAACGCATTAGGCAAGATGACATGATGTAGAGGGATAAACTCAAGCAATATGATATAAACCCCATCTTTTTATCCTCGATGGCAACAATACAATACGTGCCTTGCTGCCCCTGCTGTCACTGGGAAAGGACACCGCAAGATTGAACCCAAAGCTAAGCACTTCTCCCATTGCAAGAAAGATCAATCTAGTAGGCCAAACCAAACTGATAGTTCTAAGAGACTTGCAAAGATATTAAATCATGCATATAAGAATTCAAAGAAGAATCAAATATTGTTCATAGATAATCTTGATCATAAACCCACAATTCATCGGATCTCGACTAACACACCGCAAAAAGAATTACATCGAATAGATCTCCAAGAGAATCAAGGAGAACTTTGTATTGAGATCCAAAGAGAGAGAAGAAGCCATCTAGCTAATACTTATGGACCCGAAGGTCTGAGGTAAACTACTCACACATAATCGGAGAGGCTATGGTGTTGATGTAGAAGCCATCCATGATTGATTCCCCCTCCGGCAGAGCGCAGTCTCCAAGATGGGATCTCATGGGTACAGAAGGTTGCGGCGGCAGAAATAGGGTTTCGTGGTGTTCCTGGATGTTTTCATGGTATATGAGTATATATAGGCGAAAGAAGTAGGTCGGTGGAGCCACGAGGGGCCCACGAGGGTGGGGGCGCACCTACCCCCCTGGGCGCGCCCTCCAACCTCGTGGCCGCCTCGTTGCTTCCTTGACGTCCACTCCAAGTCTCCTGGATTGCGTTTGTTCCAAAAACGATCCTTGCGAAGGTTTCATTCCGTTTGATATTCCTTTTCTGTGAAACACTGAAATAGGCAAAAAAACAACAATTTGCACTGGGCCTTCGGTTAATAGGTTAGTCCCAGAAATAATATAAAAGTGCATAATAAAGCCCATTAAACATCCAAAATAGATAATATAATACTCCCTCTGTAAACTAATATAAGAGCGTTTAGATCACTACTTTAGTATTCTAAACGCTCTTATATTAGTTTACGGAGGGAGTAGCATGGAACAATAAAAAAATATAGATATGTTGGAGACGTATCAGAGTTGGAGAACTACAAGCTTTAGGCATCTCTCAAGCATTCTCCTCACTCTTCCTCCAAACATATTGCATATGCTGACAAGGTGAAGGCTCCATCAGTTTCTGACAATTTTCGCAAGATGTCCAAAAACGTGGGGCGATGCATGCATAACACAATTCAAAGAATTCTGTTTCACTTGTGGTGACCCATGGGCACGGGTCACAAATGTCCTGATAAAATCCCGATTCGCATTATGAAGGAACTATTGGATGCATTGTATCTCGAAGAATCTTTTGTTACACATTATCTCACTGATTAATTCTAGCTCAGATGAAGAGCTTATGGTTATGACCAAGGAAGTAGCCACAGTTGTCCTGGTGCATCACCGCACCAGGCATCTGAACGAACTTATCAGCGAGCGTGAGATACTTATCCTAATTGATTATGGAGATATACACATAGCTATGGGCACAATACCTCGACCCCGAGGGTGGACTACTCCCACATCATCATAGTAGCAGCACATGATGATGAAGAGGTTGGAGAAAATGAATTCCCCCTCCGATAGGGTGCTAGAAAAGGACTAAAGTGAAGATTGTCTCCGATTAGGAAGTGACGGCGGCAGAAAAATTAGGGTAAAAATATGTCTGGTGTATGCCGACTTCATATCTTAAAGATGCTCACAGGAGACAGGTTACGGCACCTGACTCCTCCCTCCCCCTCGGGCCGCCCCCGTGCGGTGACCGGGTGGAACCCTAATGAGCCGCTGCCGGTCCCCCGCCTTCCCTCCCCCTCCCTCGTCGTTGCCTGGGGGTTCTGCCGGGCAAAGACCGACCAGATCCGGCGGCAACGGGGCTTTCTTCGATCTCCCGCAAGTGGTGGCTAGCGCGGTGGGGCCTCCTCTGGCCGGAGCACGGTGTGGCGAAGCACCGGTGCTGATGGGCGCCGGCGGCCTTGCCAGGCTTCAGGCGGCGGGGGTGGTGCTGGTGGTGCGTGCGGGGGGGGGGGGGGGGCGTCGGCCAGATCTTCCTAGTGTTTGCCTCACGCGGCGAGGGCCGTGGGCGGCGCAGTGGCGACGTGGATGGGGCTGCTGCAGGCCAGCAGGTGGCGACGGGGCGTCCGAATCCGCCCCTGGTGCTGCGGGCTGCGGGCGGCCCTCTTGCCGTGGCACGATGGTGAGGGGGCACGACAGTGGTGGAGGTGGGTTGCCCTCGTCTAGTCGGAACCTTGTGGTTGGCGACGGCACTCAGCGTGGGAGGGCCTCCCTGGTGAGCTACCTTGGCTATGGTGGTGGTTCGATTTGGTTTCCCTCGTTGGCAGGCGCGTGATTGCGGATGGCCTCACGGAGAGATGTGCCAGCTACCATGGTGGGGCAACACGGGGGTGCTCGCGGGGGAGCTTGACAGGAGGATGGGTTGTGACGACCCCGATTCAATCATACACTAAGAATACACGCAAATGTGTACGATCAAGATTAGGGACTCACGGGAAGATATCACAACACAACTCTAGACACAAATTAAAATAATACAAGCTTTATATTACAAGCCAGGGCCTCGAGGGCTCGAATACATAGCTTGATACGTAAGAGTCAGTGGAAGCAACAATATCTGAGTACAGACATAAGTTAAACAAGACTGCCTTAATTAAGAAGGCAAGCACAAAAACAACAACGATCGAAGAGGCAAGGCCTCCTGCCTGGGACCTCGTAACTACTCCTGGTCATCGGCGGTGACATCATCTGGCTCCTGGGATCCACCACCTGATCGCAGCAACCGGGTATAGGGGAAAAAGGGGGTAGCAAATCAACCGTGAGTACTCATCCAAAATATTCGCAAGCATCATATCTATACTAAGTATGCATTAGTATCAAAGGAAGGGATGTATCTGTGGACTAAACTACAGAATGCCAGAATAGAAGGGGAAAAGCCTAGCCTATCGAAGACTAGCATCTTCAAGCAGCTCCAAGCATCTTGCAGCATTCAGAAGAGTACAAAATAGCAGTTTATATTTAACAAACATGTTGTAACATTAACGCCCAGAGATCCTTCCTCGACTCCCTGCGAGAACGCAATCGCGGAGCCAACATATCCATCTCATAGCTCAAGTATGCAATTCTAGTTGTAATAGATCAAGATACAACTTCGAGCGTCCAATTTACCAAAGGCATTATGTATCCAAGGAAGGGCTCTCAAGGTTATTGAATATGAAGGACGCTGTCGGGTAGGACCCAACAAAGGATCTGGTGGTCCACGAGGGATCTGATGTGAGCAACGGTACTCAACCAGAAGAAGAAAGGATGCAAAGGGATCAGGTTATAGAAACAAATGACTAATTCAAAGCTCAAATGTAATGGAATTACGCCCAAATCGGGGGATCAGAAGCGGAGGCTCTAATCAAACACAAGTAAGTTGAAAAGACATAGATCGACAATCAATCAAGGTTTGATTTGTCGAACACCAGCTCATGTTCGGGGTGACATCTGAGTCGGAAGGACAATTCCAGGGAACAACTGACGATTGCGTGCATTCACACACATGTTGAAACAATAGGGTAAGGATGTCAATCGCAAAGGATTTTAGTGAATATTGCTAGACAAATGGAAGTAACCATAATGTAAGCAGGTAAGGAGGCACAAGAGTAATATGCTACTGAGGATTTTCGGAAGATCGAATAGCATTCCAAAGAATGTTGTGAAACACATGAACAACTATGGACGAACAGATACTCGGCAAGCGCGAGTAGTTATCTGTAGGGGTATTCACGCGGCAAGGAACTGCAGGGCAGTAAGCATAAAGGGTTCTCGGAATATCGGAGAGTATCTTCAGAATCTTCTGGTGCACCAAGCAATCATCTGGAGTGAGGGGCTCTCCGGGAGAAAGTATTTACGAGAACCTAGAGTTAGAGTTAACAAAATCATTTAACCCGGATAAAAGAGAGATTAGAGTCCCAGAGTATAGACGAGGAGTAAAAGATCCTAATACCACCAATGGCGACGTGGGCCCATAAGCCACATAGCCATGTTAGTAAAACAATTTTTCAAAGACTAGACTCAACTTTGGCCAAGGAGTTGGAAAGGGGGTTCCTACAGGCAGCCGACTTTGATACCAACTTGTGACGCCCCCGATTCAACCGTACACTAATCATACACGCAAATGTGTACGATCAAGATCAGGGACTCATGGGAAGATATCACAACACAACTCTAGACACAAATTAAAATAATACAAGCTTCATATTACAAGCCAGGGGCCTCGAGGGCTCGAATACAAGCTCGATACACAAGCGTCAGCGGAAGCAACAATATCTGAGTACATACATAAGTTAAACAAGGATGCCTTAAGAAGGCTAGCACAAACATCAACGATCGAAGAGGCAAGGCCTCCTGCCTGGGACCTCCTAACTACTCCTGGTCGTCGGTGGTCTCCACGTAGTAGCAAGAATCATCGAGTAGTAGTAGTAGTAGACGTCAGCGGTGGCATCTGGCTCCAGGGATCCACCATTTGGTTGCATCAATCGGAAAGAAGAAAGAAGGGGGAAAAGGGGTAGCAAAACAACCTTGAGTACTCATCCAAAGTACTCGCAAGCATCAGATATATACTAAGTATGCATTGGTATCAAAAGGAAGGGTTGTATCTGTGGACTGAACTACAGAATGCCAGAATAGAGGGGAAGGCCTAGCCTATCGAAGACTAGCATCTTCAAGCAGCTCCAAGTGTCTTGCATCATGTAGAAGAGTAAAGAATAGCAGTTTATAATAAACAAGCATGTTGTAGCTTTAACGCCTAGAGATCCTTCCTCGACTCCCTGCGAGAAAGCAATCCCGGAGCCACATATCCATCACATGTCTCAAGTATCCATTTCTAGTTATATAAGATCAAGATACAAGTCTGAACGTCCATTACCGTGGACACGGTATTCGATTATATATCTTCCCTGCAGGGGTGCACCACGTTACCCAACACGCTTGATTACTCTGGCCGGACACACCTTTCTAGGGTCAATGCTCGGCCTCGGAAGATCAACACGTCGCAGCCCTACCTAGGCTCAGCAGAGAGGTCCCCGCCGGTCTACATCCTAAGCACTCCGGGGTCTTGGGCCCATCGCCCGTTGCACTCCGGGTCATTGTGTGCAGGGTGAATACCAGCGCCGCCTCGGATGGCCAGCACGATCCGACCATGCCACAATGCTGAACTGGACGTCTGACAAAGCTTCGGCTGATACTGCGACGTCGAGGCCCATATCTATTCTCGCGTGGTGGTTAGTGCGTAAAGGCCAGAGGCCAACTCAGAACAAATACCCAACCCTGTTAGTGCATTGGGGGCTCGCAGAGACGAGCAGAGACTCACGATAATGTGACCCCATTGCCCCGTCTCATGGACTTACGGCAAGGGCCCAGACTGCCCGGCCGTGCCACGTAGAAACTCGCGGGTGCTCTACAGGCCCGCCCGACTTTCACATCAACTCGCGGGTACCCCTCTGGGCCGACCTAACTTCAACAATGGTCTCAAGTAAAGTCAAGGTAACCGTGTGTCCAAACATCAAGGGGAAAACCCGAGGAATCACCCCCGGTGGATTCCACTCAATGTAATCATCAAGGTGAACGTAAGAGGAACCACCCTCGAGGTTCACACTTGAGGGGTTGCACGACAGAGTCATGCAGGGAGTGGTGAAGGAGGAACCACCCTTGTTGACCATGACCAAATAGCTACACTACAGATTTTTCATCAGGAGTGCGTATGAGGTTCCACCCTCGGCACTCGATGGTAACTCTGCAGAGTCGAGCAACAAAAAGGGGCATGATGTGATGTGAGGTGTCGGGCTCTGGTCGTCGATCACGTTGATCGAGTCGTCGATGATGAAGCAGGGGCAACAAGGACAAGGTGGGGGTCACTGATGGATCACTATCCAACCTATACTAAGCAGTTTAGGGTAAGCAGGTAGGTAACAATAGCAGGTACAAAAGCAGGCTATGCATCAGAATAGGAGCAATCAAATACGGTAGCAAAATCTAATGCAAGCATGAGAGAATGGAATGGGCGATATCAGGATGATCAAAGGGGGGCTTGCCTGGAAGCTCCGCTGAAAGGGAAGAAGGGTCGTCGTCGACGTAGTGGATCACAGGGGCAACATCAGTTTCGGGGTCTACCGGAGAGAAGAGGGGGAAGAAATAGTAAATACAGAGCAAACAAGTGCATGCCATGACAATAAGCAGCACTAAGCGTGTTCTAACGCGATGCTACACGATACCGACGAAGGGGGGAAACATCCGGGAAAGCTTTCCCGAAGTTTGGCATTTTCGGACAAATGAAACGGAGGGGGACGGTTGCACATTCTCTATGCTAGGGACGTGTGGCAGACGAACGGACTGCGTATCCGGATTCGTCTCATCGTTCTGAGCAACTTTCATGTATAAAAACTTTTTCATCTAAGTTACGGTTAATTTTCTATGATTTTTTTGAAGTTTTAAACAATTTTCTAAATAATTGGATTTTAACTTAATTCGAAAATATATTAAATGGAAAAGCTACGTGTACCCGGGATTGTACCCAGACAGACCACACAGGGGCTGACTAGTGGGCCAGTTGACTGGGTCAACTGCCCAGTCAGCAGAGGCTGACTGGTGGGCCAGCTGCCTAGTCAGCAGGCTGACTGGACAACCTTATCCACTGCAATAGTGCACTGGGTCCACAAGTCAGTGACACATTCTAATTCATAGCTTATTTAAACTAAACAGAGATTAGTTAGGTGTGGGCCCCGGGTGTCAGTGACTAAGTTAATTAACAGATTAAGTTTAATTATAAAAACATTTAATTAACGAGCGGGGCCTGGTTGTCAGCGACCCAGGGGGGTTAGCGGGCGTGCGGGTGCGGGTGCCCGACGGGGCGAACCCGGGGGCAGCATAGCCCATCCGGGCATGGGGCGAGGCCGCCGGGCGCGGCGGGGCGCCGACAGCCACCAGTAGTGGCGAGCGGCGGCCCTAGGCGGTGGCAGGCAGCACGTGCGGCGGTCAAGGGCGGGGGAGGACGAGGCCGATGCGAGCAATGAGCAGGGGAGGCGCGCGCGTGCGCGCGCGGTGGCAAGGGAGCAGCAGCTGTAGACGGCAAGCGAAGGCGCGGCGAGGTAGGCGCATGCGGGGGAGGCGGAGCACAGCGATGCAGCCGAGGACGGCGAGCGCGGGGGGGGGGGGGGACGTGGCGGCGGCGCAGCAGCAGTCTACAGCAGCAGCGGAGTGGGAGCAACCAAGCACGCGGGCAACACAGCAGCGCAGCGGGCAGGCCGAGGCTAGCCGGCAGTAGCTGTTTAGCAGAAGTAGCGGCAGCGGTTGCTCGCGGGGCTGCGTTCATGCGTGGGCAGCGGCACGCAGTGCACGAGACCGCGGCCAAGGGGCGACAGCGGGCGCGGTGAGCAGAGCTCTCCGGCGCGGCGGCGGCTACGTCGGGGGAGAAAGGAAGAGGGAAGGAGGACGGGCTCACCGAGAGCCGTAGGGAGGTGGCATCGGGCTCGAGGGGGGGGGGGGTCGGGGTGGCCGGAGACAACGACGAGGGCGTCGTCTCGGGGAGGCTTGAAGGGGTCGAGGCGGAGCGAGTTGACGGCAGCGAGCTTCGGGCGTCGAGGTGGAAGATGAGTTCGATCCACTCGTTGTAGGGGCTCCGAGGCCGAATCCGTCAACGCAGTCGACGTAGTCGACAACGGCGAAGCAGTTGGACAGATTCCTAGGCGCCGGGGAGCTGGGTGGGCGCGAGGACGACGGGGTTCATAGTGACTCGGCTTCTTGCGGGAGAGAAAGAAACAAGACAAGAGGGGGAATGAGGGGGCTAGGGTTTCAGCAGGGGGTGAGGGGAGGTCTTGTGGTCGCCGGGGAGGACCGGATGGACGACGCGTCGCAATCAAAGCCATGGACGCGGCGCGTGTGTCCACGACCACTATGATGAACAGGGAAGAAGGAGACATGGGTAGTTGGGCTGGGCTGTTGCGCTGTGCGACAGGCCCATGTGCACATTAGTTATTTAGCTCTTTTCTCTTTAATCTATTCTGTCAAACAATTGTCTCAGTTTTGCATTTAATTAAAATAGCAAACGATTTTTGTTTGAGTTGAAACTTGGCACATAATTAGTAGGCAGTGTTTTCATCTAGCACACCGAGTCTCAAATCATTTTGAAAAGTAAAACCATTTGTTCAAAAAGAATTGGCTCAATTAATAGCTGTTGGATCACCTTTTGTTAGGTTAAGGGCATTTTAAGAACCCAATTTTATGTTGATTACTTTAAGACAATTTGTTAGTGAATATTTGCAACAATATGAACATTTTTATTTTAGACATTTGAAAACTTTTACTTGATTTTTCAGATTTGAATTTGAACGGGGTTTGAATCAACACGAGTTTATCAATACTAATCATGGTGACGTGGCATCATTAGCAGAGGGTTACTGTTGCTTAATTATCCGAGCGTCCCAGAGGAACCATGGCAGCGATGCAGTGGTAGCGACACACCACCGCAGGTGTTGCTGAAGGAGGCCGACTGCAACTGGTGGTTGCTGGGGACGTATCCTGCAATGCACGTCGACGGCGATCTATGACCAAGGGGTTCAGCGATACTGGAACCATTGGATATGGTTGCTGCAACCAGTAGTTATTGGCTGTGGAGATAGGAGAGCTCCAATGCTGCAACTGGAAGTTTTTGCTGCTGGAACCGGAGTCTGAAGATGCTGGAACCAGAGGCAATGCTTATTGCAACCAACATTTGCCGGCTACAAAGACATTGGAGCTCCGGTGCTGCAACCAGAGATCTTTTTTGCTGGAACCGGCGGGGGGAAAGCTAGAATCACTATTGACCGGTGCTGGAACTGGTCGGCGATGAGATCATTTTGGCTGGACCCACAAGATTTTCTGCTATGGGGACAGTTGAGAGTTTTGCTATGACCGACGGCGATGACATAATTATGCTGGAATTGGAGATAAGTTTTGTTGGAACCGACATATTTTTTTGTTGCTGCCGGCAAACCAATGGTGTTTTGTTTTTGCTGAGAATTGTTTGCTGGGGAGCACGGTGGTGCGAGTTGACGACGGTGACGAGAGGAGGCGCTGACGCAAGGATGACGCAACCATGGTGAGTATGGAAGCAAATTCAATCCCCTTCACCATAAAATTTTGTTGGTGGATCCTAATACTCACGAGGTGTTGTTCGTGCATGTTGGGAAACGTTTCATGGAAAAAAAATCTACGCACACGCAAGATCTATCCATGTAGATGCATAGCTACGAGAGAGGGAGAACATCTATATACCCTTGTAGATCGCTAAGTGGAAGCGTTTATCAATGTGGTTGATGTAGTCGTACACCTCCACGATCCATTCCGATCAAGTACCGAATGTACGACACCTCCGCGTTCAGCACACGTTCAGTTCGATGACGTCCTCGCCTTCTTGATCCAGCAAGAGGGCCGAAGTAGTAGATGAGTTCCGGCAGCACGACGGATGGTGACGGTGGCGGTGAAACTATTTCCAAAGGGCTCCGCCAAGTTCAGGGAGAGGGGGCGCCGGCACACGGCTAGGATGAATCGTTGTCGGTGTACAAAAGTAGGGGTCCTTTTTTATACCCCTTTTGTGTGCGGGCAGTCGCAGCCACACGCCTGCGGCCGCGCTTGGTGGGACAGAAGAGGAAGCAAAAGCACAAGACTACCAGAGCAACGCCGAGACAGAGGCATAAGGAGCAAAGGGACAAGGTGGGCTTTCCCCGGGAAGAGCCTTGCCGGGGCAGCTTACGTAGCCCCGGCAAGAGCCTTGCCGGGGGCAACTTGCCCAACACCAGCGGAGCCGCCACCCTTGAGCCTGAGAGTTCCGACACCATCGACAACGTTGGAACCAAGGCTTGGGAGGCACCTGCATGGTGGCATGCAGATCTTTGTGAAGACCAAGAACATGCAAGACTAGATGAGAGCCAGAAGACGGAGACCCCCCGCAAGACCCTTGCCGGGGACACCCGCGAGACCTCGGCAAGGCCCTTGCCGGGGGCCCTGGCAAGACCCTTCCTGGGGGCATCTGCGGGGCCGCAGCCAGGCCCCCACCTGCCAAGGCTCCACCGCCGTTCCAACACAACAGTCAACCCGCCAACACGGCAGGCACCTGCGTGGCGACGTGCAGCTTCCAGGCCGACTTTGCAAGCACCTGCGTGGTGGCATGCAGATCTTCGTGAAGACTCTGCTGCCGCACCAACTCAGCAGCCAGCCAGCCAGCGTGGCGCTGCACGCCTAGTCAGCTTGGACGCGCGTGATACGTCTCCGTCGTATCTACTTTTCCAAACACTTTTGCCCTTGTTTTTGACTCTAACTTGCATGATTTGAATGGAACTAACCCGGACTGACGCTGTTTTCAGCAGAATTGCCATGGTGTTATCTTTGTGCAGAAACAAAAGTTCTTGGAATGACCTGAAACTTCACGGAGATTATTTTTGGAAATAATAAAAAATACTGGCGAAAGAATCAAGGCCAGGGGGCCCACACCCTTTCCATGATGGTGGGGGGCGCGCCTGCCACCCTGGGCGTGTCCCCTGCCTCGTGGGCCCCCTGGAGCTCCACCGAGCTCAACTCCAACTCCATATATTCGTGTTCGGGGAGAAAAAAATCAGAGAGAAAGATTCATCGCGTTTTATGATACGGAGCCGCTGCCAAGCCCTAAACTCTCTCGGGAGGGCTGATCTGGAGTCCGTTCGGGGCTCCGGAGAGGGGAATCCGTCGCCATCGTCATCATCAACCATCCTCCCTCACCAATTTCATGATGCTCACCACCGTGCGTGAGTAATTACATTGTAGGCTTGCTGGACGGTGATGGGTTGGATGAGATTTATCATGTAATCGAGTTAGTTTTTTTAGGGTTTGATCCCTAGTATTCACTATGTTCTGAGATTGATGTTGCTATGACTTTGCTATGCTTAATGCTTGTCACTAGGGCCCGAGTGCCATGATTTCAGATCTGAACCTATTATGTTTTCATGAATATATGTGAGTTCTTGATCCTATCTTGCAAGTCTATTGTCACCTACTATGTGTTATGATCCGGCAACCCCGAAGTGACAATAATCGGGACCACTCCCGGTGATGACCGTAGTTTGAGGAGTTCATGTATTCACTATGTGTTAATGCTTTGGTCCGGTACTCTATTAAAAGGAGGCCTTAATATCCCTTAGTTTCCAATAGGACCCCGCTGCCATGGGAGGGTAGGACAAAAGATGTCATGCAAGTTCTTTTCCATAAGCACGTATGACTATATTCGGAATACATGCCTACATTACATTGATGAGTTGGAGCTAGTTCTGTGTCACCCTATGTTATGCCTGTTACATGATGAACCGCATCCGGCATAATTCTCCATCACCGATCCAATGCCTACGAGCTTTTCACATATTGTTCTTCGCTTATTTACTCTTCCGTTGCTACTGTTACAATCACTACAAAACCCAAAAATGTTACTTTTGCTACCATTACCATTACTTCCATACTACTTTGCTACTAAATACTTTGCTGCAGATATTAAGTTATCCAGGTGTGGTTGAATTGACAACTCAACTGCTAATAGTTGAGAATATTCTTTGGCTCCCCTTGTGTCGAATCAATAAATTTGGGTTGAATACTCTACCCTCGAAAACTGTTGCGATCCCCTATACTTGTGGGTGATCAAGACTATTTTCTGGCGCCGTTGCCGGGGAACATAGCTCTATTCTTTGAGTCACTTGGGATTTATATGTGCTGGTCACTATGAAGAACTTGAAAGACGCAAAAACAAAAATTTATCCCTCAACTACGAGGGGAGGTAAGGAACTGCCATCTAGCTCTGCACTTGATTCACCTTCTGTTTTGAGTAAGCTTGCGACACCTAAACCTGCTTCTACTATTAATTCTGATATGTCGCATGTTATTGATGATGCCACTTCTGCTATGCATGATACTTATGATGAAACTACTTCTATGCTTGATACTACTGTGCCACTTGGTGAATTTCTTGATGAACAACTTGCTAGGGCTAGAGAGAATGAAATTATTGAAACTGATAATATTGATGAAAGTGATGATGAAGACTCTCCCCCTAAATATGAATTGCCTGTTGTGCCTGAGGGCTATGTTATGGATGAAGAAACTGCTAGAGACTTTCTTGCTTGCAATGATAGAAGTGATCTTAAGAAATTATTAGCTAAGCTGAAACAAAAAACTCTAAATGCTAGAATGAAATATGATCCTGCTTATGCTACTTCACCTATCTTTGTTACTAATAAGGATTATGAATTCTCTGTCGACCCTGATATAATTACTTTGGTTGAATCTGATCCCTTCTATGGCTATGAATCTGAAACTGTTGTGGCACATCTTACTAAATTAAATGATATAGCCACCCTATTCACTAATGATGAGAAAACCCGCTATTACTATATCCTTAAAATATTTCCGTTCTCATTAAAGGGTGATGCTAAGATATGGTTTAATTCTCTTGATCCTGGTTGTGTGCGTAGTCCCCAGGATATGATTTATTACTTCTCTGCTAAATATTTCCCCGCTCATAAGAAACAAGCTGCCTTAAGGGAAATATATAATTTTGTGCAAATTGAAGAAGAGAGTCTCCCACAAGCTTGGGGGAGGCTTCTCCAATTACTTAATGCTTTGCCTGATCATCCTCTCAAGAAAAATGAAATACTTGATATCTTTTATAATGGACTAACCGATGCTTACAGAGACCACCTGGATAGTTGTGCTGGTTCTGTTTTCAGGGAAAGAACACCAAATGAAGCTGAAATTCTATTGAATAATATGTTGACTAATGAAAATAATTGGACACTTCCCGAACCAACTCCTGAGCCTATTCCTAAACCAACTCCGAAGAAAAGGGGTGTTCTATTTCTTAGTCCTGAAGATATGCAAGAGGCAAAGAAATCTATGAAAGAAAAAGGTATAAAAGCTGAAGATGTTAAGAATTTACCTCCTGTTGAAGAAATACATGGTCTTAATTTACCGCCTATTGGAGGAATATATGATCTTAATCCATTACCTATTGAAGAAGTACACAGTCTTGATAACCCGACACAGGTAGTAGAGGTAAATTCTCTCTATAGATATGATAAAGCTGAAATCCCTCCTACTAAGTTTGCTAGCCAATGCCTGGATCAGTTTGATAATTTTATGGTTAAGCAAGAAGATTTCAATGCTTATTTTGGTAGACAATTGAAACACAATGCTTATATGATTGAACACTTGAGTGATTATATGTCTAGAGTTAAAGGTGAACTTAAACTCATTTGTAAACATGCTTCTATGGTTACCACTCAAGTAGAATAAGTACTTAAAGCTTAGAATGATTTTCTCAATGAATTGAATAGTAAGAATAATGATTTTGCTGTTAGAGTGAATACTAGAACTGGTAAAATGACTCAGGAACCTCTGTATCCTGAAGGCCATCCTAAGAGAATTGAGCAAGATTCTCAGAGAAATAATGTAGATGCACCTAGTCCTTCTAAAAAGAAGAAAAAAAATTATAGCACTTTGCATGCTTCTAGTGAATCTGTTGTTGACACACCTGAGAATCCTAATGGTATTTCTATTTCTGATGCTGAAACACAATCCGGTAATGAACATGAACCTAGTGATAATATTAATAATGATGTTCATGATGATGCTCAACCTAGCAATGATAATGATGTAGGAATTGAACCTGCTGTTGATCTTGATAACCCACAATAAAAGAATCAACGTTATGATAAGAGGGACTTTGTTGCTAGGAAACACGGTAAAGAAAGGGAGCCATGGGTTCAGAAACCCATGCCTTTTCCTCCCAAACCATCCAAGAAAAAGGATGATGAGGATTTTGAGCGCTTTGCTGAAATGATTAGACCTATCTTCTTCCGTATGCAATTAACTGATATGCTCAAGATGAATCCTTATGCTAAGTATATGAAAGAAATTTTTACTAATAAAAGAAAGATACCGGAAGCTGAAATTTCCACCATGCTTGCTAATTATACTTTTAAGGGTGGAATACCAAAGAAACTTGGAGATCCACGAGTACCCACTATACCATGCTCCATTAAAAGAAATTATGTTAGAACTGCCTTATGTGATCTTGGAGCTGGTGTTAGTGTTATGCCTCTCTCTTTATATTGTAGACTTGATTTGAATAAGTTGACACCTACTGAAATATCTTTGCAAATGGCCGATAAATCAACTGCTATACTTGTCGGTATTTGTGAGGATGTGCCTGTTGTGGTTGCAAATGTTACTATTTTAACAGACTTTGTTATTCTTGATATTCCCGAGGACGATAGTATGTCTATTATTCTTGGAAGACCCTTTTTGAATACTGCAGGGGCTGTTATTGATTGCAACAAAGGAAATGCCACTTTTCATGTTAATGGCAATGAGCATACGGTACACTTTCCGAGGAAACAACCTCAAGTTCATAGTATAAACTCTATTGGAAAAACTCCATCGATTATTTTTGGAGGTTTCGAATTTCCTCTACCTACTGTCAAAAAGAGATATGATATTCTTATTATTGGGGATGTGCATATCCCCGTTGAGGTAACATAGTGTTATTCGAAATTTCTCCGGTTTCATGTTACTCGAAATGAGTTTGTTAACAAGACTTGATCAACCTTGTTAGTGGATTCTTTTGACGAGCAAGAGATGGATGAAGTTAGAAGGCACAAACTTCTGTACCCTCCTTTTACTTTCTGTTATTTAGTTGAAATAAAGCAAAAATAGTATTTTCTGTCTATTTTCTGAATTATCCGTGCAATAAAAAATACCCCGAAAATAGAAGTTCTCCAAATGCCCTGCCAATTTAATATGATTTTTTCTGGAATATTTGAGAATATCTGGCACTGAGAACACATTAGGGGGAGCAAGCACCTGGCCACGAGGGTCCAGGGCACGCCCACACCCCCTGGGCGCGCCCCCCTGCCTCGTGGGCCCATGGTGGCTCCCCTCCACTTATTCCTGCATCCACACACTCCTTCTCCCTCCAAAAAAAATCACCAACCAGCTCAAGCATGAGTTCTAGCTCATTTTGCTGCGATTTTCGATCTCCTTGCACAAAGCACCTCTCACAAAACAGCTTTGGGGGATTGTTCCTTGGTATGTGACTCCTCCAATGGTCCAATTAGTTTTTGTTCTAGTGCTTTATTCATTGCAAATTTGTGCTGCCTAGGTGACCATGTTCTTGAGCTTGCATGTCAAATTTATATGATTCCAAGTAGTTCTAATGCATGATATAGTCTCTAAGCACTTGTGGGAGTAGTTGCTATCAATTTTGTTGAGCTTGGTTCACTTTTATTTGAAGTTACTAAAAATTTCAGAAATTTTCAGAAAAAATGATGAAGAGATTTTTGAGGGGCTCTTCGAGCCGAAGCTCGAAGGATAAGCAAAGTGAAGAAGAAGAGAGGCCCAAATATAATCTGCCTCGCACCGCGGAGGTTCGGCTGTGTGAATGGCCTTGCGATGATTTCTTGAGAGCAGCCGGGATTTATGATGATTTTTATGAATTGGCTGAGAATGTAGGCCTCACCGACTTCCTCCGCGACCAACGTGAACATTATCTCTTACTCACTAATACCTTTGTGCAAAATTTTCATTTCCATTCTAGGAGGTCACCACCTACGGTGGATTTTTATTTATATGATGAGTATAAGGAGATGACCCTTCGTGAATTCTGTGAGGTTTGCAAGTTACCTTTTCCCGGTTTCATAGAGGAACCACATCGTAACGATGTGGAGGGGTTTATTGACACAATTGCTGTAGGGGAAACGAGGAAGGTTTCCGACGCCCGAATCACTAGCATACACTTTCCTGTTCTACGTTACTTTGCTATATTTGCTAGTAGGTGCTTAATTGGTCGCGGAAACTGTGGAAACCTGAGTGTCCCTGATATTATTATTTTGTTCCATGCCTTGTTTCGTGATGACACATTTAGTATGGGCGCTATTGTTGCAAAGCAGTTAAATCATAACCATACTAAACGCCCTATCTTGGGAGGCATCTTCGCCTCGCGCCTTGCTGCATACTATAACATACCTATTAGGCATTATGAGAAAGAAGAAAAATGGCTGCCTACTGTTTTTCTAGACTATAAGAGTATGGTAGCGGATGATTTTATTGTTAAGAATAGGGAAAGGGCGCTTAAATACAAAATGTTATTTGATAAGAATCACCCTGAGACTATTACCTTGCCTGCTCCTTCCTTGTTTGATCTATCTGCAGGCAAGTATCTCGTTCCGCTGGCGGCCATCCACGCCTACCGGAACCCTACATCAGCTACAGAGCCAAAGCCGGATCCACAATTTGATCCTCCATGATAGTCTGATTACCAGTGGGATCCGGAGGTGATTGCCAACCAGTGGCAATCTGAGGCTTCTTCTCAGTACGACCCCAGCTACAGCGTTGGATATCCGCCAGGCCAGCCGTGGCAATAGACCAACTTAGGCCAAAATCCTAAGCTTGGGGGAGTACGTATTTCTCACCGACATTACATTTATTTTCAAACACTCATTGCTAGATGTCGGTGCTCATACTCTTTTATTGTACTATCCATGCTAGTTTATTTTCTTTTTCTTTCTTTCTTCTTGTGTGTTTGAAAAACCTTAAGAAAAACCAAAAAAAATTAGTTGTAGCGTTTAGCTAGTTTAGTTTCTTGCTTGTAGTAGTAGTAATTAAAAAGAAAACCCAAAAATATTTCCTGTTCTTCTTTTGCTTGTTGGGAGCTTTCCCGTGTAAATAGTTTTATTTCTTTTATTTTCTTTGGGGGTCAATAGGAGAAGACCATAATGAAAATGTTGAAGTGGCTCTTATATGCATTATTGTTGATTTAACCAAGAGCCCGTATTGCCTTGTCTTCTCCTGTTTATCGAATGCTTGCAGATTCCATCTTAGTCGAATGCACGTGCACTATTATTATTATTCACATCGTTCGGTCGTGCAAGTGAAAGGCAATTATGACGATATATGATGGACTGATTGAGATGAGAGAAGCTGGTATGAACTCGACCTCTCTTGTTTTTGTAAATATGATTAGTTCATCGTTCCTGATTCAGCCTATTATGAATAAACATGTTTGCAATGACAATTAGAGATTATAGTTACTTATGCCATGCTTAATTAGCTAGGAGTTTATAATGGTTTACCTTGCGTGCCAAGATGCTATTAAAATGGTTGTGATGTGGTATGATGGGGTGGTATCCTCCTTTGAATGATTCAAGTGACTTGACTTGGCACATGTTCACGCATGTAGTTGAAACAAAATCAACATAGCCTTCACGATATTTATGTTCGTGGTGGATTATATCCTACTCATGCTTGCAGTCAGTGTTTATTAATTTTAATGCATGTTCATGACTATTGTCGCTCTCTAGTTGGTCGCTTCCCAGTCTTTTTCTAGCCTTCACTTGTACTAAGCAGGAATACTGCTTGTGCATCCAATCCCTAAAACCCCAAAGTTATGCCATATGAGTCCACCATACCTTCCTATACGCGGTATCTACCTGCCGTTCCAAATAAATTTGTATGTGCCAAACTCCAAACCTTGAAATGAAATTCTGTTTTGTATGCTCGAATAGCTCATGTATCAACTAGGGTTGTCCGTATCTTCCATGTTAGGCGGGTTATTCTCAAGAGGAGTGGACCCCGCTCCTCACTCATGAGAAAATGGCTGGTCACCGGGATGCCCAGTCCCATGCTTTATGCAAATCAAATCAAAATAATTGCAAACAAAACTCCCCCGGGACTGTTGTTAGTTGGAGGCACTCGTTGTTTCGAGCAAGCCATGGATTTATGCTTGTTGGTCATTACCCTCTTATTAAAAGGCACCAGCTGGAGAGCACCGCTGTCATTTGCATTCATTACTGTTAATTTATATTGGGTATGACTATGACTGGATCTCTTTTACCATGAATTACAATGTTTAGTCAGTCCTTGATCTTTAAAGGTGCTCTGCATTTATGTTTTGCGGTCTCAGAAAGGGCTAGCAAGATACCATCTTGTTATATCATATTATGATTGTTTTGAGAAAGTGTTGTCATCCGAGATTTATTATTATTGCTCGCTAGTTGATTATGCCATTGATATGAGTAAACATGAGACCTAAGAGTTATTGTGAATATGGTTAGTTCGTAATCTTTGCTAAAAACTTGAATGCTGGCTTTACATATTTACAACAACAAGAGCAAACAGAGTTTGTAAAAGTTTTTCTTTATCACTTTCAGTTTATCAACTGAATTGCTTGAGGACAAGCAAAGGTTTAAGCTTGGGGAAGTTGATACGTCTCCGTCGTATCTACTTTTCCAAACACTTTTGCCCTTGTTTTGGACTCTAACTTGCATGATCTGAATGGAACTAACCCTGACTGACGCTGTTTTCAGCAGAATTGCCATGGTGTTATCTTTGTGCAGAAACAAAAGTTCTCGGAATGACCTGAAACTTCACGGAGATTATTTTTGGAAATAATAAAAAATACTGGCGAAAGAATCAAGGCCAGGGGGCCCCACCCTTTCCACGAGGGTTGGGGGCGCGCTTGCCCCCCCTGGGCGCCCCCCTGCCTCGTGGGCCCCCTGGAGCTCCACCGACCTCAACTCCAACTCCATATATTTGTGTTCGGGGAGAAAAAAATCAGAGAGAAAGATTCATCGCGTTTTACGATACGGAGCCGCCGCCTAGCCCTAAACTCTCTCGAGAGGGCTGATCTGGAGTCCGTTCGGGGCTCCGGAGAGGGGAATCTATCGCCATCGTCATCATCAACCATCCTCCGTCACCAATTTCATGATGCTCACAGCCGTGCATGAGTAATTCCATCATAGGCTTGCTGGATGGTGATGGGTTGGATGAGATTTATCATGTAATCGAGTTAGTTTTGTTAGGGTTTGATCCCTAGTATCCACTATGTTCTGAGATTGATGTTGCTATGACTTTGCTATGCTTAATGCTTGTCACTAGGGCCCGAGTGCCATGATTTCAGATCTGAACCTATTATGTTTTCATGAATATATGTGAGTTCTTTATCCTATCTTGCAAGTCTACAGTCACCTACTATGTGTTATGATCCGGCAACCCCGAAGTGACAATAATCGGGACCACTCCCGGTGATGACCGTAGTTTGAGGAGTTCGTGTATTCACTATGTGTTAATGCTTTGGTCCGGTACTCTATTAAAAGGAGGCCTTAATATACCTTAGTTTCCAATAGGACCCCGCTGCCACAGGAGGGTAGGACAAAAGATGTCATGCAAGTTCTTTTCCATAAGCACGTATGACTATATTCGGAATACATGCCTACATTACATTGATGAATTGGAGCTAGTTCCGTGTCACCCTATGTTATGACTGTTACATGATGAACCGCATCCGGCATAATTCTCCATCACCGATCCAATGCCTACGAGCTTTTCACATATTGTTCTTCGCTTATTTACTTGTCCGTTGCTACTGTTACAATCACTACAAAACCCAAAAATATTACTTTTGCTATCGCTACCATTACTTCCATACTACTTTGCTACTAAATACTTTGCTGCAGATATTAAGTTATTCAGGTGTGGTTGAATTGACAACTCAACTGCTAATAGTTGAGAATATTCTTTGGCTCCCCTTGTGTCGAATCAATAAATTTGGGTTGAATACTCTACCCTCGAAAACTGTTGCAATCCCCTATACTTGTGGGTTATCACGCGTCAGAGTGAGACGAAGCGGCGATGGACGAGACGAGCTTCCTTGCCGTCCCCGATAAAGTGAGAGGGCGCGTCAGCAGCGCATTAAATGCATTTGTCCTACGGTGCCAGGTGATAGACTTGTATACAGTACCAAATTTTCACCTCCGATGTGCCACTGTGGCGACCCCTTTGGCTATAAAAGGAGGCCCGAGGCATACTGGAGGAGGATTCAGACTTTTTGGGCCCTGCATGCTTTGTAGCTAGTCCAAGAACATTGGATGAAAACAAACCAGCAGGAGTAGGGTATTACGCATCACTTGCGGCCCGAACCTGGATAAATTCCCCACGTTGATCTTCTAAACCAGCTCTTTCCACAGCCCCACGCCCGCCGACCGTAGAAGGGATTCCCCGTGACCCCATAGGTGTCGTTTCCACCGACATCTTTGGCGCACTAGGTAGGGGGCATCATCTGTGGGAATCCGGTTTTGGAGTCAACCTACCGTCTCCCTCGTCGCGATGGCCTGAGACGAAAAGGCGACGTCAATCAGCCACACTCTGGTGCCGTCCGCGGCTGCAATGACCACCTGCGTGGCTGCAAAAAGCTAAGTCACGCGCAACTTTGAGCAATTCTTCTTGAATATAAGGCTATGCTCCTTGAAAGATCTTGTCTTTGTACGGAAAACCTGCGCGCAATGGGACCCTTCCGCTTTTGACAACGCCCTTGTTCTGTTTCGCGTCCGCTCAACAGTTCAAGCGGCCGCGCTGAGGACGGCAAGGTGGCCTGCCCGCTATTAGCAACGCCCTTGCTCTGTTTCAAGTCCGCTCAACAGTTTAAGCGGCCGCGCTGAGAACGGCAAGGTGGTTTGTCCGGCAGCAAGCGCCCCCCCGGCAGGCTGCTAAGGATCCGTCCTCAAGGCGCCATAGCATGGGTTTACGCGCTGGCGAACCTATCCTACCCGGCGTAGGGTGTATACGTACAAAGAAAGATCAATATAGGAAGATAGCATGTTTCATCTTAAAGTACTGCATAGTTATATTACATCAATTGTTGCTGCGGTTCTAACTTAAGATAAAATCGTCTTGGTCATGAACTCGCAGTGACAATGAGAAATGGGGTGCCTAGTCTCGGCGCTGGCCCTCCACCCTCCTGACTCCGTCGTCGCGACTGATGATGGGCTCGATACGCTCTTGGAGCGCCACGAGGTCCACATCCTCCGGCAAGCTCTCCAGCACGTCGGCAAAGTTGACGTTGGGGTTCCAGTACGCCACCTTGGTGAGGACCTTGGTCAGGGTGCCCCGGCAGAGCTTTCGGGCCTCATTGGCCAGAGAGGTCGCCCGGTTGGAACGGAGCTGCTCCAGGGCATCGAGGACACCCTCGAAGAACAGGGCCAGCCTGGCATTGGGGCTCATGTTCGGCTCCTGGGAGTACCTGACATTCAGCATCCCCATGGCAGCCAGCTTCGTGGTGATCTTGCCGGCAACGTCGACGAGGCGGCTGATCTAGAGGTTTATGCCCTTCGCGAACTCCTCGTGCTCGGCGGCGTGATTCCTCCGCAGCTGCTTCTCGTCCTCCAGGACTTTGTTCAGGGTCTCCTCATGGGCCCCGGCCTCCGAAAGCTTCCCCTCCAAGCCGTCCAGCTTCAACTTTAGATCGTTGATGGAGTCGCTGGCCTCGGAGAGTAGCTTGGCCTGGTCGGAGATGGCGACCTGCACGTCCGCCAGAGTGCGGTTGGCCGCATCCCTCTCCGCCGTCAGTGCTGAGACCCTCTTCTTCAGCTCCTCCCGCTCCAGCTCCAGCTCCTTCACCTTGCTGGCATGGACTAGGGCCTGAGCATCGAGTGCCTCCTTGGGCCTATGCTCCAGCTCCTAGGTCCGCTGCACGACGAGCTTTTCGACCTCCTCATCCTTGCCACGGAATGTGGCGGCGAGCGCCTCCTCACGGGCGGCAAGCTCCTCCTCCTGGGAGTTCAGCAGGGCCTGGTGCTGTTGCCAAGCGGCCTTGTCCTTGGTGGCCTGTTCCTTCGCCACCTCCTGGGCCTTCTTGACGTCAGTCTGCTTCAGGATGAGCTCCTGTTTGCGCTCAACCAGCTCGCCCTGGGCAGCCCTCGGTTCTTCGTGAGCCTCGCGGAACCAGACCTGCGTCTCAGCAACGCGCTCCTCAAGATCCGCCTCCGCCTTGTCCGCTGCCGCCATCCTGGATTTTTCCTTGTCCAGGCGGGCACGATGAAGCGCCTGGAGCTTCTGGAAGTTGACGCTCATGGCCCGATGAAGCAGCTCCTCTTGGGAACCGCCACCGCCGGCGCTCGGTTCGTCAACAACCTGAAGCCCGGCGGTGGCGAGCACCTCGTCGTCGAACACCTCCCCTCGGTTGGCGCCCTGGTGCTTGCCGTTCCTGGGAGATGGACAAACATGTCGTCGCCCACCTTCAAGTACTTGCCCGGGCCAGGGGCTGTAGAGGAGGAAGGTTGGTCGTCAGCCACCCCCTCCCCGGCAGGCCCCTTGCAGGCTGAGGGAGTCCTGGACTAAGGGGTCCTTGGGCGTCCGGCCTGTTAAGCCATGGGCCAGACTGATGTGCTGCGAGGATACGAAGATTGAAGACTGCACATGTGTCCGGATAGGACTCTCCTTGGCATGGAAGGCAAGCTTGGCGGCCGAATATGTAGATTCCTTTCTTTGTAACCGACCTTATGTAACCCTAGATCCTCCCGGTGTCTATATAAACCGGACTTAGTCCGGAAAGAGAGAGACACATGACCATAGTCATACAGGCTAGACTTCTAGGGTTTAGCCACTACGATCTCGTGGTAGATCAACTCTTGTAATACTCATATTCATCAAGATCAATCAAGCAGGAAGTAGGGTATTACCTCCATAGAGAGGGCCCGAACCTGGGTAAACATCGTGTCCCCCGTCTCCTGTTACCATCGACCTTAGACGCATAGTTCAGGACCCCCTACCTGAGATTCGCCGGTTTTGACACCGACATTGATGCTTTCATTGAGAGTTCCATTGTGCCGTCGATGAAAGGTTCGATGGCCCCTTCAATCGTCGATAGTGACGCTGTCCAAGGAGAAACCTTCCTCCCCGGACAGATCTTCGTGTTCGGCGGCTTCGCGCTGCGGGCCAACTCATCTGGCCACCTGGAGCAGATCGATAGCTACATCCCTGGCCATCAGGTCAGATTTGGGAGTTTGAATTACGTTGCGGACGTCCTTGGAGATTTGATCTTCACCGGATTCGAGACCACAACGATCGCTCCTGGTCACCTCGACGGACATGATCTAAATCTGTCGTCAGACCGTACCCCAGAGATAGCTCCTGTGACCCCTCTGGCCTTAGATCCAGAGCACACTGCGGCATCCAAGGATTGGAGGCTCAACCCCACCACGGAGGCCACAGATTCCCCGGTGTTGGAGCCGTACATGGACTTAACCTCACACAATATCTGTGTCACCGGAATTCCGGACTCGTCTCTAGTCATAAGTTCCGAACCATGTGAGCCCGCGGACGCCGAACCTGATCATTCATCGATCTTCGAATTCAGCGCCGCGGACATCTTCCGGCACTCGCCTTTGGGTGATGTGCTAAACTCATTAAAGAGCCTGTCCTTGGCGGGGGACTCGCAATCGAACTATGTCCGGTTCGAACTAGGGGTTGATGATCGATAATTTGGCTTCCCACCCGCCACCCACTTCATAGCCACTGTCAAGGACTTAACCGACACGCTTGATTACGACTCCGAAGACATTGACGGTATGGACGACGATGCTGATGAGGAGCAAGGCCAGAATCCGCCATACACTGGACGATGGACGACCACTTCTTCGTACGATGTGTACATGGTAGATACACCCAAAACAACCAACGGCGATGACAAAGAAAAACCAGTCGAGAATAAACCTCCTGAGACACAGCAAAAACACCGGCGTCCTCGGCGCCGCTCTAAGTCACGTCGTTCAAAAGACAACAATGCTGGCACTACTGAAGATAATACTCCGGACGAAGCCAAAAACAATAAAGACCTTGCTGAGGTAACATCCGAATAGGAGGAGCAAGAAACAAGCAAGCTAGCCCCGACGAACGGGCCAGACCCAACGACTTGGAGGACGGTAGTTACCGTCTGCCCTTCGAGGATGAGGAAAGCCTCGGCAACGAAGATTTCATCGTGCCTGAGGATCCTCTCGAGCAGGAGCGCTTCAAGTGACAGTTAATAGCAACGGCAAGGAGCCTAAAAAAGAAATAGCAGCAACTACAAGCCGACCAAGATCTGCTCGTCGACAGATGGACTGATGTCCTGGCAGCCGAAGAATATGGCCTCAGACGCCCAGCCAAGAGTTATCCAAAGCGAAGGCTACTACCCCAGTTCGATGAAGAGGCGCCGGAGCCCGTACCTCCCTTGCGTAACGCGGCTGATCGACAACCACGTGGTTGGGACGGTGCGGCGGACCGACCACCACGTGGTCGGGATAGAGCAGCAACTCAGACCGAACAGCAGCCTGCCCCACCGCCTCGTAAAAATAGAGACGAAACAGCTCGGGGTCATTCATACGACCACCGCCAGACCCTGGACAGTAGAGCAGGACATACCTGATCGATTTATGGATCGCGAGGACGTCCCTCGACACATGACGATGGCTACCTATTCGGACGTGACAAACCCAGTCACACCCGAGCCGATAACCGCAGACGAACTCCATCGGAGCTACGTCATAATGCGGCCAGATACAGAGGTGCCATGCATCCCCTCTGCTTCACTGAGGAAGTAATGGATCACGAATTCCCCGAAGGGTTCAAACCCGTGAATATTGAATCATACGATGGGACAACTGACCCCGCGGTATGGATCGAGGATTTTATCCTCCACATCCACATGGCCCGGGGAGATGACCTCCACGGTATCAAGTATCTCCCGCTAAAGCTTAAAGGACTAGCTCGGCACTGGTTAAACAGCCTGCCTGAAAATTCTATTGGCAGCTGGGAGGACTTGGAAGAGGCCTTCCTCGACAACTTCCAAGGTACATACGTCCGGCCACCAGATGCCGATGACTTAAGTCACATAGTCCAACAGCCTGGAGAGTCAGCCGGGAAGTTCTGGACTAGGTTTCTAACTAAAAAGAACCAGATCGTCGACTGTCCGGATGCCGAGGCCTTAGCAACCTTTAAACATAGCATCCGCGATGAATGGCTCGCCCGCCACCTCGGCCAAGAAAAGCCAAAATCTATGGCAGCCCTCACGGCACTCATGACCCGCTTTTGCGTGGGTGGGGATAGTTGGTTGGCTCGCAGCAAAACACAACTAGTGAGGCAGGCCCCTCCGAGGTTAAGAACAACAACGGCAAGCTTCGATGTAACAGACACAAACGCCGAAGCAATGGTGATAATACCGACGACACTACAGTCAACGCCGGATTCAGTGGCTCCAAGTCTAACCAGCGGAAGAAACCATACAAGAGAAACAATCAGGGACCATCCAGCCTGGATTGCATACTCGATCGCCCGTGCCAGATACATGGCACCCCGGAAAAACCAGCCAACCATACCAACAGAGACTGTTGGGTTTTTAAACAGGCCGGCAAATTAAATGCCGAGAATAGGGAAAAGGGATCACAAAGCGAGGACGACGACGAGGAGCCCCGGCAACCAAACACAGGGGGACAGAAGAAGTTTCCCCCTCAAGTCAAAACGGTGAACATGATATATGCTACACACATCCCCAAAAGGGAGCGCAAGCGCGCACTAAGGGACATTTACGCGATAGAGCCAGTCGCCCCAAAATTCAACCCATGGTCATCGTGCCCGATCACTTTTGATCGTCGGGATCATCTGACCAGTATCCGGCATGGCGGATCAGCCACACTAGTCCTGGACCCAATCATTGATGGATTCCACCTCACGCGAGTCCTCATGGACGGTGGTAGCAGCCTCAATCTGCTCTATCAAGACACAGTGCGCAAAATGGGTATTAATCCATCAAGGATCAAGCCCACGAAGACTACCTTCAAAGGAGTCATACCAGGTGTAGAGGCCCGCTGTACGGGCTCAATCACACTAGAGGTTGTCTTTGTATCCCCCGACAACTTCCGAAGCGAAGAGTTAATCTTCGACATCGTCCGATTCCGCAGTGGTTATCACGCATTGCTCTGACGGACTGCATTTGCTCGGTTCAACGCGGTGCCGCACTATGATTACCTTAAGCTCAAGATGCCCGGTCCACGTGGCGTCATAACGGTCAACAGAAACACAGAACGCTCCCTCTGTACAGAGGAGCACACCGCCGCCTTAGCAGCAGAAGTACAGAGCGGCCTTCTCAAGCAGAACCGTAATCCGGCTGTCGAGCCCCTGGACATCATAAAGAGGGTCCGGACTACGCTGCAACAGGACAGCTCGGCTCATCAAGAGCTCGATTAGCAATTCGGCCTCCGTCCCAGCCCCGATCAGGTAGTGGCATTCGTACCACGCGTGCATAATTACGCACTAGAAATCCCATGGGCATCGACGGAGGCACAAGTAGCTGGTGATCCGCAATACGGCTCGACCGCTCCCGGACACATATACTTTCACTATCTTCTTTTCTTCTGCTTTTGAGGTTTCTTTTCGAGAGGCCTTCCCTGACAATTTGATCGCGGATCCTTTCAAAGGAAAAATACACCAAGCCGGCAGTCAGCTCGGACGTAGAGGGAAATTTCTAAGTGGTTTCTTAAAACAACCACTCTACCTGTCTCCAGGGTCCCACGCGCAGCTCTCCCTTGGTCGTGGCATGTCAAATAGCCCGTTGCCTATCACACTACTTGTAACAATGCGCTTTGACATATTAATCAAATCATAATGGAAACAGTTAGCGGCCCAAATTTTAAGGCCCCTGCTCATTGCTTTTTGCTCCTTTTCTGTTTTCCTTTTAATATGCTTATCAGATAGCACCCGTACAGTGTTGTACGTTTCACTTTGCCAGGGGCTTCATAGCGCCCGCACTACGGCAACAAAGCCCGAACACTTTTTACAGTATAGTTCAGCACCCCGAATTTAGCATTATATGCATTGGCTCTGAATCATGTCTTTGGTCAATAGTTGGGTTGCCTGGCTCCTGTGCTTGCTACCTTCCGTTCCGCTATATCGGCTAAGGTAGTAAAGGGAGAACTACTGTGATTGTGCCCTGGTTTATCCAATGGAGCACCTCAGTAGAGAAAGCCGAAAACTGACTGTCATGATGCGGCGAGAGCCGGTCAGCTGTTCGGAGGTTGAAAATCGTTGGAGATTTCTTCCACGTTACGCGAAGGATCGGTACTTCCCGATCAGACGCGTATAGCACTCTAGTTCGGAAACTAGGGGCTGCGTCCATGTTTTTATTGTCGAACTCCTATGGCTAAGTGAGGGCATTTGATACATCTCCAACGTATCTATAATTTTTGATTGTTCCATGCTATATTATATTCTGTTTTGGATGATTAATGGGCTTTATCATACACTTCTATATTATTTTTGGGACTAACCTATTAACCAGAGGCCCAGCCCAAATTGCCGTTTTTCTGCCTATTTCAGAGTTTCGCAGAAAAAGAATATCAAACGGAGTCCAAACGGAATGAAACCTTCGGGAACGTGATTTTTGGAACAAACGTGATCCAGAGGACTTGGAGTGGACGTCAAGCAACAGACGAGGAAGCCACGAGGTAGGGGGGCGCGCCCTCCACCCTCGTGGGCCCCTCATGGCTCCACCGACCTACTTCTTCCTCCTATATATACCTACGTACCCCCAAACCATCAGAAGCGACCACGAAAACCTAATTCCACCGCCGCAACCTTCTCTACCCGTGAGATCCCATCTTGGGGCCTTTTCCGGCGTCCTACCGGAGGGGGCATTGATCACGGAGGGCTTCTACATCAACACCATAGCCTCTCCGATGATGTGTGAGTAGTTTACCTCAGACCTTCGGGTCCATAGTTATTATCTAGATGGCTTCTTCTCTCACTTTGGATCTCAATACAAAGTTCTCCTCGTTTCTCTTGGAGATCTATTTGATGTAACTCTTCTTTTTGCGGTGTGTTTGTCGAGATCCGATGAATTGTGGGTTTATGATCAAGCTTATCTATGAACAATATTTGAATCTCCTCTGAATTCTTTTATGTATGATTGGTTATCTTTGCAAGTCTCTTCGAATTATCAGTTTGGTTTGGCCTACTAGATTGATCTTTCTTGCAATGGGAGAAGTGCTTAGCTTTGGGTTCAATCTTGCGGTGTCCTTTCCCAGTGACAGCAGGGGTAGCAAGGCACGTATTGTATTGTTGCCATCGAGGATAAAAAGAAGGGGTTTATATCATATTGCATGAGTTTATCCCTCTACATCATGTCATCTTGCTTAAAGCGTTACTCTCTTCTTATGAACTTAATACTCTAGATGCATGCTGGATAGCGGTCGATGTGTGGAGTAATAGTAGTAGATGCAGAATCATTTCAGTCTACTTGTCACGGACGTGATGCCTATATACATGATCATACCTAGATATTCTCATAACTATGCTCAATTCTATCAATTGCTCGACGGTAATTCTATTACCCACCGTAATACTTATGCTATCTTGAGAGAAGCCACTAGTGAAACCTATGGCCCCCGGGTCTATTTTCCATCATATTAATCTCCCGTTATTTCTATTACCGTTTATGTTGCTTTCTTTACTTTTACGCTTTATCATAAAAATACCAAAAATATTATCTTATCATCTCTATCAGATCTCACTCTCGTAAGTGACCGTGAAGGGATTGACAACCCCTTTATCGCGTTGGTTGTGAGGTTCTTATTTGTTTGTGTAGGTGTGTGGGACTCGCGCGTGGTCTCCTACTGGATTGATACCTTGGTTCTCAAAAACTGAGGGAAATACTTACGCTACTTTACTGCATCACCCTTTCCTCTTCAAGGGAAAACCAACGCAGTGCTCAAGAGGTAGCAAGAAGGATTTCTGGCACCGTTGCCGGGGAGGCTTACGCGAAGTCAAGTCAAGATTTGATTGCCCGACAACGAGCCATTTCTGGCGCCGTTGCCGGGGAGTCTACGTACAAGTCAAGACATACCAAGTACCCATCCCAAACTCTTATCCCTCGCATTACATTATTTGCCATTTGCCTCTCGTTTTCCTCTCCCCCACTTCACCTTTGCCGTTTTATTCGCCCCTCTTCCGTTCGTCTTTTTCGTTTGCTTGTGTTGCCATGTGGCTTCTATGTGTTTGCATCTTCGCTTGCTAAAAATCTATTGATATGGATCCCCATCCCCTTGCTAATCTTTTTAAGAGATCCAATTACGATGAACCAATTTCTAGTGATTTGAGTGCATTAGATTATCTTTATGAGGTTTTGCTTGAAATTCGTAAATCTGAAAATTGTGATGAAGAAATTTATGAAGAGATTCACGATAGATCCTTGAATAAAAAGCATGATTGCAATGATTTTACTATAAATTCTCTTGATGTCAATTGTGCTAATAATATGCAAAACCCTAAGCTTGGGGATGCTAGTTTTGCTATGTCTACTACTTGTTGCAATGATCATGATTGGGGTGATTCTTCTTATGATCTTGAAAATTTATTTAAGCCCCATGATGAATATGAGATTGCTAATAATGTTTGCAATAATATTGAAAGTGGGTTTGGAAGAGTGTCAACTTTAGATCCCACATATTTGGAGAATGTTCAATCTTATGGTATTTTTGATAAAAGTGGGTTTGGAGAGGTCATGACTTTAGTTAATGATAATCCCACTATTTTGGAAGAGTGTCAACTTTGCATGCATGTGGATCGTGTTGAGAATATGTTATGTGATAGCTATATTGTTGAATTTTCTTATGATCCTACATGTAATTATTATGAGAGAGGAAAATATGGTCGTAGAAATTTTCATGTTACTAAATTACCTCTCGTTATGTTGAGATTGCTATTGTTTCTTTCCGCTTCCTTGCATATTCTAGTTTTTGCTTGCCTTGATAATTTGTTTGTCTATAATATGCCTATGCATAGGAAGTATGTTAGACTTAGATGTGTTTGTCACATGTTTTATGATGCTCTCTTTGCGCTTCAATTCTTGTCTTTCATGTGAGCATCATTAAAATTATCTTTGCCTAGCTAAAAGGCTTTTAAAGAAAAGCGCTTGTTGGGAGACAACCCAATATTTTTCCTTGCTGTTATTCAATAAATCTTTGATCTAGCCTCTGGTTAGATTTTTTTTTATGTTTTAATTAGTGTTTGTGCCAAGTTAAACCTATAGGATCTTGCTGAAAATTCCAGAACTTTCAGTTCACGAAAACAATTGTTAAAAATCACCAGACCGTGATAAAATACTGATTCCAATTGCAGTAGATCAATAAACAAATTATCTAGGTCTTCCTATTTTGGTAGAGTTTTCTGCGTTACATAAGTTTGCGTTATTTACAGATTACTACAGACTATTCTGTTTTTGACAGTTTCTGTTTTTCGTGTGTTGTTTGCTTATTTTGATGAATCTATGGCTAGTAAAATAGTTTATAAACCATAGAGAAGTTGGAATACAGTAGGTTTAACACCAATATAAATAAAGAATGAGTTCAATACAGTACCTTGAAGTGGTGTTTTCTTTTCTTTCGCTAACGGAGCTCACGAGATTTTCTGTTAAGCTTTGTGTTGTGAAGTTTTCAAGTTTTGGGTAAAGATTTGATGGATTATGGAACAAGGAGTGGCAAGAGCCTAAGCTTGGGGATTCCCAAGGCACCCCAAGGTAAATCTAAGGACACCAAAAAGCCAAAGCTTGGGGATGCCCCGGAAGGCATCCCCTCTTTCGTCTTCGTCCATCGGTAACTTTACTTGGAGCTATATTTTTATTCACCACATGATAAGTGTTTTGCTTGGAGCGTCTTGTATGATTTGAGTCTTTGCTTTTTAGTTTACCACAATAATCCTTGCTGTACACACCTTTTGAGAGAGACACACATGATTCGGAATTTATTAGAATACTCTATGTGCTTCACTTATATCTTTTGAGCTATATAGTTTTTGCTCTAGTGGTTCACTTATATCTTTTAGAGCACGGTGGTGGTTTTGTTTTATAGAAACTATTGTTCTCTCATGCTTCACTTATATCATTTTGAGAGTCCTACAAAACAGCATGGTAATTTGCTTCAATTGAGAAATTAGTCCTAATATGATAGGCATCCAAGATTAGTAAAAACTTTCTTGTAAGTGCGTTGAATACTAAGAAACGTTTGATGCTTGATAATTGTTTTGAGATATGGAGGTAGTGATATTAAAGTTTTGCTAGTTGAGTAGTTGTGAATTTGAGAAATACTTGCATTGAAGTTTGCAAGTGCCGTAGCATGCACGTATGGTAAACGTTGTGTAACAAATTTGAAACATGAGGTGTTCTTTGATTGTCCTCCTTATGAGTGGCGGTCGGGGACGAGCGATGGTCATTTCCTACCAATCTATCCCCCTAGGAGCATGCGCGTAGTGCTTGGTTTTTGATGACTTGTAGATTTTTGCAATAAGTGTGTGAGTTCTTTATGACTAATGTTGAGTCCATGGATTATACGCACTCTCACCCTTCCATCATTGCTAGCCTCTTCGGTACCGTGCATTACCCTTTCTCACCTTGAGAGTTGGTGCAAACTTCACTGGTGCATCCAAACCCCGTGATACGATGCGCTCTATCACACATAAACCTCCTTATATCTTCCTCAAAACAGCCACCACACCTACCTATTATGGCATTTCCATAGCCATTCCGAGATATATTGTCATGAAACTTTCCACCGTTCCATTTATCATGACACGTTTCATCATTGTCATATTTCCTTGCATGATCATGTAGTTGACATCGTATTTGTGGCAAAACCACCGTTCATAATTTTTCATACATGTCACTCTTGACTCATTGCCCATCCCGGTACACCGCCGGAGGCAATCATATAGAGTCATACTTTGTTCTAGTATCGAGTTGTAATCATTGAGTTGTAAATAAATAGAAGTGTGATGATCATCATTCATAGAGCATTGTCCCAAAGAAAAAGAGAAAGGCCAAATAAAAAAAAGGCCCAAAAAATATAAACGAATAAAAAGGGGCAATGTTACTATCCTTTTTCCATACTTGTGCTTCAAAGTAGCACCATGATCTTTATGATAGAGAGTCTCTTGTTTTGTCACTTTCATATACTAGTGGGAATTTTTCATTATAGAACTTGGCTTGTATATTCCAACAATGGGCTTCCTCAAATGCCCTAGGTCTTCGTGAGCAAGCAAGTTGGATGCACACCCACTTAGTTTCTTTTGTTGAGCTTCATGCATTTATAGCTCTAGTGCATCCGTTGCATGGCAATCCCTACTCCTTGCATTGACATCAATCAATGGGCGTCTCCCTAGCTCGTTGATTAGCTGCGTCAATGTGAGACTTTCTCCTTTTTTGTCTTCTCCACATAACCCCCATCATCATATTCTATTCCACCCATAGTGCCATATCCATGGCTCACGCTCATATATTGCGTGAAAGTTGAAAAAAGTTTGAGATTACTAAAGTATGAAACAATTGCTTGGCTTATCATCGGGGTTGTGCATGATGAGAGCATTCTTGTGTGACGAAAATGGAGCATGACCAAACTATATGATTTTGTAGGGATGAACTTTCTTTGGCCATGTTATTTTGAGAAGACATAATTGCTTAGTTAGTATGCTTGAAGTATTATTACTTTTATGTCAATATTAAACTTTTATCTTGAATCTTTCGGATCTAAATATTCATACCACAAATAAGAGAATTACATTGAAAGTTATGCTAAGTAGCATTCCACATCAAAAATTCTGTTTTTATCATTTACCTACTCGAGGACGAGCAGGAATTAAGCTTGGGGATGCTTGATTCGTCTCCAACGTATCTATAATTTTTGATTGTTCCATGCTATATTATATTCTGTTTTGGATGATTAATGGGCTTTATTATACAATTTTATATTATTTTTGGGACTAACCTATTAACCGGAGGCCCAACCCAAATTGCTGTTTTTTTGCCTATTTCAGAGTTTCGCAGAAAAAGAATATCAAACGGAGTCCAAACGGAGTGAAACCTTCAGGAACGTGATTTATGGAACAAACGTGATCCAGAGGACTTGGAGTGGACGTCAAGCAACAGACGAGGAAGCCACGAGGTAGGGGGCGTGCCTACCCCCCTGGGCGCGCCCTCCACCCTCGTGGCTCCACCGACCTACTTCTTCCTCCTATATATACCTACGTACCCCCAAACCATCAGAAGCAACCACGAAAACCTAATTCCACCACTGCAACCTTCTGTACCCGTGAGATCCCATCTTGGGGCCTTTTCCGGCGTCCTGCCGGAGGGGGCATTGATCACGGAGGGCTTCTACATCAACACCATAGCCTCTCCGATGATGTGTGAGTAGTTTACCTCAGACCTTCGGGTCCATAGTTATTAGCTAGATGGCTTCTTCTCTCTCTTTGGATCTGAATACAAAGTTCTCCTCGTTTCTCTTGGAGATCTATTTGATGTAACTCTTCTTTTTGCGGTGTGTTTGTCGAGATCCGATGAATTGTGGGTTTATGATCAGGATTATCTATGAACAATATTTGAATCTCCTCTGAATTCTTTTATGTATGATTGGTTATCTTTGCAAGTCTCTTCGAATTATCAGTTTGGTTTGGCCTACTAGATTGATCTTTCTTGCAATGAGAGAAGTGCTTAGCTTTGGGTTCAATCTTGCGGTGTCCTTTCCCATTGACAGCAGGGGCAGCAAGGCACGTATTGTATTGTTGCCATCGAGGATAAAAAGATGGGGTTTATATCATATTGCATGAGTTTATCCCTCTACATCATGTCATCTTGCTTAAAGCGTTACTCTCTTCTTATGAACTTAATACTCTAGATGCATGCTGGATAGCGGTCGATGTGTGGAGTAATAGTAGTAGATGCAGAATCGTTTCGGTCTACTTGTCACGGACGTGATGCCTATATACATGATCATACCTAGATATTCTCATAACTATGCTCAATTCTATCAATTGCTCGACAGTAATTCGTTTACCCACCGTAATACTTATGCTATCTTGAGAGAAGCCACTAGTGAAACCTATGGCCCCCGGGTCTATTTCCATCATATTAATCTCCCCTTATTTCTATTACCGTTTATTTTGCTTTCTTTACTTTTACGCTTTATCATAAAAATACCAAAAATATTATCTTATCATCTCTATCAGATCTCACTCTCGTAAGTGACCGTGAAGGGATTGACAACCCCTTTATCGCGTTGGTTGCGAGGTTCTTATTTGTTTGTGTAGGTGCGTGGGACTCGCGTGTTTTCTCCTACTGGATTGATACCTTGGTTCTCAAAAACTGAGGGAAATACTTACGCTACTTTACTGCATCACCCTTTCCTCTTCAAGGGAAAACCAACGCAGTGCTCAAGAGGTAGCAGCATTAAAGCCGAATAGTCTGGTTGCCTGGTTCGTTGCGCTAAACAACTCCTTCAAGGACCATATAATTGGATCAAGATTGTTTAGATTCCATCCCGAACACCCCGCACTACCTACGTGGGGGCAGAAGCCGACGACTGGCCAACCCTCAGATTTCATACAACACGGCCGCACAGGAGGTAAAATTAAAACATAACAATCATTATATTACAAACCAACTTTGTTTCGTCATACAAGGCAAAGACAACACGAATGTATTCATTCGAAAATAATGTCCTGCCCACACTGCGTTGCCACAATGCGAGACCCCTCCAGGACATCCGCAAATTAGCGCTCGGGTGTGCGGTGCTCCTTGCCCTCTGGCGGCCCTCTGGCCAGCTCGACGGCGTTCATCTTCGCCCACCACATCTTGCAACGGGCGAAGGCCATACGCGCACCTTCAATGCATACTGATCGCTTGACGACGTCCAGCCGAGGACAAGCGTGCACCAGCCGCCTCACGAGTCCGAAGTAGCTGCCGGGCATAGCTTCGGCTGGCCATAGCCGGATTATCAAATCCTTCATGGCTAGTTCGGCCACCCTATGCAGCTCCACCAGCTGTTTCAGCTGATCAGTGAAGGGCACGGGATGCTCTAGCGCAAGATATTGCGACCAGAACAGCTTCTCCGTGGAGCTCCCTTCTTCGGCTCGGAAGAACTCCGCGGCGTCGGACACACTTCGCGGCAGATCAGCAAAGGCCCCTAGAGAACTCCGAATCCGGGTTAGTAAAATATACTTCCTCCTTGCATATTTGCTTTGCATACTGAATGCCTTACCCGCTGCGATCTTCCTCGCCTCTTGGATCTCTTGGAGGGCACCCTGGGCCTCATTCCAGGCCGTCTCCGCGCTCTGATGAGCCTTGGAAAGTTCGGCCTCTTTAGCCGACGCGTCACGCTCCAAGGTCTCGCACTTCTTCACCGCGTCATGGAGCTCTTGTTGGATCTCATTGACCCGGGCCTTGAGCTTCTTACGGGCAGCCTGCTCCTTGACGGCCTTCCCCTCGGCTTCGCCCAGGGCCTTTTTCAGGGCCTCGACTTCGGTTGTCGCCCTATTTATATCAAGACACTTCGGTCAATATACAACATCCTACTCTTCCCAAACATTTCTTGGGTTATTACATACCTTGATTCTCCTGGAGCTGCCTCTTCACCTGGCCGAGCTCCTCCTCGGCCTTCTCTAGTCTCTCCTTCAGCTTGGAGACTTCGGCAACATGTGAGGCCGCAGACAGCAGCGACGCCTGCATATTCATTCCCAATAAATTTAGTTCGTTTCCTACAAGTATGGATCGACCCTCTGTCCGGCTTTTCTTTCCGAACACCAGACAGTGTCTCAGGGGCTACTGACTATATTGGGATTTTTGTGTCGCTTACCTCAAAACCTGTCAGCAGGCTGCTACAGGCTTCGGTCAGCCCGCTCTTGGCGGACTAGACCCTCTCAATCACCGCACCCATAAGGATACGATGCTCGTCCACAATGGAAGCACCTTGAAGCGCCTCCACCAGATTATCCGGTGCCCTAGGTTGGACAGGGGCTACCGGTGGAATGGGTGCACCCCCCTCTTTCAAAGGAGGTCGCTCGCCGGATTCCGGAGCCGTATGGGTCTCCGTACCCACATTTGGCTGAGGGCCGAACTAAATATGGCCCTCTTCGCCAATCTCCATGGGGATTTGCTCCCCCATGTGTGCGGCGGTGGAGGTTTCGCCCTCTGACGCCCTCTTGGCAGCGTCCAGAGCCTCTCCTTGGCCTGGAGCGGTCTTTCGGGACAACACCTCGGTGTCATCCATGGCCCTGGGAGAGTGAGCGGTCGGTGGCGACATGCTGGCCATCTCCTTGGAATCCAGCTAACCTCCTGACGAGGGTCGCTGGAAGTTGTCGCGAGCTGGACTGAAATAACACAACTAACCAGGTTAATGCAATGAGGAAAAGAGGTTGAACACATGGATATGCACGAATCGTAGTACTTACGACGCGGCCTGAGGCTTGGCGCGGGAGCGGCGCTCCGGACTACTGTCGACGTCCCTTACGGAGTTATCCGCAAGGGAGCCTTTCCTCTTCTTGGTCGTCCCCATCTCCAGATTCGTGGAGGCCGCCCTCTTCTCCCTCCCCTCATCACGGGGAGGGATCTCCTCCTCCTCCTCCTTGTCGTCCTCAGGGACGGAGGAACGGGTCTCTTCGTCTTCGGACGTTACGTCCGAAGTACCCTTACGACGGGGGACACCTTTGGCCCCCTTGGCCTTCTTCTTGGCCTTCCTCTCCGACGCCTTATAGGGCGCCGGCACCAGCATCTTCGCTAAACGCGGGATGACTGGTTCTTCAGGCAGCGGGGCCGGACACTGGATCCGCTTCCCCCTCGTCATCCATTTCTGAAAGAGCAATGACAATAAGTGTTCGGATATCTTCCTTAAAACGGAAAAGTAGAGGACGTGTTGGAAACTCACCTCGCTGGCGGGGTGGTTAATGTCGTGCCCACGGTCTGAATCCGTGGCTGGCGATGTCTCGTTGCCCTTGAAGAGCAATTTCCAGGCATCCTCGTGAGTGGTCTCGAAGAGCCTCTTCAGGGTATGGTGCTTCTTCGGATTGAACTTCCATAGCGGGAGGCTTCGGCTCTGGCACGGGAGAATCCGGCGAACTAGCATCACCTGGATTATATCAACGAGTTTGACATTCTTGTCCACCATGCTTTGAACGCGCATCTGCAGCGCTATCAGCTCGTCTGACGAACACCAGTTCGGGCTCTTCTCAACCCAGGAGGTGAGCCGCATTGGGGCACCGGGGTTGAATTCGGCGGTTGCGGCCCAGTTGGTGCCGCGGGGTTCTGTGATGTAGAACCATTGTTTCTGCCATTCCTTGACAGTCTCCACGAAAGTGCCTTTCAGCGAGGAGACATTGGGCAGCTTACTCACCATGGCTCCTCCGCACTCCGCGTGCTGGTCGTCCACTACCTTCGGCTTCACATTGAAGACTTTGAGCCACAGCCCGAAGTGGGGATGGATACAGAGGAAGGCCTCACACACGACAATGAATGCCGAGATGTTGAGGAAAGAGTTCGGGGATAGATCATGGAAGTCTATCCTGTAATAGTACATCAGCCCACGGACGAAAGGGTGGAGTGGAAACCCCAGCCCGCGGACGAAATGAGGGATGAACACTACCCTCTCGTTGGGCTTCGGCGTAGGGATGACTTGTCCCTGGGCCAGCAGACAGTGGGCGATTTCCTTCGCCAGGTACCCTACCGCCCGAAGCTCAGTAATGTCCTTCTCCTTGACGGAGGAGACCATCCACTTGCCTTGGCCTCCGGATCCGGACATGATTGAGCGCTAGCTTGAGTGGGAAGATGGGAACTTGGGCATTGGAGCTCAAGATTGGAAGGGCGGAGAAAGAGAGAAGGCATGGGAGAAGAAGGGGGAATCATTATCCCCTTATAAAGGCAGTAAATATTGAATGCCTCCCCACTCGCCTCAAAACTCGCCTATTCCCAAGGACTGTGTAAATGGGACAGTTGGGTTACCCACGCCCGTATTGATGGGAACCCCGCAATAAGGGGACACGATCTCTGCTTTGACAAGATGTGCCAATAGCAACTGCGTCTCGAAACATGGAGCGACAGATGAAAAACGGTTCGAAATTACGACCGGACAGATGTGATGTCGTGTTACAAAAAGATTGTCAGCGGATTGGACTCGTGTAAATTATCTTCTCTCTGTGGTTGTGTGCGGTGTGTGTGTTACAGGTCCGGACACGTCGATACGTTCGAAGACTATTTTGGAGTTCGGAAAGGGGAACCCGCCTTGCAATGCCGAAGACAAATCTGCGCGCCGGACTCCTCGTCATTGAAGCCAGGTTCAGAGGCTACTGAGGGAGTCCTGGACTAAGGGGTCCTCAGGCGTCCGGCCTATTAAGCCATGGGCCGGACTGATGTGCTGCGAGGATACGAAGATTGAAGACTGCATCCGTGTCCGGATAGGACTCTCCTTGGCATGGAAGGCAAGCTTGGCGGCCGAATATGTAGATTCCTTTCTTTGTAACCGACCTTATGTAACCCTAGATCCTCCCGGTGTCTATATAAACCGGACTTAGTCCGGAAAGAGAGAGACACATGACCATAGTCATACAGGCTAGACTTCTAGGGTTTAGCCACTACGATCTCGTGGTAGATCAACTCTTGTAATACTCATATTCATCAAGATCAATCAAGCAGGAAGTAGGGTATTACCTCCATAGAGAGGGCCCGAACCTGGGTAAACATTGTGTCCCCCATCTCCTGTTACCATCGACCTTAGACGCACAGTTCGGGACCCCCTACCCGAGATCCGCCGGTTTTGACACCGACACCGGCCTCCCCGGCATGCCCCTTGCCGGCCTCTTCGGCAGCGGCCTTGCCGGCCTCCCCGGCAGGCCCCTTGCCGGCCTCCTCAGCGGCGGTCTTGGCGGCCTCCTCGGCAGCAATCTTGTCGGCCTCGGCCTCGGCGTCCTTGGCGACTTCCCCGATGACGGTGTCAATATCCTCCCGGTCTGCCGAGGGAGGGTCCGGATACCAAGAAAGAGAATGAGACGGGGCCAAAATCATGGTTCAAGAAGAAGAAGAAAAGACAGGGACAGAAGGCGGGCCACGTACCCGCGCCAAGCTGGGAAGGAGTGGTTCCCTCCCCGCCAACATTCGTTGCCGGGATGGAGCCACTGCCGCCCAAGTTCACCTCCTCCTCCCCCGTGCGTGTGGGCTCGGCGCTTGGTGCCCTTGTCGGGGGCGCCCCTCTGGGCGACGTGGTTGACGGTGGCAGTGTGTTGGCGGTGGCCCTCGGTGGCTCCTCCTACTGCCGCTCTCCTCCTGCGAACCCGGCAAGATCAGCACCAAGGGATCGTGCCCCAACACGCACCGACGGGAAGTGGGTAGTGGACTCACGCTGGGGGCTGAAGCGGGGGCTGCGCCAGGGTCTGTTGTTTAGGCTGATCCCCACCAACTCCGGCGTGCGCAGAGTGCTCGCCGGGGCTGGTCGCCCGTCGAGGCCCTGGCTCTCTTCGCCACCCTCTGGGCCAGCGTCTCCGTGTCCCTCTCAGGATGACATCAAGTTGAAGGAGGATAGCACGGGCATGGGGTCGGGAGATGATGGAGGGCAAGTGCTTACTCGTCCTCCGCCTCCTCTTCCACTAGCCTCCTCTTCCTCTTCGGGCTGAAGGACCCGAGGTCAAAATTAACCTCTGAGGTGTCGTCCGAAGGAGGAGGAGAAGGGGATGGGGTCCGGCGCTGCTTGGACGAGGAGGAAGCGGCCGCCGTCTTCTTCGCTACTGCGGATTTCACCGCCTTCTTCGCTGCCGCAGCCTTCGTCGCCACGGCTCTCGTCTGGCGCACGAACTGCTCCTGGACCTGTTGCCGCTGCACGGTCCTGCCGGGCCGGACCGGCTCGCCGGAGGTGGCCTGATACGTCTCCAACGTATCTATAATTTTTTATTGTTCCATGCTATTATATTATCCATCTAGGATGTTTTATATGCATTTATATGCTATTTTATATGATTTTTGGGACTAACCTATTAACCTAGAGCCTAGTGCCAGTTTCTATTTTTTCCTAGTTTTTGAGTATCGCAGAAAAGGAAAACCAAACGGAGTCCAATTGACCTAAAATTTCACGGAGATTATTTTTGGACTAGAAGAAGCCCATGGAGCATCGAAGATGGGCCAGAACAGTCCCGAGGCACCCACGAGGGTGGGGGGCGCCCCCTACCCCCCTGGGCGTGCCCTGATAACCCACTAGTATAGGGGATCAATTGTAGCCTATTTCGATAAGTAAGAGTGTCAAACCCAACGAGGAGCTAGAGGTAGAACAAATATTCCCTCAAGTTCTATCGACCACCGATACAACTCTACGCACGCTTAACATTCGCTTTACCTAGAACAAGTATGAAACTAGAAGTACTTTGTAAGTGTTGTTGGATAAGTTTGCGAGATAATAAAGAGTGCATAAATAAAAACTAGGGGCTATTTAGATGAAGACACAACTAAGTTAGTTTTAGTAGAGAGCTTTTTGTCACACAAGAAAGTTATTTGTCCCTAGGCAATCGATAACTAGACCGGTAATCATTATTGCAATTTTATTTGAGGGAGAGGCATAAGCTAACATACTTTCACTTCTTGGATCATATGCACTTATGATTGGAACTCTAGCAATCATCCGCAACTACTAAAGATCATTAAGGTAAAACCCAACCATAGCATTAAAGCATCAAGGCCCCTTTATCCCATACGCAACAACCCCCTTACTTGGGTTTATGCTTCTGTCACTCAAGCAACCCACTATAAGCGAATCATGAACGTATTGCAACACCCTACATCGGGTATCCCTAACACTTGCGCGACATAGAGATCACCATAGGATAGCACCAATAATAAAACATGCAACTCAAACCAATCTCGATCATCAAATAACCCATAGGACAAAACGGATCTACTCAAACATCATGGGATAGCCATACATCATTGGGAAATAATATATAGCGTTGAGCACCATGTTTAAGTAGAGATTACAACGGGTAAAAGAGGGGTTACACCGCTGCATAGAGGGGGGAAGAGTTGGTGATGAGGGCGGTGAAGTTGTTGGTGTAGATTGCGGTGATGATGATGGCCCCGGCGGTGTTCCGGCGCCATCGGAAGAGAGGGGGAGAGCCCCCCTTCTTCTTCTTCTTCCTTGACCTTCTCCCTAGATGGGAGAAGGGTTTCCCCTCTGGTCCTTGGTCTCCATGGCATGGGAGGGGCGAGAGCCCCTCCGAGATTGGATCTGTCTCTCTATCTCTCTCTGTTTCTGCGCTCCCTCATTCTGCCCTTTCACCGTTTCTTATATTCCCGGAGATCCGTAACTCCGATTGGATTGAAATTTGAACACGATTTTTATCCGGATATTAGCTTTCTTGCGGCTAAAGAAGGGCAGCAACCGCCTTACGGGGTGTCCACGAGGGTCAAGGGTGCGCCTGCCCCCTGGGGCGCGCCCCCTACCTTGTGGCCCCCTCGGGCATCGTCTCTTGTTGATTCCACTTCCCAAGGTTCACATATATTCCAAAAAAATCTCCGTCAGTTTTTATCCCGTTTGGACTTTGTTTTATATGGATTTTCTGCGAAACAAAAAACATGCAACAAATAGGAACTGACACTGGGCACTGGATCAATATGTTAGTCCCAAAAATAGTATAAAAATTTGCCAAAAGTATGTAAAAGTTGTAGAATATTGGCATGGAACAATAAAAAAATTATAGATACGACGGAGACGTATCAGCATCCCCAAGCTTAATTCCTGCTCGTCCTCGAGTAGGTAAATGATAAAAAAGATAATTTTTGATGTGGAATGCTACATAGCATAATCTTGATCACATAATCTAATCATGGCATGAATATTAAGACACGAGTGATTCATAGCAATAGTCTATCATGTGACATTAAGACAATAATACTTCAAGCATACTAATAAAGCAATCATGTCTTTTCAAAATAACATGGCCAAAGAAAGTTATCCCTACAAAATCATATGGTCTGGCTATGCTCCATCTTCACCACACAAAGTATTCAAATCATGCACAACCCCGATGACAAGCCAAGCAATTGTTTCATACTTTTGACGTTCTCAAACCTTTTCAACTTTCACGCAATACATTAGCGTGAGCCATGGACATAGCACTATAGGTGGAATACAATATGATGATGGAGGTTGTGTGGAGAAGACAAAAAGGGAGAAAGCCTCACATCGACGCGGCTAATCAACGACCTATGGAGATGCCCATCAATTGATGTCAATGTGAGGAGTAGGGATTGCCATGCAATGGATGCACTAAGAGCTATAAGTGTACGAAAGCTCAAACTGGAAACTAAGTGGGTGTGCATCCAACTTGCTTGCTCATGAAGACCTCGGGCATTTGAGGAAGCCCATCATCGGAATATACAAGCCAAGTTCTATAATGAAAATTCGCACTAGTATATAGAAGTGATAACTCAAGAGACTCTCTATATGAAGAACATGGTGCTACTTTGAAGCACAAGTGTGGTAAAAGGATAGTAACATTGGCCCCCTGTTTTTTTGCGGGCTTCTTTGGCCCCCTTTTTTATTTAGGCTTCTTTGGCCTCTCTTTTTTTTCTCCTTTTTTGGGATAGGGCAATGCTCTAATAATGATGATCATCACACTTTTATTTACTAACAACTCAATATTACAACTCGATACTAGAACAAAGATATGACTCTATATGAATGCCTCCGACGGTGTACCGGGATGTGCGATGATCTAGCATAGCAATGACATAAAAAAAGGACAAGCCGTGAAAACATCATGCTAGCTATATTGCGATCATGCAAAGCAATATGACAATAAATGCTCAAGTCATGTATATGATGATGATGGAAGTCGCATGGCAATATATCTCGGAATGGCTACGGAAATGCCATGATAGGTAGGTATGGTGGCTGTTTTGAGGAAGATATAAGGAGGCTTATGTGTGATAGAGCGTATCGTATCACGGGGTTTAGATGCACCAGCGAAGTTTGCACCAACTCTCGAGGTGAGAAAGGGCAATGCACGGTACCGAAGAGGCTAGCAATGATGGAAGGGTGAGAGTGCGTATAATCCATGGACTCAACATTAGTCATAAAGAACTCACATACTTATTGCAAAAATCTATTAGTCATCGAAACAAAGTACTACGCGCATGCTCCTAGGGGGATAGATTGGTAGGAAAAGACCATCGCTCGTCCCCGACCGCCACTCATAAGGAAGACAATCAATAAATACCTCATGCTCCAACTTCGTTACATAACGGTTCACCATGTGTGCATGCTACGGGAATCACAAACTTCAACACAAGTATTTCTACAATCCACAACTACCCACTAGCATGACTCTAATATCACCATCTTTATATCGCAAAACTATTGCAAGGAATCAAACATATCATATTCAGTGATCTACAAGTTTTATGTAGGATTTTATGACTAACCATGTGAATGACCAGTTCCTGTCATCTCTCTAAATAGATATAAGTGAAGCAAGAGAGTTTAATTATTTCTACAAAAGATATGCCCACGCTCTAACAAATATAAGTGAAGCAAAAGAGCATTCTACAAATGGAGGTTTTCTATGTGTAGGTAAACAGGCAATCCAAACTCCGAATGATATAAGCGAAGCACATGAAGCATTCCATAAAGCCGTACTCAAACGATATAAGTGAAGTGCAAAGCGCATTCTATAAATCAACCAAGGACTATCTCATACCAGCATGGTGCATAAAATAAAAGTGAAAACTAAATGCAAAATACGCTCCTAGATTTGCACATATCGCATGAACGAAACGAATCCGAAAACATACCGACACTTGTTGAAGAAAGATGGGGTGCCTTCCGGGGCATCCCCAAGCTTAGACGCTTGGGTCTCCTTGAATATTTACTTGGGGTGCCTTGGGCATCCCCAAGCTTGAGCTCTTGCCTCTCCTCCTTATCCTCATATCGAGACATCCTCGATCTCCGAACACTTCCACTACAAAAAAAATACACTTCCGTGATGATACTTGTTTGTCACAGTAGGTCGCGTTTTTTGTCATGCATGTCCATCCATGACGATTTTATGACAGAATCAAGATAGTCATACCTGTGCTGTCGTAGAAGTGTTCCATGACATTACCAAAATTATCATCACGGAAGTGTCCACTTCCATGACGATATATCGCGCGTCACATAAGTGCTTTCATCAAGGGTGACCGACACGTGGCATCCACCGTAACGGAACGCCGTTAAGCTATCGGGTCGGATTTTGGATTCGATAACCCGTTAACAGCCCCGACTAATGGGAAATTTCCACGTGTAAAATTCCTATTGGCCGGACGAAACACGTGTCAGCTCGTCAGTGGGTCAGATAGGCGCCTATGATATGTCGACACGTGCCACGGCCCACCACTGGCCCATTTAGCTTACAAAGCCGGCCCGTTTTGACTTGGTCAAAAGTTAACGGGCTGGCCCATGAAAAGCCTGTTAACGGTCTCTTCGCAAATAGCCCATTTTATGGCCCGTTAACTCACGGCCCGTTAGGCCCTAAAGGAAATCGACCCAACAATGTCATGTGGGCCGTCGAATATAACACCAGCCCATTTCACTTTCGGCCCATGTATGGCCCACGATGTCTTTCGGCCCATATGAGGCCTTCGTATCTTTCGGCCCTTTACAGGCCCACGGTGACTCTAGCCCATAATGAACAGTAATTTTCTTTATACCCGTTAAAGGCCCGTGATTTAAATGGGCCGTTTCCAGCCCGTGTTAGCTTTCGGCCTATTGACGGCCTATACGTTCTTGGGCTCCTTTTCGGCCCTCGATTACTTCCGGCCCGTTACTGGCCTGTTCCCCTAATGGGCCAAATTCGGCCCATGGCAAGAGTCGGCCCGTTACTGGCCTGTTCCCCTAATGGGCCAAATTCGGCCCATGGCAAGAGTCGGCCCGTTACTGGCCTGGTACCCTAATGGGCCAAGTTCGGCCCATGGCAAGAGTCGGCCCGTTTCTGGCCTGTTAACCCGTTGCACCGTTTCCAGCCCATCCTATATTCTGGCCCATTAACGACCCGTTATGCCTGTGACAGAATTAAGCCTTTGCTGTCCTACGGCCTGTTAACGGCCTGTTACAGTGCTGGGCCGATACCAATTACGCCCGATTACGGCCCATGTAGACCCATTTATCCGACGGCCCAAGGCCCATCGATTACAGGCCCATTTATCGATGGCCCGTAGGAGACCCATGGATCCTACGGCCCGTATATGGCCCATGGTAGTTGCGGCCACTAGCAAACCAGGGAAAAAGAAGACTAGGAAATAAATAAGGCCGAAACTAACGCTAGGCTATTAAGGCGATTGCACAGATTACATCCACTCGGCATCAAAGATCGCCACCAGTGCAAATATAGGGAACACTCTACACTATACAAAAATGGCTTGCTGTTTTCTTCAGCCGGTGGTTGCACATTAAGAATAAATTTTGTATCGCACCAAAACAAATTACAACTATATAACAAAAGGAAGGTTGGCATAAAACTTAACAGTCTAGCAGATAAATGCACCACCAGAAGTTCAGAAGCTCAGTTCATTTGACCCGACTGTTACGTTTTCATGCTGTATTGTCCGATGGAGCACCATAACCCCCGCCTTCATTTCCCCTAGGCTCCTGAACAACATAGCAAATGTCTGATAGTCTGGTTTCAAAACCATGCATATCTTGACGACATTGAGCAATGTTTCTCCTTGTTTGACAAAGGGTCTCTGTTAGGGAATGGACTTGTGTCTGGAGCGCAGATACAACATTGCTTTTAGCTTGCATATCTTGATCATGAGGCAGTTTGGACGATATTTCCTTAACAACCAACCCAGTATTACGCAGGAACGTGCTTTTGGCACTGTTAGTGGACAGGTACTGACCCACTGCAGCTAGAGCTGACATTGCGGTTATAGTTGCCTCGCCACCTTCAGAAGGTGGCGGTTCCACCATTTTTTCCATAGCTTGCTGAAAAGTTGAGGTTTTACATTAGTAGTACCAGAAAAGAAGATATTAAGGAGGCAGCAAAACCAAACAAAATAGCTTTGGTCTATATACATAACTTATTCTGGTGAACCCATGTAAAATATTAGTTGTATTTTATTGCAAAGTACATGATAAAACCAGGTTCCAAACATATGACCATGTACCATCGCTAATGTATTGTCTATTTCTTCACATTGTATTGAGGGCTAAGGATAAAGAGACGAAGTTCATAATACGGTAAGCATAGTATGACATCATTCATATCACAAAACAACTGAGAACAGACAAACATGCAATTGTAACGTTGTGTGGGCAAGTCGAGCACGGAACTAGATTACGGGTCAAGATCAAAGGAACATCACTCCTCTCTTTTAAACCTTGTAAGGTGCAATGATACGCTAAGACAATTGTGTATAAAATTGAAAAGAGTAATAGACATTGGCTGCAAACCATGCAGTTCAAGGCACAAGTCAGAGTAAGTAGTAGTTAAAAGGCATGAGGATTAAGGACTTACAACAACGGCTTTGACTGGTGTAGTCATGCCCTTCTTCTTGCTGGTGTGACAGTCCTTGAAGATTTCCACAGCATTGGGTTCAGGTACTTTTTGGTCCTTGCGGGCTTTCCTCTGCATTTCGAACAAGTCAATATAGATCTGATAATATGGTACAACGAAAAGAGTGAAACATCAGCTAATTACAAGGGCCTCGCAGTGTGCAATATAGCTACGAGATCCTGTCGTCTGTTGGAATTTCACTTTCATACGGTTGGCCTTGTTCTTTGAACAGTTCACCTACAAGAAGATAGATTTGTGTGGCACATGCGTAAATAGGACTTCAACATGTGATCTGATCACATATATATAATGTACCTGATACTTCGGATCAGACCAGTGTTTAACAAGGCCCCTCCAGTCTTCAACCGATATATTTTCCACTGGAGATGTTTGGGAAAGTTCACTGTTAGCCTTGCCTTCAAAGTGAGTTTTCCTCAAGTTATACCAATACTGTCGTAGAGCAGACTTGAAAACATGGGTGCAAGCTTGTTTGGTTGCATCATCTTGGCTATCCAACTTGAACCTCATCTGTTGAAAATTATGGGAGTCTCATTATCAGCAACCTAGAAAGTATGGGACAGAGCAAGACGATATTACTAGTTTCCATATATAACCATACTTATAGATATATCGTCGAGGAAGGTGTTGAACTGGGTTTCGTCTTTGTCATTCCTGTACTGAATCCATGTTGGGAGGATACGTACATGACACCTAACGGCAACCGGTGCCTCTGATACTAACTTGGCTGACTCTGTAGCATCACGTGGCCTTTTTAAACCTGCCTGAAAACGGATCTCCATTCTTCCTCCTCTAGATTTATTTAACCTATCGAGCATTATCCCTGATGTTTGTTTCCTCTTGCGGCTAGGTGCTAGTCCAACAACGAACATAGGAAGTGTTAGTGTACATCAAACTGTGAGACTACATATAAAGAAGCATGCAACTGTAACTTGACTCCAGCAACTACCTTCTTGCTGTTGAAGCTCACAAGGTTCATCTGATATTGCCAACTCGTCTTGTGTCAAGAGTGCTTGGGAAGTAGTGTCAGGTGGCAAGGGAGCTTGGGAACGTGCTGCTAGCTCAGTTGACGCACGAGTAAGTCGTGCAGCTGGTAGTACTGTGGTAGGTGTTGCAAGAACTAGGGCTGTCTCTGCTTGTTTGGTGGCAGCTATTTGTTTCTGTTTGGCTTTTTTTGCAACTCGTGTAGCATGGGATGTCGTGTTTGTAGAATTTTCCGCTGGACTTTGACCTTCTATTGCACCATCAGTACCAGCAGAATCTGCAGGATTCATCCGCTTCTCATTCCGTGCCATTCTGTGTTTCTTCCTCTTTCTCTATGCCATGTTAAGTCAAGCCGACAAGAAAAACGAATAACAATGTAGTTCTTCCAAACAAATTGATGCGTGATGCAGACGAACTGAACTTTGATGTTAGACAACCACATGATAGGAGGATGTAATATGTATGAAAAACAGGACGGAAGAGATAACCAGAACTATGATGTGTAAACTAAGAAGAAGACATTTCACCAAATTAGAAGCAATGCAATGGAAGGTAGACACCATATGAAAGATGCTACAAATATCGCTCTGCCAAGTTAACAGTGTCTCATCATAAATGGCGTTTAAACAAATGTGAAGCAGTACAAGAAATAAATCATATGCAAGATGCAAACAACATCACACTACCATGTTAGAGGTCTCTCGTCATTAGTGCCATTGCATATTCACAGCAGTGCATATTCACAGCTTATGATGTGTAAACTAAGGAGAAGGCATTTCAACAAATTAGAAGCAATGAAAGCTAGACACCATATGAAAGATGCAACGAATATCACTCTACCAAGTTAAAACTGTCTCGTCATAAGTGCCATTTCAACAAATTAGTAGTACAAGCTAGAAAAGAATGTGAGATGTAACCTATATCACACTCCGAAGTCAACGTGTCTTATGATAAGTGATTGTTGCAGGTTACACAACAGTAGTAATTTGATGCAAGAACATGGTGTGATAGACAGATATTGTATGTTCTAGAAACAGGAACACGTGTCTTATTCAAGTATAATGTGTAAAGTAAGCAGATGGAATTCAACAAAATTAGAAGCAATACAAGCTAGACATCACACATAACATGCAACCACATATAACAGTGCCAAGCTAGAGGGAGCACCGGTGATGCTGCACTAGGGGAGACGTGCTCATCATAAACACAGCTTTGTTGAGTGTCTATGCATGTGTTGTCTTGGAAATCATCTTGGGGTGTGGAGGAGTAGAAACTGTAGAGGCCCTCCGTTCAGAAGGAGCACCTTTATCCGTTGCCTTGCTAACTTCCTTCCGCTTTATTGATTTTGAATTGTCAAGTAAAACCGACAAGAAAAAGCAATAAAATTCTCTCTTCAGAACTCATTCATGCATGATACTGACAATCACTACTTTGATGTAAGGCAAACACATGATACCAGGATGGAATATGTACGAAAAACAAGACGGCATGGCATGTTCACAACTCTTTGTGTAAACTAAGCAGAAACCATTCCAGCAAATAAGAAGCAATGCAAGCTAGACACCACATGAAAGATGCAACCAATATGACTCTGCCAAGTTAAAAGCGTCCCATCATAAATGGAATTTCAACAAATTAGAAGCAGCACATGCTATAAATCATATGAAAGATGCAACAAATATCGCACTGCATATACTAAAGGTGTCTCGTCATGTTGATTGATGCGGGATACAGAAAAAACAATAGTTTTATGTAAGGACATGCTTAATAGACAGATGTACTATGTACTAAATACAGGAAGGCATGTCACATTAACAGGTATAATGTATAAGCTAAGCAGACTAGCACATGCAGTTTAACCAGATCGGAAGAATTACAATCTAGACACCATATGCAACATGCAACCACATATCACGCTGCCAAGTTAGAGCAAGCACCTGCGATGCTAGTGTAGGGGAAATGCTGTAATCAACTACAGAGCTACGTTCACTATCTTCATCTAGCATTTCTGTTTCTTGAGAATCATGTCAGGAGGCTGACGCTGCATTCTTTAAATGAGGAGTAGTCCCCTTGCCTGCCTGCCTCGTCATAAGTGATTGATGAGGGATACACAAGAACATTAGTTTGATGTAAGAACATGGTTAATACACAGATGTACTAGTATGTACCAAAAACAGAAAGGCATGTCATATTCAAAGGTATAATGTGTAAGCTAAGCAGATGCAATTTAACCAAATTGGAAGCAATACAAGCTAGACATCCGGCTGGAGTGGTGAGCATGATCATCTAGGACCTCAGAGCCTGGTGGGAGGCGGGCTGCTTCGCCACCATCGCAGCTTTTTAGTTGGCTTCCAGGTGATGCCTATCTTTGCTGGGCTTGTCACTGGCTCGGCCAGTGCCCTGACTAGCTATTTGTCTTCTGGTGCTCACGGGATGGTGGTTCATGTAAAAAAAATATTTCCTTATCTTACCGACTTCGGCCTTTCGAATACAAGCTAGACACCATATGGAACATGCAACCACATATGACACCGCGAAGTTAAAGCAAGCACCTGGGATGGTGGTTCATTGCGAGCGAGGTCATCAACTCCAGAGCTACGTTTACCGTCTCCATCTGCTGACACTGCACCCTTTATAGCGCTGTAACGTGTCTTGCCTACCCGCACACGAAGCTGGAGCGACTTCTCTCTTTTCTTTTTGGCTTCTCTCCTGGCAGCAGAGTCTGAAATACCCTTGCATAAAAACACAATAGTGAGAGTAAGGGTGAAGTGTGTGCAGAACTAGCGCACTGTAAAAGTAGCAGATAGCAGGTGGCTGAAAAATAAATGACAGGAGACATATGATAGCTCTACAACATTGCATGGCAAACAAAATTAGATTCTACTCCGTATGATTTTGTAATATATGAGCACAGGAAATGCAGATACTCCTCCAGCACACCATGACATGTGGTCATATCTAAGATAACAGTCGACTGAAAATAAATAGGTCAGTCGATTTTTTTTAATGAACCGTCCGATCTATAAGGAACGGGCAGATGGCCTTCGTCTACCTCCCGCCAGTCACTGTTGACGATCTTTCTCGAACCGCCAGCGACCACCGGCCCGCCCTCCCATCGACCTCACACCACCGCCGTGCTTGGCAGCGCCCCCAAGCCATCCCTTCAATCCCGGCCGACCTCCAGATCGGGCGCCAGTAGCTCTAGGCCGCACACGCCCCTAAGATAAACACCAAGGCACTGCTTCCCCGGCGTAATGGGCGTACTAGCGCCTGTTACGCTGGGGAATGCTTCAGTTAATTGGGAATCAACTGGCCAGAAATTGAAATTCAGGGGGGCGACGGACCTCTAGCTAAGGTGAAATAGTATATGAGGAGAAACCTTGTGCATCACGAGTTACTAGGAACATCTAGTATCAAGAAGAAGCGGTCAACTAGTGTCTTCTGTGGGATGAATACCGTGCAAGCAGAGACGTAAGATTTGCACGAATAAGGGAAGAGGAGTACCTTCTTCGGTTGCCGGTGTGGTCACCTCCACATGTCGCGCCGATCTTCTTCTTTTTACCGGGGAAACCGATGTTCTGGAGGGTGCAGGCTTGGACGAACCCATGGCCAAATTGTTGACTATGTTGCCGTGGCCGTATGTCGGCGGAGGGGAAGCAGATCCGAGGCGGCGAAGGACGGCGTAGCAGGAACAGCTCCGGTGCGGTGGAGGGTGGCGAAGTTGGAGCGGCAGCGGTGAGGCGCAGGACGGCGTGGTTGAACTGGCTCGGGTACGGACGGCTCGGCCTCAGCTTCAACTACTAGCCGTGGAGGGCGTTGCGGTTGAGGTTGCGGTGGACGACGACGCCGGGGTATCGGCTCCGGCGTGATGGAGGAGGGCGGCGGTTGATGGGTGGGATGGGGTGGCGGACGGAGGACGCCGGGGTTTCGCGGCTGGTGGAGAGGTAGTTTTGGCGCCCACGGAGTACGAATGGGGAATCGGACGGGTGGGGGGGAACCATGTTTCGGTCTGGGACGCGCTTGTTTTTGGCTTTTTTGAACAGAAGATGGGACGCGCTTGTTTGAAATTTCGGGAAAGTACAAACTTTGCCCCCCTCTTAAATTTCGGACCTACTGCGGGTCGGGGGTAGGATGGTAATCCCAGGTGTCCCAAATAGTGGGCGGGAGCAATTTCGGCCGCGTGCATGTGTGCTTAGGCGGCCATTGTGTATGAATGTTTTTCGGATGCGGTTGCGTGGCGTCTAGATGAAGCTACAAACCTACCCCGGTTTAGACCTTTGGACGTCGGGCCGGTAGGTTTTGACGGGTCGGAGTTATTAGAAAAGTAATTTCCTTGTACTACCAAACATTGGTCTCACGCGGTTTCGGGCGAGTAGAGGCTCTTTTGGCGCTTTGTTCGAAATTTTGAAACACAAGCATTCACGTTTAGAGTACTCTTGAACTATGAGGATTGACCTAAATAGACAACGTTATATTTGACCTTGTATGTTTGAAAACCTCATTAAATTATCCGCTTCTTTTTGAAATTTTGACACTTGAAAATCCTATAACTACAATTATTTTGGAATGGAGGAGCTAAATTTTAATCTATTTTGTACACGACTACATATGCTATTATGTACAAAATCAGAGCAAAGATTGGTGCCCCCATAATTTAGGTATGGTTTACAAATGCCATGATATCAAATTCAAATAATTGAATGGACTTCATGTTGAATTTGATTTTTTTAAACCGCCTTAAGTTGAATTCAAATGTATGCTAGTTCATAGGTAGCTATTTATAATGTCCATTGTGTAACTTTCGTATGTATAATGTGCTTTACACACACAACATTAACTATACTCACGTTTATATTCGATTGCTAAAGCGATTCATTGTCTGGAGTTCAAAATACTAACTATGTGGATCAATTGTGTCGAATAATAACATAGACATGCTCAAATTCGATAGAATCTAGATGTCTGATGGATCAATGACCACTCCTTACGCGAATTGCAAATATCATGATCCCATCCTAATATTTGGATACAATTTATATCTTTAATCAATGTGTAGAGCAGTCTTTTACGTGTAGTTTCACTCTCCATCGGTGGTCTCTCACACATGCTCACACTCTCTCTCCCGAGGTGTCTTTCTCGCACACATGCTCTAGATATAACCCTCCCTCCCTCTCGTAACCATTTACAACTGTTTTCACTAACCTTTATCACAAGCACTCTTCCTCTCGCAAACATACACACGCACAATCCTCATCGACCCTTTCTATATACATGGACCTGCCTACGTGTCTCATGTACGCACATTATCTTTACGCCTGTCTCTCACGCATTGTCTCACACCTCTCTTCCTAATCGACGAGTATGATTCTAGCAGAGCATTCTGTAGGATGCCCCTTAAAGTTAGGTTGGATGAATAGTAATATCAGAGATAAAGGGGTTGCCTTAGTCCGAGAACCTAGGGTTACGAATCCTAGCCGGCTTTGTCAGTGGACATAGAGTCCTTCACAATTCTGCTATCTTTGTCTTGTACGACTAGTCGTCCATGGGTCTTCCTAAATGCGTCACGGGCCGACCAATGTGGCGCAGGCTGGAACCGAACAAAGGGCCTCACCTGGACCCACCGGACCTCACGCGGTGACACACCCTCTGCCCCCACGTCTCATTATCTTCTCACACCCACACATACCAACACAAACACCACACACACAGAAAATTTCTCCTCGCGCCTCTGTTCCCTCCCCCCTTGCATATACACACTCAAGGGAATGGAATCTCTTGTCGTGACGTCATATTCGTCTCTCTCTCTCTAGATCACTCTCATTTCTCGTGCTATCTCTCCCACGCCCCCCCATCGGCCCCTCTATCCATGCCTCTCTCGAATACATAATACACACACATACCTCTCTAGGCCCCGCCAAATGCATCAACTACACATTCACACATGTTACATCACGTACCCCATTGATCTAAAAGGCCCTCTCTTCACATTTATTTCGCATACAACATTCCTTTTGAATAAAGTGTGGCCAAAAAATTATTTTTGAGTTTCTACATATATACAACATTACAAAGTTATATGGAGGAGTACGAACGCTAATTTGCATTGCATGGTGCCCACAATGATATTTATTCCGCACTGTGAATTTGTATATTTTTATACTATATACAAAGTTAGTCATAATAAAGAGAAATGAAGAGCATCTCTCTCTCCATCGCATACCCCCCTGTACGCCCCTTTCACGTATGCACACAAAACTATCTCCAGGTCCTCTAAAAGTAAGCCCCTAGAAAATTCACGCATGTTTCATCTTTCTCTCGCGATATATGCAATGACGATCATTGTATTTGAAGCGAAAGCACGATACATACATTGGACTTCAGAATCCACTCATTACGGTCACCATTTACGTTTAGTGGTTATTATACAGTCACGGGCTCACCGTACAACTCTGTATTTGCTCATGACATGACTAGTTGACCAGTTAAACGCTCCACGTGGCACCTCTAGTGTTGCATCACATTATCTCACTACCATCGTGCCCACCTGTCGACTTGTATCTACTCTACATCTACACTCTTATAAAATACATAAAATACACTCTTATAAAAAACAGAGTTGGTGATGATGGTGTGCCTGCCATCCTGCAATATAGGCCGTCCCATTTATATCTGACGGATAGGAAAGAAACTATGGCAATTTTGCAAAAAGGTACCCACACACCTCTCCACATTTGCAAATAAGGCCTTCCCTCGTTCATCCTTTTCTCTCACAAGATAAACAAGTCATACAAATGCATCTTGATGTTACGTGCAACGCACGGGCATATTGCTAGTAAGAATGAAAACAAACGAGAAAAAAAATATTTGGACGGTGGTTCGAAGTCATGACCGCGGGCACATCGGACAAGGTGGCCTTGTATTGGTATGCTGAGCCGTCTGTTTTAACACACAGGAGCTGGTGTGGTGATTATACACACACGCACGCATGCACACGAACTGCATCCACGCAACACTCACACAAACACATGCACCCACGCATGCACACAACACTCATACGTACACACGCAGCCACGCACGCACGCAACACTCACACGCACGCACGCAACACTCACACGCACACACGCACGCATGCATGCACACACCAGTACACCACACGACCAACACACACTCTCACGCTCAAGTGCTCAACCTACACGTGCATGCGCACACATCAGGCCCTGACAGACACATACACAACCAGGTGATTCCCGCGCACGGGTTGGAGCCTTGTCGCGCCTGCGTAAATTTGTGTTTATCTGACCTTTTGCCTATGCGAACTGACAGGTGGGACCCACAAGGAACGTGGTCAATTTAACTAGTCAACATGGCGCCACGCAGACTATTTGGCGGTCAACAGAGTGCAATCCGATGCTGAACTGTGAGCAAGTGACCGTATAATCACCGCAAAACGTATATAGTGACCGTAATCAGCTTATTTTGAAGTTCGGTGACCGTATTACGCTTTTCTCTCTGTAGGCCCTCCAAAACTACATCTCTACACGTTCTCGCATGTTACATCTAACAACTATGCAATACAGCACTACTACTACACTCTAACACAATAAATCATATGTGTTCTTAGTTTTACTAGATATCATATTGTTACTTATAATTATTCAGTTTGCATACATTAAAATTGCCTTTGAAATGTATGGCCAGTATCATCTACCGCGCGGGAAAAATCCCGCCCTTTCCTGTTTAATCGGGTTTGTATCGATGGATCGTGCGAAACAGCAAAACTATAGTACTATACAGTACTACAAGTGACAGTTCACTAGGCCGTTGTGTCGTCTACTCCTCCGTCGTAAGAGTGGAGCGCTCACTTTCGTAAATCTTCTAGTACCTTTCGCCGACATGTGGGACATCAAGCTACCGGGACCACGTGCCATACCGGAATACAGTGCAGAGCAGCCGGGGTGAAGCACCCCAGTCATGGCGCCGGCGTAGTAATGAGCAATGAGGCGTCAAATCACAAGCTGCACCTTTCCCGCAGTTAAGTTGGAGGAACGAAGCAACCATCATTTCACTCGTTGCTGAATCCGCTTCTGCCTCATCTTCTTCAACTTAACCACGTGTTGCTTCTGCCGTTGTTCTGCCTCATGTGGGACGCGGATCGGCTTGGTAAAGCACTAACACGTGGGACCGCATGTTAGCAAACCGCCAGGACAACGGCCTTCGAAAATAAGAAGCCTAATCCTAGACTTACAAAGGGCTACGTAGCTACTACGTATACTTTCCATCTAATCTATATATGCCCCCCTAATTTTCAGGTGGGGTGGGCCTAATCCTCTCCTTTAATCCAATCAAAAAGTCCCACATCACATCAGTTCGTAACTTTATGTAAACCATTACGTGGATGTAGCATTGCTCAAATAAGAAACCTCCCCCGCCATCCGCGCGGCAAAATCACCTCCTTTTTACTAATCTTGATTCTATAATTTTTTAGATCAATATAATTGAGATTTGTATAGATAGCACACAGGAGAAAAACCAAGTGGTACGGTTAAGGGCATCCACAATGTGTAGCCAAATGTGAAAATAGCTTTTGGCATCGTGGGAACCATTGGGGACGGTGTTGCCAAAGCCAAAAAGATGGAACCGAAGCTCCCTGATTGATTGATTGAAGGAATAGAAAAATGCAACGTCTCTCCTCTTTCTCCGATGCTTGGACGCATGTAGTACAGTATAGAGCACAGAGTCTACTCCCCTGTCCCTTCTATCACAAATCACAAAGCAGTGAGGCGTCAAATCACAAAAGCACGGACGAAGCAACCATCATTTCACTCTTCGCTGACTCCGCTTCTCCATCGTCTTCTTCGAGAATACATCTCACCGCACTAGTACTCCTAGTAGTATTAGTAAAGGACTTCCTGGATGCAAATAAGGCGGTTGTCTCGGCTTGCAGGCGGCACTTGCGAATGATTTACCGGGGTCTCCCTCAATGGTGTTCTCCGTCGAACGCACTTCGCCAAACCACCAAAAAAAGATATCGTCGACGTCACCGCAATGGGGAAGGAAGTCAAATATAGTTACTACCTCCATTTTTTGTACACAAGGCCAGTATATCAAAATTACAATTTTCAAAGGGCCACTAACATTAATCGAGGCAAAATTGATGGGGTTAGCAACCAAGGACATTAATATTCCCTGCATGCATGGGGAAGTGAGAAGGTTGGTTTGCATGGCGCTGCATTAATCAAGCGATGAGTAGTGAGATGGTTAGCTCTTTGGTCTTTGGAGAAAAAAATACGCATTAATTGACACGTGAAACGAGGATTTGTATCGATTAAATCCCGCGAAGGAAAACCCCGCCTTTCTTTTTTAACACTAGTACTCCTAGTACGTACATACTTATCCTGTTTGGGTCTAGGCCTTGCATTGCCAAACTTCGCCACACATTTTTGCCAAGCTTGCCTAAAGTTTTCAAAATGAGAAGGAGGTACACTTGCGCATGGCTGTCGCGGTCGCACCGCACCCTCACACGGTCGCTCCTGCACGCCGCGGTCGCACCGCACCCTCACACAGTCGCTCCTGCACGCCGCAAACCCAACCAAGGGAACACACCTTCACTGACACGTGCTGTCGCATGTGAACAAACCAAACTCAGCCATCCTATCGCTGACACATAATTTTCATTCATAGAGTATGTTTATCCAACCGCATGTTGGGGAGTATCCGTACGGCCCGTGCGGTGGTCTGTTGGGGAAGAAGAAGAGGTGAGGAAGAAGGAAAGAAGGGTTAGGAGACGTAGGATATTCATCCAACCGCCTGAAATGGTAGACTGACCCAAGTCAGGCGACTTGCATAAAAAAATATATGTTTTTACACAGCAAAAGATCCATAAAAACAACAACATAAAGAAAAACTATCACTGCTCGCGGAAAGAGACGGCCTCGTCGTCTTTGGCTACCGGCGCGAACCAGCCGTCGCTGCCGACGTGTGTCTCCGCACCGTGGTTGTCCTCGGCCTCCAGCTACTCGTTCAAGCGGAGCGTGCGGGCGCTCTGCACGGACGAGAGCACAACCCGGTTCAAGTTGAGGATGTCCGGTTCTGCCTGCAGGAGGGCTTCGATGGCAGCGGCATCCGCGCGCTCCGCGTCGAGTCGAGCCTCCGCCGCCCGGTTCAAGTCCAGGACGTCCGGTTTCGCCTGTAGGAGGGCGTCGATGAGAGTGGCATCCGCGCGCTCTGCGTCGAGTCGAGCCTCTGCCGCCCGGTTCAAGTCCAGGACGTCCGGTTCCACCTGCAGGAGGGCCTCGATGGCAGCGGCATCCGCGCGCTCCGCCTCAAGTTGAGCCTCCGCCGCCCGGTTCACATCCACGACATCCGGTTCCGTCTGCAGGAGAGCCTCGATGGCAGCGGCATGCGCGCGCTCCGCGTCGAGTTGAGCCTCTGCCTCCCGGTCCTCCTTTAGTATCGCCATGTTGAACCGCTAGTCCGCCTGCACAATGGGGGACTCAGACGCCGGCACGAAGTCAACGTCCATCGTCTCATACCCATCGGGGGCCTTCTGCGCCGCGGCCTCCGCCATGAACATTGGATCGGCTTCCTCCTCCTCGTAGTGTGACGCCCCCGATTTGACCGTACACTAATCATGCACGCAAATGTGTACGATCAAGATCAGGGACTCACGGGAAGATATCACAACACAACTCTAATGCATAAATAAGTCATACAAGCATCATAATACAAGCCAGGGGCCTCGAGGGCTCGAATACAAGTGCTCGATCATAGACGAGTCAGCGGAAGCAACAATATCTGAGGACAGACATAAGTTAAACAAGTTTGCCTTAAGAAGGCTAGCACAAAAGTAGCAACGATCGAAAAGGCAAGGCCTCCTGCCTGGGACCTCCTAACTACTCCTCGAAGCCGAACTCCAAGTAGAATCATCATCGGGACCTCTAGCTCCTGGACTCCAGCATCTGGTTGCGACAATCAGGTATAGAAAGGGGAAAAGAGGGAGAAAAGCAACCGTGAGTACTCATCCAAAGTACTCGCAAGCAAGGAGCTACACTACATATGCATGTGTATATGTGTAAAGGGGCATATCAGTGGACTGAACTACAGAATGCCAGAATAAGAGGGGGATAGCTAATCCTGTCGAAGACTACGCTTCTGGCCATCTCCATCTTGCAGCACGTAGAAGAGAGTAGATTGAAGTCCTCCATGTAGCATCGCATAGCATAATCCTACCCGGCGATCCCCTCCTCGTCGCCCTGTTAGAGAGCGATCACCGGGTTATATCTGGCACTTGGAAGGGTGTGTTTTATTAAGTATCCAGTTCTAGTTGTCATAAGGTCAAGGTACAACTCCGGGTCGTCCTTTTACCGAGGGACACGGCTATTCGAATAGATAAACTTCCCTCCAGGGGTGCACCACATAACCCAACACGCTCGATCCCATTTGGCCGGACACACTTTTCTGGGTCATGCCCGGCCTCGTAAGATCAACACGTCGCAGCCCCACCTAAGCACAACAGAGAGGTCAGCACGCCGGTCTAACCCTATGCGCGCAGGGGTCTGGGCCCATCGCCCTATGCACACCTGCACGTTGCGAACGCGGCCGCGAGCAGACCTAGCAACCCACACGATCACGGTGGTTACGTCAAAGCGGTCCAACACGGCGCGCGCCACTCAGTCGCTGACGTCACGAAGGCTTCGGCTGATACCACGACGCCGGGATACCCATAACTACTCCCGCGTAGATGGTTAGTGCGTATAGACCAAATGGCGAGACTCAGATCAAATACCCAGAACTCGTTAAGCGTGTTAAGTATCTGCGAACGCCGACCAGGGCCAGGCCCACCTCTCTCCTAGGTGGTCTCAACCTGCCCTGTCGCTCCGCCACAAAGTAACAGTCGGGGGCCGTCAGGAACCCAGGCCCACCTCTACCGGGGTGGAGCCACCTGTCCTTTCAGCCCCCTCATCAGAATCACTTGCGGGTACTCCTCGAGCCGACCCGACTTTAGTTACCACATGTGTCATGTATATAATGTATATAGTATATACCCGTGATCACCTCCCGAAGTGATCACGGCCCAGTAGTATAGCATGGCAGACGGACAAGAGTGTAGGGCCACTGATGGAACACTAGCATCCTATACTAAGCAGTAGGATAGAAGGTAAGGGAAACAGCTGTAGCAACAATGACAGGCTATGCAACAGAATAGGATTAACGAAAAGCAGTAACATGCTACACTATTCTAATGCAAGCGGTAGAGAGTAGAGTAGGCGATATCTGGTGATCAAGGGGAGGGCTTGCCTGGTTGCTCTGGCAAGAAGGAGGGGTCGTCAACTCTGTAGTCGAACTGGTCAGCAGCAGCGTCGGTCTCGTAGTCTATCGGAGAGAAGAGGGGGAAGAAATAGTAAATACAATGCCAACATAAGCATGACGATGCGTGACATGAAACCGAGCGGTACTAGGTGTGTCCTAACGCGACAGTAGGTGGTCCCGGCGAAGGGGGGAACATCCGGGAAAGTATTCCCGCTGTTTTGCGTTATCGGACACACGGACCGGAGGGGGAAAGTTGCGAGTTCGATAGGTTAGGGAGGTGTGGTGGACGAACGGACTGCGTATCCGGATTCGTCTCGTCGTTCTGAGCAACTTTCATGTTGAAAATATTTTAATCCGAGTTACGGATTAAAAGATATGATTTTCTAAAGATTTTATTAATTTCTGGAATTTAATTAATTATTTAAATTAATTCGAAAATGGATTTATGACATCAGCATGATGTCATGCTGACATCAGCAGTCAACTGGGGTTGACTAAGTCAAACTGACATGTGGGTCCAGTGGGACCCACCTGTCATTCTCTGTTTAGTTTAATTAGGGTCTAGCTAAATAATTACTGTTTAATTAATTTAAACAGGATTAATTAACTTAATTAATTTAGTTAATTAATTAATTAAAATTATTTTTATTTTTATTTTCTTTATTTATTAATTTTTATTAATTAATTTATTATTATTATTATTATTAATTTAATTTATTTATTATTTTATTTTTATTTTTCTTTTCGTAAAACGTTCCAGTGGGCTGGGCCCCGTTGTCCAGTGGCCCAGGGCTTAATGGGTGCGGGCGACGGTTTTGGGCGCGACCCAATCGGGCGCACGCCCAGGGGCACCGTGGCGGCCGAGGCCAGCAAGGCCGGGCGGTCACCGGAGGGAGACGCCGGCGGGAGAGCAGCAGGGCGGCGCCGGAGCGGGGCTGCGGGCCATAGGGGAGTGGCCGTGGTCGAGCCAGACGGCCGGGACAAGGCACGGGCGCCAGGGCGCGGCCCCGGGCGCGCTGGCCGCAGCGGTGGCCGAGACCAGCAGGGGAGGCGAGCGGGGCATGTGTGGGTGGGAGGATGCGCGGTGTTCGCGGCGACGGTGACCAGCGGGATGCGGGGAAGAGAAGAGGAGGCCGGGGCCTCACCGAGGGAGCGTAGGGCACGGGGCAACGGTGCTTGAGGTGGGGGGACGGGGACGGCGCGGACGGAGTGGAGGCAGGCCGGCGAGGGAGCTCTGGCGAGGTCCTCGGGCGAGGGCATCGGGACGGCGAGGAGGCATGGCCGCGGCTTCTGGTGGTGTCGCGCGAGGGAGAGGAGGGCGAGGAGGCAACGGCGACGGCGATCCGGGGTGATGGCGTCGACGGGGTCGGGGCGGCACCGGGCGGCGGCAGCGGGGGCGAGGTGAGGCAGCAGCGGCGGGGTCGAGCCTGGGGGCGAGGTGAGGCAGCGGCGGCGGGGTCGAGCCCGGGGGCGAGGTGAGGCAGCGGCGGCGGGGGCGAGCCCTCCCCGATCCAGATCGGGCAGAGGGGGCGAGGAGCGAGGGGAATGGGGGGGGTTGCCTCGATCCAGATTGGATCGGGAGGGGGAGAGGGAGTGGCGTCGTGGGGGGGGGGAGAGTGGGAGTGGTTGCCCTAGGGTTTCGGCCGACAGGGGAGGATATGGGGAGTGGGGTGGGCCGGCCTGGTGGCCCAGAGGCTAGTTAGGCCGAAGCCCAGTGGGGGGAAAGGGAGGCTCCTTGTCTCTGTCTTTTTTTTAGTTATTCTTTTGTGTTTCATTTCTAGTTTCCTTTTATTTTAGTTTTGTAAAATTTATCACTAGCACCTAACTTAGTATTTGTAAATATACTACTGCCACAATAACTTTGGCACCTAGCTAAAATAGTTTAGTATTTTGTAAAATATAATAGGAGCATAACTAATTGTTTTTGCTGTTGTTTTAATCACTTTGGGGTATTTAATTATTTTATAAAGATGTTGTTTCTCCACCAATAATATCCATGATTTATTTGTCACATTGAGAACATTTTAGTTTTGACTTTTGAAAACTTTAATTGTTTGACTTGAATTTGAATTTGAATTTTGAATCGGTTTTTGAACTAACCCGAGATTAACTAAAGTGATCATGGTGACGTGGCATCGTTAACAGAGGTTTACTGTAGCTTAATTATCCGGGCGTCACGTAGCTTGGCTCCAGAGAACTCGGGGATTGGCCCGCCGCAAAGCGAGCTTGGGAACGGAGGTCTATGGCGCCGACCGCCGCCGCAATTTCTGCGCGGCGCTCCGGCGTCAGCATCTTGTAGTAAGTGATCTTGCGGTGCACCATGGCTTTCCGGCGAACTAGGGGACGCTTGATGCGGGCTAGGGGATCAAAAGGTGGGGGAATGGGCTGGAGATTTGGTGTGGTTTTAGGGCAGTGGCTGGCGTAGGCCGAGCAGCGAAGGTTCTGGTGTGAATAGTTGTTCCGGTGACGACCGGTCAATCGTTTTTGACTGTACATCGCTCTTGTCGCGTTCGCGTTGCAGCCCGGCACGCTGGACCCTCCACGTCGCTCACCGAATGGAACGCGCTCCGTCTTGCGTTTTCGCTCGCTTGTGGGACCGCAGTTGAGAGCAAACCGACGTCCCTCCCCTCCCCCGCCCGCGTCATTTATTATACCACCACTCCCTCCGTTTTATGCGGAGTAAATAAAAACAGAGGGAGTATACTATGGATGAGGATCCCCTGACGTGGTCGAACCCATTGAGTAACTGACATGCGGGGCCTAGCAAGCATGGGGTCCGCTAGTAAGTGACCGAAAGGGAGGGCAAGGCAGGGATACCTACGTCAGAGGATCCACTTCCACTATACTACTTTGACCAAATGTTAGAGTAATAATATATGACATGCAACTTACACAAATGTTAGAGTAATAATATATGACATGCAACTTACACAAAGCATACAGGGTCTAATGCGTTTTTCGAGGCTAACTTTGACCAAATGTTAGAGTAATAATATATGACATGCAACTAACACAAAGCATGCGGTCAAATTCGTATGTGAAAGGAGTTTCCAATGATATAATTTTCACATTATACATCTCATGTACTATTAATCTTGTCAATAGTCAAATTGGAAACCATCTTGAGTACAAATCTAGGAGTACGTACGAATCTAACAATATTGATTGGGCGTTGTTGAATGTTGATACCTTTTTTTATCAAAGTAGAGATACTTTGACTACACATAAAACTTATATGTAAACTAGAAAGGATAGGGGGAGTATATTGTACGTTCAAAAACGAAACGAACATTGAATACCCTTTATATATGATTTGCAGATGCTATGATCACCGGTTCAAAATTTTGAATCCGCCTTGGGTATCACGTGCCCCCACTCGTTCCCTCTCGATTTCATCTCGGGGTCCGGAGATCTATTGAAAGAGGACTAGGGTGGGTACATGCGAATGATACTCAGCGGAATGTTCAAATGAGGCATGCGGGAGGATGGACTCGACTGGAGGGCGACATGATTGATGGAGAAGAGGGTTGGAGAGGAATGAGAAATAAGCAAACGCCACATGATTATACTTGAACGGCTCAAATAAACAATAAGTTGTCTCGCTTGGCCTACATAGTGAAAGGCCTAATGCGCAATGCGGAGCCCTGACGCTCGAATATGGCCGGGAAAACAGGGAAACCGACATATGGGGCACACCCATCGGGACGATGTAGCGCGGACTAGTCCAATGGAGGAGCTGGCCCACGACCTCCTCGCCACCGACAACCGTTCATGTGGGTCGTTGGGGCCAACAACGGGGCGCAGCTCCAGCACCGCCTCTGGACACGGCGATCGCGGTGAGCGACACGCTCATATCGTCGCTAGACACGGTCGGTTTCAGTGTGCCGAGGGTGGCGTTAGTGATGTGGCACGACCAACGGTATGTTTGGTTTGTGCCCAAGGTTTCCCCATCAAAGCATTGGGTAGCCAAAATTTTGGTTGAGGTATTGGTTGCCCATGATTTGGTTGACATTGGCAAGAAAAATGAACTAGAGTTGGCTAGAGTTTATTGGCATGCCAAAGAAATGGCAACCATCCAAACAAAGACCAATCTTTGGGTCATGACCAAAATTTTGGTTGAGGTATTGGTTGCCCATGATTTGGCCGACATTGGCAAGAAAAATGAACTAGAGTTGGCTAGAGTTCATTGGCATGCCAAAAAAATGGCAACCATCCAAACAAAGACCAATCTTTGGGTCATGACCAAAATTTTGGTAAGGTGCACTTTGGCCACAATACAAACACACCCCAACACCCGGCTCGTCGAGGATGCACGGGGCGCCGTGACGCGTCCGCGGAGTGGTGTAGCGCGGCCAACTGCATCCTCTGGACCTGAGACCATGCCGGGTCGTCTTGCTTTTTCAATGACATGCGGGGATCGCATGTGAGGAAAGGGCATCTCCAACGTTGCCACGACCGCAGCTGACTACCCTGGCACACCAAAACCCTCGCCCCTCGCGCCGTCGCGCGGGGCGTTCCCAGCCGGCGCCAGCTGCCCGCATTCATGCCGTCCGTTCGTATGTCGTCGTTAAGAGGCTCGGTGCCCGAGGAACTAACTCCGGCGACTTAGAGCAAGTATAGTAGTGCTGAGTCAGCGGGCTATAAGGAATAAACTAGTATATTTATGCTTAGTTGGAGCAAAGAGAAGAGGAGAGAGAAGGTAAGCGGGCTCTTCGTGAAGAGCCAACTGTAGCACGTGCTCCTAGGCACTTTGTGAGAATGAAAGGTGGGCCACATAATAAAAAAGTAGTACACTCTTTTGATCTACTATTATACATGTTGGCTATAAGATGGGTTGTAGATGACATGGCACTGGCTTATAGCCAGCAGCTGGCTATACTATTAACCATGCTCTTAATGACGCACCCGGACGCTTGGCCTCACCGGAATGCGCTACTTAAAGCGGCAATGCCCAGCTAACCTCCACACCATAGCGCATCGTCCTCCTACCTGGCACCACATCCGCCATGACCGCAAGTGCGAACGCTCTGCAGGAGAGCTTGTCTTCGGGGATGAAGCTCGAGGTCGCCGCCCTCGCTCAAGTCGCCTCTCGCGACGCAATAGCGGCGTAGCCGGACGCGGACGCGACCGCACAAGCGGTGGCCACGCTGGCGGCCAACGACGGGAGCACCGTCAGCCACGCGTCCTACTTGCCACCGTCCAACGTCTAGCACCACCGAGGTCGGGGACTCCTCCGAGGATGAGTAGGGCATGGGAGGTGGCAGGGCATGGTGTGCCAACTGGCCGGTCTGTATCCCATGTTCTACTCTTCCTCGCCGGAGACCGCACCTTCACTTCACGGGTCTTGAACCCCGCCCCTGTACATAGAGATCGCAGATGGAGGACGTCGGTCGCCGCCGTAGAATAGGTTTAGGGTCGGGTTTCTTTTATTTTTCTGTCCTATAAAAGTTCGAAATGTAATGAAAATCTGCCGTGTTTGCATTAATCTCGGCCGGTGTATATGAACTTTCACAATAATATACATGGTGGTGGGCCCCTCCCTCCCCCCAATCTACAATCAACAGCTCACACGTTTCACATTACGTTAATTACGTAACTGGGATTACGTAGGTGTAGCATTACTCGTACTAAAAAACCCAACTAAGCCAACCTCCCAGCATATCGCGCGGGAAAAGACCCAGCCGCGCCGTTTTAGTCGGGATTACCAGATTACTAGTAGTAGTATCGATGGATCGCGCGAAGCAACAATTTTTTTTAAGGGGGCGAAGCACCTAGTTTAAAAGGAAAAAAGGCGGTGCACTCACAGCACTCCTGTCACGGTCACATTGCACCCCACACACGTTCGGTCCTGCACACGGCTCACGCAAACGGAACGCGCTTTGGCTTGCCTATTCACTGACACGTGGGACTGCACTTGGAGAAACCGACCATGCGCCAAACTCCCCCCGCCCACCGCGCGAAAATCCTCCCCCCCCCCCACACCCAAAAATTCCCCCAAATCCGATTCAACCGCCCTTCGGCCAACTAGCCAATAATATTCCCCAAACCCCCTCCCCCCTGTCCCCCTCCACTCCATTCGCTCCGCCAAAACCGCCCTCCCCGCCACGCCGATACGTCGGCGCCGCGGTTCGGCGATCCTCTCGCTCCCACAGTACGCTCTCGTAGACTACCGTCCTCTAGCCGCGCCGCCACCTCTGGCTACGTCCTTGTGGAGGCGCACGGCGGTCAGCGCCGCCACCGCTGGCGACGTTCGTGTGGAGACGCACGGCGGTCAGCTTCTCCCACGGTACGCGCATTCTAGACAGAGGCCCCGTTCATGTCGGTGTAGCGCTGAATGTTAGCTGATAGACGCTGTTAATCTCACTGTTTGCCAAAGTAGTTTACTGTCAATATGCTCTGCTTAAGAAGCTTCCTTGCCCTATTCTGCACTCAATCTGCTTAGCTGAGATGGCATGCCAAGGCCGATTAGTTGCTAAAATATCCTGCCATATATTTATTGTGACGTAGATTTCCATGGTCTAGTACCCAATCTGTTAGGTGAAATAGCTCTACACCGTCTTATACTCGATCTTTGTTGCTGCGATGGCCTTCGATAGTTCGATGGCTGTGTGCTCGGCATCATTGACTGCTGAAACAGCCTGCCATAATTTGGCACTCAAATCTGCTTGCTGAATTAGCTTTACATATATTTCGTTACTTAGATTTGCTTGTCCAAATATCTTGCCATAGCTTTAGACATCGACCTAGGTATTTTTTTCTGGACTTCATAAAAAAGCATATATGTTTTTCCTGTAATATCTAGTAGAAGAACTAATTTGTATGTCTAACAGATGGACAGGACTTGGATAACTTCTGCTCGAAGATTCTCCGCTGCATATGTCGAGGGGGTTGAAAACTTCATGAACTTTATCAGAGCTGAGTACGGTGGTCCGAAATCAGATGTGCTCTGCCCGTGTAGCAGTTGTATGAATTTAGTTACAAGACCCCAGTCAACTGTGCAAAATCATCTACACTTGTATGGGATGTCGGTCACATATACTAGGTGGGTTCATCATGGTGAAGCTGTGAACGTCAATGTTATTGACTATGTGGAAGCAACAGATCACCATCTTGATCTGCCTGATGCTTAGGGGGAAGAGGAGGAGGAGGTGGTGGTGGCGGAGCCAGTGAGTTTGACCAACATTGAAACAATGCTACGAAATGCTCGTGCATTCCGTGAACTTTCACCTGCAGAAGAAAAATGGTGGGCCCGCATGTTGGAACAATGCAACGTTGCTGTCACCCCAGGAAATAAGCTGTCAGTATTCTCAGCTATGGTCACCTTTCTTCAGGTGAAGACATCTGAGCGGATGACCAACAAATCATTCGATGCGATGTTGGCTGCTTTCCGCGAATCTTTCCCAGATGCGTCTGAGCTGCCACACACCTACAGTAAAATGAAGAATTTCCTTCATGCAGTTGGAATTGGATATGATATGATCCATGTTTGTAAGAATAATTGTGTTCTGTTCCAGAAGGATTATGCAACTTAAGTGAATGCCCGAAATGCAAATCATCAAAATGGAAAGATGGCGATGCTATGAAGAGGATTCCTCATAATGTTCTAAGACATTTTCCAATTATACCAAGATTGCAGAGGTTGTTTCATGATGCTGAAACAAGAGAGGATGTACTGTGGCATTCTAGAAACCAGGAGTACAGAGATCAGAATGTAATGAGCCATCCATCTCATGGTAGTGAGTGGAAAAGCTTCAATGATAAACACAAAGAGTTTGCTGCTGACCTGAGACACATTAGACTTGGCTTAGCTTCAGATGGATTTAACCCATTTAGCCACCAGAGCGCCACATATAGCATGTGGCCAGTGCTTGTTATCCCTTACAACATGCCTCCAAATGTCTGCACCAAAGAATCAAACTACATGATGGCCTTGCTCATCCCAGGTCGAAAAAGTCCTGGAAAATATTTTGATTTTTTCATGGAGCCTCTTGTGGAGGAACTTCAACAACTATGGAAGGGTGTTCTCACTCGAGACCTACATAGCAGCCCACCAGCTGATTTCTTTCTGCGTGCTGTTATAATTTGGTGCATCCATGATTATCCGGCTTTGGGCACTATGTCAGGCCGAACGACACATGGTTACAATGCATGTGTTCGCTGTGATAGGAATCCGCTGTCATACGCAATACTTAGCAAGATCTGTTACATTGGACACCACCATTTCCTTGCCAAGGACAAGCCGCATCCTAGAAAATACCGAAGACATGTGTTCAATGCAAAGCATGAAAACCGTGATGTGCCAAAGAGGCTCACCGCCGATGAGTTGCAAGTGGAATTAGAGAAGGTCAGGCATATTACACCAGGAAACCATCCTGGTAATGGTAGCGGGAAAAGGAAGCGTGTCAGGGTAGAAGAGAGATTATTGTTTACCCGCAGGTCCACTTTGTGGGACTTGGAGTATTGGAAAGATTTGGATCTGCGGCATAATCTTGATGTGATGCACATCGAGAAAAATATATGTGACAGCATTATCGGCACACTTCTTAATATTGAAGGCAAGACGAAAGATACCTTAAAATCTAGGATTGATTTGACACACCTGGGTATCAGAAAGGATTTGCAGGTGCAAGATGAAGGTAAACCACGGGATATGGCACCAGCTGTGTACGTCTTGGACAAGGTAAAAAGAAAAGAATTCTGCGTGGTCCTGTCATGTGTGAGATTCCACATGGATTTGCTTCCAACCCTGAAAGGAGAGTCAGTGCAGATGGAAACAAGGTACAAGGGTTGAAAACTCATGACTGCCACGTCCTACTTCAAAGGGTTTTACCTGTTATCCTTAGAGGATTGGGCCGCCCTGACTTATACAGAGCAGTTGCAGAGTTGGGACAATTCTTCAGGGAACTCTGCAGTAGGAATATCAGGATAGATGCTTTGGAGCGTCTTAGAGACAATATACCAACTATCCTATGCGACCTTGAGAAGATATAGCCTCCAGCCTTCTTTGATGTGATGGTGCATTTGGCTGTTCATCTACCTGATGAGGCACTACTTAGAGGTCCAGTACAGTATGGCTGGATGTACCCTATTGAAAGGCGGCTAGGCACTTTCAAGGGCTGTGTTAGGAACAGAGCTAGACCCGAGGGTTCCATTGCAGAGGCCTACATTGCTACAGAAGCGTTGACATTCTGCTTAAAATACATTGAAACAGCTGATCAGCTTAGCAAAGAGGTGGGTGAAGACAATCCCGGGCTCAATGTTTTCGATTATTCTGTTCGTGTTACAGGGAAGAGTCGACAAGAGGACAAACCTAAAGATTTGGACAAAATGGTTTGGTATGTGTTGAATAACTGTCTTGAGATACTACCTTATATCAAGTAAGTGCAGTACTTCAGCTTATACATCGTAATCTACTAAACTTGCAGCACATTCTTATATATTTAGATGTTTGACGCGATCACTATGTTGTGCAGCATCTACAAAGAGGAGTTACTGCCGCAAAATCCAAGAAACATTGACAAACTGGTTATGGCAGGATTTGCGAAATGGTTCAAGAACCATGTAAGCTTTTGAAGTGCACTGACAGTTTTTTTAATATATTGAGTACATAAGATGATCAGCTTGTCTATTTTCTAACCATAGGTTAAGAAGATGCGTGAGGATGGGCAGGCAGTTGATGATGCCCTTTACTCACTAGCAATGGGTCCTGATACTCGGGTAAGACATTATGAATCTTGCGTTGTTGGAGATGTGCGCTACAACACCCTTGCACGAGACGAAAGCAGGAAGACACAAAACAGTGCCATCATGAGCACGGATACGTATGACAAAGAGACAAATGAAATGTATGCTAACATAACAGACATTCTTCAGTTGTAGTATATCTCCAGTTTCGAGGATCATCGGTGTGTGGTTCTGTTGTGCTGTCGTTGGTATAACCTGTTTTCCAAGATCGCAAAACCCAGAGCTGATGATTATTTCAAATCCATCAATGTCAAGGCGGCGTACCAGACCAACGAGCCTTTTATTTTGGCAAATCAAGCAACACAGATATTTTTCTTGGAAGACACATTTGCACATAGCGATGACTGGAGAGTATTGCAAAGGTTTGAGCAGAGGAATTCGTTTAATGAAGTTGCACAACAAGATGATGCTTACACTGCTCCTGATGTACAAGATAACACAGATGTTCCTAATATCTTTGAGAACCATCACGTCAATGACGCCGGCGAAAAGATTGCCTGTCGTGCTGTGGACATACAAGAGTTGATCAAGAAGAAGCCAATGTTCGAGGACGTTGAGGACGAAGAAGAAGATGACACCGTGGGGAATTACGATTCAGACTGATACACATGGCGAAGATGTTGACGCTGCTGCTGCAGATGATGATTACATTGCTTTTGTCATATTTGCCTGTCAGAAGACGTTTTTTATCTACTATGTGAAAGTGTATTTGCTATGACAACTGAAACCTGATGAACATGTTGTTTAGTATTTTGCTGTGAGAACATCACTTGTTATGTATGCTGATTTGTGTTTGGTGATTGTATGACACTAAAACATGATGACATTGTTGTTTAGTTGTACTCATATTTGGCTGTGAAACTTGAATTTGATGACATAGTTTGCTGTTGGACTGCAATTTGCTCGACGTTTTCGAATGAGAACAAAGCTGACCCGACAGGGCCTCTGCTATTTATTTATTTATATGAGCAAAAGGGGATACCCCCTGATTTCCGTTAATAGAAATCATTAGATGTTCACAACACTACGCCCAGCCTACTACACAGGTTTCATTCATTACTAGTTTCAGCAAAGTGCTCATGTCGTAGCCACTGAATACATCACGAGTGCTACATACACTGCAAATAAAGACACAATCATCCTACAGAGCACATCGATTTTGCCCATTATCTTCACCAGCTCTTTCATCTCCTCATTGCTGTCAAGGCCGTTCAGCAGCTGTTGCTTGGCCATGATCAGAGGAATTGCATCTTTAACCTTCTGCTCTGCATCTTCCTCTTCTGCCGTTCCTTCAGTTACTTGTCCAACACCCCAACCTGCTGGTATTGGGATTCCTCGGCTAACCAAATAATCAGCGTAGTTGCAGTCCCCCACATCAGCAACTTCCCAGAAATACAAATCACACGAATCTTCCCTTTTCTGCACAAATCAAATTGGAAGATCATCAACCAAACTATTAAAAAAATCAGCAACTGAAAGCAGCAGAACAACACTTAAACATATTATTACCCCATGATTCGGGCATTTGTAGAAGACTCAGCCAGGGTTGCGGATTGTGGTTGAGACGCGACGGATGACTCTGCGTGATTTGCAGCAGTGGCACCACACCAACGGCAGCGGGTTGCGATGAGCAATCGGCTGCGGTGCGCCTGCCGGCGGGGGTGTGATGAGACCCACAGGTGATGGTACGGGTGGCGTCTTGGCGCATATCTGGTTGTTGCCTGCTGAAGAGCAGGTGGACGAGCTGCCAACGGACATGGTTGCTGCGGCCAGAGCTTCTGATGCTAGGCAGAGTAAGTAGAGAAGAGGAGAAGCGAACGTTGGATATGTCAGTTTCATTACTTGCAGAGTAGCATAGCACCATATATAGTCATAGTCTAGGTTTGGATTAGAACCAGCTACAGGAGGGACCTCCTTGTTTTGCGAAAAAAATTATTTCTCCACCTGACAGCTGGGACCCATCGGCTGTATCTTCACACGGAAGGAAGTGCCTCCTTGTTTTGCAAAAAAAATTATTCATCCCGTTGACAGCTGGGACCCGTCAGATTTGGTGACCGACTTCTGGGCCTACTAAGCGGACGTGTACGCATGACTTTGTCAACTTAATCAACAAATGATTCTAGCAGCTGGACCGTTGGATGTTAATCCAACAGCCATGCTCCTTCTTCAACCTCTGTTCTTGCTCCTGCCTCCCGTGGGCGGCATCGCGGCTGTGCTGCCGCGCACCCGAACCAGTGAAGTTTCCCACTCCTCTCCATCTCAGACTCCACTGCCCCGTCTTCCCCATCTCCGGGTCGTTCCAGTCTGGGTGCGCTCGGCACGGTGTGGTCAACGTGGTCAACAACCGAGAGTCATCGGAAGATGACTGTATGTGAGAGGCTGAGAGTGGGGATGCACCACACCCATGGACGCATGCATGCAACGGAATGCGGCGAGGTCAACGTGGTCAAGGAACGACTTCCATCGGAAGTATACTATACGTGGAGAGTCTCAGCTGGGTCCACGGCCGCAGCAAGTAAGTGCCTCCTTATTACGCGGAAAATAATGATTCCTCCAACTGACAGCAAGGACCCACTGGACGGGCCACCGTATTTTGCGAAAAAACGTTTGCCCCCTGACTGCTGGGACCCACCTGACGGGCCACCGTATTTCGTGAAAAAAACGTTCCCCCCGCTGTCAGCTCGGACCCACCGGAAGTGCCTCCTTATTACGCACAAAAAAATGAATACTCCCCCGGCTAGCTGGGACCCACCTTGGTGGGAGGCTGACTTGTGGGCCTACTAAGTTGACGGGGACGAAGGGCTTTGTCAACTTAGTCAATATGAACGATTCTAGCTCCAATGACCGTACGATGTCCATCCAACGGCCGTAGTGCTTCTTCAACCTCTGGTCTTCTTGCTCCAGCCGCCCAAAGCAGCGCCGGTCGTGCCGCATGCTCCTGCCTCCCGTGGCCGGCTGTGCTGCCGCGGAGGCCTCACCGCCCCCTACTATTCCCATCGCTGGCCAGGCCCTGGGGCGACGGCAGCCTCACACCGCAGCCGAACCAGTGAACCCTCGTACTCCTCTCCGCGCGGGCTTCCACTGCCGCGTCTTCCCCGGCTCCGCGTCGTCCCCTTCCTAGGCCTCGCCGTCGTCCACCACCGTGGTGCTCTCCGCGCGGCGTGGTCAACGTGGTCAAGGAACGACTTCCATCGGAAGAGTACTGTACGTGGAGAGGCTGACAGCTGGGTCCACGGCCACAGCCAAGTTTTTTTGTGATTTGCCAAGTAAGTCGCTTTGTCAGGCCTGTTGGGCTGCAAATCTTTCAAGACGAGGAGAGCTTTAATTCGGCTGGCTAAGAAAATGGCCCATCAGTAATGAGAAATGGGCTGTACATTTCTAAAACACATCAAAACGTCAATTAGTTTCAAATATCTTTTTTTCATTTTGAGATTTTAAATTACATTAATTTTTATGCGTGGAGAATTTGTTGCATTTTATATTGATATACATTTATTTTTAAAATCAGTTTGAATGTGAGTCGAAATTTCGGGATTAAAAACAGTTTGGACCGCACCGAAATATGCAAAATTTCGTATAATTTTTTAACCGTGGTCACAATATGGGCTGTAATGCTAACAAAAAGAATATGGGCTCCAAAAAAACCCTTAATAATTAGCAAATGGGCTGTAAATTATTAGAAATAATGGAAGATGGGTTGTATGCTGTTTTCCACAGATTGAGGCTTTCCTAAAAAAGGTTGACGCACAAGCAGTGACTGTTGGATGGCCATCCAACGGCCATCGTGCTTCTTCAATCTCTGCTCTTCCTGCTCCAGCCGCTCAAACAAGCGCCGGCGGGACTGCCTGCTCCCTCCTCCCCGCGGCCGGCTCTGCTGCCGCGCAGGCCTCACCGCCCCATCGTACTCCCATCGCTGGCCTAGCCATCCCTCTACTCACCCACACCTGCTGTTATTCTCCGGCGACGGCAGATGAACCAGTAAACCCTCGTACAGTCGTACTCCCCTCCGCGTGGGAAACAACTGCCGAGTCTTCCCTGCCTCCGTGTCGTTCCCTTCCTAGGCCTCGCCGTCGTCCACCGCCCTGGTGCTCTCGGCGTGGCCTGGTCAACGTGGTCAACGACCGACATGCATCTGAAGTGGACTGTACATGGAGAGGCCGACAGCTGGGTCCACGGCCGCACGCAAGGAAATGCCTCCTTATTACGCGCAAAATAATGATTCCTCCACCTGACATCAGGGACCCACCGAAAGGGCCTCTGTATTTCGCGAAAAAACGTTACCGCCGCTGACAGCTCGGACCCACCAGCTATATCTTCGCACGCAAGGAAGTGCCTCCTTATTACGCATTAGAAAATGAATACTCCCCCTGTTAGCTGGGACCCTGTATAGTGGCAGGCTGACTTGTGGGCCTACTAAGTTGACGGGGACGGAGGGCTTAGTCAACTTAGTCAATATGCACGATTCTCGCTCTAGTGACCGTACGATGTCCATCCAACGGCCGTAGTGCTTCTTCAACCTCTGGTCTTCTTGTTCCAGCCGCCCAAAGCAGCGCCGGTCGTGCCGCATGCTCCTGCCTCCCGTGGCCGGCTGTGCTGCCGCGGAGGCCTCACCGCCCTCTACTATTCCCACCGCTGGCCAGACCCTGCGGCGACGGCAGCCTCACACCGCAACCGAACCAGTGAACCCTCGTACTCCTCTCCGTGCGGGCTTCCACTGCCGCGTTTTCCCCGGCTCCCCGTCGTCCCCTTCCTAGGCCTCGCCGTCATCCACCGCCCTGGTGCTCTCGGCGTGGCGTGGTCAACGTGGTCAAGGAACGACTTCCATCGGACATGGACTGTACGTGGAGAGGCTGACAGCTGGGTCCACGGCCGCAGCAAGGAAGTGCCTCCTTATTACGCGGAAAATAATTATTCCTCCACCTGATAGCTGGGACCCACCGGACGGGCCACTGTATTTCGCGAAAAAAATGTTTCCCCCTGACTGCTGGGACCCACCAGCTACATCTTCGCACGCAAGGAATTGCGTCTGGGCAAAAAAACAATTCGCCCCCTGACTGCAGGGACCCACCAGCTACATCTTCGTAGGCAAGGAAGTGCCTGACAGTCGGGACCCACCTGGTCGAAGCGTACGTAGCATTGTCATTCTGGTCGCGAACGTGTACGTACATATATACTGGTGGATGTAGAGGCGCGCACGTGTCATAGTAGAGGCGCGTACGTGTCGTAGTAGAGGCGCGCACGTAGCATGTACACGTACGTACAGCGGCCAGGGTGCAAGAAAGAAAATACGGCCACGTATGTGTAACATCCCAAAATTCTAAATTTTGTAATGTTATAATAAATAGATAGATTTGACTGATTGTTTGATTGATTGAGTGAAATTGAGTGAAATTCAAAAATTTTGAAAGTTAAATAAGAGGGAATAAAAGGACTTTCCCAAACTTTCATTTTTGCTTTTATGATCTCCGTGAATTCAAATTCTTTTCACCACAAAACCCTGGAGAGAAGATGACACTTCTTCCATTTATTTAAATGACAAGGGGTGTTGAAAATATTTGAATTTCATTTGAAAATATTTCCAATTCTCAAACTTTATGCAACTCAATGATTTTCACGAGAGAAGATAAAATGACTTCTTCATAATATATGAAATATGAGTTGGGAGTTTCAAAGGATCAAATTCAAAGTCCTTTTTGGAATTATTTTTCAATTTGGAGTTATTTGGATTTTTATTCAAATTATTTTCTCCAAAAATAAAATACATGGAAAATAGGGTAACATGATTCCCTACAATAGAAAATTGGAGAGAAATAAATTTGAATTCATTTTGGTATTTTAAAATGATTTTTACTGGATTTTATTAGAGCAGTAGCACTCTTGGCTTTATTTAAATTTGTGTGGATTTTATTTGACTCTAGAAAAATGTTCAGCTTGTAGGAAATCTTTTGCTGAAAATTTTGATATATTATATGACTATATAATATTTTTGTTTATTTTTATTTACCTATTTTTGTTTGTATGAGAAAATGTTTAAAAAAAAGACTTTTTTCCCCGCGGGCCAACTGGGCCGAAGCCCAGCCAGCCGGCCCAGCCCAGCGCCGCGCCCCGCTGGTCCCCGAGCTCGGGCAGACTCCCGCACCCGCACGGCGTCGCCGCCGCCGTCCTGTACCAGGACTCCGCCGCCGCCTCTCCGTTGCCCCTCCTCCACGCCTCGCGACTCCCCTCCCCGCCTATTTAAGCCGCAGCCCCGGCCCCCCCTCTCTCTTTCCTCGCCTCGCCTCGCTCGATCCACCGCCGCCGCCGTCGGTTGCCGCCCTCGCCGTGCTGCTCGCTGCTCCTCGCCGCCGCGCTGCCCTCGCGCCTCGCCGCCGCCCCGCGTAGCCACTGCCCGCGCCGCTAGCTGCTGCTGCCGTCGTCGCCGAGCGCCGCCGCCGCTGCCGCATCTCGTCGCCGGAGCCGCCACCCTGATCCAAGCTGCCGCCGCCGCCGTCGAACCGCCGGTTCATCCGGACCGGTAATAAACCGTCCCTGGTTCGCTGGTTCTCTCCTTAGGGTTTCGGTTTTTAATTTAAACCCGGTTTTTCTTTTAACCTAGTTAATTAGTAAATGTTCGCTATGTTAGCTTCTGCAGTGAACGAGTTCATTCTTTAGTTCTCCGTAGAGAACGTTCGTTCGATAGGATTTTTCTTTTTCTTTTTAATTTCGGCCAGGGATCCATCCGTGAATATTTTCTTTACAGATCAGCCCCTGATTTTCAAACGACTATAACTTTTTTCTCGTTAGTCAAAATTAGATGAAACCAGCGCCCACTTCTTCTTTATGAACCCCTTTATCCAGTAAAACAACTTAAACATGTTTTTGAAATTTTAAAATGTGAAATTAGATCAGATTTGAATTCAAACTTCGTTTGATCATAACTTGAGTTTTATAACTCCGTTTTAGTTGATTCTTTTTGCTTTTCTAAGCTCTTGACCTAAACTTTCTGATAAGGCCAAATTCATATAATATTGGTACTATTAGAAATTGTTTTATGTTGCAAGAGTTATCTGATTGGTTTTGATGTTTTCTGAATTGTTTTCTTCGATCTTTTGAGTGATTGCTTATGTGTGGTTACTATTGCTTGCTTAGGATAGATTGACCGGAGTGTGACGAGTAGAACTATCAAGAGTTATGAGTGCGAATGATCTTCATCAACATTGCAGGCAAGTTCACACTTTGATCATACTTTTCATTACCCAGTTTTATTGCATTAGATCAATCCTCAAACAACTGCATGATTAGGATCTGATTAATATGTGGGTTTTGGGAAGTAGATGAGGTAGTACCTATTGTCCTGTTTACTATCAAACCCTTGGGAGTTACTTCTACGTTTGCTTATATTGCTATGCTATGCTCGTAGACGTGGATTGGGTTTGAGTGAATTTTCTATGACAGATGTGAGATTGTTAATTAATGGTTCAACTTAAGGTGGCTACTTAAATAAACAACTGGGTGGATTGAGGCACCTGGAGAACCCAGTGTTGCCTGTATTTTTGGATATCCCAGAGTACCCGTGTGATCATCCTATGGACTGCCACCCAGACTCAAAGGGATCATAAGATTATTCATGCTAGAAACTTCCGTGTGCAGCCACAAGCCATTATGGGCTCTGGCATAGTTGAGTAAGTTGTGTGAGCTCTTGAAGAGGTGGACTAGCAGATGTAGGGGGATTGTAGGTGTAACGGTCTGCCCGGAGTAGAGAGTAAATGCTTCTGAAAGATTGTGTCTCGATCATCCGTTTCTCAAACACCAAGTAGTGCGAGAAATCCAACGGAGGAGATCGAGTCTTGTGGGGAAAAGTGCACAAACCTCTACAGAGTGTACAAACTAATTATGATTAGCCGTGTCCTCGGTTATGGACATCTTGAGTATCTAGTTCTTGGATTATCATGTGAATCTCATCATCATGTTACTTAATTTAATTTGATTGGGTTAATCACGTTCTTAATTGGGATTGAGTTGGAGGTACCTTCTCAATGTTTAACAACCACCATGATAGTTAAATAAAATCTATTTCTTTGCTGTAGGGAAAAATTGGCTTTTCGCAAAAACATTATAACCATAGAGCTTTTCCACCAGCCATATATGCATGTAGTGATAGTTATTATTCATCATTATCCTCTGGTGTGAATTTGCCAGTACATTCAATGTACTGACCCTTTGTGGCTGCAACGTCTCATGTTGCAGGATATCTTACGACGAGTAAGTGATACGTTAGGGTTATGATTTCTACACTCAACTTTGCCGTTGGCGTTGATGGGAATACACAACCTTGTTACTTCCGCTATTTGGATTGAGGTAATAGTATTTACGTTACTTTATACATGTGATTTACCTCTGTTATAAATCCTCGAGTACTGTGTGTGTTAGCATACCGATCCAGGGATGACACTTAAGCACAGAGACTTGACCGTCTGAGGTCGGGTCGCTACAGTATGTGTACATACGGGCGGGGTCTCGAACGCCTACTCGCACATACGTACGGCTAGGGCTCGTGTACATGGCTGGGTCGGAACAGAGAAACAGCGTCGTCGTCGTGTTCATGGGGAGGCAACGGAATGCGTCGTGTTCATGGGGAGGCAACGGAATGCGTCGTGTTCATGGGGAGGGGTGTGGCGTACCGCAAAACGGAGGAAACGAACCTCCTACAGTCGAAACGGGGGTCCTGTTGATCGGGAGGAGTGTGGCGTACCGCAAAACAGACGAAACCTACCTCCTACGGTCGAAACGGGGGTCCTGTTGATCAGGAGGGGTGTGGCGTACCGCAAAACGGAGGAAACGGACCTCCTACGGTCGAAACGGGGGTCCTGTTGATCGGGAGGGGTGTGGCGTACCGCAAAACGGAGGAAACGGACCTCCTACTGTCGAAACGGGGGTCCTGTTGATCGGGAGGGGTGTGGCGTACCGCAAAACGGAGGAAACGGACCTCCTACTGTCGAAACGGGGGTCCTGTTGATCGGGAGGGGTGTGGCGTATTGCAAAACGGACGAAACGGACCTCCTACGGTCGAAATGGGGGTCCTGTTCATCAGGAGGGGTGTGGCGTACCGCAAAACGGGACTCCACGGGATACTGTTCATCTCCACCGTTGACCTCCTCCAGCCTCCATGGGCTACCGTCGACCTCCTCCAGCCTCCACGGGCTCCTGTTCATCCAGCCTCCACCGCGCGCTACTCCACCGGCTACTGTTCAACCACCCCTCCACGGGCACCCCTCCACCGTCTACTGTTCATCCAACCCTCCACACCACGGGGTCCTGTTCAACCACCCCTCCACGGGCACCCCTCCACCGTCTACTGTTCATCCAGACCTCCACACCACGGGGTCCTGTTCAACCACCCCTCCACGGGCACCCCTCCACCGTCTACTGTTCATCCAGCCCTCCACCACACCACGGGGTCCTGTTCATCCAGAGGCAACGCCACCGCTCACTGTTCATCCAAACCCCCCCCCCCCCCCCCGCAACGCTCACTGTTCATCCCAGAGGCAGCATCGATCGGCTTCAGTTAGCAGCAGTAGCGAAGGAATCGCTCGATCGGGTTCAGTTAACAGCCATCGATCGATCGCTCAGGTTCAGTTAGCCTGCACTGCAATAGCTCGGGTTCAGTTAGAGCCCAACGCCTCGCTCGGGTTCAGTTAGAGCCAACGCCTCGCACACACGCGCGTACGTGTACGAGAGAAACGTGCATCGCTCGGCCCCCGACCTCCCACCATAACCGGGAACTCCCCAAAATTTTCCTCCCCCTTGCTTCTACCACGGTTTTTTCTGTCATGGACGGCCCAAAGAATGTCATGCAGCTGCGTCTCCGGCCCGCCCAGGACGAAAAGCCCATTTTCTGTCATGATTTTTTGTCATAGAAGTAGGAGCCCACCACATCTATGATGATACCAGGTTTTGTCACAATTATCGTCATAGAAGTGACATATGTATGACAGAAAAAAAAATTCGTTCGGCCCAAAATGTCACGGATGTGTCTTTTTTTTTTGTAGTGTTCATCCACACAAAACTCAACGTAAAGCTCGGTAAGATCCGTTAGTATAATAAAGCAAATCACTACTCTAAGTATTGTTGCAAACCAATACAATTTTTTTTGCATTATAGCTACTGTAATATAACTTTTCCATGGCTTAATCCACTGATAGGAATCGATAGTTTCAACAAAACAAGCAAACTATGCATAAAAAATAGAATCTATCTTAAACAGGACAGTCTGTAGTAATCTGAACATTCACTATACTTCTGGTACTCCAAATATTCTGCCAAAATTAGGAAAAATAAAAAATTTATATATAAAGACAGTGCAAAAAGTTTCAGAACCGTTTGACGTTCCAGTAAAAATGTAAAGTCGCGCACTACAGTCAAAGTCTCTGTTCTGCACCGCACAAACCAACAAGTAATCTAAAACATCCTAAAGGCAAACCTTGGCACATTATTTTTATTTTTAAACTTTATAAAAGCACACAGCAGAAATAAATGACTCTCTAAAACTTCCGGGTTGTCTCCCTGCGGCGCTTTCTTTAAAGCCATTAAGCTAGGCATATAGTGCCCAAGTAATGGATCCACCCGGATCCCAAGGTATATCAAAGCCAATTTTAATTAGCAATGATTTGGCATTTAGTAGTGAGCACAAAGCAACATATTTCATGCAATGACGAAGTCTAACTCTCTTCCTATGCATCGGCATGTCATAAAAGAACAATTCATGCACACCTAGTAAAGGCCAATACATAGCATAAGCAGTTTCTTGCAATTTTATCGTGTGGGAAACATAGAGAGGTGGAGATATAGTTCCTCTCTCATAATAATTGCAAGTAGGATAAGCAAGCACATACATATTATATTCATCAAAATCATCATGTGCAACGGTAAAAGGCAACCCATCAATATAATCCTTAATAAGGGCAAACTTCTCCGATATAGTGTAGTCGGGAGAATTCAAAAAGATAATAGGACTATCATACGTGGGTGCAATAGCAACAATTTCATGTTTAACATAAGGAACTATAGCAAGTTCATCTCCATAAGCATAATTCATATTGGCATCTTGGCCACAAGCATAGCAAGCATCATCAAAAAGGGATATTTCAAAAGAATCAACGGGATCATAACAATCATCATAGCAATCATTCTTCGGTAAGTATGAAGGGAAGTTAAACAATGTATGAGTTGAAGAGTTACTCTCATTAGGAGGTGGGCACGGGTGATCAATCCGCTCTTCCTCCTTTTGTTCTTCGTTCTCCTCCTCATCTTTTTCATCCAATGAGCTCACAATGTCATTAATTTTTTCTTCCATAGGCTCCTGCAAAATATTAGTCTCTTCTTGAATAGCGTAGACTCTCTCAATAAAATCATCAATATTGGAATTGACTTCATAATTCTCATAGCAATATTTAAGTATAGCAAAAATTTCAGGTCTATAAACTGAATCATCAAAATCTTCAAACTCTTTAAACAAAGATTCAATTTCATAAGCACCCATAAAAGCTTCTATTTGTTCCACATCATAGTAATCATATATACCATTAGCATAAGAAGCCAAGGTTTTATCATCATTAAATTTGCATGAAAAGGGAAGGTGTGGAGCCTTCATCTTAGAGCAACAAGTATAATCATATCTCAAGCATAGTCGCCGAGCATAACAATGCAACACATAAATTTGATCCCAAAATAGTTTCCCTTATTGAGTCAAGCGATGATCCCTAAAGTATTCACGTTGATCCAATGTGTCTCCCATTACAAAGTTGAATGGGGTTTTCTCAGGATTATCAAAGTAGTACATAATATCTTTCACATAATGAGCATCGAGGGTTTTAGGAGGTTCCCCATCTCCATGAGTAGCAAGTACACCTAATGTTTTTGGTATTTCGTGTTCCATATCCATAACTAAAGATAGAGAACAACTTGGAACAGCAAATAAAAACTACTTAGTGATAAAGCAAACAAGCACACACGAGAATATTCACCCCACGCTATAACTCCCCGGCAACGGCGCCAGAAAAAGGTCTTGATAACCCACAAGTATAGGGGATCAATTGTAGCCTCTTTCGATAAGTAAGAGTGTTGAAACCAACGAGGAGCTAAAGGTAGAACAAATATTCCCTCAAGTTCTATCAACCACCGATACAACTCTACGCATGCTTAACGTTCGCTTTACCTAGAACAAGTATGAAACTAGAAGTACTTTGTAGGTGTTGTTGGATAAGTTTGCAGGATAATAAAGAGCGCGTAAATAGAAACTAGGGGCTGTTTAGATGAAGACACAACTAAGTTAGTTTTAGTAGAGAGATTTTTGTCACACAAGAAAGCTATTTGTCCCTAGGCAATCGATAACTAGACCGGTAATTATTATTGCAATTTTATTTGAGGGAGAGGCATGAGCTAACATACTTTCTCTTCTTGGATCATATGCACTTATGATTGGAACTCTAGCAAGCATCCGCAACTAATAAAGATCATTAAGGTAAAACCCAACCATAGCATTAAAGAATCAAGTCCCCTTTATCCCATACGCAACAACCCCCTTACTCGGGTTTATGCTTCTGTCACTCAAGCAACCCACTATAAGCGAATCATGAACGTATTGCAACACCCTACAGCGGGAATCCCTCACACTTGCGCGACACGGAGAGCACCATAGGACCCACCAATAATAAAACATGCAACTCAAACCAATCACGATCATCAATTAACCCATAGGACAAAACAGATCTACTCAAACATCATAGGATAGCCATACATCATTGGGAAATAATATATAGCGTTGAACACCAAGTTTAAGTAGAGACTACAGAGGGTAAAAGAGGGGTTACACCGCTGCATAGAGGGGGGAAGAGTTGGTGATGAGGGCGGTGAAGTTGTTGGTGTAGATTGCGATGATGATGATGGCCCCGACGGCGTTCCGGCGCCACAGGAAGAGAGGGGGAGAGGCCCCCCTTCTTCTTATTCTTCCTTGACCTTCTCCCTAGATAGGAGAAGGGTTTCCCCTCTGGTCCTTGCTCTCCATGGCATGGGAGGGGAGAGAGCCCCTCCGATATTGGATCTGCCTCTCTGTCTCTCTGTTTCTGCGATACCTGATTCTGCCCTTCCACCGTTTCTTATATTCCCGGAGATCCGTAACTCCGAGATTGAAATTTGAACATGATTTTTATTCGGATATTAGCTTTGTTGCGGCGAAAGAAGGGCAGCAACTGCCTTACGGGGTGTCCACGAGGGTCAGGGGCGCGCCCCTGCCTCGTGGCCCCTCGGGCATCGTCTCGCGTTGATTCCACTTCCCAAAATTCACATATATTCCACAAAAAAATCTCTGTCAGTTTTTATCCCGTTTGGACTCTGTTTGATATGGATTTTCTGCGAAAGCAAACACATGCAACAAACATGAACTGGCACTTCGCACTGGATCAATATGTTAGTCCCAAAAATAGTATAAAAAGTTGCCAAAAGTATGTAAAAGTTGTAGAATATTGGCATGGAACAATAAAAATTATAGACGACGGAGACGTAGCACGCCCCCCTACCTCGTGGCCGCCTCGAACACCCCCCTGACTTGTTCCCGACGCCAACACCTCTTATATATACCCAAACTTCCAGAACATAACCTAGATCGGGAGTTCCGCCAACGCAAGCATCTGTAGCCACCAAAAACCAATCGGGACCCTGTTCCGGCACCCTGCTAGAGGGGGGATCCCTCACCGGTGGCCATCTTCATCATCCCGGCGCTCTCCATGACGAGGAGGGAGTAGTTCACCCTCAGGGCTGAGGTATGTACCAGTAGCTAGGTGTTTGATCTCTCTCTCTCTTTCGTGTTCTTTATTTGGCACGATCTTGATGTATCGCGAGCTTTGCTATTATAGTTGCATCTTATGATGTTTCTCCCCCTCTACTCTCTTGTAATGGATTGAGTTTTCCCTTTGAAATTATCTTATCGAATTGAGTCTTTAAGGATTTGAGAACACTTGATGTATGTCTTGCATGTGCTTATCTGTGGTGACAATGGGATATTCACTACTTGATGTATGTTTTGGTGATCAACTTGCGGGTTCAGTGACCTTGTGAACTTATGCATAGGGGTTGGCACACGTTTTCGTCTTGACTCTCCGGTAGAAACTTCTTTGTGTTGGTTGAATAGATGAATATGAGATTGTGTGATGCATATCATATAATCATACCCACGGATACTTGAGGTGACATTGGAGTATCAAGGTGACATTAGGGTTTTGGTTTATTTGTGTCTTAAGGTTTCATTCTAGTACGAACTCTAGGATAGATCGGACGGAAAGAATAGCTTCGTGTTATTTTACTACGGACTCTTGAATAGATCGATCAGAAAGGATAGCTTTGAGGTGGTTTCGTACCCTACCATAATCTCTTCGTTTGTTCTCCGCTATTAGTGACTTTGGAGTGACTCTTTGTTGCATGTTGAGGGATAGTTATATGATCCAGTTATGTTATCCTTGTTGACAGAACTTGCACTAGTGAAAGTATGAACCGTAGGCCTTGTTTCAACGCATTGCAATACCATTTACGCTCACTTTTATTACTTGTTACCTTGCTGTTTTTATATTTTCATATTACAAAAACCTATATCTACCATCCATATTGCACTTGTATCACAATCTCTTCGCCGAACTAGTGCACCCATACAATTTACCATTGTATTGGGTGTGTTGGGAACACAAGAGAGTCTTTGGTATTTGGTTGTAGGGTTGTTTGAGAGAGACCATCTTCATCCTATGCCTCCCACGGATTGATAAACCTTAGGTCATCCACTTGAGGGAAATTTGCTACTGTCCTACAAACCTCTGCACTTGGAGGCCCAACAACGTCTACAAGAAGAAGGTTGTGTAGTAGACATCAAGCAGTTTCTGGCGCCGTTGCCGGGGAGGTTAGTGCTTGAAGGTATATCTTTAGATCTTACAATCGAATCTTTTTTTATCTTGTTTTATCACTAGTTTAGTCTATAAAATAAAACTACAAAAAATGGAATTGAGGGTACCGCATATGAAAATAAGGATTCCGAGAATTGTGCCAAAGTGTTAGAATAAGAATGCATTAGAATGTTTGGCACTAAATATTTGAATGATGAGCATGATTGCAATGTTGTTAGTATGAATCCCTTGAATATCCATGATGCTAATGATACGCAAAGCCACAAGCTTGGGGAAGCTATGTTTGATGAAGATGATATTTTTAACCTCCCAAGTTTTGATGAGCAAATTTATTATGATGATAGCATGCCTCCTATCTATGATGATTATATTGATGAAAGTGGGTTTGGAAGAGTGTCAACTTCAGGAAGTAATGATCCCACTATTTTGGAGGGTGTTGAATCTTATTGTGATAATTATGAAAGTGGATTTGGAGAGGTCATGACTTTATTTAGTGATGAATCCACTATTTCGGAAGAGTTTCCAATTGATTGTGAGAACAAAGTTGCTATCTATGATCATTATTGTGATGACATGTATGCTATAAATAATAATTATAACCATGAAACTTGTCATCATGATTTTAATTTTCAATTGGATTATGACTCACATGATAATTATTTTGTTGACTTTGCTCCCACTTCTATTCATGAGAAGAAATTTGCTTATGTGGAGAGTAATAAAAATTCTATGCTTGTAGATCATGAAAAGAATGCTTTATGTGATGGTTATATTGTTGAATTCATTGATGATGCTACTGAAAATTATTATGAGGGAGGAATATATGCTTGTAGGAATTGCAATAATATCAAGTTTCCTCTCTATGTGCTTAAAATCTTGAAGCTATGCTTGTTTTGCTTTCCTATGCTAGTTGATTATTATTCCCATAAGTTGTTTGCTCACAAAATCCCTATGCATAGGAAGTGGGTTAGACTTAAATGTGCTAGTCATATTCTTCATGATGCTCTCTTTATGTGTCAATTCTTATCTTTTATGTGAGCATCATTGAAATCATCATGCCTAGCTAGGGGCGTTAAATGTTAGCGCTTGTTGGGAGGCAACCCAGTTTTATTTTTGTTCTTTGCATTTTGCTCCTGTTTAGTAATAAATAATTCGTCTAGCCTCTGTTTAGATGCGGTTTTATTGGCTTAATTATTGTTTGTGCCAAGTAGAACCTTTGGGAAGACTTGGGTGAAGTCTTTGCGATCTTGCTGTAAAAAACACAAACTTTTGCGCTCACGAGATTAGCTGCCATTTTTTTACTGGAGAGTGCTTTTAGGTTGATTATTTTTGCAGATGATTAATAGAAAAATTACTCAGGTCCACCAACATATTTCAGAATTTTTGGAGTTACAGAAGTACCCGAATAATACAGATTACTACAGATTGTTCTGTTTTGACGGATTCTGTTTTCTATGTGTTGTTTGCTTATTTTGATGAATACATGAGTAGTATCAGAGGGTATGAACCGTAGAGAAGTTGGAATACAGTAGATATTACACCAATATGAATTTATAATGAGTTAACAATAGTACAAAATTGGTGATTTATTTTCTTATACTAACGGAGCTTACGAGTTTTTTGTTGAGTTTTGTGTTGTGAAGTTTTCAAGTTTCGGGTAAAGGTTCGATGGACTATGGAATAAGGAGTGGCAAGAGCCTAATCTTGGGGATGCACAAGGCACCCCAAGGTAATATTCAAGTACAACCAAGAGCCTAAGCTTGGGGATGCCCCGGGTGGCATCCCCTCTTTCGTCTTCATTCATCGGTAACTTTACTTGGAGCTAAATTTTTACTCACCACATGATATGTGTTTTGCTTGGAGCGTAATTTTATTTTGCTTGCTGTTTGAATAAAATACCAAGATCTGAAATTCTTAAATGTTAGAGAGTCTTCACATAGTTGCATAATTATTCAACTACTCATTGATCTTCACTTATATCTTTCGGAGTAGTTTGTCATTTGCTCTAGTGCTTCACTTATATCTTTTTAGAGCATGGCGGTGGTTTTATTTTGAAGAAATAGAAGAACTCTCATGCTTCACTTATATTATTTTGAGAGTCTTTTAGAACAGCATGGTAATTTTCTTTGGTTATAAAATTAGTCCTAATATGATGGGCATTCAAGATGGGTATAATAAAAACCTCCATATAGAGTGCATTGAATACTATGAGAAGTTTGATACTTGATAATTGTTTTGAGATATGAAGATGGTGATATTAGAGTCGTGCTAGTTGAGTAATTGTGAAATTGAGAAATACTTGTGTTGAGGTTTGCAAGTCCCGTAGCATGCACGTATGGTAACCGTTGTGTAACAAATTTGAAGCATGAGGTGCTTCTTTTATTGACTTCCTTATGAGTGGCGGTCGGGGACGAGCGATGGTATTTTCCTACCAATCTATCCCCCTAGGAGCATGCGCGTAGTGCTTGGTTTTGATGACTTGTAGATTTTTGCAATAAGTATGTGAGTTCTTTATGACTAATGTTGAGTCCATAGATTATACGCACTCTCACCCTTCCATCATTGCTAGCCTCTTCGGTGCCGTCCGTTGCCCTTTCTCACCTCGAGAGTTGGATATGACACGCTCTATCACACATAAGCCTCCTTATATCTTCCTCAAAACAGCCACCATACCTACCTATCATGGCATTTCCATAGCCATTCCGAGATATATTGCCATGCAACTTTCCACCGTTCCGTTTATCATGACACGCTTCATCATTGTCATATTGCCTTGCATGATCATGTAGTTGACATCGTATTTGTGGCAAGGCCACCATTCATAATTTTTCATACCTGTCACTCTTGTTTCATTGCACATCCCGGTACACTGCCGGAGGCATTCATATAGAGTCATACTTTGTTCTAGTATCGAGTTGTAATCATTGAGTTGTAAATAAATAGAAGTGTGATGATCATCGTTAATAGAGAATTGTCCCATGAAAAAACAAGAAAAAAGGAAAGTCCAAATAAAAAAGAGAAAGGCCAAATAAAAAAAGAAAAAAGGGAGAAAGGCCAAAAAAAGGCCCAAAAATATAAATAAATAAAAGAAGGGACAATGCTCCTATCTATTTTTTCCACACTTGTGCTTCAAAGTAGCACCATGATCTTTATAATAGAGAGTCTCCTATGTTGTCACTTTCATATACTAGTGGGAATTTTTCATTTTAGAACTTGGCTTGTATATTCCAACGTTGGGCTTCCTCAAGATGCCCTAGGTATTCGTGAGCAAGCAAGTTGGATGCACACCCACTTAGTTTCTTTTGTTGAGCTTTCATACATTTATAGCTCTAGTGCATCCGTTGCATGGAAATCCCTACTCCTCGCATTGACATCAATTGATGGGCATCTCCATAGCCCGTTGATTAGCCGCGTTGATGTGAGACTCTCTCTTGTTTTGTCTTCTCCACACAACCCCCATCATTATATTCTATTCCACCCATAGTGCTATGTCCATGGCTCACGCTCATGTATTGCGTGAAAGTTGAAAAAGTTTGAGAATACTAAAGTATGAAACAATTGCTTGGCTTGTCATCGGGGTTGTGCATGATGAGAGCATTTTTGTGTGACGAAAATGAAGCATGGCCAAACTATATGATTTTGTAGGGATGAGCTTTCTTTGGCTATGTTATTTTGGTAAGACATAATTGCTTGGTTAGTATGCTTGAAGTATTATTATTTTTATGTCAATATTAAACTTTTGTCTTGAATCTTATGGATCTGAATATTCTTGCCACAATAAACAAGATTACATTGATAAATATGTTAGGTAGCATTCCACATCAAAAATTCTGTTTTTATCATTTACCTACTCGAGGACGAGCAGGAATTAAGCTTGGGGATGCTTGATACGTCTCCAACGTATCTATAATTTTTTATTGTTCCATGCTATTATATTATCCATCTAGGATGTTTTATATGCATTTATATGCTATTTTATATGATTTTTGGGACTAACCTATTAACCTAGAGCTTAGTGCCAGTTTTTGTTTTTTCCTTGTTTTCGAGTATCCCAGAAAAGGAAAACCAAACGGAGTCCAATTGACCTGAAATTTCACGGAGATTATTTTTGGACCAGAAGAAGCCCACGGAGCATCGGAGATGGGCCAGAAGAGTCTCGAGGCACCCACGAGGGTGGGGGCGCGCCCTACCCCCCTGGGCGCGCCCCCTACCTCGTGGCCGCCTCGGATACCCCCTGACTTGTTCCCGACGCCAACACCTCTTATATATACCCAAACTTTCAGAACATAACCTAGATCGGGAGTCCGCCGCCGCAAGCCTCTGTAGCCACCAAAAACCAATCGGGACCCTGTTCTGGCACCCTGCCAGAGGGGGGATCCCTCACCGGTGGCCATCTTCATCATCCCGGCGCTCTCCATGACGAGGAGGTAGTAGTTCACCCTTGGGGCTGAGGGTATGTACCAGTAGCTATGTGTTTGATCTCTCTCTCTCTCTTGTTCTTGAGGTGGTACTATCTTGATGTATCGCGAGCTTTGCTATTATAGTTGGATCTTATGATGTTTCTCCCCCTCTACTCTCTTGTGATGGATTGAGTTTTCCCTTTGAAGTTATCTTATCCGATAGAGTCTTTAAGGGTTTGAGAACACTTGATGTATGTCTTGCATGTGCTTATCTGTGGTGACAATGGCATATCACCTGATCTACTTCATGTATGTTTTGGTGATCAACTTGCGGGTTCAGTGACCTTGTGAACTTATGCATATGGGTTGGCACATGTTTTCGTCTTGACTCTCCGGTAGAAACTTTGGGGCACTCTTTGAAGTACTTTGTGTTGGTTTGAATAGATGAATCTGAGATTGTGTGATGCATATCGTATAATCATACCCATGGATACTTGAGGTGACATTGGAGTATCTAGGTGACATTAGGGTTTTGGTTGATTTGTCTCTTAAGGTGTTATTCTAGTACGAACTCTAGGATAGATCGAACAGAAAGAATAGCTTCGTGTTATTTTACTACGGACTCTTGAATAGATCGATCAGAAAGGATAACTTTGAGGTGGTTTCGTACCCTATCATAATCTCTTCGTTTGTTCTCCGCTATTAGTGACTTTGGAGTGACACTTTGTTGCATGTTGAGGCATAGTTATATGATCCAATTATGTTATTATTGTTGAGAGAACTTGCACTAGTGAAAGTATGAACCCTAGGCCTTGTTTCCTAGCATTGCAATACCGTTCACGCTCACTTTTATCATTAGTTACCATGCTGTTTTTATATTTTCAGATTACAAAAACCTATATCTACCATCCATATTGCACTTGTATCACCATCTCTTCGCCGAACTAGTGCACCTATACAATTTACCATTGTATTGGGTGTGTTGGGGACACAAGAGACTCTTTGTTATTTGGTTGCAGGGTTGTTTGAGAGAGACCATCTTCATCCTACGCCTCCCACGGATTGATAAACCTTAGGTCATCCACTTGAGGGAAATTTGCTACTGTCCTACAAACCTCTGCACTTGGAGGCCCAACAACGTCTACAAGAAGAAGGTTGTGTAGTAGACATCAAGCAGTTTCTGGCGCCGTTGCCGGGGAGGTTAGTGCTTGAAGGTATATCTTTAGATCTTGCAATCGAATCTTTTTGTTTCTTGTTTTATCACTAGTTTAGTCTATATAAGAGTTTGTCCAGGCTTGTCCTTTGCTACAAAAAGGATTGGGCCACTTTGCTGCACCTTGTTTACTTTTGTTACTTTCTACCCGTTACAAATTAGCTTATCATAAAACTATCTGTTACCGATAATTTCAGTGCTTGCAGAGAATACCTTACTGAAAACCGCTTGTCATTTCCTTTTGCTCCTCGTTGGGTTCGACACTCTTACTTATCGAAAGGACTACGATAGATCCCCTATACTTGTGGGTAATCAGTGTATGATACCGGCGAAAGGTGCGCGGTATTAGAGAGGCTAGCAATGGTGGAAGGGTGAGAGTGCGTATAATCCATGGACTCAACATTAGTCATAAAGAACTCATATACTTATTGCAAAAATCTATTAGTTATCGAAATGAAGTACTACGCGCATGCTCCTAGGGGGATAGATTGGTAGGAAAAGACCATCGCTCGTCCCCGGCCGCGACTCATAAGGAAGACAATCAATAAGTAAATCATGCTCCGACTTCATCACATAACGGTTCACCATACGTGCATTCTACGGGAATCACAAACTTTAGAACAAGTATTTCTCAAATTCACAACTACTCAACTAGCATGACTCTAATATCACCATCTTCATATCTCAAAACAATCATAAGGAATCAAACTTCTCTTAGTATTCAATGCACTTATATGAAAGTTTTTATTATACCCAACTTGGATGCCCATCATATTAGGACTACATTCATAACCAAAGCAAATTACCATGCTGTTTAGGACTCTCAAAATAATATAAGTGAAGCATGAGAGTTCATCTTTTTCTTCAAAATAAATCCACCGCCGTGCTCTAAAAGATATAAGTGAAGCACTAGAGCAAACAACAAACTACTCCGAAAGATATAAGTGAAGATCAATGAGTAGTCGAATAATTATGAAACTATGTGAAGACTCTCCCATTTAATAATTTCAGATCTTGGTATTTTATTCAAACAGCAAGCAAAACTAAAGAAAATAAAATGACGCTCCAAGCAAAACACATATCATGTGGTGAATAAAAATATAGCTCCAAGTAAAGTTACCGATGAACGAAGACAAAAGAGGGGATGCCTTCCGGGGCATCCCCAAGCTTTGGCTTTTTGGTGTCCTTGGATTTACCTTGGGCTGCCTTTGTCATCCCCGAGCTTAGGCTCTTGCCACTTCTTATTCCATAGTCCATTGAATCTTTACCCAAAACTTGAAAACTTCACAACACAAAACTTAACAGAAAACTCGTGAGCTCCGTTAGCGAAAGAAAACAAAACACCACTTCAAGGTACCGTAATAGACTCATTATTTATTTGTATTGGTGTTAAAGCTACTGTATTCCAACTTCTCTATGGTTTATAAACTATTTTACTAGCCATAGATTCATCAAAATAAGCAAACAACACACGAAAAACAGAATCTGTCAAAAACAGAACAGTCTGTAGTAATCTGTAACTAACGCAAACTTCTGGAACTCAAAAAATTCTACCAAAATAGGAAGACCTAGATAATTTGATTATTGATCTTCTGAAATTGGAATCAGTATTTTATCATGTTCTGGTGATTTTAAACAATTGTTTTCGTGAACAGAAAGTTTCTGGAATTTTCAGCAAGATCAAATAACTATCATCCTAGAAGATCCTATAGGTCTTATTTGGCACAAACACTAATTAAAACATAAAACCACATCTAAACAGAAGCTAGATGGATTATTTATTACTAAACATAACCAAAAAGAAAGAACAAAAATAAAAATTGGGTTGCCTCCCAACAAGCGCTAACGTTTAACGCCCCTAGCTAGGCATGATGATTTCAATGATGCTCACATAAAAGATAAGAATTGAAACATAAAGAGAGCATCATGAAGAATATGACTAGCACATTTAAGTCTAACCCACTTCATATGCATAGGGATTTTGTGAGCAAAAAACTTATGGGAACAATAATTAACTAGCATAGGAAGGCAAAACAAGCATAACTTCAAGATTTTAACCACATAGAGAGGAAACTTGATATTATTGCAATTCCTACAAGCATATATCCCTCCCTCATAATAATTTTCAGTAGCATCATGAATGAATTCAACAATATAACCAGCACCTAAAGCATTCTTTTGATGATGCACAAGCATAGAAATTTTATTACTCTCCACATAAGCAAATTTCTTCTCATGAATAGTAGTGGGAGCAAACTCAACAAAATAACTATCATGTGAAGCATAATCCAATTGAAAATTAAAATCATGATGACAAGTTTCATGGTTATCATTATTCTTTATAGCATACGTGTCATCACAATAATCATCATAGATAGGAGGCATGCTTTCATCATAATAAATTTGCTCATCAAAACTTGGGGGACTAAACATATCATCTTCATCAAACATAGCATCCCCAAGCTTGTGGCTTTGCATATCATTAGCATCATGGGTATTCAAAGAATTCATACTAACAACATTGCAATCATGCTCATCATACAAATATTTAGTGCCAAACATTCTAATGCATTCTTATTCTAGTACTTGAGCACAAGTTTCCTTCCCATCATTTTCACGAAAGATATTAAAAAGATGAAGCGTATGAGGCAAACTCAATTCCATTTTTTGTAGTTTTCTTTTATAAACTAACTAGTGATAAAACAAGAAACAAAAAGATTCGATTGCAAGATCTAAAGATATACCTTCAAGCACTCACCTCCCCGGCAACGGCGCCAGAAAAGAGCTTAGTTGACGGGGTGTGAGTGTCGCTTACCTAGCCTCCCCGGCAACGGCGCCAGAAAAGAGCTTGATGTCTACTACGCAACCTTCTTCTTGTAGACGTTGTTGGGCCTCCAAGTGCATAGGTTTGTAGGACAGTAGCAAATTTCCCTCAAGTGGATGACCTAAGGTTTATCAATCCGTGGGAGGCATAGGATGAAGATGGTCTCTCTCAAGCAACCCTGCAACCAAATAACAAAGAGTCTCTCGTGTCTCCAACACACCCAATACAATGGTAAATTGTATAGGTGCACTAGTTCGGCGAAGAGATGGTGATACAAGTGCAATATGGATGGTAGATATAGGTTTTTGTAATCTGAAAATATAAAAACAGCAAGGTAACAAGTGGTAAAAGTGAGCGTAAACGGTATTGCAATGCTAGGAAACAAGGCCTAGGGTTCATACTTTCACTAGTGCAAGTTCTCTCAACAATAATAACATAATTGGATCATATAACTATCCCTCAACATGCAACAAAGAGTCACTCCAAAGACACTAATAGCGGAGAACAAACGAAGAGATTATGGTAGGGTACGAAACCACCTCAAAGTTATCCTTTCTGATCAATCTATTCAAGAGTCCGTAGTAAAATAACATGAAGCTATTCTTTCCGTTCGATCTATCATAGAGTTCGTACTAGAATAACACCTTAAGACACAAATCAACCAAAACCCTAATGTCACCTAGATACTCCAATGTCACCTCAAGTATCCGTGGGCATGATTATACGATATGCATCACACAATCTCAGATTCATCTATTCAACCAACACAAAGAACTTCAAAGAGTGCCCCAAAGTTTCTACCGGAGAGTCAAGATGAAAACGTGTGCCAACCCTTATGCATAGGGTCATGGGCGGAACCCGCAAGTTGATTACCAAAACATACATCAAGTGAATCAATAGAATAACCCATTGTCACCACGGTTATCCCACGCAAGACATACATCAAGTGTTCTCAAATCATTAAAGACTCAATCCGATAAGATAACTTCAAAGGGAAAACTCAATCCATTACAAGAGAGTAGAGGGGGAGAAACATCATAAGATCCAACTATAATAGCAAAGCTCGCGATACATCAAGATCGTATCACCTCAAGAACAAGAGAGAGAGAGAGATCAAACACATAGCTACTGGTACATACCCTCAGCCCTGAGGGTGAACTACTCCCTCGTCGTCATGGAGAGCGCCGGGATGATGAAGATGGCCACCGGTGAGGGATCCCCTCTCTGGCAGGGTGCCGGAACAGGGTCCCGATTGGTTTTTGGTGGCTACATAGGCTTGCGGCGGCGGAACTCCCGATCTATTATGTTCCCCGATGGTTTTAGGGTATATTGGTATATATAGGAGGAAGAAATACGTCAGGGGAGCCACGAGGGGCCCACGAGGGTGGAGGGCGCGCCCAGGGGGGTGGGCGCGCCCCCCTGCCTCGTGCCTTCCTCGTTGCTTCCCTTACGTACACTCCAAGTCTTCTGGATTGCTTCCGTTCCAAAAATAACTCTCCCGAAGGTTTCATTCCGTTTGGACTCCGTTTGATATTCCTTTTCTGTGAAACACTGAAACAAGGGAAAAACAGAAAGTGGCACTGGGTTCTGGGTTAATAGGTTAGTCCCAAAAATAATATAAAAGTGTTTAATAAACCCCATAAACATCCAAAACATATAATATAATAGCATGGAACAATAAAAAATTATAGATACGTTGGAGACGTATCAGCATGCCTCCTATTTATGATGATTATACTGATGAAAGTGGGTTTGGAAGAGTGTCAACTTTAGGAAGTAATGATCCCACTATTTTGGAGGATGTTGAATCTTATTGTGATAATTATGAAAGTGGATTTGGAGAGGTCATGACTTTATTTAGTGATGAATCCACTATTTCGGAAGAGGTTCCAATTGATTATGAGAACAAAGTTGCTATCTATGATGATTATTGTGATGACATGTATGCTATAAAGAATAATGATAACCATGAAACTTGTCATTATGATTTTAATTTTCGATTGGATTATGCCTCACATGATAATTATTTTGTTGAGTTTGCTCCCATTACTATTCATGAGAAGAAATTTGCTTATGTGGAGAGTAATAAAAATTCTATGCTTGTGGCTCATAAAAAGAATGCTTTATGTGCTGGTTATATGGTTGAATTCATTCATGATCCTACTGAAAATTATTATGAAGGAGGAACATATGCTTGTAGGAATTGCAATAATATCAAGTTTCCTATGTATGTGCTTAAAGTTTTAAACTTATGCTTGTTTTGCCTTCCTATGCTAGTTGATTATTGTTCCCATAAGTTGTTTGCTCACACAATCCCTATGCATAGGAAGTGGGTTAGGCTTAAGTATGTTAGTCATATTCTTCATGGTGCTCTCTTTATCTTTCAATTCTTATCTTTTATGTGAGCATCATTGAAATCATCATGCCTAGCTAGAGGCGTTAAACGTTAGCGCTTGTTGGGAGGCAACCCAATTTTATTATTGTTCTTTGCTTTTTGCTCCTGTTTAGTAATAAATAATTCATCTATCCTCTGTTTAGATGTGGTTTTATGTTTTAATTAGTGTTTGTGCCAAGTAGAACCTTTGGGGAGACTTGGGTGAAGTCTTTGCGATCTTGCTGTAAAAAAACAGAAACTTTTGCGCTCACGAGATTAGCTTTAATTTTTTACTGGAGAGTGATTTTAGGTTGATTCTTTTTGCAGATTATTAATAGAAAAATTCCTCAGGTCCTCCAATTTATTTCAGAATTTTTGGAGTTACATAAGTATACGTTTGATACAGATTACTACAGACTGTTCTGTTTTTGACAGATTCTGTTTTCATTGTGTTGTTTGCTTTTTTTGATGAATCTATGAGAAGTATCGGAGGGAATGAACCATAGAGAAGTTGGAATACAGTAGATATTACACCAATATGAATTTAGAATGAGTTCACAACAGTAACTAAGTGGTAGTTTTATTTTCTTATACTAACGGAGCTTACGAGTTTTCTGTTGAGTTTTGTGTTGTGAAGTTTTCAAGTTTTGGGTAAAGATTTGATGGACTATGGAATAAGGAGTGGCAAGAGCCTAAGATTGGGGATTCCCAAAGCACCCCAAGGTAATATTCAAGTACAATCAAGAGCCTAAGCTTGGGGATGCCCCGGAAGGCATCCCCTCTTTCGTCTTCCTTCATCGGTAACTTTACTTGGAGCTATATTTTTATTCACCACAGATATGTGTTTTGCTTGGAGCTTCATTTTATTTTATTTTATTTTGCTTGCTATTTGAATAAAATACCAATATCTGAAATTCTTAAATGTTAGAGAGTCTTCACATAGTTACATAATTATTCAACTACTCATTGATCTTCACTTATATCCTTTGGAGTAGTTTGTCATTTGCTCTAGTGCTTCACTTATATCTTTTTAGAGCACGGCGGTGATTTTATTTTGAAGAAATAGATGAACTCTCATGCTTCACTTATATTATTTTGAGAGTCCTAAACAGCATTGTAATTCGCTTTGGTTATGAAACTAGTCCTAATATGATAGGCATTCAAGATGGGTATAATAAAAACTTCCATATAGAGTGCATTGAATACTATGAGAAGTTTGATGCTTGATGATTGTTTTGAGATATAAAGATGGTGATATTAGAGTCGTGCTAGTTGAGTGATTGTGAAATTGAGAAATACTTGTGTTGAAGTTTGCAAGTCCCGTAGCATGCACATATGGTAACCGTTATGTGACAAATTTGAAACATGAGGTCTTCTTTGATTGTCATCCTTATGAGTGGCGGCCGGGGACGAGCGATGGTCTTTTCATACCAATCTACCCCCCTAGGAGCATGCATGTAGTGCTTGGTTTTGATGACTCGTAGATCTTTGCAATAAGTATGTGAGTTCTTTATGACTAATGTTGAGTCCATGGATTATACGCACTCTCACCCTTCCATCATTGCTAGCCTCTTCGGTACCGTGCATTGCCCTTTCTCACCTCGAGAGTTGGTGCAAACTTCGCCGGTGCATCCAAACCCCGTGATATGATATGCTCTATCACACATAAACCTCCTTATATCTTCCTCAAAACAGCCACCATACCTACCTATTATGGCATTTCCATAGCCATTCCGAGATATATTGCCATGCAACTTTCCACCGTTCCGTTATTTATGACACGCTTCATCATTGTCATATTGCCTTGCATGATCATGTAGTTGACATCGTATTTGTGGCAAGGCCACCATTCATAATTTTTCATACATGTCACTCTTGTTTCATTGCCCATCCCGGTAACCGCCGGAGGCACTCATATAGAGTCATATTTTGTTCTAGTATCGAGTTGTAATCATTGAGTTGTAAATAAATAGAAGTGTGATGATCATCATTAATAGAGCATTGTCCCAAAAAAAGAAAAAAAGAGAAAGGCCAAATAAAAAAAGAAAGGCCAAATAAAAAAATATAAAGAAGGGACAATGCTAGTATCCTTTTTCCACACTTGTGCTTCAAAGTAGCACCATGATCTTTATGATAGAGAGTCTCTTATTATGTCACTTTCATATACTAGTGGGAATTTTTCATTATAGAACTTGGCTTGTATATTCCAACAATGGGCTTCCTCAAATACCCTAGGTCTTCGTGAGCAAGCAAGTTGGATGCACACCCACTTAGTTTCTTTTGTTGAGCTTTCATACATTTACAGCTCTAGTGCATCCGTTGCATGGCAATCCCTACTCCTCGCATTGACATCAATTGATGGGCATCTCCATAACCCGTTGATTAGCCGCATCGATGTGAGACTTTCTCCTTTTTGTCTTCTCCACACAACCCCCATCATCATATTCTATTCCACCCATAGTGATATGTCCATGGCTCACGCTCTTGTATTGCGTGAAAGTTGAAAAAGTTTGAGAATACTAGAGTATGAAACAATTGCTTGGCTTGTCATCGGGGTGTTGCATGATGGGAGCATTTTGTGTGACGAAAATGAAGCATGGCCAAACTATATGATTTTGTAGGGATGAGCTTTCTTTGGCTATCACTACTACAAAAACAGCTATAGCCAATATGGACACTAATGACGCACTATGCATGTGGTGCGCCATTACTAAATAGTAATGGCGCACCATGTGTTGGTGCGCCATTAGTGTGCAAATACTAATGGCGCACCACATCCACGGTGCGCCATTAGTAAAAAAATATTTTATTTTTTCAAAACTAGTAATGGCGCACGAGGGGATAGTGCGCCATTACTAGTTAAACTAGTAATGGCGCACCACTCCAACGGCGCGCCATTAGTAAATATGTTTCAAATTTTTTTTTCAAATTTTTATTTTATTTTTCAAACTACTAATGGCGCACCGTGGGTGTGGTGCGCCATTACTAGTTCAACTAGTAATGGCGCACCACACCCACGGTGCGCCATTAGTAGTTTGGCCCAAACATTCCCCCGAATGCACCCCCCCTTGGACCGCCTTTTCAGTTTAAAATAAAATAAAAGAAAATGATAGAAATGTCAAAAAAATAAAAGAAAATAAGATTCCCATGTGATATATGGTCTAGTTGTTAGCAAAATTTACAAACATGAATTTTCGACTTTTTTGCAAAACCTCTCGAGAATTTGTAAAATGGGCATAACTTTTGCATACGAACTCGGATGAAAAAGTTTTTTATATGAAAAATCATCTACTCGAAAATTTACATCCGAATTTAACGGGGGAACCCCCTTAAACATTTTCAAAATCCTCAAAAACCTAACAGAAAAAAAAGATACGGGGCTTTTAAGATCTGGAGAGGCAAAAAAATTCAAACTTACTAATGGCGCACCTGCCCATGGTGCGCCATTACTATCTTCCCGCCTTCAAAATTCAAAATAAATCAAAAAAATAAAAATAAATTAGTAATGGCGCACCTGCCCACGGTGCGCCATTACTATGCCGTATATATGGCTGGGCGTGGTCCTCTCCTTCTTACCTCTTCATTCTTCTCCTCCACTCCACCTCTCCTCCACTCCATCTGCTCCTCTCCTCCACTCCATCTCCCCTTCTCTCCTCCACCATACTATCCTCCTCCTCTCCGGCGACCTCCTCCTCCCTCCTCTCCTCCCCTCCCCTCACGGTTTCTCCTCCCTCCTCTCCGGTGATCTCCTCCTCCCTCCTCTCCGGTGAGCTCCTCCTCCCTCCTCTCCTCCCCTCCCCTCATGGTTTCTCCTTCCTCCTCTCCAGTGCTCCAGTGAACTCCTCTCCGGCGACCTCCTCCTCCTCTCCGGCGATGTAGGCGAGTGCCTCTCCGGTGACCTCCTCCTCCTCCTCTCCGGTGACCTCGGCCCTCCTCTCCGACGAACTCCTCTCCGTCAAAAGAACACGGCAAAAGAACGTACAAGATCCAAAAACGAGAACAAAATTTGAAAAAAATTCATGAAAAAAACAAGCAAAAAAAACGAGCAAAAAATGGGCAAAAAAATCGCGATCCAGATCCAAATTCAAAATTCAAAAATAGCAATGGCGCACGGTGGGGGTTAGACGGTGCGCCACTACTATTTTACCGCCTTCAAAATTCAAAAATACTAATGGCGCACCGCGGCCTATACTAATGGCGCACCAGTGGCCTATACTAATGGCGCACCGTGGCCTATACTAATGGCGCACCAGTGGTGCACCATTAGTATTTAATACTAGTGGCGTACCAGTAGTGCGCCATTAGTAGGCAAAACTGGTGCGCCACTAGTAGGCCTTTTCCTAGTAGTGTATGTTATTTTGATAAGACATAATTGCTTGGTTAGTATGCTTGAAGTATTATTATTTTTATGTCAATATTAAACTTTTGTCTTGAATCTTTCGGATCTGAACATTCATGCCACAGTAGAGAAAATTACATTGAAAAATATGTTAGGCAGCATTCCACATCAAAAATTCTGTTTTTATCATTTACCTACTCGAGGACGAGCAGGAATTAAGCTTGGGGATGCTTGATACGTCTCCAACGTATCTATAATTTGTTATTGTTCCATGCTATTATATTATCAATCGTGGATGTTTTATATGCATTTATATGCTATTTTATATGATTTTTGGGACTAACCTATTAACCTACAGCCCAGTGCCAGTTTCTGTTTTTTCCATGTTTTTGAGTATCGCCGAAAAGGAAAACCAAACGGAGTCCAATTGACCTGAAATTTAACGGAGATTATTTTTGGACCAGAAGAAGCCACGGAGCATCGGAGATGGGCTAGAAGAGTCCCGAGGCACCCACGAGGGTGGGGGGCGTGCCCTGGGCACGCCCCTACCTCGTGGCCGCCTCGGAGACCCCCTTGCCTTGTTCCCGACGCCAACACCTCTTATATATACCCAAACTTCTAGAACATGACCTAGATCTGGAGTTCCGCCGCCGCAAGCCTCTGTAGCCACCAAAAACCAATCGGGACCCTGTTTCGGCACCCTGCCGGAGGGGGGATCCCTCACCGGTGGCCATCTTCATCATCCCGGCGCTCTCCATGACGAGGAGGGAGTAGTTCACCCTGGAGGCTGAGGGTATGTACCAGTAGCTATGTGTTTGATCTCTCTCTCGTGTTCTTGAGGTGGTACGATCTTGATGTATCGCGAGCTTTGCTATTATAGTTGGATCTTATGATGTTTCTCCCCCTCTACTCTCTTGTGATGGATTGAGTTTTCCCTTTGAAGTTATCTTATCAGATTGAGTCTTTAAGGATTTGAGAACACTTGATGTATGTCTTGCATGTGCTTATCTGTGGTGTCAATGGGATATCACGTGATCTACTTGATGTATGTTTTGGTGATCAACTTGCGGGTTCAGTGACCTTGTGAACTTATGCATAGGGGTTGGCACACGTTTTCGTCTTGACTCTCCGGTAGAAACTTTGGGGCACTCTTTGAAGTACTTTATGTTGGTTTGAATAGATGAATCTGAGATTGTGTGATGCATATCGTATAATCATACCCACGGTTACTTGAGGTGACATTGCAGTATCTAGATGACATTAGGGTTTTGGTTGATTTGTGTCTTAAGGTGTTATTCTAGTACGAACACTAGGATAGATCGAACGGAAAGAATAGCTTCGTGTTATTTTACTACGGACTCTTGAATAGATCGATCAGAAAGGATAACTTCGAGGTGGTTTCGTACCCTACCATAATCTCTTCGTTTGTTCTCCACTATTAATGACTTTGGAGTGACTCTTTGTTGCATGTTGAGGGATAGTTATATGATCCAATTATGTTATTATTGTTGAGAGAACTTGCACTAGTGAAAGTATGAACCCTAGGCCTTGTTTCCTAGCATTGCAATACCATTCACGCTCACTTTTATCATTAGTTACCTTGCTGTTTTTATATTTTCAGATTACAAAAACCTATATCTACCATCCATATTGCACTTGTATCACCATCTCTTCGCCGAACTAGTGCACCTATACAATTTACCATTGTATTGGGTGTGTTGGGGACACAAGAGACTCTTTGTTATTTGGTTGCAGGGTTGTTTGAGAGAGACCATCTTCAACGGATTGATAAACCTTAGGTCATCCACTTGAGGGAAATTTGCTACTGTCCTACAAACCTCTACACTTGGAGGCCCAACAACGCCTACAAGAAGAAGGTTGTGTAGTAGACATCAATAATCTAGTGAACTCAATTCACTATCAATTGGTTCATCATAATTGGATCTTTTAAAAAGATTAGCAAGTGGATGGGGATCCATATCAATAGATTTCTAGCAAGCGAAGATGCAAGCATATGGAAGGCACATGGCAACAAGATTGCACTCAAAACAGATCTGACGAGAAAACGGCGAACGAAAAAGAGGGCGAATAAAACGACAAATTTTTGTGAAGTGGGGGAGAGGAAAACGTGAGGCAAATGGCACATAATGTAAATTGCAAGGAGATGAGATTAGTTATTAGGAACCTGATATATGTTGAAGATCCTCCTCGGCAACGGCGCAAGAAATTGGCAGGTGGTCGGGAGACTATCTTGACTTGATCCTCCCCGGCAACGGCGCCAGAAATTCCTTTTGATGTCGCTTGAAGCTACGTCGGTTTTCTCCCCAAAGAGGAAGGGATGATGCAGCACAACGGCGGTAGGTATTTCCCTCAGATATGAAACCAAGGTTATCGAACCAGTAGGAGAACCAAGCAACACAACTTAAACAACCCCTGCACACAGATAACAAATCCTCGCAACCCGACGTGTCAAAGGGGTTGTCAATCCCTTCCGGCGTACGGTGCCTGAAGATAGGCAAACGGAGTGAGATAATTTTGTAGTAAATAGACAGATCGAACGCCAAATAAAATAAATAAGGAAAAATTGCAGCAAGGTATTTTCGGTTTAATAGATCTGAATAAAAATGCAAAGGAAAAGTAGATCGCAAAGCAAATATATGAGAAGGAAGACCCGGGGGCCGTAAGTTTCACTAGTGGCTTCTCTCGAGAAAGATAACAAACGGTGGGTAAACAAATTACTGTTGGGCAATTGATAGAACCTCAAATAATTATGACGATATCCAGGCAATGATCAATACATAGGCATCACGTCCAAGATTAGTAGACCGACTCCTGCCTGCATCTACTACTATTACTCCACACATCGACCGCTATCCAGCATGCATCTAGTGTATTAAGTTCATGGAAAAACGAAGTAATGCAATAAGAACGATGACATGATGTAGACAAGATCCGTTTATCTATATGGTGGTAGATATAGATCTCGTCTTTTTATCCTTAGTAGCAACGATACATACGTGTCGGTTCCCTTTCTGTCACTGGGATCGAGCATCGTAAGATCGAACCCACTACCGGGCACCTCTTCCCATTACAAGATAAATAGATCAAGTTGGCCAAACAAAACCCAAATATCAAAGAAGAAATATGAGGCTATAAGAGATCATGCATATAAGAGATCAAAGAAACTCAAATAACTTTCATGGATATAAAAAGATATGACTGGTCATAAACTCAAAGTTCATCAAATCCCAACAAACACACCGCAAAAAGAGTTACATCAGATGGATCTCCAAGAGACCATTGTATTGAGAATTCAGCGAGAGAGAGAAAGCCATCTAGCTACTAATTACGGACCCTAAGGTCTACAAAGAACTACTCACGCATCATCGGAGAGGCACCAATGGAGGTGGTGAACCCCATCCGAGATGGTGTCTAGATTGGATCAGGTGGTTCTGGACTCTGCGCTGGCTGGATGAATATTTCGTCGACTCCCCTAGGGTTTCTGGAATATTGGGGTATTTATAGAGCAAAGAGGCGGTCCGGGGGGCACCCGAGGTGGGCACAACCCACCAGGGCGTGCCTGGGCCTCCTGGCGCGCCCTGGTGGGTTGTCCCCTCCTTGGGACTCCCCCCAGGTGCTACCAGGGTCCAACTTCTCCTTCTGGTCCATAAAAAATCTCCGTAAAGTTTCGTGAAATTTGGACTCCCTTTAATAAGGATTTTCTGCGATGTAAAAAACATGGAAAAAAACAGCAACTGGCACTTGGCACTATGTCAATAGGTTAGTACCAAAAAATGATATAAAATGACTATAAAATGATTATAAAACATCCAAGATTGATAATAAAATAGCATGGAACAATAAAAAATTATAGATACGTTGGAGACATATCAGTGGAAGGCTTTGAGGAGATGGTGAAGAAATGTTGGAATACTCCATGCTTTATCAAGGAACCATTAGATAGATGGTAGTATAAGATCAGGCTACTTAGGAGAATATGTAAAGGGTGGAATGCCAATTATGAGGCTGCCCAAAATAAAAGCAAGCAATAGCTAGTTGCTGAATATGACCTATTAGACATTGAGTCTGAGACTAAAGTGCTCTCCCCACCTTCTAAAAATAGGATGGATAAGATTGCTCTAGACCTCCAAAATATCTGGAGACTAGAGGAAATTATATCCAGACAGAGATCCATATATATATATATATATATATATATATATATATATATATATATATATATATATATATATTAGAAGGAGGTAGAAACACTGCCTACTTCCATGCTTTAGCTAATCAAAGGAGGAGAAAAAAGCAAATTGATGTGCTAATTAGTCCAGAGGGGCCTGTTGAAGATACTAGGGATATTATTAAGGTTGTTTTAGACTACTGCAAGCAATTATTCGGTAGAGAGGATACTTTAGAAATTTTCCTTGATGATGAGTTTTGGGATCCTTCTGAAAAGGTTACCATTGAGCATAATAGGCAGCTGGAAGCTGATATTACCGAGGAAGATGTTAAGAAGGCAGTGTTTGGGTCTTATGCAGAAGGGGCCCCTGGCCCTGATGCTTTCCCTTTTCTCTTCTACCAACATTTTTGGTCTACTATTAACGATGACCTTATGTTGATGGTAGAGGCTTGGAACAATTATTCACTAGATCTTTATAGATTAAACTTCTCACTATTGATTTTAATTCCAAAAGAACCTAAGGCAAACATTATTCAAAAATTCAGGCCAATTGCTCTATCCAATTGTAGCTTTACTTTTTTGCTAACTATGTTGCTAACCAATTGTGGGACATTGAAGATGAGATTATCTCACAGAACCAAACTGCCTTTATCAAAGGCAGGTTTATTGTGGAGAGTGTGGTGATAGCCCATGCAATTATTCATGATGCTGTGATCAATAAAAAAGATGGGTTTGTGTTTAAGCTGGATTATGAGAAGGCTTGTGATAGAATTAGTAAAGAGTCTCTGTTAAAAGTCATGTATCAGAGGGGGTTTAGCCCTAAATGGATGAATAAGGTTAAATCCATTCTCTATAAAGGATCTGTAGGAGTTAGAATTAATGATTGTAATAGTGAATTTTTTGAAACTTTTAAAGGTGTGAGACAAGGTGATCCTGCCTCCCCTTTGCTCTTCAACCTGGTGGCTGGTATTTTTAGTAGAATTCTTAATAAAGCTCCTCAAAACAATATGTTGACAGGTTTGATGACTAATATTTTCCCTCAAGGAGTGACCAGCCTGCAATATACAGATGATACTTTGCTTTTTTAGAGAATAACTTGGACTCTACCAAGAACTTAAAATGGCTGCTCTCTTGTTTTGAACAAATGTCTGGTCTTAGAATCAATTTTCATAAGTGTGATCTGATTCCTATCAATGTTTTGGAGGAAGAGGCCCAAAAGGTGGCACAAGCACTATCTTGTGGCCTTGGGTCTTTTCCTTTGAAATATCTTGGTTTTCCTCTCCATCACTCCAAGCTCAGGAGAGATGACCTGCAACCTGTGGTAGATAAACTTTTGAAAAGAGCTGCTGGATGGAGAGGTAGACTGTTAGGTTATGAGAAGAAACTAGTGTTGGTCCAATCATGTTTAGCTAGCATTCCCACATATCTGATGAGTATGATCAAATTTCCTAAGTGGGCTATTAATTTGATCAACTCACAGATGGCTCATTGTTTCTGGGACAACTATGAAGGTCACCACAAGTATCATCTAGCTAGTTGGGGCTTGGTGACCCAGAAAAAGCAATATGGTGGCTTGGGGATACGAAACATTGCTGAGATGAACTTAAGCCTCCTAGCTTCTTGGGTATATAAATATTATAAAGGAGATCAAAAGATGTGGAAACAGATTATTGACTCTAAATATAGAACCAATAATCCCAACATCTTCTCCTGCCCTAATATTAACTCCTCTCCTTTCTGGAAAGGTGTTCTGTGGGCAGCTAAAGCTGCCAAACATGGTTTCCAGTGGAAAGTGGGGAATGGCAAGAGAGTTAAGTTTTGGGAGGACCACTGATTTGGATCATGTAGCTTGTTTATTCAATTTTGGGAGCTATATAGCATAGTTAATGAACAAATCAGACTATTGCTGACCTGTGGGATGGGGTTGATCTTAAGATCACATTTAGGAGGTGTGTGGACAGTAGGCTGCTACATCTCTGGTTTGATTTACCTAGTATTGCACAATCTATTAATTTGAATGATGAGGATGATGCTTTAATTTGGAAACTAGAATCGAATGGTAAATATTATGTTAGATCTATGTATGCCATGATCAATTCTAGGGGCATTAGCCTAGTGCATATGCCTGATATTTGGCAAATACATGTCCCTCCCAACATTCATATATTCTTGTGGCTGTTAGCTCAAAATAAATTGTTGGTTAGAGGAAATCTCATTAAAAGACAACATTTAAATGACCTCACTTGCTTGTTTTGCTGTGAATATGAAACAACTAATCACTTATTCTTTGAATGTGATGTTGCTATGGAGATTTGGAGAGTTATTCATTCCATCTCTGGGTGTGTTCCCCAACCCACTTTTGATAATGTGGCATGCATGTGGGGGGGGGGAATAAAACTTTGCAAGCTGAGAACCTGGTTATGTCAGCTATTCTCTGGGCTATTTGGGGATCTAGAAGTGATATGTGTTTTAATAACACAACCTGGATGGGAATGCATGTGATTCTGAAGAGGGTAGCAGATTTCTGCAATCTCTGAAAGATCCTGTGCAAAGGAAGTGCAAGAGAGCACATGAAGAAGATCATAGTAGCTATTTGGGAGGCTGCAAGAAGACCACCTCTGCTGCTCTAGCCAGAGCCAGGATGAGGAAAAGGGAACTCTGGTTACCATATTCCTCAAAGAAGATGGGAGGGTGGATGGGAGTAGACAAGATGGTGATCTTAGAGGGTTGATACTTCTGTCACCTTCCTTTGATGGTGTTGTGCGAGTAGTTTTCCCCAATGCCTTAAGCTTGGTCTAGACTAATTCTGTTATGGGAAATAGAGTTTTATATTTCTGAATCATGTCGGGGATGTTTCAATCCTCTCCCGCGGGCTATAATAAGGATGTACTCGGTCGTTTCGTTTTCTGACGGAAGTGGAACCGGGACTAGAGCCCTTTTCTTCTAAAAACTTTGGGTTGCAAGCGGAATCCACAATGGTTTGAGAATGTACCTACTTTGGGTTGCAAACGGAATCAACAGTGGTTTCCTGACGTATACGTACTTGACAAGTAATCATCAGCAAGCCGTTCTTGTTTACGATCAACGGCGTACGTACAGTCATTTCGCATCAAACGCGCGCTACTACGGCAGTGCAGTACGTTCCTCAGTCGGCCCAACCCCCTGCCTCAGGAGTCAGGCATAAATAATAATCTACGTACGATTGTATTTTCCACCCTTTGGGAGGCCATCGTCAGAACTTCCTCTCGTCTCTCTCCCTCTCTTGGTTCTTGGATTCTTGATCATCCATCCGCCGCCCGGATCAGCCCTGCTCGCCCCGAGCATTGCCCTCGACGTACCTACGGCGGCGACCATGAAGGTCGAGCGTTTGCTCCCCGACCAACGTGACAGCACGAACTTTTATGCCATGTTCCGAGAGATCGCCGCCGCGCACATCTCGCGCACCGCCACCGGCCTTACATCTCCCCCGGCGCACGTCGTCCCTGAGATGCACGCCGGCCCCAACTTGGACGGCGCCGCCCTGGAGCTGGAGATGTCTCCGCAGAGGCGCTACGAGCTGTGTGCCGACTATGACGTGGAGATCGACGAAAGCCTCCGAAGGATGGAAGCGGTGGACGCCGGGGAGCGGCCCTGCCCCGACTACCTCACCAAGGTGCAGCACGGTCAGATGGACAACTACAAGCGCGCCCTGCTCGTCAGATGGATGTATTTCTTCACCCGACGCTACAACCTCGCCGACGGCACGCTCCACCGCGCCGTCGCCTACGTCGACCGGTTCCTATCGGCGGCCCCCTACCGACGACTACGAGCTCCGCCTCCTCGGCGCCGTCGCCGTCTTCGTTGCGGCCAAGTACGAGGATCGCTACACCACCCTGAAGCTGAACTCTGGCGAGGTTGCCTCGTATGGCCTGTTCACCAAGGACGAGGTGGTGGCCATGGAGACCAAGGTTGTCGCGGCGCTCGACTACAGTATGGGAGGCCCCACCGCGCGCACCTTCGTCGACCACTTCACCCGGCGCGGCGGCGAGGACCCCCGCGACGACATCGTCAAGTCCCTGGCGCACCACTTGGCGGACCTCACGCTGCTCGACTGCCGCCACCTGCAGTTCCTGCCGTCCACCGTCGCGGCATCGGCGGTCTTCGTCGCACGATGCACAATCAACCAGATGCGCGGCTTCAGGTGGAACGACGGCGTGAAGGAGCTGTTGGCGTGCACGCGCTACGCCGCCGAGGACCTTCGCGCCTGCATAGCTGCCATGTACGACATGCACGAGCTCGAGACCTGGCCAGGTTACCAGCACATGAGGATCAACTACCAGAGGCATTACTCCCTGCCTGATCGACTTGAGATGACTCAGCACATCTTCTTAGCGGATTAGGACCTAGAGCAGTGCTAGTGAATTTGTAGGTGGTATATCTGGATTGTATACATTGGCACTCGCTGATTTTTTGTTATGCTCTGTAGTGTGTTACTCCAACGTGGTACCCTGGAATATAAAACTGGTGTTCATTCAGCGAATGTTTTTTTTTTCAAAAAAATAAGATATCTATTATAAGAGTTCGGTACAAAGGATCTCAAACATGGTAAAAATTACATCGATATTTCGAGACCATCGAACGGCCACTCTTGTCGCCAGAACGATCCGCCGACGCACCGTTGTCGCTGTTGGACTAAATCCTTTAGGATTAACATTACTTGATATTAATCTCGTGATTAGAACACCTACATGAGCGAAAGCGTGTGAACTTACAGGAACTAGGCGAAGTCCCGTGCCAGCTTGATGGCGTGTAGCCCGTGCTTGCACCTTGGATCCTCCAGCACCTTAACGTAACCACTTCAGATCTTAAAGACGAAAAATTAGGACCAGAATATGAGCAATTAGACCCTGGCACGAGTGAGTAACAGTAAAACATGGTCTAATTAGGGTTTCAACCGAGATTAACCTTGCTCTGATACCAATGTTAGACTAAATCCTTTAGGATTAACATTACTTGATATTAATCTCGTGATTAGAACACCTACATGAGCGGAAGCGTGTGAACTTACAGGAACTAGGCGAAGTCCTGTGCCTGCTTGATGGCGTGTAGCCCGTGCCTGCACCTTGGATCCTCCAGCACCGATGAGATGGCCGGGAAGAAGTACAGCAGAAATCCAGTAGCGCCGCTGGCTTGACTATCGTGGCATCCGTTGGAGATGCAACAGGTGGTCGGAGCAGACGTGCCGCCGGCGCTGCCCTGGTGGTGGCTAGCGGTGGTAGTCGGTCTTCGTCTCCTTTAGGATCGGTTGTTTGAGAGAGGACGTGGCCTACCCACGTGAGATCGTTGGTTTTCACGGAAGGGGTCCTTTTCCTTTTGTATTAGGTGTCAGGAGGCGAGACCGAGACCAAGTCGCTGGTTCTATGCCCCCGATCAGGGCATGTACGTGGGAGATTTAACTCCCCCTTATCTCTCAGTTTGGTACAACTGAAGATTAATTCCAACAGTTGCCGCTCCCCTACCGAAGCCTACTTGATTTTGTTGATGACAATCAGAAAGTCAAAGTCATCATGCACGTACCCCTAAACCAATTCACCATCGTAAGCTGACCAACAGAGAATGGAAGTGCATTGAGGACCGTTTTGAGAAGAAATTGAGTTCCTGGAAAGGCAAGCTGATGTCATACGGAGGACGACTAATTCTTATTAATTCGGTCCTCACGAGTATGCCCATGTTTCTTCTCTCCTTTTTCGAGGTACCGGTTGGAGTCCGGAAGAGGATAGACTTTTATTGATCACGCTTCTTCTGGCAGAGTGATGAACTGAAGCGAAAATACAGACTTGCTGAATGGGATATCATTTGTAGGCCGAAAGACCAAGGGGGTCTAGGTATTGAGAACCTGGAAGTGAAGAACAGATGTGTCCTTAGCAAGTGGCTGTTTAAGCTTTCTGTCGAGACGGAGGCCACATGGGCTCAGATTTTGCGAAACAAAGACCTCCACTCTAGAACCTTGGCCCAGGTGACAGTGAGGCCGACTGATTTGCCTTTTTGGAAAGGACTGATGAGAGTTAACTCACTCTTTTTCAATAGGACAAGGTTCATCGTTGGAAGCGGTACTGCTACGAGGTTCTGGGAGGATATGTGGCTGGGGGAGACGCCCCTCGCACTCCAATATCCTTCTTTGTATAACATTGTTCAGCATAAAGACGCTTACGTCGCAACAGTACTTCAATCCACTCCACTCAATATTCAATTTCAGTGGACGCTAGTGGGTAACCGGTGGGAAGCCTGGCTTAATCTTGTGAGAAGATTGATGGACATACAGTTGTCTCAACAACCCGATAAATTATACTGGAAACTAACTAAGAATGGAGAGTTCTCGGTTAAATCCATGTATTTGGATGTGATTAACTCTAGTGTGATTCCTAGATTGAAACATGTTTGGAAAGTTAAAGTACCTTTGAAAATCAAAGTGTTTATGTGGTTTGTGCATAAACAAGTTATTTTAACAAAGAATAATTTGGTAAAACGCAATTGGACAGGATCTACAAGATGTAGTTTTTGTGATCAACACGAATCAATCAAACACCTCTTTTTGACTGTCCTCTGGCAAAAATTATGTGGCGATCGGTTCACATAACTTTCAACATTACTCCACCGACTTCTATCAACATGTTATTTGGGACGTGGCTTGATGGGATAGATACTGCTACAGCGAGACACATTCGTGTGGGAGTATGTGCTTTATTGTGGGCAGTTTGGAACTGCAGAAATGATTTGGTCTTTAACAGAACAACAAACATTCATTTTTTGCAAGTTATCTTCAGAACCACTTCGTCGATCCGTATGTGGTCGCTACTCACTCCGATGGAGGCCAGGGAGCGTTTGGTTACTGGGTCTACCCGATGGGAGATGGTAGCACGGGATATTTTCAACCGGTTTGGATGGCGGTCATGTAATAGGATAGGCATGTAGTGCTCCTACCTTTTGCCAGCCGGTTGTGGCCTTTCTTTTTCTGCTTTGCTCTTCGTGGGCCTTTTTTTGTATTTCTTTGTTCGAGACTTGGAGACTTTTGTTGGACCCTTTGCTTATTAATAATATTGGTCGTATGCATCGTTCCGATGCAGAGGCTGGGGCGATACCCCCTTTTCGAAAAAAAAATCATGCACGTACCCCTTAGGACGAGCACCCTGGAGCAGCGGTCGTCGGCGCGGTGGAGGTGTGGTCGTCGCTAGCCCGCAGTGCACAACGGGGAGGAGAAGGAAACTAGATGGAAGAGAGGATGAAGGGCAGCAAATTGGCGGCGCTCCGGCGGTGTCAGGTTGGGTTGGTATCTGTCGGTGTCAAAACCGGCGGATCTCGGGTAGGGGGTCCCGAACTGTGCGTCTAAGGCGGATGGTAACAGGAGGCGGGGGACACAATGTTTACCCAGGTTCGGGCCCTCTCGATGGAGGTAATACCCTACTTCCTGCTTGATTGATCTTGATGATATGAGTATTACAAGAGTTCATCTACCACGAGATCGTAGAGGCTAAACCCTAGAAGCTAGCCTATGATTATGATTGTTGTTGTCCTACGGACTAAACCCTCCGGTTTATATAGACACCAGAGGGGGCTAGGGTTACATAGAGTCGGTTACAAGGGAGGAGATCTACAAATCTGAATTGCCAAGCTTGCCTTCCATGCCAAGGAGAGTCCCACCCGGACACGGGACGAAGTCTTCAATCTTGTATCTTCATAGTCCAACAGTCCGGCCAAAGTATATAGTCCGGCTGTCCGAGGACCCCCTAATCCAGGACTCCCTCAGTAGCCCCTGAACCAGGCTTCAATGACGATGAGTCCGGCGCGCAGATTGTCTTCGGCATTGCAAGGCGGGTTCCTTCTCTGAATACTCCATAGAAGATGTGTGTCCGGCTCTGCAAAACAAATTCCAAATACCACGGTAGAGAGTATAATATTTCCACAAATCTAATCTGCTGACAACTTTTCATAACGTGACATCACGCCATGGCCCGGTCATTATTCGAACCGTTTTTCTCAACCAGCTACTACACATATTGCGAGGCGGTTTTCTTGGCACGTCTTGCCGAAGCAGAGATCGTGTCCCCTTATCACGGGATTCTCATCAATACGGTGTGGGTAACCCAACCGCGCCATCAATCACGGCGCTTGGGGAATAAGCGAGTTTACCAGGCGAGTGGGGAGGCGCACAGTTTCTACCGCCCTTATAAAGGGACAAGGACTCCTCCTTTTTACCCACGCCTTCTTCTTCCCTGCCCATCCATTATCGCGCACTCGAGCTCCAGCGCCCAAGTTCGCATTTTCTCCGCAAAAACACTCCAAACATGTCCGGAGCGGGAGGCAAGTGGATGGTCTCCTCCGTTACGGAGGAGAACATCACGAAGCTCCGGGAAGCCGGATACCTGGCCGCAGACATTGCACACCGGCTCCTAGACGCGGGGCAGATCGTCCCTACTCCAGAACCCCACGAGAGGGTTGTATTCCTCACCCACTTCATCCGCGGGCTGGGATTTCCCCTTCACCCATTTGTTCACGGGCTCATGTTCTACTACGAGCTGGATTTTCATGATCTGGCCCCTAATTTCATCCTCAACATCTCAGCGTTTATCGTCGTGTGTGAGGCCTTCCTTCGCATCAAGCCCCACTTCGGCCTATGGCTGAAGACCTTCAACGTTAAACCGAAGGTGGTGGTCGGCCAGCAAGCGGAGTGTGGAGGCGCCATGGTGGGCAAAATGCCCAACGTCACCTGGCTCGAAGGCTCCTATGTGGAGACCGTGAAGGGGTGGCAATTGGGGTGGTTCTACATCACCGAGCCGCGTGACACCAACTGGGTGGCGGCCCTTGAATTTTGATCCGGCATCCCCATGCGGCTCACCTCCTGGAAAGAGAAGGGCCTATCCTGGGGTTCATCGGTGGAGCTGACCGGACTCCAGAACTGCGTCAAAAACATGATAAGCAAGAAAATCAAGCTTGTCAACGTGGTCCAAGTCATGCTCTTCCGCCGGATCCTCCCGTGTCAAAGACGGGCATTCAATTTGTGGGAGTTCGACCCGGCTAAGCACCAGACGCTGCGAGAGCTCTTCGACACGACGCACCAAGACATCTGGAAGGTGTTGTTCAAGTCCGCCGAGGTACCTCCTCCCCTTACCGAGGATCGCGGAGTCAGCGCGAAGCGCCATGCCAATCCGGTAAGCTCCTTATATCTCATAAGATGTTTCTTTCCCCAGTATAATCATGTGAGGATCTAAGCCTCCACGCCATTTAACAGGACTGGGTCGCGACAGCGGAGCAGATCGATTGTCCAGCCCCACTGCCTGAAGATCCAGCAAGGGCTCTCTTGACGGAGATGCTGGTTCCGGCGCCCTATGAGGCACCGGAGAAGAAGGCCAAGAAGAAGACCACGGGGACCAGGAAAGGTCTCCGGCGCAAGGTTGTATCGGACTCATTGCCCGATAACACCGAGGCACCCTCCTCCCACAAAAACGAGGAGGAGGAGGAAAGTTCTCCCCCCTCAGCCGGGGGAGACAAGAAAAGGAAGGCCGCCCCGTCTGGGGAGGCCGAAGGGTCCAAGAAGGGAAGGACTCTCCTTCCGGACTGCTCCACAACGGCCGCTTTCAGCGACGAGGAGTGGTTACCCAAGGACAAGCCCCTGGCAAAGTCGTGAGTATCCGGATACCATAATAATTCTTGGTATGTTTTATTTTATTGCTTCTTATCATGCCGAACATGATCATGCAGTCCATCCAAAGCCCATATCGACGTATCCTCTTCGGATGATTCTTTGGGCCTGTCGGAGATGAACAGTGATTCACTCCTGACTGCCTCCTCCCCCCGCCCTACGGACGACGTCGAGGTGTTGTCTCAAAGGGCACTGAACCAAGGGGAGACAGTTCCGGAGGCGCCCCAAGGCGACATTCCAGGAGCTGGGCGCACGAGGGGCAAGACTCCCATGGGCCCTAATGCCGGGGGCGGCAAGTCTAGCCCCCAGCCAAATACTGCGCCGGAACCTCCAGTGGTTCCGGATTCTGTCAGGTGACCCCTCACCAAGGGGGGCAAGCCGTCTGTGCCGATGGCCTCTGTCCATCCAGAGGCATCGGACAATTTGCTGGAAGCGCTTCGCGGCGCTTCCATTGACGAAGAGCACCGCACTATCATGAGTGCGGTGGTCAAGAAGGTTCGGTCCGCCAAAAGCGGACTGACTGAAGCCTGTGCCAGCCTCCTAACAGGCTTTGAGGTAAGTAATCAAGTTATGAGAAAATGTTACAGCATAGACAGTAGCCCCTGATGCTCTGTTTGGTGTTCGCAAAGAAAGGCGAACAGAGGATCAAATAATAATCACAAGAGTCTAATCAGAATATGTCTTATGTGAATAAGCAGGCTTCACTGCTGGCCGCTGCCGCTCGCACGGCGGAGGTCACCGCACTGAATCGGGACCTTGAGCGGTCCGAGGAAGAGCTCAGCGTTACCAAGAGGCAGCTCGAAGAGAACAAAGGTAAGTAATACCCCGTCTGTTTATTGATAAAGAAAAAGGAAGGTGGTTTGTTAGATCACAGGATCGTCATGAATTTTGCTAGGGGCCACGATCGAAGTGGCGGCCCTGAAGAAGGCGCTGTCCGAGGCCGAAGGCAAAGCGGCCATGGAGCGCGCCGGGCACGAGAAGCAAGAGGCCCGAGTCGGCGAGGTGCAGCAAGAGCTCCAGGACTTTGTCAAGAAGTACGAGTCCTTGTAGCGTGACTCTAAGACGCAAGGGTCCGAGCTTGCGAAGGCCCTCGAGAACGCACAAAATGCCAAGGCTGAAGCCCAAAAGGCCCTCCAGGAAATTGAGGAGGTCAAGAAGATAGCAGCGGGTAAGGCATTCATTATGCAAAGCAAGCATGTGAAGGAAACTTTCCTTTTACTTACCCAAATTCGGAGCTCTCCAGGAGCGTTCGCAGATCTATTCAGCAGTGTGTCGGATGCCGCGGAGTTCTACCAGGCCGAGGAAGGGAGCTCGACGGAGAAGTTGTTCTGGTCTCAGTATACTGGGACCGAACATCCGATGCCCTTGAGCGACCAGCTGAAGCAACTGGTCGAGCTTCACAGGGCGGCCGAACTGGCCATGAAGGGCCTCATAGTCCGGATGTGGCCTGGCGAGCCCCTGCCTGGCAGCTATTTCGGCCTGGTAAGGCGACTTGTGAACGCCTGCCCACGGCTTGAAGTCATAAAGCGGTCCGTCTGCATTGAGGGTGCGCGCAGGGCTTTTCCCCGGGCGAAAGTGCACTGGGCGAAGATGGACGCCGAAAAGCTGGTGAAGGAGGGGCCGCCAGAGGGCAAGGAGCATCGCCACCCTGAAAAATATTATGACAGTGTCCTGAAGGGTGCTCGCCTTGTGGCAGAGGAATGTGCTAAGGATGTAATATTTGAATGAATGTACTCATGTGATCCTGTAATGTGAAACGAGTTCATGTGCGCTATGTAACGCTTGTTAATTTAAAATATTACCTTCTGTGCGGCCGTTTATAAAATTTAAGAGTTGGCCAGTCATCGGCTTCTGCCCCCATGTAACTAGTACTGAGGTGTTCGGGATAAACCTGATCACTCTCTATCCCAGTTTTGGGTCCTTCGAAGGAGGTGTTCAGCACAACGAACCAGGCAATCGGACTATAAAGCTTTATCACTTCTCACTTAGCCAAGAAGTCTACAATTTTAAATTTTGGCGAAGCACCTAGTATTCGGAGGGCCGAACTTGGGGCGCTATGTACGCCTAAATCGGACAAGGCCGACTCCTCGCTCGAAGCGGAAAAAATCTTTAAGGATTTGAGACCTCTCGAACAGCGATCAGCTCTCGCTGCATCATGACAGTCAGTTTTCGGCTTTCTCTACTGAGGTGCTCGTCCGGAAGAACCGGGACACAATCGCAGTAGTTCTCCCAGTGCTACCTTAGCCGATATAGCGGAACGTAAGGTACCAAAACATGGGAGCCGGGCAAACCCAACTATTGACCCAAGACATGATTCGTAGCTGATGCATATAATGCTATAAGTTCGAGGTGCCGCAGTGTCGAAAGTGTTCGGACTTTTCATGCCGTGTTATGGGGTACACTGAAGCCCCTGGCGCACTGGACGTATCCCAATGTACGGGTGCGATTTGTCGTAAATAAGCAGACAGGGAAAAAAAGATAAAGGAATGCAATAATGAGCTAATGCGGTACATTGTTATTTAAATGATACATGAAAGCGTATGCATACATGTAGTGCAATAAGTAAAAAATAGGACTATTTGACATGTCCTATCCAAGGGCAAGCTGCGTGTGGGTATGCAAAACAAGTATATCAATCGTTATCAGAGACCACCTGAGGATTCCCTTGTACGTCAAAGCTTCTTGCTTCCTTGGTGTTTCCTTCCCGTGACGGGTCCGATAATCGGTCGATCGGAGAGGTCCTTCATAGATAGGGGCCTGAAAGGAAGAAAATGTTAAAGGTATACGGGTCCTGAAGCGGTTGAGCCGCATTGTGGGCCGTGCCATGGCCGTGCCTCCGCCTATGCCCATGGTATCTTGCGTGCGAAATTATGTACGCGCGGCGCAAATTTCGCCGCTTGACTGGGACTAGGACGGAGGCCGAATTGCTAACCGAGCTCTAAACGTGCCTGGCGATCCTCTTGCAGGGTACTCCAGACTCGCTTGAAGGTGTCCGGGGTCTTCTTCGCCGAATTGGCGGTTTGCCTCATAAGGCTGCTTTGCGCTTTTGCTGCGAGGGCTGCAGTGTGCTCCTCCGTGCGGAGCGAGCGTTCTGTGTTTCCATTAACTGTTATAACCCCGCGAGGTCCAGGCATTTTGAGCTTGAGGTATGCATAATGCGGTACCGCATTGAATCTGGCAAATGCGGTTCGTCCGAGCAGTGCGTGATAGCCACTGCGGAAGGGGACGATATCGAAGATTAACTCCTCGCTTCGGAAGTTGTCCGGAGATCCGAAGACCACTTCCAGTGTGATTGAGCCCGTGCAACAGGCCTCTACACCTGGGATGACACCTTTGAAGGTGGTTTTGGTGGGTTTGATCCTCGAGGGGTGATACGTCTCCATCGTATCAACTTTTCCAAACACTTTTGCCCTTGTTTTGGACTCCAAGTTGCATGATTTGAATGGAACTAACCCGGACTGATGCTGTTTTCAGCAGAATTGCCATGGTGTTATTTATGTGCAGAAACAAAAGTTCTCGGAATGACCTGAAACTCCACGGAACATATTTTTGGAAAATATTAAAAATACTGGAAGAAGAATCCACGTAGGGGGGCCACACCCTGTCCACAAGGGTGGGGGCGCGCCTGCCCCCTGGGCGCGCCCCCCTGCCTCGTGGGCCCCCTGACGCTCCACCGACCTCAACTCCAACTCCATGTATTCGTGTTCGGGGAGAAAAAAACACAGAGAAGGATTCATCGCGTTTTACGATACGGAGCCGCCGCCAAGCCCTAAAACCTCTCGGGAGGGCTGATCTGGAGTCCGTTCGGGGCTCCGGAGAGGGGAATCTGTCGCCAGCATCATCATCAACCATCCTCCATCACCAATTTCATGATGCTCACCGCCGTGCGTGAGTAATTCCATCGTAGGTTTGCTGGACAGTGATGGGTTGGATGAGATTTATCATTTAATCGAGTTAGTTTTGTTAGGGTTTGATCCCTAGTATCCACTATGTTCTGAGATTGATGTTGCTATGACTTTGCTATGCTTAATGCTTGTCACTAGGGCCCGAGTGCCATGATTTCAGATCTGAACCTATTATGTTTTCATGAATATATGTGAGTTCTTGATCCTATCTTGCAAGTCTATAGTCACCTACTATGTGTTATGATCCGGCAACCCCGAAGTGACAATAATCGGGACCACTCCCGGTGATGACCTTAGCTTGAGGAGTTCATGTATTCACTATGTGTTAATGCTTTGGTCCGGTACTCTATTAAAAGGAGGCCTTAATATCCCTTAGTTTCCCTTAGGACCCCGCTGCCACGGGAGGGTAGAACAAAAGATGTCATGCAAGTTCTTTTCCATAAGCACGTATGACTATATTCGGAATACATGCCTACATTACATTGATGAATTGGAGCTAGTTCTGTGTCACCCTATGTTATGACTGTTACATGATGAACCGCATCCGGCATAATTCTCCATCACTGATCCAATGCCTACGAGCTTTTCACATATTGTTCTCCGCTTATTTACTTCTCCGTTGCTACTGTTACAATCACTACAAAACCCAAAAACATTACTTTTGCTACTGTTACCGTTACTTCCATATTACTTTGCTACTAAATACTTTGCTGCAGATATTAACTTATCCAGGTGTGGTTGAATTGACAACTCAACTGCTAATACTTGAGAATATTCTTTGGCTCCCCTTGTGTCGAAGCAATAAATTTGGGTTGAATACTCTACCCTCGAAAACTGTTGCGATCCCCTATACTTGTGGGTTATCAAGACTATTTTCTGGCGCCGTTGCCGGGGAGCATAGCTCTATTCTTTGAGTCACTTGGGATTTATATCTGCTGGTCACTATGAAGAACTTGAAAGACGAGAAAACAAAAATTTATCCCTCTGCTACGAGGGGAGGTAAGGAACTGCCATCTAGCTCTACACTTGATTCACCTTCTGTTTTGAGTAAGCTTGCGACACCTAAACCTGCTTCTGCTATTCATTCTGATATGTCGTATGTTATTCATGATGCCACTTCTGCTATGCATGATACTTATGATGAAACTACTTCTATGCTTGATACTACTGTGCCACTTGGTAAATTTCTTGATGAACAACTTGCTAGGGCTAGATAGAATGAAATTATTGAAACTGATAATATTGAAGATAGTGATGATGAAGACTCTCCCCCTAATAAATATGAATTGCCTGTTGTTCCTGAGGGTTATGTTATGGATGAAGAAGCTGCTAGAGCTATTTTAGCTTGCAATGATAGATATGATCTAAAGAGGTTATCAGCTAAATGGAAGCAGCAATCTCTTAATGCTAGGATGAAACCTGACCCTGCTTTTGCTGCTTCACTGATCTGTGTTACTGATAAGGATTATGAATTCTATGTTGATCCTGATATAATTATTTAGGTTAAATCTGATCCTTTTTATGGCTATGAATCTGAAACTGTTGTGCCACATCTTACTAAATTAAATGATATAGCCACCCTGTTCACTAATGATGAGAAATCTCGCTACCTTTATATCCTTAAAATATTTCCGTTCTCATTAAAGGGTGATGCTAAGATATGGTTTAATTCTCTTGATCCTGGTTGTGTGCGTAGTCCCCAGGATATGATTTATTACTTCTCTGCTAAATATTTCCCTGCTCATAAGAAACAAGCTGCTTTAAGGGATATATACAACTTTCTAATTGAAGAAGAGAGTCTCCCACAAGCTTGGGGGAGGCTTCTCCAATTACTTAATGCTTTGCCTGATCATCCTCCTAAGAAAAATGAAATACTTGATATCTTTTATAATGGACTAACCGATGCTTCCAGAGATTACCTGGATATTTGTGCTGGTTCTGTTTTCAGGGAAAGAACACCGGATGAAGCTAAAATTCTATTGAATAATATGTTGACAAATGAAAATAATTCGACACTTCCTGAGCCAACTCCTGAGCCTATTCATAAGCCAACTCCGAAGAAAAGAGGTGTTCTATTTCTCAGTCCTGAAGATATGCAAGAGGCAAAGAAATCTATGAAAGAAAAGGGTATTAAAGCTGAAGATGTTAAGAATTTACCTCCTATTGAAGAAATACAAGGTCTTAATTTACCACCTGTTGAAGAAATATATGATTTTAATTCATCACCTATTGAAGAAACTCATGGTCTTGATAACCAGACACAGGTAGTAAAGGTAAATTCTCTCTATAGATTTGATGAAGGTGATATTCCTCACTATAAGTCTGCTAGACAATGCTTAGAAGAGTTTGATAACTTTATTGTCAAACAAGAAAACTTCAATGCTTGTTTTGGTAGACAATTGAAATACAATTCCGATATGCTTGAACACTTGGGTTATTATATGTCTAGAGTTAAAGGTGAACTTAAACTCATTAGTAAACATGCTTCTATGGTTACCACTCAAGTAGAACAAGTACTTAAAGCTCAAAATGATTTGCTCAATGAATTGAATAGTAAGAATAATGATTATATTGTTAAAGTGGCTACTAGAACTGGTAAAATGACTCAGGAACCTTTGTATCCTGAAGGCCACCCTAAGAGAATTGAACAAGATTCTCAGAGAAATAATATAGATACACCAAGTCCTTCTAAAAAGAAGAAAAAGAAAAATGATAGGACTTTGCATGCTTCTAGTGAACCTGTTGCTGAACCACCTGAGAATCCAAATGATATTTCTATCTCTGGTAATGAACATGAAACTAGTGAAAATGTTAATGATGATGTTCATGATGATGCTCAACCTAGTAATGATAAGGAACAATTGCATTTTTACCCCTAGTTGGTTCCTACCCACGGGTTTTGCCCTTACTTTTCGAGCTTGCTCAGTTTTGCCCTTACTTTTTCCATCGTGGTCCCTCGAATGCCCTTTGACCGTTTGACCAAAACTTTGAAAATTCATAACTAATTCATATGAACTCAGAAAAATGAAAATAAGATATCAAAATGTTCAGATTAACATTACATTTATGTGCATATCATTTGCATTCAAGACAAAAGCGGCCTTTAAATTACCTGAGGTAATTATTGTTATTAACATTATTAAAAATAAAAAGGTATAAACAATATTTTTTCATGAATAAAAATTACATGCAAATGTAGGTGATGTTTTCTGAACATCCAGATATCTTATTTGCATTTTTCTGAGTTCGTATCATCTTGTTAAGAATGTTCTAACGACTTTGACTATTATTTGGAAACTTCATAACAAGTTGATACAAACTCAGAAAAATGCAAATAAGATATCAGGATGTTCAGAAAACATCACCTACATTTGCATGTAATTTTTATTCATGAAAAAATATTGTTTATACCTTTTTATTTTTAATAATGTTAATAACATTAATTACCTCACGTAGTTTAAAGGGTGCTTTTGTCCTGAATCCAAATGATATGCACATAAAGGTAATGTTTATCTGAACATTTTGATATCTTATTTGCATTTTCCTGAGTTCATATGAATTAGTTATGAATTTTCAAAGTTTTGGTCAAACGATCAAAGGGCATTCGAGGGACCTCGACAGAAAAAGTAAGGGCAAAACTGAGCAAGCTCGAAAAGTAAGGGCAAAACCCGTGGGTAGGAACCAATAGGGGTAAAAGTGCAATTGTCCCTAATGATAATGATGTAGAAATTGAACCTGCTGTTAACCCACAATCAAAGAATCAACGTTATGATAAGAGAGACTTTGTTGCTAGGAAACATGGTAAAGAAAGAGAACCATGGGTTCAGAAACCCATGCCTTTTCCTCCCAAACCATCCAAGAAAAAGGATGATGAGGATTTTGAGCGCTTTGCTGAAATGATTAGACCTATCTTTTGCGTATGTGATTAACTGATATGCTCAAAATGAATCCTTATGCTAAGTACATGAAAGAAATTGTCACTAATAAAAGAAATATACCGGAAGCTGAGATTTCCACCATGCTTGCTAATTACACTTTTAAGGGTGGAATACCAAAGAAACTTGGAGATCCAGGAGTACCCACTATACCATGCTCCATTAAAAGAAACTATGTTAAAACTGCTTTATGTGATCTTGTAGCCGGTGTAAGTGTTATGCCTCTCTCTTTATATCGTAGACTTGATTTGAATAAGTTGACACCTACTGAAATATCTTTGCAAATGGCTGATAAATCAACTGCTATACCTGTCGGTATTTGTGAGGATGTGACTATTGTAGTTGCAAACGTTACTATTTTAACGAACTTTGTTATTCTTGATATTCCCGAGGACGATAGTATGTCTATTATTCTTGGAAGACCCTTTTTGAATACTGCAGGGGCTGTCATTGATTGCAACAAAGGCAATGTCACTTTTCTTGTTAATGGTAATGAGCATACGGTACACTTTCCGAGGAAACATCCTCAAGTTCATAGTGTCAACTCTATTGGAAAAGTTCCATCGATTATTTTTGAAGGTTTTGAATTTCCTCTTCCTACTGTCAAGAAGAAATATGATATTCTTATTATCGGGGATGTGCATATCCCCGTTGAGGTAACATAGTGTTATTCGAAATTTCTCCGGTTCCATGTTATTCGGAATGAGTTTGTTAACAAGACTTGATCAACCTTGTTAGTGGATTCCTTTTGATGAGCATGAGATGGATGAAGTTAGAAAGCACAACCTTCTGTACCCTCTTTTTACTTTCTGTTATTTAGTTGAAATAAAGTAAAAGTAGTATTTTTCTGTCTGTTTTCTGGATTATCCGTGCAATATAAAAATACCCCGAAAATAAAAGTTCTCCAAATGCCCTGCCAATTTAATATGATTTTTTCTGGAATATTTGAGAATATCTGGAACTGAGAACATAGCAGGGAGAGCAAACACCTGGCCACGAGGGTCCAGGGCGCGCCCCCTGCCTCGTGGGCCCATGGTGGCCCCCCTCCACTTATTCCTGCACCCACACACTTCTTCTTCCTCCCAAAAAAATCACCATCCAGCTCAAGCACTAGTTCTAGCTCATTTTGTTGTGATTTTCGATCTCCTTGCTCAAAGCACCTCTCACAAAACTGCTTGGGGGGATTGTTCCTTGGTATGTGACTCCTCCATTGGTCCAATTAGTTTTTGTTCTAGTGCTTTATTCATTGCAAATATGTGCTGCCTAGGTGACCATGTTCTTGAGCTTGCATGTCAAATTTATATGCTTCTAAGTAGTTCTAATGCATGATATAGGCTCTAGGCACTTGTAGGAGTAGTTGCTATCAATTTTGTTGAGCTTGGTTCACTTTTATTTAAAGTTACTGAAAATTTCAGAAATTTTTCAGAGGAAGAAATATGCTTAGGAAAATGTACCAAGGTGGTTCTTCAAGGAAGCAAGGACCCAGGCTTGCAATGCGTGATGCTGACGATGAGCCACCAAGGAACGCTCCAGTGCGGCCTTGTGAATGGCCTTCAGAGGACTTTATGGATCGAGCGAGAATCAAGGAAGAATTTAACGCATATTTGCGTAACGCTGATCTTGTGAGCTTCGAGGAAGAAAAGTGCCGCCAGTACCACTATCTCACTAGTTCCTTCGTGAGGAGGTTTGAATTTTCATCTTCACGCAATTCTCCAACTGTCCTGTTTGATCTTTATGAAAAATCTTATACGATGGACTTAGAGGATTTTACCACTGCTTGCAAACTTCCACAATGGGGTAGTGCTAGTGAACCTCGCGAAACTGAATTTAGAAATTTTCTTGCTAGTATAACTGTGGGGAAATCTAGAGATATAGCACAAGCTACCATAGGGAGCATTCATTTTCCTGCTATACATTATTTTGCTCTCTTCATAGGTAGGTGCATAAATGGTAAAGATGAAGCAGGTCATATGTGTGTCCCTGACCTCAGTATTCTTAGGAGTGCTGTGTTAGGAGACAAATCTTATAATTTGGGAGCCATTGTTGCACGTAGGTTGCATCATAATAGATTTAATGGAGATTTCTTTGGTGGAATTTATGCAACCCGCTTAGCTGATTTTCTTGGTGTAACCATACGTAATGATGATATTGAATTGCCTCCTACTTATCTAGACTTTAATGCTATGGTTCACCACCAGTTTGTCGAGAGGAATGAATCACCTCTCCAGTATCGACTAATCTTTGACAGGCGTCGCCCTGTCAATATTATTCTCCCTGCTCCTGCTCTCTTTGACTTTCAGGCAAAAGGAAGACATTTTATAACCAGGGAGGAGGCAATTAGAGTCTTCTTCATCTCGGTATGACCCCAGCTACAACTATGGATATCCGCCAGGCCATCCGTGGCAATAAACCAACTTAGGCCAAAAGCCTAAGCTTGGGGGAGTACGTATTTCCCACCGACATTACATTCATGTTCACACACTCATTGCTATATGTCGGTGCTCATACTTTTTCACTGTAATATCCATGCTAGTTTATTTTATTTTTCTTGCTTTCTTCTTGTGTGTTTGATAAACCTTAAGAAAAACCAAAAAAATTAGTAGTAGCTTTTGGTTAGTTTATCTTTCTAGTTGTAGTAGGAATAATTAAAAAGAAAACCCAAAAAGATTCCCTGTTCTTCTTTTGCTTGTTGGGAGCTTTCCCATGTAAATAGTTTTATTTCTTTTCTTTTCTTTGGGGGTCGATAGGAGAAGACCATAATTAAATTGTTGAAGTGGCTCTTATATGCATTATTGTTGATTTAACCAAGAGCCCATATTGCCTTGTCTTCTCCTGTTTATTGAATGCTCGCAGATTCCAGCTTAGTCCAATGCACGTGCACTCTTATTATTATTCACATCGTTCGGTCGTGGAAGTGAAAGGCAATTATGACGATATATGATGGACTGACTGAGATGAGAAAAGCTGGTATGAACTCGACCTCTCTTGTTTTTGTAAATATGATTAGTTCATCGTTCCTGATTCAGCTTATTATGAATAAACATGTTTGCAATGACAATTAGAGATCATAGTTGCTCGTGTCATGCTTGATTAGCTATGAGTTATAATGGTTTACCTTGCGTGCCAACATGCTATTAAAATGGTTGTGATGTGGTATAGCGGGGTGGTATCCTCCTTTGAATGATTTAAGTGACTCGACTTGGCACATGTTCACACATGTAGTTGAAACAAATCAACATAGCCTTCACGATATTTATGTTCATGGTGGATTATATCCTACTCATGCTTGTACTCAGTGTTTATTAATTTTAATGCATGTTCATGACTGTTGTCGCTTCCTAGTCTTTTGCTAGCCTTCACTTGTACTAAGCGGGAATACTGCTTGTGCATCCAATCCCTTAAACCCCAAAGTTATTCCATATGAGTCCACTATACCTTCTTATATGCGGTATCTACCTGCCGTTCCAAGTAAATTTGTATGTGCCAAACTCTAAACCTTCAAATGAAATTCTGTTTTGTATGCTTGAATAGCTCATGTATCAACTAGGGTTGTCTGTATCTTCCATGCTAGGTGGGTTTTTCTCAAGAGGAGTGGACTCCGCTCCTCACTCACGAGAAAATGGCTGGTCACCGGGATGCCCAGTCCCATGCTTTACGCAAATCAAATCAAATAATTGCAAACAAAACTCCCCCTGGGACTGTTGCTAGTTGGAGGCACTCGTTGTTTCGAGCAAGCCATGGATTGATGCTTGTTGGTGGAGGGGGAGTATAAACTTTACCATTCTGTTTGGGAACCGCCTATAATGTGTGTAGCATGGAAGATATCGCCATCTCTTGGTTGTTGTGTTGACAATGAAAGTATGCCGCTCAAAATATTATTTATCTCTGCTTTAAAATCGAGCTCTGGCACCTCTACAAGTCCCTGCTTCCCTCTGCGAAGGGCCTATCTATTTACTTTCATGTTGAGTCATCACCCTCTTATTAAAAAGCACCAGCTGGAGAGCACTGCTGTCATTTGCATCCATTACTATTAATTTATATTGGGTATGACTATGACTGGATCTCTTTTACCATGAATTACAATGTTTAGTCAGTCCTTGATCTTTAAAGGCGCTCTGCATTGATGTTTTGCGGTCTCAGAAAGGGCTAGCGAGATACCATCTTGTTATATCATATTATGATTGTTTTGAGAAAGTGTTGTCATCCGAGATTTATTATTATTGCTTGCTAGTTGATTATGCCATTGATATGAGTAAACATGAGACCTAAATGTTATTGTGAATGCGGTTAGTTATAATCTTTGCTGAAAACTTGAATGCTGGCTATACATATTTACAACAACAAGAGCAAACAGAGTTTGTAAAAGTTTTTCTTTATCACTTTCAGTTTATCAACTGAATTGCTTGAGGACAAGCAAAGGTTTAAGCTTGGGGGAGTTGATACATCTCCGTCGTATCTACTTTTCCAAACACTTTTGCCCTTGTTTTGGACTCTAACTTGCATGATTTGAATGGAGCTAACCCGGACTGACGCTCTTTTCAGCAGAATTGCCATGGTTTTATTTATGTGCGGAAACAAAAGTTCTCGGAATGACCTGAAACTCCACGGAACATATTTTTGGAAAATATTAAAAATACTGGAAGAAGAATCCACGTCAGGGGGCCCACACCCTGTCCACGAGGGTGGGGCCGCGCCCCCTGCCTCGTGGGCCCCCTGACGCTCCACCGACCTCAACTCCAACTCCATGTATTCGTGTTCGGGGAGAAAAAACACAGAGAAGGATTCATCGCGTTTTACGATACGGAGCCGCCGCCAAGCCCTAAAACCTCTCGGGAGGGCTGATCTGGAGTCCGTTCGGGGCTCCGGAGAGGGGAATCTGTCGCCAGCATCATCATCAACCATCCTCCATCACCAATTTCATGATGCTCACCGCCGTGCGTGAGTAATTCCATCGTAGGTTTGCTGGACAGTGATGGGTTGGATGAGATTTATCATTTAATCGAGTTAGTTTTGTTAGGGTTTGATCCCTAGTATCCACTATGTTCTGAGATTGATGTTGCTATGACTTTGCTATGCTTAATGCTTGTCACTAGGGCCCGAGTGCCATGATTTCAGATCTGAACCTATTATGTTTTCATGAATATATGTGAGTTCTTGATCCTATCTTGCAAGTCTATAGTCACCTACTATGTGTTATGATCCGGCAACCCCGAAGTGACAATAATCGGGACCACTCCCGGTGATGACCTTAGTTTGAGGAGTTCATGTATTCACTATGTGTTAATGCTTTGGTCCGGTACTCTATTAAAAGGAGGCCTTAATATCCCTTAGTTTCCCTTAGGACCCCGCTGCCACGGGAGGGTAGAACAAAAGATGTCATGCAAGTTCTTTTCCATAAGCACGTATGACTATATTCGGAATACATGCCTACATTACATTGATGAATTGGAGCTAGTTCTGTGTCACCCTATGTTATGACTGTTACATGATGAACCGCATCCGGCATAATTCTCCATCACTGATCCAATGCCTACGAGCTTTTCACATATTGTTCTCCGCTTATTTACTTCTCCGTTGCTACTGTTACAATCACTACAAAACCCAAAAACATTACTTTTGCTACTGTTACCGTTACTTCCATATTACTTTGCTACTAAATACTTTGCTGCAGATATTAACTTATCCAGGTGTGGTTGAATTGACAACTCAACTGCTAATACTTGAGAATATTCTTTGGCTCCCCTTGTGTCGAATCAATAAATTTGGGTTGAATACTCTACCCTCGAAAACTGTTGCAATCCCCTATACTTGTGGGTTATCAAGGGGTCTATGCCCATTTTGCACACTGTATCCTGATAGAGCAGGTTCAGGCTGCTGCCACCGTCCATAAGGACTCGAGTGAGGTGAAATCCGTCAATGATGGGGTCAAGGACCAAAGTGGCAGAACCACCATGACGGATACTGGTGGGGTGGTCCCTGCGATCGAAGGTGATCGGACAAGAAGACCATGGGTTGAACTTTGGGGCGACTGGCTCCATCGCATAGACGTCCCTCAGTGCACGCTTCCGTTCCCGCTTGGGATTATGGGTTGCGTATATCATGTTTACCGTTTTCACTTGGGGAGGAAAATTTTTTTCTGTCCTCCTGTGTTCGGCGGACGGGGCTCCTCCTCTTCGTCGCTATGCAGCCCCTTTTCCTTGTTTTCGGCATTCAACTTGCCGGCCTATTTGAACACCCAGCATTCTCTGTTGGTGTGGTTGGCTGGTTTATCGGGGGGTGCCGTGAATTTGACACGAACGATCGAGTATGCGGTCCAAGCTGGACGGGCCCGGATTGCTTCTTTTGAACGGCTTTTTCCGCTGACCGGATTTAGAGCCACTGAATCCGGCATTAACTGCCGTGTCTTCGGCGTTGTCGCCGTTGTTGCGGCGCTTGTATCTGTTGCGACGTGGCCTGCCGTTGCTATCTTTGACATCTGAATTGCCAGGGTTTCTTGATGTGTTGTTGCTGCGACCCAACCAGCTATCTTCGCCCGCGCAAAAGCGGGTTATGAGTGTCGTGAGGGCTGCCATGGATTTTGGCTTCTCTTGGCCGAGATGTCGGGCGAGCCACTCGTCACGGATGTTATGTTTAAAGGCCGCTAGGCCTTCGGCATCCGGACAGTCGACAATTTGGTTCTTTTTAGTTAGGAACCGAGTCCAGAATTTCCTGGTTGACTCTCCGGGCTGTTGTGTTATGTGACTTAAATCGTCAGCATCCGGTGGCCGCACATAAGTGCCCTGGAAGTTATCCAGGAATGCGTCTGCCAGGTTCTCCCAACTTCCAATGGAGTTTGCCGGCAAGCTATTCAGCCAATGCCGAGCCGGCCGTTTGAGTTTTAGCGGGAGATACTTGATGGCGTGTAGATCATCCCCGCGGGCCATGTGAATGTGGAGGAAGAAATCCTCTATCCATACCGCGGGGTCTGTAGTGTCGTCATATGATTCAATGTTCACGGGTTTAAAACCTTCTAGGAATTCGTGATCCATTACTTCATCAGTGAAGCATAGGGGGTGTGCGGCGCCTCTGTGCCGGGCTATATCACGACGCAGTTCATACAAGTCTTGTCTGTTGTATTCGGCCCGGCCGGATTTGCTTTTAGCATATCCGGCGTGACGGTCGTCGTCACGTGTTGGGGCGCGCCCCCGTGATCCGTAGATCGATCTTGCATGTCCTGCTTTGTTTTCCAATACGTCTCGCAGGTCCTGCGTGTTACCCCGGGCCTTGGTATTTTTGTTTGACTGGCGACGGGGTGCGGGCTGGACTTCGGTCTGATATGCCGCTTTGTCTCGGCCACGAGGTGGCCGGTCAGCCGCGTCATATGCTGGAAGCGTAGGCTTTAATGCTTCCTCCTCGAGTTGGGGTAGCAACCTGCGCTTTGGGTAACTTTTGGTTGGGCGCTCGAGTTCGTATTCCTCGGCCACCAGGACCTCAGTCCATCTATCCGCTAGCAGATTTTGATCAGCTTGAAGCTGTTGTTGCTTTTTCTTCAGGCTTTTTGCTGTGGCTATGAGCCGGCGCTTGAAGCGCTCCTGTTCGACGGGATCCTCAGGCACGATAAATTCTTCGTCGCCGAGGCTCACCTCGTCTTCGGAGAAAGGCATGTAATTGTCATCCTCTGATTCTCCATCTGCTGCCTGTTCCTTAGGGCTAGCTTGCCCATCCGCCCGCTCGAGGCCTGGCTGGAGGGGATTGTCTTCGTCTTCGGCACTATCCGCAACGTTATTGTCTCTTGTGCCGGTATCACCGCTTTTGCTATGGCGGGGCTTAGAGCGGCGTCGTTGACGCCGGTGCTTAGATTGCTTCTCGAGGGGATTATCCTCTGTTGCCTTATTGCCATCGCTTTCTTTGGGGGTGTCCACCATGTATATATCATATGATGAGGTGGCAGTCCAGCGCCCTGTGGGCGGTGGTTCCTGTTCTTCTCCTACATCGTCGTCCATACTGTCGATGTCTTTGGAGCCGAAATCAAGCATGTCGGTTAAGTCGTCGACAGTGGCTATTAAGTGGGTGGTGGGTGGGGAACGAATTTCTTCGTCGTCCGCTTCCCACTCAAGCCGGACATAGTTCGGCCAAGGGCCTCCTGACAAGGAGAGAGACCTTAATGAATTTAGCACATCGCCCAGGGGCGAGTGCTAAAAGATATCCGCGGAGGAAAACTCCATGATCGGTGCCCAATCAGATTCGATAGGCACTGACGCAGGCGGTTCGGAGCCCGTGGCCGGGGACGAATCCAAGAGTCCGGCAACACAGGTCTCATAGGAGGTGAAGTCAGCATTCGGCTCTATCGCCACTGAGTGTGCGGCCTCCGTGGCGGGGTCCATCCACCCGTCCTCGGACGGCGCAATCTGCTCCGGATTGAGGGCCGGAGTAGCCACAGGTGTGATCTCCCGAACACCGTCCGACGACAGAGCTAAGTCGTGCTCATCGTGACTGTGCGGCGCACCTAACATGGGCTCGAGTCCATCAAAGATCAAGTCTCCGCGGATGTCGGCAGTATAGTTTAAGCTTCCAAACCTGGCCTGACGGCCAGGGGCGTAGCTCTCGATCTGCTCCAGATGGCCAAGCGAGTTGGCCCGCAGTGCGAAGCCGCCGAATACGAAGATCTGTCCGGGGAGAAAAACCTCACCCTGGATCGCATCGTTGCCGATGATCGAAGGAGCCATCAAGCCTTATGGTGACGGCACAGTGGAACTCTCAATGAAAGCACCAATGTCGGTGTCAAAACCGGCGGATCTCGGGTAGGGGGTCCCGAACTGTGCGTCTAAGGCGGATGGTAACAGGAGGCGGGGACACAATGTTTACCTAGGTTCAGGCCCTCTCGATGGAGGTAATACCCTACTTCCTGCTTGATTGATCTTGATGATATGAGTATTACAAGAGTTGATCTACCACGAGATCGTAGAGGCTAAACCCTAGAAGCTAGCCTATGATTATGATTGTTGTTGTCCTACGGACTAAACCCTCCGGTTTATAGACACCGGAGGGGGCTAGGGTTACACAGAGTCGGTTACAAGGGAGGAGATCTACATATCTGAATTGCCAAGCTTGCCTTCCACGCCAAGGAGAGTCCTACTCGGACACGGGACGAAGTCTTCAATCTTGTATCTTCATAGTCCAACAGTCCGGCCAAAGTATATAGTCCGGCTGTCCGAGGACCCCCTAATCCAGGACTCCCTCAGTATCGCCTGCGCAGGAGGACCGACGGCCATGCGGGAGAACGATGGGCAGATTGGGTTGCCCTGTGTTGGATGAGCGGTGGTACTGGGGAGGGGTGTTTTTTTGCTATTTCTACCCTCGTCCGTATGGGCTGCTGGATGACGTGTGTGCGAAGGCTCTTTTGTGGGTCCAACCGGTAGAAACAAACGTGTCTGTTTTGAACTGTGGTAGGTCCTATATGTAAGTCTCTAGCTAATCGCTGACGTGGCAGTACTGCGGATGTGGATATGCTGCATGTCAAAAGAAATAACATAGTGAGGATAAACTATTTAGGTATTATAGATTAGTGGATATTTTTTTTGGAAAAGGAGGTTAAACCCCCGGCCTCTGCATCAATCAATGCATGCAGCCATCTTTATTAACTAGTTGAATGCCCGTGCGTTGCCACGGGCTAACAGGTGATCTATCGCAAGGCCATTCAGCTTCGACGCTTCAGTCATTGAGTCATTTGTTACCGCGCTATAAATCCTCCTATGTTTTCTTCAAGTTCGTAGAATTGTCGTAGTCATTCGCATCCACCTACATACTAATTTCTATCATCCCTAACCTACGAACAAACAAATGAATATATCATGAGTCGCTCTGCTTCAGCTATTACATTTTCACCTTCCTCCAAATCCATATGCCTTCTGTCTAACTCGCCAAATTACCATAGTCATTCCCATCGTCCCTGACTTCTAATGGCTTGCAGCATTGTCATCCACTCCCTCTGACAAATTCAACAATCTCTAAAACAATTTAGCAATGTCATACATCAGAAATTGCAAAGTCCTCTCCCTTTTTTAGCATTGCATTAGAGCTCATAGTTTCACTCGTATGAATCCTCCTACCTCAAGGTTAGAATAAAGACTTTGATGATGAGATTTATGTATTTATTCATAACACAATTAATTAAAAATATAAGAACTGTGATTGCTTTTCACTAAAATAAGGCACCAACTGAGTCCCGCTCGATCGAGAGAATCGTTGCGGGCAGCAATGCCAAACATGGCTTGAAGCTGGGACGGCAACATATGGCTCTCAGGTGTAATTACACCCGAATTTGTTTTTTAAACTAGTAATTTGTAAGAAAATCAAAAAAATCTGAAACTGGGTGCGGTCAGACGGGAGATGAAGCTTGAGGTGCGGGTGCGGCCGGGTCGCGGTGCGTCCGTGCGGGGAGGTGCGGCACGAGGTGCCCGGCGGCTTGGTTCTGTCGTCGTGAGGATGTGCAGCGGCGTGGTCGGCGGCTGCTGCTCGGGCAGTGCGGCAGCCCGGGTGGAGGCAACACAGTGTTGAGGTGTTGGGCGCGCGAGGCGGCGCGGATCTGCTGCTCGGAGGTCGCGAAGGGTGAGGGTGGTCAGATCCGGCCGAATTTGACATCGGTGGCTCGATGGATGGCTTGCTGATGCATGATGTGCGGAGCTCGAGAGGTTGACCCGGGCGAAAGCTTGTCTCCGGCGTGTCTGGAACCGGCGATGGCGACACTTTCAGGCGTCGTTTCCTTCTTGTTGGCATCGTCGAGGTACTCTCAGCTCCAATCTTCGCAGCTTCGGGGGAAACCTTAGATCCATGGGATCGGACGATGACGGTGCTCTAGCATCGTATCCCCTCTCGAGGGCTTCGTCTTTGGAGCTAGGCATCATCCAGCGGGACCGATGGAAGTTGGTGGAGTTGGCGTCGAGGCTTCTGTGGCAACGATGATGGGTGTGTGCGATGTCGGAGACGCGGCAATGGTTGCGATAGTCGGCTCTTCTTCGGCGTGTTCGTGGGCAGATTACCTTGGGTTGTTTTGTTGCGGTGAAGTCGGAGCTGTGGCGGCGGGGGCCCTGTGGCGACGATGACAGGCAACAGGTGGTCTGTTCGATGGTCTTCCGCGGCGCCAACCTTGCCTAGTTCTCCTTCGGAGCTATCTTTCAGAGTCGGAGTTGTGTTGTCCTTGGCGCGGATGGCTGAGTTTGGCGCGGGGCTTCTTGTGTTTCACATAGCCTCTACGATGTAGGTTGGGTCTACATTTGTCTTCGGAGAAGTCGGAGTCGCTTGCTCGGAGATTAGGGAGGGTGATGACGCCTGTTGGGGCGAAGTGATGACGATGACACCGGTGTGTGATGTTGACGAGACTCTCTATGTGAGGTGGGTGTGTGATTATGAGTGTGCCGCTCAGCGGTTTGTGACGGTTTTCGCCCGGTTTTCCGTTTATTAACCGGGCAACTCTCTTCTTCTTTATTAATGAGATGAGGCAAAGCTTTTGCCTCCGTTTCGAAAAAAAATCTGAAACTTTTTGCGAACAAAGTAGATTTATTGTTGCGCTCGTATAAAAACTTTCATGAAGAAATGACTTTCATGTTGTTGTGGGCGTAAAAAAATGAATTTGTCGCTGTATACACTGTACTGTTCACTCTATTTGTCAGAGAATATATATCAATTTTGTCAGGATTTTTTAGGGAATGTTTTGTTGCAGAACATTTTTGTACGCCAGAAAGTTTGTTAGGAAAAGTTTTGGAATGTTTTGACTTTTTCTGAAATTTTTAAAAATAAGATATGTAACCAGGTGTAATTACCACCATGTTCGAAAGCGTATTTTCCCTTAAAGTTGCCAATACAAACCTCACAGTCCAAGGAAGAATACACCAACCATGCGCATATGATGATGGTGTCCGCCCCGACCACAACTGCTGCACAACCTCCTCTGGCAGCATCAGCAGTGTACCATGCCCACGTCGCAGCTCTCGTCAAGCTCATACCGCACTTGGCTCTTGGACCAGAACACTGCCGTGGGGTTGGGGTGGCTCACGTCAACATAGATAATTGATGTCTTACACACCTTGATCCAAAAGTTTGTACCCACCCATTGGCAGTGAATGCAAAACCAGTGAGCTACTCACAGAATACTCAACCATATCGTTCCTCTGTCAAATACATATCAACCCAACTAAATGTACAATCAAACATTGTCAATTACAAGAAAATAACATTGATTTTCTCAACCATGACACATAGTTTTGTTAACACTAAGCATTAATGGCACTGGTGCGCTCCTCGGAGATCATTAACTCTTTTTTATTTTTCAGTGTTAGAAAAAACATAACTACCAACAAAACAGCCATCCTCTTCTTCCCGACACAAGAGCTACACATATCTGACAAGAAGCTAAAACTCTTGTATCGATCAGTAATGGTAGTTACAACCTAATGGGTTTTTATACTGGACTTAAGACAACTGCAATTTAATTTAATTTGAAAAAAGAATCACATATAAGATAATTACTTTCCTATGGATCGCTCAGAATATAATGGGGATAGTCCGATGCTTACCACTCGCACACCCGCTTGCCCCGCTCAGAATCTGGACTGGCTGGCAGACTGGCATCTGGATGTTTTTCACTCCACGCTCGCCATGTACAAATGATGTATATATGTTTCCATCCTGTAATACAAGATGGGTGCTCGATACACTGTTCAGTTTTGACATGTTCAATGTTCATGCAATTAACTTTGGTAAGAAACATATTTGACTTACGGTTTTAACTTTTAACAGAAAGGAACACCAAAAATAGAATCACACAACTAACTGAATTTTCTTGGCACGAACCACATATTTACATAGCAATAGAGATTCCGATTCAAGTTGTAGCCTTGAACATAATCTTTGATGGGCTCGCCCCTCCTGACCATTGACAGAACTTGTTCATAAGGTGGAAGGCTGCAGCTACTTCGGCACATACATTTACAAGATACAGAGCATATATTATCTCTCCGCCATTGTCTATGTCGAGATCATAGCCCATGTTGGCAAAGAAGATCCTTGAGATAACGACTCCGGAGTCTAGATATGCGTGCACAGTCTGGAATTGAACACTGAACACCTAATAATCTGTGCAATATGAGTTCAGTATTAACTTGTGGAATTGCAAAGTTGAACGGCTGGCAACTTACCTGACTTGTCAGTTTTCATTTCAAAATTCGTGTGATCTTATGGATCGAAAGTGTAGGTACCAACCAACATCGCATAAAGGAAGGCCCCACATCCACACATCATCTATTGCCATCCAAAGACAAATTAGTAGTGCTTCAGCAAATAAAACATAAAATATTTAAACAGTTGCGCCTAAAGACTATGCACAAATCATGCCAACAAAAGGTGGATGTAAGATTCAGAAAGCAAGTAAAGCTTTTATGGCCTAGCAAAATGAAATAATTAGGCAACATATGGCAGAGTATGCATGAGACAGTTTAAAGCAGAAAGAGAATGGATTATACCTTGCGACCATATTGATGAGAAATATATGCCAGAGTCCCAACAGTTGATGTTGGTTCGGAATGATGAACCCATGTGGAAGCCCATTAACATACAGTTGCAAGATATAGACTTTTCAGTTAACCTTCAGTAATTATTTTGCTGATAGTGGAACCCGGTCCGTTGATTGGATCGTAAGGAACAAACAAAAATAAATAAATTATTTTACTGGGTTCATTCTTGCTCACGATAGTCACGATTCGTCAAAACAAACGTCTGCATTCACATGAGAGCTATACACTACAACCCTGTGTGTATGCAAATATTTATATTTTCTTCTCACGTTCGGCCCAGCTAACCATGTCATACTAATGCATATCCATGGTGGCAAGAAGAAACGATATTCATATTAGGAAGGTCATAAATAGACATGCATGTGGTGTCCTTCAAAAACATTAGCCATGTTTCCATCAGAACAAGGAATAAAAACATCACCTATGACAGAAACAAGATAGTACAGGGCTTCCTTTTGGGTGGAGTGTTTTTTGGAAGAGGTGTAGTTCACCATCAGATAAAGGCATCCTTGTGCACATACGCTATGTTACGGAACTTTGTATTCGATGCAGTTAATCTTTTTCACCATCATAGATTTCACCTGTACCAATACATATCCGAGTGTGCCTGGGAAACCAAGAGCTTTCATCACTAATGTTGTTCTTCTACAGGTATAAGTACAGTGTGTTGCTACAGAAGAAAGAAAAATCAAATCGCAATGACAAACAACATGGTAGAGATAACTGGCATCATTCTCTGACTCTGTTATGCAAAAGGTTTTGAGTGGATTAACAGAGCAGGCTCCTGACATGATAAAATTAGGCATAAGTAAAAATGTTTAGAAGCCCTCCAATTGATCATTGAAAATCTCCCTTTGAAGATGTCAAGTGTATGTATGTGGAATTCTTGCTCTGTTTCTCCACTCCCAAAATACTACTGCATGCAGGCCAAGTTATTGTGGGGATTAATGCTAACCTTGGTTTCCTCTGATTCAAAGAGTCAAACTCTTCAGGATTACTATGCACTTTGGATTCAGAACCAACAAGGCTACATGGAGAATCGCCAACAAGATCCAAACTGAAAGCTTCCCGGCATACCAGTGACCACCGCCAAAATTTACCGAATCTTATAATGGAGAGGACAATTTATTAGTGGAGTGGATTTGGATGCGCCACTGATGCGTGCACCGCACAGTCAGTCACCACCAATAGTTAATGCGATTCTACAGGGAACAAGCAAGAGAGCAATCATGTGAACAAGCAGGAGATCGAGCAATCACGTAAGGTACGAGCCAATGATCGTTACTTACTTTTGATGCCATAAGCTTGCTCCCTGATGATTGAAGTGATGTTGACCATTGTGGCCCTCGCCGCCTCGTTGTGCATCATCTCGAACCTGCGGTCAATGGTCCCTGCAAGCCGGCGATGGTGGTGGCATACGTTGATTTCTTCTCGTTCGCCATTGTCGCCGCATGCAGCACCAAAAGATGGGTTGGCGTCGCCATCAAATGGGCTCAATAAGGGGATCGGCCCAGGCTGTTGCGGTGGCGGAGGCGAGCAGATCGTACAAGGGCGGCATGCACGACGGCGACCGAGACGGGCGTCAGACGACAATGGAGATGGGCAGTTCATCGGGGCATACGAGTGTGGGGGCGGCGGCGGCGGAGTGTGGGGGCGGCGGCGGCGGCGGTGATTTTTCTCACGAGATCGAGAGGAGGGATCGGGAGCGAGAGGTTGGGGAGACTGCGAGAGGGGACGTGGGACGGGAGTGGGTCGTGGTCGTTTTTTTTAAATCGCGTTGAGGAAGGCTGCGAGGGAACGTGGGTTGCTCCTGCGATCTTTTCTAGCGGGGTTGTACGAGGGAGGTCGAACCATCACGACGTTCGATTCTTCTTTAATAGTAGAGATAATTTCACAAAGGTTTGACAAAAATATACATCAATCCATCCGAAACCATCACTCACACCTACAAACTCGATAATGTGGAGTGCTCTGACTCCCCCATATCTAAAACCAGTGTCGTCGCCATAGATTAGTGGATATAAAGATTAGTGGAGATGGAGTCGTCCCGCTAACTAACTCCCAATCGTTTCTTTTACAAAAAAGCTAACTCTGAACCGACTGGGCTAGAATTGGCAAAAACCATGACAAACAACTAAGATGAACGTGCATGCATGCACAGAGCCACAAATAATAAGAATGAACCTCAGAGAAAGGCGAGTACGGCGTAGGCATTATACATAATCACATGCGCCCGGTCGGTGTTTTGCCTGTCCAAAGTAACCTTTTTGTGCAGGTCTCCTTTGGCTCTGTACCTTTTAAGTACTAGGATCACAAGATCCCTGTTGAAATTAATTGCAGATAGCCCTTCTGACTCTCATGGCTGAGCAGGCTGTTGCGGTCACTCTCTTCCCACAGCTGAAGACGACGACTCATGCTATGCCTGCATCCACATTCTACTACGGCAAGAGCTAGCACCATTCGCCTATATAAATACCGTTGGTGTCACGTATGCAACACCTCCATGATCCGGACGAGTAGTTAGTTGCCAAATAACACCAGCACGTACAGCACCATGGCGTCCGGTGCTTCACGAACCGTCAGGTGAGCGCGCGTCTTCTCGATCATTCCCGCACGCATGTCGCTGATCATGCATTCATGCTCGATCGTTTCTAAGACTTACAGCTCCGGGCGCGTTGCCGGCTGCCGTTTCAGGTTTCAGAGCGACGTGGACGTGAAGCACTTCAGAGCGAGCCCTTTGGAGAGCCCGCAACCACCGCCGGGCAGAAAGCGCAGCAGGTCCCATGACCCGAGGCGGTGGTGGCCGGGATCCCGTGACTCCCCGGAGAAACCGCGCGCTCGCACGAGCGGCGGCAGCGGCAGAGCCCTCAAGGACAGGGTGCTGTCGCGGGCCTTCTCGGAGGAACTGGAGTCGCTGATGCACGCCGGCGGCGACCGCCACCTCTTCTTCTTCTTCGACCCGCGCGGGCAGGTGATCCACCGGTGGCACAAGGTGTTCCTGGCCGCCTGCCTCGCGTCGCTCTTCGTGGACCCGCTCTTCCTCTACCTGACGGGGACGCGGCGGGACGCGTGCGTCGGCTTCGACTACTCGCTGGCGCTCACGCTCTCCATGATACGCTCGCTGCTGGACGTCTTCTACGCAGCGCACATCGTCATCCGCTTCCGCACCGCCTTCATCGCCCCCTCGTCGCGGGTGTTCGGGAGAGGGGAGCTCGTCATCAACCCGTACCAGATCGCCAGGCGGTACCTTGCATGGACCTTCTGGTTTGATCTCTTCACCGCGCTACCACTGCCGCAGGTACGTTCTACTTGTACGTACCATCTCATTGATTGATCAATTATTTAAGAAAAAGAGATTTGCCTGATTAATTAAATGAAAACCAGGCGAAAACCCATACCCAACCCCACAAGTGGCACACATGACCGACCTGTCTACAAACAAATGCCAAACAGTCGACCGAAGCGTCGAGGACAAGGCAACTTCGATTTTGCTAAAGAGCTACATAGGAGAAAGTTGCAAGCCTCACACCGATCTAGTCCAACGCATCATGCGGAGAGTAGCGCCCGCTAAAAACCGCCCTCATAGAGTCATCGTTGCCGCAGAGACATTGCACGCAGCTCTGACTTCTCTGTCACAGCCAGAAGCCAGCATAGGCACACCCATTGGCACACCGGACCGTGGACGTCAGAAGGACAAGCCGCGACCCAGCTTTGCACGCCAACATCATCATCGCCACACAGATCGCAACGCCAACCACTCGCATCACCGGTTGCCCACTAGCCAACCGTAATGTCGCGCACGTCCAACCTACATGAAGCACAAAAGGGGCCAAGATCTTCGAAGACGGTGCTCGAAAGAGGTAAAACGACGTTGAAGACGACGCTATCACCCGATCCTTCACATGATCATGACTTTCTCCCGCATATCTTGACCGGAGAGTAGTGGAAGCGCAAGTCTCCTCGACGGCGCCTCCAAGGAGGATAGCGACGCCCACGGGCACCGCCGCTGCCGGCCAGCAAGCATCAGCTAGGCTTTCGCGTGCAGCGGCATGACCAACACTCCCACGCAGCACTCCATTGGCCCGCACCCCTCAGATGCAGCAAACACGCCACCGCCGCCAGAGCCACTTCCGCTGTCGCCATCCATCTGCCAAAACAGACGAGCCAGATCTAACATCTGGCACCCACCATCGCTGCACGAGCACCCCAACGCCGGAGAACCGAGCTCCCGGCCGCCGCAAAAGCCCCACGGATGCAGACCACCAGAACCGGCAAGATCCGGCCGTAGCCGGCCAGATCCGGCGAGCCAGCACTCCACCGACGAGATCCCACACGGGGACAAGCTCGCACAAGCAGGACCAGGGGGCCGCCACCCCGCCTAGACCAGCAGGAGAAGAACCGCCGGGCAACGCGAGAAGGCCGCGTCGGGGCCGGAGTTTCCACACCGAAGAATATAACGCCGCGCGGCAAGAGGGCCGAGCAACCTCCACCGCGAGCAGCCGGCGCAGCAGTAGCACCGCGCCCAAGCCCCCGCCACCACGCCACCCGAGCGGCCGCAGCAGCGGCCATCGCCACGAAGACCGAGGCCGCCGCCCCGGGATCCATGCTCCGCCTTGCCCATCGCTACGGCCGGAGGTCCCCCTCCCCTTAGAGGAATGGGGCCTGCTGCCACCGCGGCAGAGGCCGGCGACAGTGACAGCAGGGGGGAGCGGGGTGACTGGACTTGGCGGCGCTAGAAGGGGTCCCCGGGTCACCTCGAAGGAGACGACGCAAGGGGAAGGACGTCCCAGTGAGTCTTAACACGGTACTATAGTGAATTGCTTTTCTGCAATGGACAGTAGAACACGAAACGTTCGTCCTGTAAGCTCCCCAGAACGAATGTTTAGTCGATTGGGTAACCTGCCGGCCCAACACAATCCACATTACACGGATTTTTTAAACGGTTAAAACTGTACAAAACTAAAAACTGGAAATTAACAAAATGATATATGCATTAAGAGTTTGCCATGTAGTGTACAAACTATCTTGAATACTACAGGATTGCATGATGTTTGGTTGTGCACAAAAACACATGGGATTTTTCACAAGAGATTCAAGTGGGTCTAGTGCAAATCAATCATGTGTACTGGAACTCTACGAATCAAACAATGAGGTACTATAGTGAATTGCTTTTCTGCAATGGACGGTAGAACACCAGACATTCGGCCTGAAAGCTCCCCAGAATGAATGTTCAGTCGATTGGACAACCTGCCAGCCCGATCGCTCACGTCAGCCAGCTCTTAGAAAAATGAGACCAACCCAGAGCTAACCCTTGTTGACTTTATTTTATAGAAAAAAACTCTATGAGCACCGCGTGGTAGAGCCGAGACTCGAACGCAGGCGGGCTGGCAGCTAACCCAGTTACCTAGCCAATGGGTCGATGCCCTGCTCTCAGCCATCTCTTTTTAGGCCCAACACAATCCACATTACACGGATTTTTTTAAAGGTTAAAACTGTCCCAAACTAAAAACTAGAAATTAACAAAATGATATATGCATTAAGAGTTTGCCATGTAGTGTACAAACTATATTGAATACTACAGGATTGCATGATATTTGGTTGTGCACAAAAACACATGGGATTTTTCACAAGAGATTCAAGTGGGTCTAGTGCAAATCAGTCATGTGAACTGGAATCCTACGAATCAAACAACATGCATATATAGGAAAAAAAACTCCTAAAGATTATAATTCTGCAAAATTTGTATGTAAATCCTTTTGAATCAAAGAGAACATCAATATGTTAGTGCATCTCCAAATGGCTTCCGAGGGTTTCCCCATTTCCCGAGGCTCCAAAAAATGCCACCAACTTCATCAGCAGCCCTCAATTCTCAGCCCATATTCATTTTTGACTCATTTCCTCATATATGCTATTTATCTCATAGCACCATAATTCAAATTAGATATTTCTAGTTCATACAATTCAATGATATTAAGACCCACAATTTCAAACATCAGTGTTCAAATTTAAACTCATATTTTCAAACACAGAAATAAACAGGTAGCAAATGTCATTCAAATATCACAAATAAGCAAAGAAAAACATTAGCCATTAGCGTATCCACTAATGTTCGAACCATTGCCATCTCCGCCACCTGCAAGGCTGCCACTAGTAGCTCTAGAGATACTAATAGTACAACCAAAGCCACCACTGAGGGCAGCCACAGTGCAGGTGCAATGTGTGCCCTCATTGCCCATATATATGTCTTCACATCTCGCTCCAATGTGGAGACATCATAGAAAATGATTTTCACTTCTTATTTCCACATCAATCTGCACTCCACAACGAGAGTTTGTGTTCATGAATCACCTGGTCAATCTCCATATCTCTTCTTTCAGTTTGCCTTCTCACTCTTTGACCATGGGCAACTCTTGTAGGGCCTCCAAATTCTCCTCCTTTGTACATATTCTCCTTTGCTTTCTTCATGCATGTTGGCCTGTTCACAAGAAGTGGATGTGTTGAGTTGGGTGTAAGACTATTTTTCTATCATTATTTGCTTCTTTTTCGACAACTAAATTAGGTGGAGAGGAACAATTGTTGTACCTTATCCTTATGTTGCGGACTAGCACTTGAAACTTCTGACTATTCCTCACCTTGAGCAAACAGTGAACAAAAGGAAATGACTTATTCTTTGGTTCCTTTCAAGATTGCATTGCATGTGCTTCGGCAAGCTAAAACAATGATGAAGTGTTAACCCACATGTATGCAAATATTGTGAAAAATTACCGAGAGATAAGTTAGCTCATGTGCTTTTTATATGGTTTTCCTCCTGGATGGTGACTCTCAATTTGGTCAAAGGAGGCTTGAAATTTGATGCATTCCTGTTGAATGGTATTTCAATGGTACTCAAGAGAGTTTGCATTCCTATCAGGCTCAAAAGTGCGGTTGGCATGATTTTTTTATTAATCCTCTTCTAATATGCCTTCAACAACCGCTCATTGCCAACAATCATTACTAATATGCTATCAGGGCATGCACAATTGGATGTTCTCCTTATGAGTGTAGTTGACTAATATCTTGGCTAACACTTCTCTGCCATTGTTTGATGTTCCGCAAAGAAGTGGCATTGCTAGTGACATTGCATCAGCATCAGTTTCCTCAGACATCATGTCACATAGGAATCACCTCGATTGGTCATTGCAAACAACTCAATACAATGAACAAATGAAATAGACATTGCAAACTGGCCTACAGATGGATGTGAAAGCTTAATCCCCGCAAAAGAAAGGATGTTAAAGTTCGATTGACATACACACTGATATAAAATTCACACCGCAAACCGATATAGAGTGACATTGAACCCACATTTTGACATAAAAGATGATATGAAACTCACACTGAAACCTCGTGTTAGATAAGCTTTTATGTATGATTGACCAAAATTATTGCATTTTGCATAAATATTCTATATAGAACTCCTCCACATATTTATACAATTTTGTACACAAATTCAGCGCAGACAATCAATCATGTTGAAAAAAATGGCAAACTTACCTCGGTTCATTGCTCCTCTAGACAATGGGACTGGGAGGTAGGACGACAGGGCTTCTCATGATACTGGGGCAAGGAGGTGGAGCAGTAAAGGAAAGGGGGGTAGAGACGGCCAGGGGAGCATAAACAGAGGCGGTGATGCCACACAACAGAGAGGATGAGGCATGTTGAGGGGGAGTGACACTAGAGGATGAGAACAACATATGTAGAGAGTAGTGTCGTGGAAGGCCAGCAATGGCCAGAGAATGTGTAGATCCGGCAGAGAGGAGACGGTGGGTGGGGAGGGCGCTAGAGGACACCACGAGCTCACCGACTCAGTGGAGGTAGGCAGGATATAAACTCCTTGCATTTGCCATACCACACCTGTGGGGGAAGGGGCTAGAGCGGAGGGAATGGTTGCCTCCCCATTTTCCAGGCCTAGTACCGACCTTGTTGGAGTTAGTTTACTGCCAATAACCTTAAAACTTGGGGGGTGTTGTTTATGTTGGGGAACATAGTATTTCAAAATTTTGCCTACAATCACGAAAGATCTATCTAGGAGAGGCATAGCAACGAGCGGGCAGAGTGTGTCCACGTACCCTCGTAGACTGAAAGCGGAAGCGTTTAGTAACGCGGTTGATGTAGTCGAACGTATTCGCGATTCAACCGATCCAAGTACCGAACGTACGGCACCTCCGCGATCTGCACATGTTTAGCTCGGTGACGTCCCTCGAACTCTTGATCCAGCTGAGGCCGAGGGAGAGTTTCGTCAGCACGATGGCGTGGTGACGGTGATGATGAAGTTACCGGCGCAGGGCTTCGCCTAAGCACTACAACGATATGACCGAGGTGTGTTTCTGTGGATGGGGGCACCGCACACGGCTAAGAGAAATTTTGGTGTGCCTTTGGGGTGCCCCCCTCCCACGTATATAAAGGGGGGGAGGAGAAGAGGCCGGCCCTAGGAGAGGGCGCGCCATGGGGGGAGTCCTAGTCCAAGTAGGATTCGGTCCCCCCCTTTCCTAGTCCAAGTAGGAGAAGAAGGGAAAGAGGATAGAAGAGAAGCAAGGAGGGGGGCGCCGCCCCCTCCCCTTGTCCAATTCGGACTGGGCAAGGGGGGGCATGCGCCGCCTCTGGCCGGCCCTCTCTCTTCTCCACTAAGGCCCATTGTGGCCCATTGATCCCCCGAGGGGTTCCGGTAACCCCCGGGTACTCCTGAAAATGCACGAACCTATCTGAAACCATTCCGGTGTCCAAACATAACCTTCCAATATATCAATCTTTATGTCTCGACCATTTCGAGACTCCTCGTCATGTCCATGATCTCATCCGGGACCCCGAACAAACTTCGGTACATCAAATCACATAACTCATAATACAAATCGTCATCGAACGTTAAGCGTGCGGACCCTACGGGTTCGAGAACTATGTAGACATGACCGAGACTCATCTCCGGTCTATAACCAATAGCGGGACCTAGATGCTCGTATTGGCTCCTACATATTCTACGAAGATCTTTATCGGTCAAACCGCATAACAACATACGTTTTTCCCTTTGTCATCGGTATGTTACTTGCCCGAGATTCGATCGTCGGTATCATCATACCTAGTTCAATCTCGTTATCGGCAAGTCTCTTTACTCGCTCTGTAATGCATCATCCCGTGACTAACTCATTAGTCACATTGCTTGCAAGGCTTACAGTGATGATCATTATCGAGAGGGCCCAGAGATACCTCTTCGATATTCGGAGTGACAAATCCTAATCTCGATCTATGCCCACTCAACAAACACCATTGGAGACACCCTGTAGAGCATCTTTATAATCACCCAGTTACGTTGTGACGTTTGATAGCACACTAAGTGTTCCTCCGGTATTCGGGAGTTGCATAATCTCATAGTCATAGGAACATGTATAAGTCATGAAGAAAGCAATAGCAATAAAATAAACGATCATAGTGCTAAGCTAACAGATGGGTCTTGTCCATCACATCATTCTCTAATGATGTGACCCCGTTCATCAAATGACAACACATGTCTATGGCTAGGAAACTTAACCACCTTTGATTAATGAGCTAGTCTAGTAGAGACATACTAGGGACACTCTGTTTGTCTATGTATTCACACATGTACTAAGTTTTCGGTTAATACAATTCTAGCATGAATAATAAACATTTATCATGATATAAGGAAATATAAATAACAATTTTATTATTGCCTCTAGGGCATATTTCCTTCAGTTTAGAGGACATATGCAAGAAGCTTTGGACATTGGTGCACTCAGGCTTTCTACAGATGCATCGTGGTGGACCATAGTGGTGGCCTTAGTTGGCTTGGATCATCCTTGTATCTGAAATTCATCCAAGGATTTGGTAATGACCCGTCCCACCAATAAGTCCTCCCTTCAACTCTAAAAACTAGATATAGTTTTACTGTCCAAGCACCCTTAGGGAGGCGGGGGGTTGGCGGGGAATGTGTGCCTCCTCATTTTGGGGGCATGGTGGGGGTCTTGTTGCAGTTAATTTTCTGGAGAATAAAAACAAAAACTTGGAGGCTTGTTTAGAGGTCTTGCTGGAGATGCTCTTGGACATTTGTGCTCTCAGCTGTTGCGTTTCAAGACGACGGTGGCGGACAATGGTGGCCTTACTGGCCAGATTCATTCAATGTCTTCTTGTTTTATGTTAAGATATGCTATTAATCAGCCCACACTACCAACATGTACTCCCTCCAAATACAAAAATGTGCGGTTTGGCTTTCCAAATTCGTGCTTTGGTTGTCAATCTCTCATAAGATATTTTAGTCCATGGTTACAAAATTCATACCGAAGTGCTTTTGAGTATGGAACTTATGGTGTTATCTTGTGTAACATAAATGACATTTTATTTGACCGATTCATGGTCAAGACAAAAATTTAGACAATTAAACTATTCCTTGTTTTTAGGGTCGGTTGCCCAATGTGTGTGATTGACACATCATTCACTGGGTGGCACCTTCCTTCAATGCGACGAAATATGGAACAAGATGAAAGCCGACGAAACTAAATAAAAATCAAATGGTTAACATTTTTTTTACTTGTATCACGATACAATTTAAAACAAGAAGATGTCATGTACAACTAGGAATCAAGACTAACATCGAGAATTTCTCAAAGAATAAAGACTAATTTTGACACTAAAAAGTGTGGCATTAATCCAGGTGAGAATGGATGGTTGCATGTACAAACAGAGAGGGGCTATTTGGCTTCCGAGCTCACCTGCACCCGCCATGAACAGTAAAATTAAAAAAATACTAGAAAGATTTAAAAAAATCTGATTTTTTTTTCATGTAAGATGTTTCAGTGCGTGAAGTTCATGCCAACTTTCAGCTCGTTTGAACATGGTACTTCTCATTAAAAAGATAAATTAAGGGTATACAAAACAGTGTATTGTTCATGTACTATTTGGACCGATATTCTTTTTCAAGAGCTACTCAGATGTCCAAACTAGCTAAAATTTGGCACGGACCACGTGCACCGAAACATCTTCCAATGCAAAAAATATATCAGAACTTTTGAGTAATTTTTTTTGTGGGATTGATTAAAAAAATGTGAGTAAGATTTTTGTTTTTTCTGTTCATGGGTTGCAGTTGAGCCCGGCTCAGAAATGAATATTCGGTATAAAAATTACTACTGTCGTACACGATGAATCATTACGATACTTTGGTGCAGTTTGTGTTGTGGGTGGTGGTGCCGAAGCTGAGGGAATCCGCGATCACAAACATAAAGAACGTCCTCCGCTTCAGCATCATTTTCCAGTACCTGCCGCGGCTGCTGCAGATCTTCCCGCTGACGAGGCGGATCGTGATGGCGACGGGGGTCATGACCGAAAACGCCTGGGCCGGAGCAGCCTACAACCTCATACTCTACATGCTAGCCAGCCACGTGCGTTGCCTTGATTTCTCGCGTCTCTCGTCTCGTCTCCAAGCAAAGCAAATTTCTTTCTTGAGTGGTGACCATTATTATGAACTGGGCGTTGCGTGCGTGCAGGTGCTGGGAGCACTGTGGTACCTCTTCTCGGTGCAGCGGCAGGAGTCGTGCTGGCGGGAGGCGTGCCGCGCCGAGGGCCCGCCGTGCCAGGACATCTTCTTCGACTGTGCAAGCACAAGCACGGTGAGCAGCAACCGGAGCGTCTGGTACGCGCTCACCAACGTCACGAGGCTGTGCGCCCCCGGCAACAACGGCTTCTACCAGTTCGGGATCTTCGCGGAGGCGCTGGACGCGCGGCTCACCACCTCCTCCTTCACGCACAAGTACTTCTACTGCTTCTGGTGGGGCCTCAAGAACCTCAGCTGCCTGGGCCAGAACCTCAACACCAGCCTCTCCATCGGCGAGATCAGTTTCGCCATCGTCATCGGCGTCCTCGGCCTGGTGCTCTTCGCGCTGCTCATCGGCAACATGCAGTCCTACCTCCAGGCCACCATGGTGCGGCTGGAGGAGTGGCGGACCAAGCGCACGGACATGGAGCGCTGGATGCAGCACCGCCAGATCCCGCAGCCGCTCAAGGAGTGCGTCAGGCGCTACCACCAGTACAAGTGGGTGGCCACCCGCGGCGTCGACGAGGAGGCGCTGCTCGAGGACCTCCCCATGGACATCCGCCGCGACATCAAGCGCCACCTCTGCCTCGACCTCGTCCGCCGGGTGCCGCTGTTCGACGAGATGGACGAGCGCATGCTGGAGGCCATCTGCGAGCGCCTGCGCCCGGCGCTCTACACGCGGGGCACGCGCCTGGTGAGGGAGCTGGACCCCGTCGACTCCATGCTCTTCATCATCCGGGGCCACCTCGACTCCAACACCACGCAGGGCGGGAGGTCCGGCTTCTTCAACTCGTGCCGCATCGGGGCGGGGGAGTTCTGCGGGGAGGAGCTGCTCACCTGGGCGCTCGACCCGCGCCCCGCCGAGGCGCTGCCGAGGTCCACGCGCACCGTGCGCGCCGTCTCCGAGGTCGAGGCCTTCGCGCTCGTCGCCGATGACCTCCGCTTCGTCGCCTCGCAGTTCCGCCGCCTGCACAGCGCGCGCATCCGCCACAGGTTCCGCTTCTACTCCCACCAGTGGCGCACCTGGGCGGCGTGCTTCATCCAGGCCGCATGGCGCCGCCACAAGCGCCGACGCGCGTCCATGGAGCTCAGGGTGCGCGAGGGCGGCAGCCAGGCCTGGCCGGGAGGGAGCGTCAGGCGCCGTCGCCACAGTTGCGACGGCAAGGCGCTCAAGAAACCCACGGAGCCGGATTTCACGGTGGAGCAAGAGGAATGAAATGTTTCTTGCTTTGCTTTCTGAGCTGGCAATGGGCCAACGGCGTCATTAGTTTTCGCAAAAGTCAAACTTCATAAGCTTTAATGTAAGCTATTTATTGTTCCGATAGATGATAATGTACTGTATTACTGCACCATAAGACAATGTCAAAACCAGTCAACACGTCTACAAGAATAGACACCGTTAAATTGTTGAAAATGAACAAAAAGGAACATACATCCCAGTTTTACGTCAAAGCGATTACGTCATACAACAACAACCTTTACCATCAACGCAGGACATCCAGGATGACACACGGATCTATGGGTTGGGCAACCCTTTTTAATTCTGCTCGGGCTATCATGTGCATGCACGTCTCCTATCAATGAAAAGGCACACAAGCTTTGCGTATTCGTGGCAAAAAATCTTTAAAATCAACCACCTTCATTGGCAACACCAGAAGTGAGAAAGGTTCTTCAAAACAACAACAAAAAAGCAACACTAAGAGGAAAACGATTAAGGCCCGCCATCACTAAATCGAACCGTTAAAGATCAGAACATGAGTTTTTCACTGGGAGAAACTTTAAGCGACATCTTCATAAAAGAACAATGTGCAATCACCATCATTCCTAGGTACAACCAACAATGGTAGGACCTAAGGATTTTCACCTCGAAGCTTGCCAATATTTAGGGAGCGCCACCAAACCAGAGTCATTCTATGATGCATCCCCCCTCCCCATCGACATGCCTCCTAGCTTTGACAACACAGAAAATGAATCAAAGGTTTCCTTCTGCAAGCCTTGCGAAGAGGATATGAGTGAATTGGGATTTCCTTGTGGATAAGTTGTGTTATGTCCTCCATTCAACACAGCTCTTTCGTGTCAGAATTAATGATACTATGGGCCATATTTTATTTGGGAGGGAGGGGGTGGGGTGGGGGGCAAAGGTTTAAAACAAGGAGATCCCATTTCTCCCATGATTTTTAACCTAATTGCCGATGTTTTTTTCTCGCATGTTAGCTAAGGCAGCCAAAAAAATCATAGTTGGGGTTGTCCTCAACATCATTCCCGATGGTTTGGTTAGTTTGCAGTATGCTGATGATACGATGCTATTCCTGGACCCCGATCCTAATTATGCAAAAAAAAAACTCAAGTGGCTCATGTCTTGCTTTATCCAACTGTCGGGGATGAAAAATAATTATGATAAGTGTGACTTGGTGACTATTAACCTAGATGTAGATAGTGCTGACCTCTCATCACAAATTTTTTGGTGCAAGTTGGGGGATTTCCCTATTAAATACCTAGGAATTCCTTTGCACTATCTCAAGTTAAGAAGGGAGGACCTGCAACCTATCATAGGTAAGATCATTAAGAAAAATATGTGGATGGAGGGGCACACTTTTGAGCTATGAGTTCACAAGAATCTTCAATGATCGCCGATCTAGTGTCGAAGTAGACGATACATCCGAGGCATCCACGCATGAAAATCTAGCAAAAATAAAATATTAGGAATTTAAGTAGGAGGACATAACTGGCGGAGAGTGGGTAAGTTTCAAAGAACCGTACAATTGCAAGTTCTGTGGGTAACAATGAAATAGAAAAATCATTGCGGTTGGAAAAATCGAAAAAGTTGTGGTACCTGGTAAGAAAAATTATGAATCAAAGGATGGATATTTGAGATACTGTTGGGGAACATAGTAATTTCAGAAAAAATCCTACGCACACGCAAGATCATGGTGATGCATAGCAACGAGAGAGGAGAGTGTGTCCACGTACCCTCGTAGACCGAAAGCTGAAGCGTTAGCACAACGCGGTTGATGTAGTCGTACGTCTTCACGATCCGACCGATCAAGTACCGAACGCACGGCACCTCCGAGTTCAGCACACGTTCAACTCGATGACGTCCCTCGAACTCCGATCCAGCCGAGCTTTGAGGGAGAGTTCCGTCAGCACGACGGCATGGTGACGATGATGATGTTGTTACCGACGCAGGGCTTCGCCTAAGCACCGCTACGATATAATCGAGGTGGATTATGGTGGAGGGGGGCACCGCACACGGCTAAGATATCCAAGAGATCAATTGTTGTGTCTCCAAGGGGTGCCTCCCTCCCCGTATATAAAGGAGTGGAGGAAGGGGAGGGGGCCGGCCACTCTAGGCGCGCCCCATGAGGAGTCCTACTCCCACCGGGAGTAGGACTCCCCCCTTCCAAGTGGGAGTAGGAGAGGAGAGGGAAGGAGAGAGAGGGGGAAAGGAAAGGGGGGCGCCCCCCTCCTTGTCCAATTCGGACTGGGGGGGAAGGGGGTGCGCGGTTGCCCTTGGCCACCCCTCCTCTTATCCACTAGGGCCCAATAGGCCCATTAGTCTCCCCGGGGGGTTCCGGTAACCCCCCGGTACTCCGGTATATGCCCGAAACTCCCCGAAACCATTCCGGTGTCCGAACATAGTCGTCCAATATATCGATCTTTACGTCTCGACCATTTTGAGACTCCTCGTCATGTTCGTGATCACATCCGGGACTCTGAACTACCTTCGGTACATCAAAACACATAAACTCATAATATAACCATCATCGAACTTTAAGCGTGCGGACCCTACGGGTTCGAGAACTATGTAGACATGACCGAGACACGTCTCTGGTCAATAACCAATAGCGGAACCTGGATGCTCATATTGGCTCCTACATATTCTAAGAAGATCTTTATCGGTCAAACCGCATAACAACATACGTTGTTCCCTTTGTCATCGGTATGTTACTTCCCCGAGATTTGATCGTCGGTATCTCAATACCTAGTTCAATCTCGTTACCGGCAAGTCTCTTTACTCGTTCCGTAATACATCATCCCGCAACTAACTCATTAGTTGCAATGCTTGCAAGGCTTATAGTGATGTGCATTACCGAGTGGGCCCAGAGATACTTCTCCGACAATCGGAGTGACAAATCATAATCTCGAAATACGCCAACCCAACAAGTACCTTTGAAGACACCTGTAGAGCACCTTTATAATCACCCAGTTACGTTGTGACGTTTGGTAGCACACAAAGTGTTCCTCCGGTAAACGGGAGTTGCATAATCTCATAGTCATAGGAACATGTATAAGTCATGAAGAAAGCAATAACAGAATACTAAACGATCAAGTGCTAAGCTAACGGAATGGGTCAAGTCAATCACATCATTCTCCTAATGATGTGATCCCGTTAATCAAATGACAACTCATGTCTATGGCTAGGAAACATAACCATCTTTGATCAACGAGCTAGTCAAGTAGAGGCATAGTAGTGTCACTCTGTTTGTCTATGTATTCACACAAGTATTATGTTTCCGGTTAATACAATTCTAGCATGAATAATAAACATTTATCATGATATAAGGAAATAAATAATAACTTTATTATTGCCTCTAGGGCATATTTCCTTCAGTCTCCCACTTGCACTAGAGTCAATAATCTAGATTACACAGTAATGATTCTAACACCCATGGAGTCTTGGTGCTGACCATGTTTTGCTCGTGGAAGAGGCTTAGTCAACGGGTCTGCAACATTCAGATCCATATGTATTTTGCAAATCTCTATGTGTCCCACCTGGACTTGATCCCGGATGGAGTTGAAGCGTCTCTTGATGTGCTTGGTTCTCTTGTGAAATCTGGATTCCTTTGCCAAAGCAATTGCACCAGTATTGTCACAAAAGATTTTCATTGGACCCGATGCACTAGGTATGACACCTAGATCGGATTTGAACTCCTTCATCCAGACTCCTTCATTTGCTGCTTTCGAAGCAGCTATGTACTCCGCTTCACATGTAGATCCCGCTACGACGCTTTGTTTAGAACTGCACCAACTGACAGCTCCACCGTTCAATATAAACGCGTATCCGGTTTGCGTTTTAGAATCGTCTGGATCAGTGTCAAAGCTTGCATGGACGTAACCATTTACGACGAGCTCTTTGTCACCTCCATAAACGAGAAACACATCCTTAGTCCTTTTCAGGTATTTCAGGATGTTCTTGACCGCTGTCCAGTGATCCACTCCTGGATTACTTTGGTACCTCCCTTCTAAACTAATAGCAAGGCACACATCAGGTTTGGTACACAACATTGCATACATGATAGAGCCTATGGCTGAAGCATAGGGAACATCTTTCATTTTCTCTCTATCTTCTGCAGTGGCCGGGCATTGAGTCTTACTCAACTTCACACCTTGTAACACAGGCAAGAACCCTTTCTTTGCTTGATCCATTTTGAACTTCTTCAAAACTTTGTCAAGGTATGTGCTTTGTGAAAGTCCAATTAAGCGTCTCGATCTATCTCTATAGATCTTGATACCCAATATATAAGCAGCGTCACCGAGGTCTTTCATTGAAAAACTCTTATTCAAATATCCCTTTATGCTATCAGAAATTCTATATCATTTCCGATCAACAATATGTCATCCACATATAATATCAGAAATGCTACAGAGCTCCCACTCACTTTCTTGTAAATACATGCTTCTCCAAAAGTCTGTATAAAAGCATATGCTTTGATCACACTATCAAAACGTTTATTCCAACTCCGAGAGGCTTGCACCAGTCCATAAATGGATCGCTGGAGCTTACACACTTTGTTAGCTCCCTTTGGATCGACAAAACCTTCCGGTTGCATCATATACAACTCTTCTTCCAGAAATCCATTCAGGAACGCAGTTTTGACATCCATTTGCCAAATTTCATAATCATAAAATGCGGCAATTGCTAACATGATTCGGACGGACTTAAGCATCGCTACGGGTGAGAAGGTCTCATCGTAGTCAATCCCTTGAACTTGTCGAAAACCTTTTGCAACAAGTCGAGCTTTATAGATAGTAACATTACCGTCAGCGTCAGTCTTCTTCTTGAAGATCCATTTATTCTCGATGGCTCACCGATCAACGGGCAAGTCAATCAAAGTCCACACTTTGTTCTCATACATGGATCCAATCTCAGATTTCATGGCCTCAAGCCATTTTGCGGAATCTGGGCTCATCATCGCTTCCTCATAGTTCGTAGGTTCGTCATGGTCAGTTAACATGACCTCCAGAACAGGATTACCATACCACTCTGGTGCAGACCTTACTCTGGCTGACCTACGAGGTTCGGTAGCAACTTGATCTAAAGTTTCATAATCATCATCATTAACTTCCTCACTAATTGGTGTAGGTATCACAAGAACTGATTTCTGTGATGAACTACTTTCAAATTTGGGAGAAGGTACAGTTACCTCTTCAAGTTCTACTTTCCTCCCACTCACTTCTTTCGAGAGAAACTCCTTTTCTAGAAAGGATCCATTCTTAGCAACGAATATCTTGCCTTCGGATCTGTGATAGAAGGTGTACCCAACAGTCTCCTTTGGGTATCCTATGAAGACGCATTTCTCCAATTTGGGTTCGAGCTTATCAGGTTGAAGCTTTTTCACATAAGCATCGCAGACCCAAACTTTAAGAAACGACAGCTTAGGTTTCTTGCCAAACCACAGTTCATACGGTGTCGTCTCAACGGATTTAAATGGTGCCCTATTTAATGTGAATGCAACTGTCTCTAATGCATAACCCCAAAACGATAGTGGTAAATCGGTAAGAGACATCATAGATCGCACCATATCTAATAAAGTGCGGTTACGACGTTCGGACACATCATTATGCTGTGGTGTTCCAGGTGGCATGAGTTTATGAAACTTTTCCACATTGTTTTAGTTGAAGGCCAAACTCGTAACTCAAATATTTGCCTCTCCGATCAGATCATAGAAACTTTATTTTCTTGTTACGATGATTCTCTACTTCACTCTGAAATTCTTTGAACTTTCAAATGTTTCAGACTTGTGTTTCATCAAGTAGATATACCCATATCTGCTCAAATCATCTGTGAAGGTCAGAAAACAATGATACCCGCCACGAGCCTCAACATTCATTGGACCACATACATCAGTATAAATGATTTTCAAAAAATCAGTTGCTCGCTCCATAGTTCCGGAGAACGGCATTTTAGTCATCTTCCCATGAGGCATGGTTCGCAAGTACCAAGTGATCCATAATCAAGTGATTCCAAAAGTCCATCAGTATGGAGTTTCTTCATGCGCTTTACACCAATATGACCCAAACGGCAGTGCCAAAAATAAGCTGCACTATCATTATCAACTCTGCATCTTTTGGCTTCAATATTATGAATATGTGTATCACTACTATCGAGATTCAACAAAAATAGAACACTCTTCAAGGGTGCATGACCATAAAAGATATTACTCATATAAACAGAACAACCATTATTCTCAGATTTAAATGAATAACCGTCTCGCATCAAACAAGATCCAGATATAATGTTCATGCTCAATGCTGGCACCAAATAACAATTATTTAGGTCTATAACTAATCCCGAAGGTAGATGTAGAGGTAGCGTGCCGACGGCGATCACATCGACTTTGGAACCATTTCCCACGCGCATCGTCACCTCATCCTTAGCCAGTCTTCGCTTAATCCGTAGTCCCTGTTTCGAGTTGCAAATATTAGCAACAGAACCAGTATCAAATACCCAGGTGCTACTGCGAGCTCTGGTAAGGTACACATCAATAACATGTATATCACATATACCTTTGTTCACCTTGCCATCCTTCTTATCCGCCAAATACTTGGGGCAGTTCCGCTTCCAGTGACCAATCTACTTGCAGTAGAAGCACTCAGTCTCAGGCTTAGGTCCAGACTTGGGTTTCTTCTCTTGAGCAGCAACTTGTTTGCTGTTCTTCTTGAAGTTCCCCTTTTTCTTCCCTTTGCCCTTTTTCTTGAAACTGGTGGTCCTATTGACCATCAACACTTGATGCTCCTTCTTGATTTCTACCTCCGCAGCCTTTAGCATTGCGAAGAGCTCGGGAATCGTCTTATCCAGCCCTTGCATGTTATAGTTCATCACGAAGCTCTTGTAGCTTGGTGGCAGTGATTGAAGAATTCTGTCAATGACGCTATCATCCGGAAGATTAACTCCCAGTTGAATCAAGTCATTGTTATAACCAGACATTCTGAGTATATGCTCACTGACAGAACTATTCTCTTCCATCTTGCAGATGTAGAACTTATTGAAGACTTCATATCTCTCAATCCGGGCATTTGCTTGAAATATTAACTTCAACTCCTGGAACATCTCATATGCTCCATGACGTTCAAAACGTCGTTGAAGTCTTGGTTCTAAGCCGTAAAGCATGGCACACTGAACTATCGAGTAGTCATCAGCTTTGCTCTGCCAGACGTTCATAACATCTGGTGTTGCTCCTGCAGCAGGTTTGGCACCTAGCGGTGCTTCCAGGACGTAATTCTTCTGTGCAGCAATGAGGATAATCCTCAAGTTACGGACCCAATCCGTGTAATTGCTACCATCATCTTTCAACTTTGCTTTCTCAAGGAACGCATTAAAATTCAACGGAACAACTGCACGAGCCATCTATCTACAACAACATAGACATGCAAAATACTATCAGGTACTAAGTTCATGATAAATTTAAGTTCAATTAATCATATTACTTAAGAACTCCCACTTAGATAGACATCCCTCTAATCATCTAAGTGATCACGTGATCCAAATCAACTAAACCATGTCCGATCATCACGTGAGATTGAGTAGTTTTCAATGATGAACATCATTATGTTGATCATATCTACTATATGATTTACGCTTGACCTTTCGGTCTCAGTGTTCCAAGGCCATATCTGCATATGCTAGGCTCGTCAAGTTTAACCCGAGTATTCTGCGTGTGCAAAACTGGCTTGCACCCGTTGTAGATGGACGTAGAGCTTATCACACCCGATCATCACGTGGTGTCTCGGCACGACGAACTTTGGCAACGGTGCATACTCAGGGAGAACACTTTTATCTTGAAATTTAGTGAGAGATCATCTTATAATGCTACCATCAATCAAAGCAAAATAAGATGCATAAAAGATAAACATCACATGCAATCAATATACATGATATGATATGGCCATCATCATCTTGTGCTTGTGATCTCCATCTCCGAAGCACTGTCAGGATCACCATCGTCACCGGCGCGACACCTTGATCTCCATCGTAGCATCGTTGTCGTCTCGCAAACTATTGCTTCTACGACTATCGCACCCGCTTAGTGATAAAGTAAAGCAATTACAGGGCGTTTGCATTGCATACAATAAAGCGACAACCATATGGCTCCTGCCAGTTGCCGATAACTCGGTTACAAAACATGATCATCTCATACAATAAAATATAGCATCATGCCTTGACCATATCACATCACAACATGCCCTGCAAAAACAAGTTAGACGTAATCTACTTTGTTGTTGCAAGTTTTACGTGGCTGCTACGGGCTGAGCAAGAACCGTTCTTACCTACGCATCAAAACCACAACGATAGTTCGTCAAGTTAGTGCTGTTTTAACCTTCTCAAGGACCGGGCGTAGCCACACTCGGTTCAACTAAAGTTGGAGAAACTGACACCCGTCAGCCACCTGTGTGCAAAGCATGTCGGTAGAACCAGTCTCGTGTAAGCGTACGCGTAATGTCGGTCCGAGCCGCTTCATCCAACAATACCGTTGAACCAAAGTGTAACATGCTGGTAAGAAGTATGACTTGTATCACCCACAACTCACTTGTGTTATACTCGTGCATATAACATCAACGCATAAAACCTGGCTCGGATCTGTGATAGAAGGTGTACCCAACAGTCTCCTTTGGGTATCCTATGAAGACGCATTTCTCCAATTTGGGTTCGAGCTTATCAGGTTGAAGCTTTTTCACATAAGCATCGCAGACCCAAACTTTAAGAAACGACAGCTTAGGTTTCTTGCCAAACCACAGTTCATACGGTGTCGTCTCAACGGATTTAAATGGTGCCCTATTTAACGTGAATGCAACTGTCTCTAATGCATAACCCCAAAACGATAGTGGTAAATCGGTAAGAGACATCATAGATCGCACCATATCTAATAAAGTGCGGTTACGACGTTCGGACACATCATTATGCTGTGGTGTTCCAGGTGGCATGAGTTTATGAAACTTTTCCACATTGTTTTAGTTGAAGGCCAAACTCGTCACTCAAATATTTGCCTCTCCGATCAGATCATAGAAACTTTATTTTCTTGTTACGATGATTCTCTACTTCACTCTGAAATTCTTTGAACTTTCAAATGTTTCAGACTTGTGTTTCATCAAGTAGATATACCCATATCTGCTCAAATCATCTGTGAAGGTCAGAAAACAATGATACCCTGTAACATCCCAAATTTTCAATTTGGAATGTTATACATAGATAATTTTTGCATATCATATTTTATTGCATTTTGTTTTGCGATCCTAGAAATTCTACGCAACTCAAGGACCCACGGAGAGAGTTGGGGATTTCGTTATTTTCATATTTGGGTTTTCTCAAATTTTGAAAATAGGATCATTTGTTTTAATTATTTTTCTCTCCGAAAATATTTCATATCAAAATATATGAGAGGAGATAATATGACTTCTCCACAAATAACGAAATATTGGAGGAAAAATATTAAAAGCAAATATTTGATTTTATTTGGATTTTATTTGAATTAGGAAAAATACGCTTTTTAAAAATTTCATTTTGGGCCCAAATAAATGTTCATCTTGTCCGGCTTATTTTTAGAGGACGGAGAAAATTTATTTCGGGATTTTTGGAGTCCGTTTAGTATTTCTTTTCTTACTTTTTCTGCACGTCCGAATTATTTAAAAAAAAATCGCGAACCGCCTTACGGGCCGTGTCCGACCCGGACACCTCAGCCTGGCCGGCCTTATAAGCCGCGGCCTGACCCCACCCCAGCCCAAGTCGCCGCCGCCCCGCAAACCCTAACCCTAACCGATCCGCGCCGCCGCCGCCGGATCCGCCACCGCCGTCGCCGACCCCGCCGCCGACGCCCGACGCCGTCGCCCGTCACCGACCCCGCCGCCCGACGCCGCCCGCCGGAGCCCCGCCGCCCCTCGTCCGACGCCGCCCCGACGGAGTTGCTCGCCGCCGCCGCCGTCACGCGAACCGAGGTAGCCGCCGGTTTTCTCGAAAAACCGTTCGGTTTTATTTCGAAACCGAGATGCGTTTTTTTATTAGATCGGTTTATTTTATTTTTTTCCCGGTTTAACTAAATAGCTAACGCCCGTTCGTACGTTCGTTTTAACGAACGGTTTTCGTCGTTTAGCCGCAGACAGCGAACGTTCGTTCGTTAGCCTGTTCGTCAGTTTTTCTTTTTCTCGGATTTTCCGCGATTATTTTCGATCGTGATTTCTGATCCGATTTTCGTTTTAGTTTATCTTTTCGCTCGTTTATCGGAATCAGGCGATTCAAGCGCCTAGAGTTTCATCTCGAAACCCTCTTTCTGTTTAACCAACTCAAACAAGTTTTTGCTACTGTAAAATTTGACTTAGGTCCAGATTAGTAAACGAAGCTTGTTTCTTTCGCCGTTTGAGTTTCGTTGCTTCGTTCGATTTGATTCTTTTTGCAAACCGGAGTTCTTAAGTTGAACTTTCTGGTTAGATCTCTAATTTTGAGTTTTATTCGTGCACCCTTGCTTGATTGCTTATGTATGTATTGTTTGTTTGCGATAGAGTACCCGATCAATCCTCAAACTATTGCATGATTAGGATCTGATTAATATGTGGGTTTTGGGAAGTAGATGAGGTAGTACCTATTGCCCTGTTTACTATCAAACCTTTGGGAGTTACTTCTACGTTTGCTTATATTGCTATGCTATGCTCGTAGACGTGGTTTGGGTTTGAGTGTATTTCATGACAGATGTGAGATTCTTAATTAATGGATCAACTTAAGGTGGCTACTTTAATTTACATCTGGGTGGATTGAGGCACCTGGAGAACCCAGTGTTGCCTGTATTTTTGGATATCCCGGAGTACCTGTGTGATCATCCTATGGACCGCCACCCAGGCTCAAAGGGATCATGAGATTATTCATGCTAGAAACTTCCGTGTGCAGCCACAAGCTATTATGGGCTCTAGCATAGTTGAGTAGGTTACATGATCTCTTGAAGAGGTGGGCTAGCAGATGTAGGGGAAAGTAGGTGTAACTGTCCACCCGGAGTAAAGAGTATTGTTTCTGAAAGACTGTGTCTCGGTCATCCGTTTCTCAAACACCATGTAGTTGTTGGAAATATGCCCTAGAGGCAATAATAAAATGGTTATTATTGTATTTCCTTGTTCATGATAATTGTCTGTTGTTCATGCTATAATTGTATTAACTGGAAACCGTAATACATGTGTGAATACATAGACCACAACATGTCCCTAGTAAGCCTCTAGTTGACTAGCTCGTTGATCAATATATGGTTATGGTTTCCTGACCATGGACATTGGATGTCATTGATAACGGGATCACATCATTAGGAGAATGATGTGATGGACAAGACCCAATCCTAAGCATAGCACAAGATCGTGTAGTTTGTTTGCTAGAGCTTTTCTAATGTCAAGTATCATTTCCTTAGACCATGAGATCGTGCAACTCCCGGATACCGTAGGAATGCTTTGGGTGTACCAAACGTCACAACGTAACTGGGTGGCTATAAAGGTGCACTACAGGTATCTCTGAAAGTGTCTGTTGGGTTGGCACGAATCGAGACTGGGATTTGTCACTCCGTATGACGGAGAGGTATCTCTGGGCCCACTCGGTAATGCATCATCATAATGAGCTCAATGTGACTAAGGAGTTAGCCACGGGATCATGCGTTACGGTACGAGTAAAGTGACTTGCCGGTAACGAGATTGAACAAGGTATTGGGATACCGACGATCGAATCTCGGGCAAATAACGTACCGATTGACAAAGGGAATTGTATACGGGATTGATTGAATCCTCGACATCGTGGTTCATCCGATGAGATCATCGTGGAACATGTGGGAGCCAACATGGGTATCCAGATCCCGCTGTTGGTTATTGACCGGAGAGTCGTCTCGGTCATGTCTGCATGTCTCCCGAACCCGTAGGGTCTACACACTTAAGGTTCGGTGACGCTAGAGTTGTAGAGATATTAGTATGCGGAAATCCGAAAGTCGTTCGGAGTCCCGGAGAGATCCCAGACATCATGAGGAGTTCCGGAATGGTCCGGAGGTAAAGATTTATATATGGGAAGTCCTATTTTGGCCACCGGAAAATGTTCGGGATTTTTCGGTATTGTACCGGGAAGGTTCTAGAAGGTTCTGAAGTGGGGCCCACCTACATGGGGGGACCCACATGAACGTGGGTAGTGGGGGCAAGGCCCCACACCCCTGGTCAAGCTGCACCAAGATCCCACCTTAGAAGGAATAAGATCATATCCCGAAGGGATAAGATCAAGATCCCTAAAAAAGGGGATAACAATCGGTGGGGAAGGGAAATGATGGGATTTCTTTCCCCCACCTTTGCCAACGCCCCAATGGACTTGGAGGGCAAGAAACCAGCCCCCTCCACCCCTATATATAGTGGGGAGGCGCATGGGAGCAGCATCCCAAGCCCTGGCGCCTCCCTCCCCCCCGTGACACCTCTTCCTCCCCGCTTGCGCTTGGCGAAGCCCTGCCGGGATCCCGCTACTTCCACCACCACGCCGTCGTGCTGCTGGATCTCCATCAACTTCTCCTCCCCCTTGCTGGATCAAGAAGGAGGAGACGTCCCCGCTCCGTACGTGTGTTGAACGCGGAGGTGCCGTCCGTTCGGCGTTAGGATCATCGGTGATTTGGATCACGACGAGTACGACTCCATCAACCCCGTTCACTTGAACGCTTCCGCTCGCGATCTACAAGGGTATGTAGATGCACTCTTTTCCCTCTCGTTGCTAGAAGACTCCATAGATTGTTCTTGGTGATGCGTAGAATTTTTTTGAATTATTGCTACGTTTCCCAACAGTGGTATCATGAGCCAGGTTTATGCGTAGATTCTATGCACGAGTAGAACACAAAGTAGTTGTGGGCGAAGATTTGTTCAATTTGCTTACCGTTACTAGTCTTATTTTGATTCGGCGGCATTGTGGGATGAAGCGGCCCGGACCGACCTTACACGTACTCTTACGTGAGACGGGTTCCACCGACTGACATGCACTTGATGCATAAGGGGGCTAGCGAGTGTCTGTCTCTCCCACTTTAGTCAGATCGGATTCGATGAAAAGGGTCCTTATGAAGGTTAAATAGCAATTGGCATATCACCGTTGTGACTTTTGCGTAGGTAAGAAACGTTCTTGCTAGAAACCCATAGCAGCCACGTAAAACATGCAACAACAATTAGAGGACGTCTAACTTGTTCTTGCAGGGTATGCTATGTGATGTGATATGGCCAAAAGGATGTGATGAATGATATATGTGATGTATGAGATTGATCATGTTCTTGTAATAGGAATCACGACTTGCATGTCGATGAGTATGACAACCGGCAGGAGCCATAGGAGTTGTCTTAATTTATTGTATGACCTGCGTGTCAATGAAAAACGCCATGTAATTACTTTACTTTATTGCTAACCGTTAGCCATAGTAGTAGAAGTAATAGTTGGTGAGACAACTTCATGAAGACACGATGATGGAGATCATGATGATGGAGATCATGGTGTCATGCCGGTGACGAAGGTGATCATGCCGCGCCTCGAAGATGGAGATCAAAAGGCGCAAGATGATATTGGCCATATCATGTCACTTTATGATTTGCATGTGATGTTTGTCATGTTTACATCTTATTTGCTTAGAACGACGGTAGCATAAATAAGATGATCCCTCACTAAAATTTCAAGAGATGTGTTCCCCCTAACTGTGCACCGTTGCGAAGGTTCGTTGTTTCGAAGCACCACATGATGATCGGGTGTGATAGATTCTAACGTTCGCATACAACGGGTGTTGACGAGCCTAGCATGTACAGACATGGCCTCGGAACACAAGAAAAACACTTACGTTGACTTGACGAGCCTAGCATGTACAGACATGGCCTCGGAACACAAGAGACCGAAAGGTCAAACATGAGTCGTATAGTAGATACGATCAACATGGAGATGTTCACCGATGATGACTAGTCCGTCTCACGTGATGATCGGACACGGCCTAGTCGATTCGGATCATGTATCACTTAGATGACTAGAGGGATGTCTATCTAAGTGGGAGTTCATTAAATAATCAGATGAACTTAATTATCATGAACATAGTCAAAAGGTCTTTGCAAATTATGTCGTAGCTTACGCTTTAGTTCTACTAAGATATGTTCCTAGAGAAAATTTAGTTGAAAGTTGATAGTAGCAATTATGCATACTGGGTCCGTAAACTGAGGATTGTCCTCATTGCTGCACAGAAGGCTTATGTCCTTAATGCACCGCTCGGTGTGCTGAACCTCGAGCGTCGTCTGTAGATGTTACGAAACATCTGACATACACGTTTTGATGACTACGTGATAGTTCAGTGTGTGATGCTAACGGTTTAAAATTGTGGCACCAAAGACGGTTTTGAAACGTCGCAGAACATATGAGATGTTCCAAAGACTGAAATTGGGATTTCAGACTAATGCCCACGTCAAGAGGTATGAGACCTCTGACAAGTTTCTTAAGCCTGCAAACTAAGGGAGAAAAGCTCAATCGTTGAGCATGTGCTCAGATTGTCTGAGTACTACAATCACTTGAATCGAGTGGGAGTTAATCTTCCAGATGAGATAGTGATGGTTCTCCATAGTCACTGCCACCAAGCTATTAGAGCTTCGTGATGAACTATAACATATCAGGGATAGACATGATGATCCTTGAGCAACTCGCGATGTTTGACACTGCGAAAGTAGAAATCAAGAAGGAGCATCAATTGTTGATGGTTAGTAAAACCACTAGTTTCTATAAGGGCAAGGGCAAGAAGGGATACTTCATGAAACGGCAAATCAGTTGCTGCTCTAGTGAAGAAACCCAAGGTTGAACCCAAACCCGAGACTAAGTGCTTCTGAAATGAGGGGAACGGTCACTGAAGCAGAACTACCCTAGATACTTCGTAGATGAGAAGGCTGGCAAGGTCGACAGAAGTATATTGGATATACATTATATTAATGTGTACTTTACTAGTACTCCTAGTAGCACCAGGGTATTAGATACCGGTTCGGTTGCTAAGTGTTAGTAACTCGAAATAAAAGCTGCGGAATAAACGGAGACTAGCTAAAGGTGAGATGACGATATGTGTTGGAAGTGTCTCCAAGGTTGATGTGATCAAGCATCGCATGCTCCCTCTACCATCGAGATTGGGGTTAAACCTGAATAATTATTATTTGGTGTTTGCGTTGAGCATAGACATGATTGGATTATGTTTATCGCAATACGGTTACTCATTAAAGGAGAATAATGGTTACTCTGTCTATTTGAATAATACCTTCAATGGTCTTGCACCTAAAATGAATGGTTTATTGAATCTCGATCGTAGTAATACACATGTTCATTTCAAAAGATATAAGATAGTAATGATAGTACCACATACTTGTGGCACTGCCACTTGAGTCATATTGGTATAAAACGCATGAAGAAGCTCCATGTTGATGGATCTTTGGACTCACTCGTTTTTGAAAAGATTGAGACATGCGAACCATGTCTATTAGTATATATGCATGAAGAAAGTCCATATAGATGGATCATTTGGACTCACTTGATTTTGAATCACTTGAGACATGCAAATCATACCACATGGGCAAGATGACTGAAAGGCCTCGTTTTCAGTAAGATGGAACAAGAGAGTAACTTGTTGGAAGTAATACATTTGATGTGTGCAGTCCAATGAGTGCTGACGCACGCAGTGGATATCGTTATGTTCTTACTTCACAGATGATTTGAGTAGATGCTGAGAATATTTACTTGATGAAACACAAGTCTGAATTATTGAAAGGTTCAAGTAATTTCAGAGTGAAGTTGAAGATCGTCGTGACAAGAGGATAAAATGTCTGTGATATGATCATAGAGATGAATATCTGAGTTACGAGTTTGGCACACAATTAAGAAATTGTGGAAATTGTTTCACGACTAATACCGCCTGGAACACCATATTGTGATGGTGTGTCCGAACATCATAACTGCACCCTATTGGATATGGTGCATACCATGATGTCTCTTATCGAATTACAACTATCGTTTATGGGTTAGGCATTAGAGACAACCGCATTCACTTTAAATAGGGCACCACGCAATTCCGTTGAGACGACACCGTATGAACTATGGTTTAGAGAAACCTAAGCTGTCGTTTCTTAAAAGTTTGGGGCTGCAACGCTTATGTGAAAAAGTTTCAGGCTGATAAGCTCGAACCCAAAGCGGATAAATGCATCTTCATAGAATACCCAAAACAGTTGGGTATACCTCCTATTTCAGATTTGGAAGCAAAAGTGGTTGTTTCTAGAAATGGGTCCTTTCTCGAGGAAAAGTTTCTCTCGAAAGAATTGAGTGGGAGGATGGTGGAGACTTGATGAGGTCATTGAACCGTCACTTCAACTAATGTGTAGCACGGCACAGGAAGTTGTTCCTGTGGCACCTACACCAATTGAAGTGGAAGCTTATGATAGTGATCATGAAACTTCAGATCAAGTCACTACCAAACCTTATAGAACGACAAGGATGCGTACTACTTCAAAGTGGTACGTAATCCTGTCTTGGAAGTCATGTTGCTAGACAACAATGAACCTACGAGCTATGGAGAAGCGATGGTGGGTCCAGATTCCGACGAATGGCTCGAGGCCATAAAATCCGAGAGGATCCATGTATGAAAACAAAGTATAGACTTTGAAAGAACTACTTGATGGTCGTAAGGCTGTTGGGTACAGATGGATTTTAAAGGGAAGACAGACAATGATGGTAAGTGTCACCATTAAGAAAGCTCGACTTGTCGTTAAGATGTTTTCCGGGAAGTTCAAGGAGTTGACTGCGATGAGACTTTCTCACTCGTAGCGATGCTAAGAGTCTGTTAGAATTATATTAGCAGTTACTGCATTATTTATGAAATCTTGCAGATAGGATGTCAAAACATTGTTTCCTCGACGATTTTCTTGAGGAAAGGTTGTATGTGATACAACCAGAAGGTTTTGTCAATCTTGAAAGATGCTAACAAGTATGCAAAGCTCCAGGAATCCTTCTAAGGATTGGAGTAAGCATCTCGGAGTTGGAATGAACGCTTTGATGAGATGATCAAAGATTTTGGGTTTATACAAAGTTCATGAGAAACTTGTATTTCCAAAGAAGTGAGTGGGAGCACTATAGAATTTTTGATGAGTATATGTTGTTAACATATTGTTGATCAGAAATGATGTAGAATTTTTGGAAAGCATCCAGGGTTATTTGAAAAGTGTTTTTAATGGAAAACCTGGATTAAGCTACTTGAACATTGAGCATCAAGATCTATAAGGATAGATCAAAAACGCTTAATAGTACTTTCAAATGAATACATACCGTGACAAGATTTTGAAGGAGTTCAAAATAGATCAGCAAAGAAGGAGTTCTTGGCTGTGTTACAAGGTGTGAGTATTCAGTAAGACTCAAGACCTGACCACGGCAGAAGAAAGAGAAAGGACGAAGGTCGTCCCCTATGCTTTAGACGTAGGCTCTACAATATGCTATGCTGTGTACCGCACCTGAAGTGTGCCTTGCCATGAGTTAGTCAAGGGGTACAATAGTGATCCAGGAAGGGATCACATGACAGCGGTCGAACTTATCCTTAGTATCTAGTGGACTAAGGAATTTTCTCGATTATGGAGGTGGAAAGGGGGTTCGTCGTAAAGGGTTACGTCGATGCAAACTTTGACACTAATCCGGATGACTCTGAGTAGTGAACCGGATTCGTATAGTAGAGCAGTTATTTGGAATAGCTCCAAGTAGCGCGTGGTAGCTGCATCTACAAGATGACATAGAGATTTGTAAAGCACACACGGATCTGAATGTTGCAGACCCGTTGACTAAAACCTCTCTCGTAAGCATAACATGATCAAACCCTAGAACTCATTGAGTGTTAATCACATGGTGATGTGAACTAGATTATTGACTCTAGTAAAATCTTGGGTATTAGTCACATGGCGATGTGAACTTTGAGTGTTAATCACATGGTGATGTGAACTAGATTATTGACTCTAGTGCAAGTGGGAGACTGTTGGAAATATGCCCTAGAGGCAATAATAAAATGGTTATTATTGTATTTCCTTGTTCATGATAATTGTTTGTTGTTCATGCTATAATTGTATTAACTGGAAACCGTAATACATGTGTGAATACATAGACCACAACATGTCCCTAGTAAGCCTCTAGTTGACTAGCTCGTTGATCAATAGATGGTTATGGTTTCCTGACCATGGACATTGGATGCCATTGATAACGGGATCACATCATTAGGAGAATGATGTGATGGACAAGACCCAATCCTAAGCATAGCACAAGATCGTGTAGTTTGTTTGCTAGAGCTTTTCTAATGTCAAGTATCATTTCCTTAGACCATGAGATTGTGCAACTCCCGGATACCGTAGGAATGCTTTGGGTGTACCAAACGTCACAACGTAACTGGGTGGCTATAAAGGTGCACTACAGGTATCTCCGAAAGTGTCTGTTGGGTTGGCACGAATCGAGACTGGGATTTGTCACTCCGTATGATGGAGAGGTATCTCTGGGCCCACTCGGTAATGCATCATCATAATGAGCTCAATGTGACTAAGGAGTTAGCCACGGGATCATGCGTTACGGTACGAGTAAAGTGACTTGCCGGTAACGAGATTGAACAAGGTATTGGGATACCGACGATCGAATCTCGGGCAAATAACGTACCGATTGACAAAGGGAATTGTATACGGGATTGATTGAATCCTCGACATCGTGGTTCATCCGATGAGATCATCGTGGAACATGTGGGAGCCAACATGGGTATCCAGATCCCGCTGTTGGTTATTGACCGGAGAGTCGTCTCGGTCATGTCTGCATGTCTCCCGAACCCGTAGGGTCTACACACTTAAGGTTCGGTGACGCTAGAGTTGTAGAGATATTAGTATGCGGAAATCCGAAAGTCGTTCGGAATCCCGGATGAGATCCCAGACATCATGAGGAGTTCCGGAATGGTCCGGAGGTAAAGATTTATATATGGGAAGTCCTATTTTGGCCACCGGAAAATGTTCGGGATTTTTCGGTATTGTACCGGGAAGGTTCTAGAAGGTTCCGAAGTGGGGCCCACCTGCATGGGGGGACCCACATGAACGTGGGTAGTGGGGGCAAGGCCCCACACCCCTGGTCAAGCCGCACCAAGATCCCACCTTAGAAGGAATAAGATCATATCCCGAAGGGATAAGATCAAGATCCCTAAAAAAGGGGATAACAATCGGTGGGGAAGGGAAATGATGGGATTTCTTTCCCCCACCTTTGCCAACGCCCCAATGGACTTGGAGGGCAAGAAACCAGCCCCCTCCACCCCTATATATAGTGGGGAGGCGCATGGGAGCAGCATCCCAAGCCCTGGCGCCTCCCTCCCTCCCGTGACACCTCTTCCTCCCCGCTTGCGCTTGGCGAAGCCCTGCCGGGATCCCGCTACTTCCACCACCACGCCGTCGTGCTGCTGGATCTCCATCAACTTCTCCTCCCCCTTGCTGGATCAAGAAGGAGGAGACGTCCCCGCTCCGTACGTGTGTTGAACGCGGAGGTGCCGTCCGTTCGGCGTTAGGATCATCGGTGATTTGGATCACGACGAGTACGACTCCATCAACCCCGTTCACTTGAACGCTTCCGCTCGCGATCTACAAGGGTATGTAGATGCACTCTTTTCCCTCTCGTTGCTAGAAGACTCCATAGATTGTTCTTGGTGATGCGTAGATTTTTTTGAATTATTGCTACGTTTCCCAACAGTAGTGCGAGAAATCAAGCGGAGGCGATCGAGTCTTGCGGGGAAAAGTGCACAAACCTCTGCAGAGTGTACAAACATATCATGGTTAGCCGTGTCCCCGGTTATGGACATCTTGAGTATCTAGTTCTTGGATTATCATGTGAATCTCATCATCATGTTACTTAATTTAGTTTGATTGGGTTAATCACGTTCTTAATTGGGATTGAGTTGGAGGTACCTTCTCAATGTTTAACAACCACCATGATAGTTAAAAAAAATTATTCCTTTGTGGTAGGGAAAAATTGGCTTTTCACAAAACTGTAACCATAGAGCTTTCCACCAGCCAAATATGCATGTAGTGATATCATTTTTCTGTTCATTACTCTCTATGTGTTACTTTGCCAGCATATTCCATGTGCTGACCCGTTTTCGGGCTGCAACGTATCATGTTGCAGACTTTTCAGACGACGAGTAAGGAGCCCTAGGTCGTGGTCTTATACTCAGTGATGCCGTTGGAGTTGATGGACTCACTTTATCTTCCAAGCCTTCCGTTGTTATCGTATTTAGATGGCCTTAAGCCATATTTATTGTAATGAGTTCTCTCTTGAACTATTCGGTGTAATAAGTGTGTGATTGCTACTCTGTTATAAATCCTTCAAGTACTGTGCGTGTCAGCATTACCGATCCAGGGATGACACTGATGCACAGAGACTAGACTGTGTGAGGTCTGGTCGCTACAAAGTTGGTATCAGAGCACACGCTGACTGTAGGACACGACCACTAAGCTAAAGCCCTAGATCACTACTCTCTTCTCATTTCTGACTCCTCTCCTTCTCTTCCACTCTTTTAGGATGGCGGATGCAAGGAACAAGTTTGCGCAGCCGGATGAGGATACACCTTTTGGACGACACTTGAAGGAAGTCACTAAGTACCTGAACATCGGAATACCAACCTTCACCGGAACCTACAACGCCACACTACCAGAAGAGGAGCGCTGGATGATTCAAGTTCAAGTTCCAGGAAGGACGTTCATGCCAGTCACTGAGCCCATAGAGTTTCCTTTGATGCACCAACTTGGAGTCTAGGAAAGAGCATGGCAGCCCACATCACCATGGGACGCATTGGAGAAGTGTACCACAATGATCTCAAGGATACTATCTATCAGATTTGTGGGCGCCGAGACGAGCGATGGGAGATGATCAGCACCAGGAAGGATAGATCTATTGCAGCTTTCATTCAGGAGTTAAACCAGCACATTCGTCGCCAGGAGGACCAGATGTGCGCAGACATGATAGAACTGGAGAAGGCAAAGACTAGGATCATGGAGCTGGAGGAAGAACTCAAGGCTACACGCGAGGATTATATGGAGGAAATCATTGCACTAGTGGAGAAGAATGGCGACCTGACAAAGAAGCTAGGAGTTTTCATGGGAGACCCAGCACCAGGAGGAGATGATGACGATTCTACTTGCCCGGAGAACTACATCATCATCGACGACACTGACTCGGACCCCAGTGATGATGATTGGGAGGATGAAGCCGGAGCAGATATCATGGAGTCTTCGACTGAGCAATTTTTCTAGTAGACCACCAAAATTAGTAGTAGTATTCCACCATGTATATAGTATAGTCCAAACACTTTGTAATGATAGTTAGATCGATTGTATGCCTTGTTTGAATTGATTGGAGTGATATGATTGTGATTGTCTCATGTGCATATGGGTAGTGTTTTCCCTCTAGACCTCATTCTATCCTATTTTCTCATCTTTTCTAAACCCATCGGATGCCTCCGAGACGCGACACCGGATTTGTTTTCCCACCGGAGATCACTCAGTTGATTCAGCAGCAGAATGCCCTGATGCAAGTGCTAGTTCAGAACCAAGGCAACAACAACCCACCACCACCACCTGTTGATCACTTAGCCCGTTTTCTTAGGCTGAATCCGCCGGTGTTCTCCAGTAGCACCGAGCCGATTGTGGCAGATGATTGGCTCCGCAAGGTTGGAAGGGAGCTGACCACTGCAGGATGCACAGATGCGGAGAGAGTGCGTTTTGCCACACATCAGCTCGATGGACCCGCCGCATCATGGTGGGAGAATTACACAGCCACTCACCCCATTGACACTGTCACATGGGACCAGTTTCAGCAAGCCTTCCGTACTGCCCATGCTTCAGCAGGAGCTATGGCCATGAAGAAGCATGAGTTTCGCAACTTACGCCAAGGAGGACGTACTATTGGCCAGTACGTGGAGGATTTTAATAAGTTAGCACGTTATGCCCCAGATGACGTTGCTACGGATGCAGCTAAGCAGGAGAAGTTTCTGAAAGGACTGAATGATGAGCTGAGCATGCAGTTGATGGTGGCAACTTTTAACAACTACCAGGAGTTGGTAGATAGAGCTCTCATGATTGAAGGGAAGCAGCAGCAGATTGAGAGCCGTAAGAGGAAGTATGGACAAGGAAAGTACAGTACAGGAGCTCACCAGAAGCCTCGTTTTACCCCGAACTCGGGAGGACACCTTCAGCATAACCATGGAGGTCACAATCACAATGGAGGGAGCACGCACAATCATAGTGGCCCCAAGAATGGCAATGGGAACGGAGGAAGCAACGGACAGAACCGTACCAACCCATCAACCCCAGCCAAGAGGGATCCAAGCCACGTTACTTGTTTCAAGTGCCAGAAGACTGGACATTATGCAACTGAATGTCCGAAAGCTAAGAATGGAAATGGCAATGGAAGCTCGGGGAAGAAGCCGAACCCTTTCAACAGGGGACAGGTGAACCACGTTAATGTGGAGGAGGTTGAAGCACAACCTGATGCAGTAATAGGTAAGTTTTTGGTTAAGTCATTTACTGCAATCATTCTTTTTGATACTGGTGCATCGCATTCATACATATCAACGGGATTTGTGGATAAGTTTAAGTTGCCCACCAAAGTTCTCAGAACACCTATGTTAGTAACCTCGCCAGGAGCAGAGTATATGGCAAGCCAAGGATGTTTTCAGATGCCATTGGCCATAGGTAGGCATGTTTTCCCCTCAGACCTAATAGTTTTGGAGTCGCAAGGTTTGGATGTGATTTTGGGAATGGATTTGCTATCGATGTATGGAGGAAACATCGATTGCGCCAGTAAGACGATTTTGCTTACTACCCCAGAAGGAAGAAGGATTAAGTATGTATCCCGGCATGTGCCGAAGAGGACTCAAGTAAATTCCTTATCAGGAGTTGTACAGGAGGAAGTACCAGTGGTGAAGGATTTCCCTGACGTATTTCCAGAGGAGTTGCCAGGCATGCCACCGGATAGAGACATTGAGTTTTTGATTGAGTTTTTGCCAGGCACTGGGCCAATATCTAAGAGACCGTACTGTTGGGGATCGTAGCAGAAATTAAAATTTTCTATGCATCACCAAGATCAATCTATGGAGTTTACTAGCAACGAGAGGCGAGGAGTGCATCTACATACCCTTGTAGATCGCGAGCGGAAGCGTTCAAGAGAACGGGGTTGATGGAGTCGTACTCGTCGTGATCCAAATCACCGATGATCCAAGCGCCGAACGGGCGGCACCTCCGCGTTCAACACACGTACGGAGCGGTGACGTCTCCCACGCCTTGATCCAGCAAGGAGGAGGGAGAGGTTGAGGAAGAAGGCTCCAACAGCAGCACGACGGCGTGGTGGTGGTGGATGACACTTCTCCGGTAGGGATTCGCCAAGCACACGCGGAGGAGGAGAGGTGTTGGGGAGGGGAGGGGTTGCGCCTTGGATGTGGTGCTGCAGCCCTCCCCTCACCCCTCTATTTATAGGGAGAAGGGGGAAGGGGGCCGGCCCCTCTAGATGGGATCTAGGGGGGGCGGCGGCCAAGGGGGAGGTGGCTTGCCCCCCAAGCAAGGGGGGGGGGGGGCGCCCCCCTTTAGGGTTTCCCCCAAACCCTAGGAGCATGGGCCCTAGGGGGGTTGGCGCCCAGCCCACTAAGGGCTGGTTCCCTTCCACCTACAGCCCTTAAGGCCCTCCGGGGCAGGTGGACCCTCCCGGTGGACCCCCGGAACCCCTCCGGCGGTCCCGGTACAATACCGGTATACCCCCGAATATTTCCGGTGACCGTATGGTGACTTCCCATATATAAATCTTTACCTCCGGACCATTCCGGAACTCCTCGTGACGTCCGGGATCTCATCCGGGACTCCGAACAACATTCGGTAATCACATACAAACATTCCTTATAACCCTAGCATCATCGAACCTTAAGTGTGTAGACCCTACGGGTTCGGGAATCATGCAGACATGACCGAGACACCTCTCTAGCCAATAACCAACAACGGGATCTGGATACCCATGTTGGCTCCCACATGTTCCATGATGATCTCATCGGATGAACCACGATGTCGAGGATTCAAGCAATCCCGTATACAATTCCCTTTGTCAATCGGTACGTTACTTGCCCGAGATTCGATCGTCGGTATCCCAATACCTCGTTCAATCTCGTTACCGGCAAGTCACTTTACTCGTTCCGTAATGCATGATCCCGTGACTAACTACTTAGTCACATTGAGCTCATTATGATGATGCAATACTGAGTGGGCCCAGAGATACCTCTCCGTCACACGGAGTGACAAATCCCAGTCTCGATCCGAGCCAACCCAACAGACACTTTCGGAGATACCTGTAATGCACCTTATAGCCACCCAGTTACGTTGTGACGTTTGGTACACCCAAAGCATTCCTACGGTATCCAGGAGTTGCACGATCTCATGGTCTAAGGAAATGATACTTGACATTAGAAAAGCTTTAGCAAACGAACTACACGACCTAGTGCTATGCTTAGGATTGGGTCTTGTCCATCACATCATTCTCCTAATGATGTGATCCCGTTATCAATGACATCCAATGTCCATGGTCAGGAAACCGTAACCATCTATTGATCAACGAGCTAGTCAACTAGAGGCTCACTAGGGACATGTTATGGTCTATGTATTCACATATGTATTACGATTTCCGGATAACACAATTAAAGCATGAACAATAGACAATTATCATGAACAAGGAAATATAATAATAACCATTTTATTATTGCCTCTAGGGCATATTTCCAACAGTCTCCCACTTGCACTAGAGTCAATAATCTAGTTACATTGTGATGAATCGTACACCCATAGAGTTCTGGTGTTGATCATGTTTCGCTCGTGGAAGAGGTTTAGTCAACGGATCTGCGACATTCAAATCCGTATGCACTTTACAAATATCTATGTCTCCATTTTGAACATTTTCACGAATGGAGTTGAAGCGACGCTTGATGTGCCTGGTCTTCTTGTGAAACCTGGGCTCCTTGGCAAGGGCAATAGCTCCAGTGTTGTCACAGAAGAGAGTCATCGGCCCCGATGCATTGGGAATAACTCCTAGGTCGGCAATGAACTCCTTCATCCAGATTGCTTCATGTGCTGCCTCCGAGGCTGCATGTACTCCGCTTCACATGTAGATCCCACCACGACGCTTTGCTTGCAACTGCACCAGCTGACTGCCCCACCATTCAAAATATACACGTATCCGGTTTGTGACTTAGAGTCATCCAGATCTGTGTTGAAGCTAGCATCGACGTAACCCTTTACGACGAGCTCTTCGTCACCTCCATAAACGAGAAACATATCCTTAGTCCTTTAGAGGTACTTCAGGATGTTCTTGACCGCTGTCCAGTGTTCCATGCCGGGATTACTTTGGTACCTTCCTACCAAACTTACGGCAAGGTTTACATCAGGTCTGGTACACAGCATGGCATACATAATAGACCCTATGGCCGAGGCATAGGGGACGACACTCATCTTTTCTCTATCTTCTGCCGTGGTCGGGCATTGAGCCGTGCTCAATCTCACACCTTGCAATACAGGCAAGAACCCCTTCTTGGACTGATCCATATTGAACTTCTTCAATATCTTGTCAAGGTATGTGCTCTGTGAAAGACCTATGAGGCGTCTCGATCTATCTCTATAGATCTTGATGCCTAATATGTAAGCAGCTTCTCCAAGGTCCTTCATTGAAAAACACTTATTCAAGTAGGCCTTTATACTTTCCAAGAATTCTATATCATTTCCCATCAATAGTATGTCATCCACATATAATATGAGAAATGCTACAGAGCTCCCACTCACTTTCTTGTAAACACAGGCTTCTCCATAAGTCTGCGTAAACCCAAATGCTTTGATCATCTCATCAAAGCGAATGTTCCAACTCCGAGATGCCTGCACCAGCCCATAGATTGAGCGCTGGAGCTTGCATACTTTGTCAGCATTCTTAGGATCGACAAAACCTTCCGGCTGCATCATATACAATTCTTCCTTAAGGAAGCCGTTAAGGAATGCCGTTTTGACATCCATTTGCCATATTTCATAATCGTAGAATGCGGCAATTGCTAACATGATTCGGACGGACTTCAGCTTCGCTACGGGTGAGAAGGTCTCATCGTAGTCAACTCCTTGAACTTGTCGATAACCCTTAGCGACAAGTCGAGCTTTATGGATGGTAACATTTCCATCCACGTCCGTCTTCTTCTTAAAGATCCATTTATTTTCTATCGCTCGCCGGTCATCGGGCAAGTCTGTCAAAGTCCACACTTTGTTTTCATACATGGATCCTATCTCGGATTGCATGGCTTCAAGCCATTTGTTGGAATCTGGACCCGCCATTGCTTCTTCATAGTTCGAAGGTTCACTGTTGTCCAACAACATGATTTCCAGGACAGGGTTGCCATACCACTGTGGTGCGGAACGTGTCCTTGTGGACCTACGAAGTTCAGTGGTAACTTGATCATGATCGTCATCATTAACTTCCTCTCTAGTCGGTGCAGGCACCACAGAAACATTTTCTTGTGGTGCGCTACTTTCTGGTTCGAGAGGGGTCATCTCATCAAGTTCCACTTTCCTCCCACTTCCTTCTTTCGAGAGAAACTCTTTCTCCAGAAAGGACCCGTTCTTGGCAACGAAGATCTTGCCTTCGGATCTGAGGTAGAAGGTATACCCAATGGTTTCCTTAGGGTATCCTATGAAGACGCATTTTTCCAACTTGGGTTCGAGCTTTTCAGGTTGAAGTTTCTTGACATAAGCATCGCATCCCCAAACTTTAAGAAACGACAGCTTGGGTTTCTTTCCAAACCATAATTCATACGGTGTCGTCTCAACGGATTTCGACGGAGCCCTATTTAAAGTGAATGTGGCAGTCTCTAAAGCATAACCCCAGAATGATAGCGGTAAATCGGTAAGAGACATCATAGATCGCACCATATCCAATAGAGTGTGATTACGACGTTCGGACACACCATTACGCTGAGGTGTTCCAGGCAGCGTGAGTTGTGAAACAATTCCACATTTCCTTAAGTGTGTGCCAAATTCATGACTCAAATATTCCCCTCCACGATCTGATCGCAAGAACTTTATTTTCCTGTCACGTTGATTCTCACCTCACTCTGAAATTCCTTGAACTTTTCAAAGGTCTCAGACTTGTGTTTCATTAAGTAGACATTCCCATATCTACTCAAGTCATCAGTGAGGGTGAGAACATAACGATAGCCACCGCGAGCCTCAACGCTCATTGGACCGCACACATCAGTATGTATGATTTCTAATAAGTTGGTTGCTCGCTCCACTGTTCCGGAGAACGGAGTCTTGGTAATTTTGCCCATGGGGCATGGTTCGCACATGTCAAATGATTCATAATCAAGAGACTCCAAAAGTCCATCTGCATGGAGTTTCTTCATGCGTTTGACACCAATGTGACCAAGGCGGCAGTGCCACAAGTATGTGGGACTATCATTATCAACCTTACATTTCTTGGCATTCACACTATGAATATGTGTAACATCACGTTCGAGATTCATTAAGAATAAACCATTGACCAGCGGGGCATGACCATAAAACATATCTCTCATATAAATAGAACAACCATTATTCTCGGATTTAAATGAGTAGCCATCTCGCATTAAACGAGATCCAGATACAATGTTCATGCTCAAAGTTTGCACTAAATAACAATTATTGAGGTTTGAAACTAGTCTCGTAGGTAAATGTAGAGGTAGCATGCCGCCGGCGATCACATCAACCTTGGAACCATTCCCGACGCGCATCGTCACCTTGTCCTTCGCCAGTCTCCGCTTATTCCGCAGCTCCTTTGAGTTACAAATATGAGCAACCGCACCGGTATCAAATACCCAGGAGCTACTACGAGCGCTGGTTAGGTACACATCTATAACATGTATATCACATATACCTTTGGTATTGCCGGCCTTCTTATCCGCTAAGTACTTGGGGCAGTTCCGCTTCCAGTGACCGTTTCCCTTGCAATAAAAGCACTCAGTCTCAGGCTTGGGTCCATTCTTTGTCTTCTTCCCGGCAGATTGCTTACTGGGCGCGGCAACTCCCTTGCCGTCTTTCTTGAAGTTCTTCTTACCCTTGCCTTTCTTGAACTTAGTGGTTTTATTCACCATCAACACTTGATGTTCCTTTTTGATCTCCACCTCCGCTGATTTCAGCATTGAATATACCTCAGGAATGGTCTTTTCCATCCCCTGCATATTGAAGTTCATCACAAAGCTCTTGTAGCAAGGTGGGAGCGACTGAAGGATTCTGTCAACGACCGCGTCATCTGGGAGATTAACTCCCAGCTGAGACAAGCGGTTGTGCAACCCAGACATTTTGAGTATGTGTTCACTGACGGAACTATTCTCCTCCATCTTACAACTGTAGAACTTGTCGGAGACTTCATATCTCTCGACCCGGGCATGAGCTTGGAAAACCATTTTCAGCTCTTGGAACATCTCATATGCTCCGTGCTGCTCAAAACGCTTTTGGAGCCCCGGTTCTGAGCTGTAAAGCATGCCGCACTGAACCAGAGAGTAATCATCACTACGTGACTGCCAGGCGTTCAGAACGTCTTGAGTTGCTGGGAAAACAGGTGCATCACCTAGAGGTGCTTCAAGGACATATGCTTTCTTGGCAGCTATGAGGATAATCCTCAGGTTACGGACCCAGTCCGTGTAGTTGCTACCATCGTCTTTCAGCTTGGTTTTCTCTAGGAACGCGTTGAAGTTGAGGGCAACATTAGCGTGGGCCATTTGATCTACAAGACATATTGTAAAGGTTTTTAGACTAAGTTCATGATAATGAAGTTCATCTAATCAAATTATTAACGAACTCCCACTCAGACAGACATCCCTCTAGTCATCTAAGTGATACATGATCCGAGTCAACTAGGCCGTGTCCGATCATCACGTGAGACGGACTAGTCATCATCGGTGAACATCTTCATGTTGATCGTATCTGCTATACGACTCATGTTCGACCTTTCGGTCTCTTCTGTTCCGAGGCCATGTCTGTACATGCTAGGCTCGTCAAGTCAACCTAAGTGTATTGCGTGTGTAAATCTGGCTTACACCCGTTGTATGCGAACGTTAGAACCTATCACACCCGATCATCACGTGGTGCTTCGGAACAACGAACCTTCGCAACGGTGCACAGTTAGGGGGAACACTTTCTTGAAATTTTAGCGAGGGATCATCTTATTTATGCTACCGTCGTTCTAAGAAAATAAGCTGTAGAACATGATAAACATCACATGCAATCAAATAGTGACATGATATGGCCAATATCATTTTGCTCCTTTTGATCTCCATCTTCGGGGCGCCATGTTCATCATCGTCACCGGCATGACACCATGATCTCCATCATCGTCTCTTCATGAAGTTGTCTCGCCAACTATTACTTCTACTACTATGGCTAACGGTTAGCAATAAAGTAAAGTAATTACATGGCGTTTTTCATTGACACACAGGTCATACAATAAATTAAGACAACTCCTATGGCTCCTGCCGGTTGTCATACTCATCGACATGCAAGTCGTGATTCCTGTTACAAGAACATGATCAATCTCATACATCACATATATCATTCATCACATCCTTCTGGCCATATCACATCACATGACACTTGCTGCAAAAACAAGTTAGACGTCCTCTAGTTGTTGTTGCAAACTTTTACGTGGCTGCTATAGGTTTCTAGCAAGAACGACTCTTACCTATGCCAAAACCACAACGTGATATGCCAATTTCTATTTACCCTTCATAAGGACCCTTTTCATCGAATCCGATCCGACTAAAGTGGGAGAGACAGACACCCGCTAGCCACCTTATGCAACTAGTGCATGTCAGTCGGTGGAACCTGTCTCACGTAAGCGTACGTGTAAGGTCGGTCCAGGCCGCTTCATCCCACGATGCCGCCGAATCAAGATAAGACTAGTAACGGCAAGTAAATTGACAAAATCAACGCCCACAACAACTTGTGTTCTACGCATGCATAGAAACTACGCATAGACCTAGCTCATGATGCCACTGTTGGGGATCGTAGCAGAAATTGAAATTTTCTACACATCACCAAGATCAATCTATGGAGTTTACTAGCAACGAGAGGGAAGGAGTGCATCTACATACCCTTGTAGATCGCGAGCGGAAGCGTTCAAGAGAACGGGGTTGATGGAGTCGTACTCGTCGTGATCCAAATCACCGATGATCCAAGCACCGAACGGACGGCACCTCCGCGTTCAACACACGTACGGAGCGGTGACGTCTCCCACGCCTTGATCCAGCAAGGAGGAGGGAGAGGTTGAGGAAGAAGGCTCCAACAGCAGCACGACGGCGTGGTGGTGGTGGAGTGACAGTTCTCCGGCAGGGCTTCGCCAAGCACACGCGGAGGAGGAAAGGTGTTGGGGAGGGGAGGGGCTGCGCCTTGGATGTGGTGCTGCAGCCCTCCCCTCACCCCTCTATTTATAGGGAGAAGGGGCAAGGGGGCCGGCCCCTCTAGATGGGATCTAGGGGGGGCGGCGGCCAAGGGGGAGGTGGCTTGCCCTCCAAGCAAGGGGGAGGCGCCCCCCTTTAGGGTTTCCCCCAAACCCTAGGCGCATGGGCCCTAGGGGGGTTGGCGCCCAGCCCACTAAGGGCTGGTTCCCTTCCACCTACAGCCCATAAGGCCCTCTGGGGCAGGTGGACCCTCCCGGTGGACCCCCGGAACCCCTCCGGTGGTCCCGGTACAATACCGGTATACCCCCGAATATTTCCGGTGACCGTATGATGACTTCCCATATATAAATCTTTACCTCCGGACCATTTCGGAACTCCTCGTGACGTCCGGGATCTCATCCTTGACTCCGAACAACATTCGTTAATCACATACAAACCTTCCTTATAACCCTAGCGTCATCGAACCTTAAGTGTGTAGACCCTACGGGTTCGGGAATCATGCAGACATGACCGAGACACCTCTCTAGCCAATAACCAATAGCGGGATCTGGATACCCATGTTGGCTCCCACATGTTCCACGATGATCTCATCGGATGAACCACGATGTCGAGGATTCAAGCAATCCCGTATACAATTCCCTTTGTCAATCGGTACGTTACTTGCCCGAGATTCTATCGTCGGTATCCCAATACCTCGTTCAATCTCGTTACCGGCAAGTCACTTTACTCGTTCCGTAATGCATGATCCCGTGACTAACTACTTAGTCACATTGAGCTCATTATGATGATGCAATACTGAGTGGGCCCAGAGATACCTCTCCGTCACACGGAGTGACAAATCCCAGTCTCGATCCGAGCCAACCCAACAGACACTTTCGGAGATACCTGTAATGCACCTTTATAGCCACCCAGTTACGTTGTGACGTTTGGTACACCCAAAGCATTCCTACGGTATCCGGGAGTTGCACGATCTCATGGTCTAAGGAAATGATACTTGACATTAGAAAAGCTTTAGCAAACGAACTACACGATCTAGTGCTATGCTTAGGATTAGGTCTTGTCCATCACATCATTCTCCTAATGATGTGATCCCGTTATCAATGACATCCAATGTCCATGGTCAGGAAACCGTAACCATCTATTGATCAACGAGCTAGTCAACTAGAGGCTCACTAGGGACATGTTATGGTCTATGTATTCACATATGTATTAACGATTTCCGGATAACACAATTAAAGCATGAACAATAGACAATTATCATGAAGAAGGAAATATAATAATAAGCATTTTATTATTGCCTCTAGGGCATATTTGGACAACTATCAGGACACCGTTGTTGTGGGACGAAGTTGGAGACCGCCAGTTGTTTGGACCAGATTTGATTAAAGAGTCTGAACAGAAAGTGAAGTTGTTTCGCGATAGGCTCAAGGTAGCCCAGTCCAGACAGAAGAGTTATGCGCATTCTAAACGCAAGGAGACAGTTTACGAAGTCGGAGACAGAGTTTATCTTCGAGTATCACCACTTCGAGGAGTGAAGTGCTTTGGAGTTAAGGGAAAGTTAGCTCCACGTTTTGTAGGACCATACAAAGTTTTGGAGCATATGGGTGAAGTTGCTTACAAGTTGGAATTGCCCGGAGGATTGTCGGGAGTTCACGATATGTTCCATGTTTCTCAGCTGAAGAAGTGCCCCGCAGAGATGGCTGAGATACCACTGAGAGATACAGTGCCATTGGAAGCGATTCAGCTGGATAGCGATTTGACCTATGAGGAGAAACCAGTCAAGATTCTCGAATATGCCAGCCGAGTCACCCGCAGCAAGGTTATCAAGTTTTGCAAAGTTCAGTGGAGTCACCATACCGAGGATGAAGCCACCTGGGAGCGAGAGGAAGATCTACGAAAGGACCACTCTCACATATTTTCTAGCCAACCCGAATCTCGAGGGCGAGATTCATCTTAAGGGGGGTAGGTTTGTAACATCGCAAATTTTCAATTTGGAATGTTATACATAGATCATTCTTGCATATCATATATTATTGCATTTTTCTGCGATCCTAGAAATTCTACGCAACTCAAGGACCCACGGAGAGAGTTGGGGATTTCGTTATTTTCATATTTGGGTTTTCTCAAATTTTGAAAATAGGATCATTTGTTTTAATTATTTTTCTCTCCGAAAATATTTCATATCAAAATATATGAGAGGAGATAATGTGACTTCTCCACAAATAATGAAATATTGAAGGAAAAATATTTAAAACAAATATTTGATTTTATTTGGATTTTATTTGATTTTATTTGAATTAGGAAAAATACGTATTTTTCAAAATTGCATTTTTGGCCCAAATAAATGTTCAACTTGTCTGGCTTATTTTTAGAGGACGGGGAAAATTTATTTCGGGATTTTTGGAGTCCGTTTAGTATTTCTTTTCTTACTTTTTCTGCATGTCTGAATTATTTAAAAAAAAAAATCGCGAACCGCCTTACGGGCCGTGTCCGACCCGGACACCTCAGCCCAGCCGGCCTTATAAGCCGCGGCCCGACCCCGCCCCAGCCCAAGTCACCGCCGCCCCGCAAACCCTAACCCTAACCGATCCGTGCCGCCGCTGCCGGATCCGCCGCCGCCGTCGCCGACCCCGCCGCCGACGCCTGACGCCGCCGCCCGACGCCGTCGCCCGTCGCCGTCGCCCCGCCGTCGCCCGTCGCCGAACCCGCCGCCCGCCGCCACCGCCGCCCGTCCGGCCGCCCGACGCCGCCGCCCGTCCCGCCGCCCGCCGGAGGCCCGCCGCCCCTCGTCCGACGCCGCCCCGCCGGAGTTGCTCGCCGCCGCCGCCGTCACGCGAACCGAGGTAGCCGCCGGTTTTATCGAAAAACCGTTCGGTTTATTTCGAAACCGAGATGCGTTTTTTATTAGATCGGTTTATTTTATTTTTTTCCGGTTTAACTAAATAGCGAACGCCTGTTCGTACGTTCGTTTTAACGAATGGTTTTCGTCATTTAGCCGCAGACAGCGAACGTTCGTTCGTTAGCCTGTTTGTCAGTTTTTCTTTTTCTCAGATTTTCCGCGATTATTTTCGATCGCGATTTCTGATCTGATTTTCGTTTCAGTTTATCTTTTCGCTCGTTTATCGGAATCAGGCGATTCAAGCGCCTAGAGTTTCATCTCGAAACCCTCTTTCTATTTAACCAACTCAAACAAGTTTTTGCTACTGTAAAATTTGACTTAGGTCCAGATTAGTAAACGAAGCTTGTTTCTTTCGCCGTTTGAGTTTCGTTGCTTCGTTCGATTTGATTCTTTTTGCAAACCGGAGTTCTTAAGTTGAACTTTCTGGTTAGATCTCTTATTTTGAGTTTTATTCGTGCACCCTTGCTTGATTGCTTATGTATTTATTGTTTGTTTGCGATAGAGTACCCAGAGTGCGAAGCGTGCTACTACGAGTCTCTAGGTTTCACAGCATCAGCAAGGCAAGTAACACTTTGATCATACCTCTTTACCACCCAGTTTTATTGCATTAGATCAATCCTCAAACTATTGCATGATTAGGATCTGATTAATATGTGGGTTTTGGGAAGTAGATGAGGTAGTACCTATTGCCATGTTTACTATCAAACCTTTGGGAGTTACTTCTACGTTTGCTTATATTGCTATGCTATGCTCGTAGACGTGATTTGGGTTTGAGTGTATTTCATGACAGATGTGAGATTCTTAATTAATGGATCAACTTAAGGTGGCTACTTTAATTTACATCTGGGTGGATTGAGGCACCTGGAGAACCCAGTGTTGCCTGTATTTTTGGATATCCCGGAGTACCCGTGTGATCATCCTATGGACCGCCACCTAGGCTCAAAGGGATCATGAGATTATTCATGCTAGAAACTTCCGTGTGCAGCCACAAGCTATTATGGGCTCTAGCATAGTTGAGTAGGTTACATGATCTCTTGAAGAGGTGGGCTAGCAGATGTAGGGGAAAGTAGGTGTAACTGTCCACCCGGAGTAAAGAGTATTGTTTCTGAAAGACTGTGTCTCGGTCATCCGTTTCTCAAACACCATGTAGTGCGAGAAATCAAGCGGAGGAGATTGAGTCTTGTGGGGAAAAGTGCACAAACCTCTGCAGAGTGTACAAACTAATCATGGTTAGCCGTGTCCCCGGTTATGGACATCTTGAGTATCTAGTTCTTGGATTATCATGTGAATCTCATCATCATGTTACTTAATTTAATTTCATTGGGTTAATCACGTTCTTAATTGGGATTGAGTTGGAGGTACCTTCTCAATGTTTAACAACCACCATGATAGTTAAAAAAAATTATTCCTTTGTGGTAGGGAAAAATTGGCTTTTCGCAAAACTGTAACCATAGAGCTTTCCACCAGCCAAATATGCATGTAGTGATAGCATTTTTCTGTTCATTACTCTCTATGTGTTACTTTGCCAGCATATTCCATGTGCTGACCCGTTTTCGGGCTGCAGCGTATCATGTTGCAGACTTTTCAGACGGCGAGTAAGGAGCCTTAGGTCGTGGTCTTATACTCAGTGATGCCGTTGGAGTTGATGGACTCACTTTATCTTCCAAGCCTTCCGCTGTTATCGTATTTAGATGGACTTAAGCCATATTTATTGTAATGAGTTCTCTCTTGAACTATTCGATGTAATAAGTGTGTGATTGCTACTCTGTTATAAATCCTTCAAGTACTGTGCGTGTCAGCATTACCGATCCAGGGATGACACTAATGCACAGAGACTAGACTGTTTGAGGTCTGGTCGTTGCATACCCACCGTGGCCTCAACACTCATTGGACCGCATACATCGGTATGTATTATTTCCAATAAGTCATTGGCTTGCTCCATTGTTCCGGAGAACGGAGTCTTAGTCATCTTGCCCATGAGGCATGGTTCGCAAGCATCAAATGATTCATAATCAAGTGATTCCAAAAGTCCATCCGCATGGAGTTTCTTCATGCGCTTTACACCAATATGACCTAAATGGCAGTGCCACAAGTATGTTGCACTATCATTATCAACTTTGCATCTTTTGGCATCAATATTATGTGTATCACTACGATCGAGATTCAGTAAACCATTTATATTAAGTGTATGACCATAGAAGGTTTTATTCATGTAAACAGTACAACAATTATTCTTTGTCTTAAAATGAATAACCGTATTGCAATAAACATGATCCAATCATATTCATGCTCAACGCAAACACTAAATAACATTTAATTTAGGTTCAACACTAATCCCGAAGGTAAAGGGAGTGTGTGATGGTGTTCTTATCAACCTTGGAATTACTTCCAACACACATCATCACCTCGCCCTTAACTAGTCTCTATTTGTTTTGCAACTCCCGTTTCGAGTGACTACTCTTAGCAACTGAACCAGTATCAAATACCGAGGGGTTGCTATAAACACTAGTAAAGTACACATCAATAACATGTATATCCAATATACCTTTGTTTACTTTGCCATTCTTCTTATCCGCCAAGTATCTAGGGCATTTCCACTTCCAGTGATCATTTCATTTGCAGTTAGAAGCACTCAGTTTCAGGCTTGGGTCTAGCTTTGGGCTTCTTCATGGGAGCGGCAACTTGCTTGCCATTCTTCTTGAAGTTCCCTTTCTTTCCCTTGCCCTTTTACTTGAAACTAGTGGTCTTGTCAACCATCAACACTTGATGCTTTTCCTTGATTTCTACCTTCACCAATTTTAGCATCGCGAAGAGCTTGGGAATCATTTCCGTTATCCCTTGCATATTATAGTTCATCACGAAGTTCTAGTAACTTGGTGATAGTGACTAGAGAACTCTGCCAGTCAGTATCTTATCTGGAAGATTAACTCCCACTTGATTCAAGTGATTGTAGTACTCAGACATTCTGAGCACATGCTCACTAGCTGAGCTATTCTCCTCCATCTTGTAGGCAAAGTACTTGTCAGAGGTCTCATACCTCTTAACATGGGCGTGAGTCTGAAATACAAATTTCAACTCTTGGAACATCTCATATGCTCCATGTCGTTCAAAACATTTTTTAAGTCCTGGTTCTAAGCCTTAAAGCATGGTGCACTTAACTATCAAGTAGTCATCATATCGAGCTTGTCAAGCGTTCATAATGTCTGTATTGGCTCCTGCAATAGTTCTGTCACCTAGCGGTGCATCAAGGACATAATACTTCTGTGCAGCAATGAGGATAATCCTCAGATCATGGACCTAGTCCGCATCATTGCTACTATCATCTTTCAACTTATTTTTCTCTAGGAGCATATCAAAAATAAACGGGGAGCTACATCGCAAGCTATTGATCTACAACATAGATATGCAAATACTATCAGGACTAAGTTCATGATAAATTAAGTTCAATTAATCATATAACTTAAGAACTCCCACTTAGATAGACATCCCTCTAGTCATCTAAATGATCACGTGATCCAAATCAACTAAACCATGTCCGATCATCACGTGAGATGGAGTAGTTTTCAATGGTGAACATCACTATGTTGATCATATCTACTATATGATTCACGCTTGAACCTTCGGTCTCCAGTGTTCCGAGGCCATATCTGCATATGCTAGGCTCGTCAAGTTTAACCCGAGTATTCTGCGTGTGCAAAACTGGCTTGCACCCGTTGTATGTGAACGTAGAGCTTATCACACCCGATCATCACGTGGTGTCTCGGCACGACGAACTTTCGCAATGGTGCATACTCAGGGAGAACACTTGTACCTTGAAATTTAGTGAGAGATCATCTTATAATGCTACCGCCGAACTAAGCAAAATAAGATGCATAAAGGATAAACATCACATGCAATCAATATAAGTGATATGATATGGCCATCATCATCTTGTGCCTTTGATCTCCATCTCCAAAGCACCGTCATGATCACCATCGTCACCGGCTTGACACCTTGATCTCCATCGAAGCATCGTTGTCATCTCGCCAACTATTGGTTCTATGACTATCGCTACCGCTTAGTGATAAAGTAAAGCAATTACATGGCGATTGCATTTCATACAATAAAGCGACAACCATATGGCTCCTGCCAGTTGCCGATAACTCTGTTACAAAACATGATCATCTCATACAATAATATTTAGCATCATGTCTTGACCATATCACATCACAACATGCCCTGCAAAAACAAGTTAGACGTCCTCTACTTTGTTGTTGCAAGTTTTACGTGGCTGCTACGGGCTGAGCAAGAACCGTTCTTACCTACACATCAAAAACACAATGATTTTTCGTCAAGTGTGTTGTTTTAACCTTCAACAAGGACCGGGTGTAGCCACACTCAATTCAACTAAAGTTGGAGAAACTGACACCCGCCAGCCACCTGTGTGCGAAGCACGTCGATAGAACCAGTCTCGCGTAAGCGTACGCGTAATGTCGGTCCGGGCCGCTTCATCCAACAATATCGTCGAATCAAAGTATGACATGCTGGTAAGCAGTATGACTATTATCGCCCACAACTCTTTGTGTTCTACTCGTGCATATAACATCTTGATGACCCACAAGTATAGGGGATCTATCGTAGTCCTTTTGATAAGTAAGAGTGTCGAACCCAATGAGGAGCAGAAGGAAATGACAAGCAGTTTTCAGTAAGGTATTCTCTGCAAGCACTGAAATTATCGGTAACAGATAGTTTTGTGATAAGGTAATTCGTAACGGGTAACAAGTAACAAAAGTAAACAAGGTGCAGCAAGGTGGCCCAATCCTTTTTGTAGCAAAGGACAAGCCTGGACAAACTCTTATATAAAGGAAAGCGTCCCCGAGGGCACATGGGAATTATCGTCAAGCTAGTTTTCATCATGCTCATATGATTCGTGTTCGTTACTTTGATAATTTGATATGTGGGTGGACTGGTGCTTGGGTACTGCCCTTCCTTGGACAAGAATCCCACTTATGATTAACCCCTCTTGCAAGCATCCACAACTACAAAAGAAGTATTAAGGTAAACCTAACCATAGCATGAAACATGTGGATCCAAATCAGCCCCTTACAAAGCAACGCATATACTAGGGTTTAAGCTTCTGTCACTCTAGCAATCCATAATCTACTTATTACTTCCCAATGCCTTCCCCTAGGCCCAAATAATGGTGAAGTGTCATGTAGTCGACGTTCACATAACACCACTAGAGGAAAGACAACATACATCTCATCAAAATATCGAACGAATACCAAATTCACATGACTACTTATAGCAAGACTTCTCCCATGTCCTCAGGACAGACGGAACTACTCACAAATCATATTCATGTTCATAATTAGAGGGGTATTAGATGCATAAAGGATCTGAACATACGATCTTCCGCCGAATAAACCAACTACCATCAACTACAAGGAGTAATCAACACTACTAGCAATCCACAGGTACCAACCTGAGGTTTTGAGGCAAAGATTGGATACAAGAGATGAACTAGGGTTTGAGAGGAGATGGTGCTGGTGAAGATGTTGATGGATATTGACCTCCTCCCGCTGAGAGGATTGATGGTGATGACGATGGCGATGATTTCCCCCTCCCGGAGGGATGTTTCCCCAGTAGAACAGCTCCGCCGGAGCCCTAGATTGGTTCTGCCCAGGTTCCGCCTCGAGACGGTGGTGCTTCGTCCCGAAAGCTTCCTTCTGATTTTTTTCTAGGAAAAAAGACTTCATATAGCAAAAGATGGGCACCGGAGGCCTGCAAGGGGGCCCACGAGGCAGGGAGCGCGCCCAGGGGGTAGGGCACGCCCCCCACCCTCGTGGATGGTGGGTGGCCCCCCTCTGGTGCTTTCTTCGCTCAGTATTTTTTATATATTCCAAAACTGACTTTTGTTGAGTTTCAGGACTTTTGGAGTTGTGCAGAATAGGTCTCTAATATTTGCTCCTTTTCCAGCCCAGAATTCCAGTTGCCGGCATTCTCCCTCTTCGTGTAAACCTTGTAAAATAAGAGAGAATAGGCATAAGTATTGTGACATAATTTGTAATAACAACCCATAATGCAAAAAATATCGATATAGAAACATGATGCAAAATGGACGTATCAACTCCCCCAAGCTTAGACCTCGCTTGTCCTCAAGCAGAAGCCGATATCGAAAAATATGTCCACATGTTTAGAGATAGAGGTGTCGATAAAATAAAATACGGACATGAGGGCATCATGATCATTCTTATAACAGCAACATATATATATATATATATATATATATATATTTTGTCATATGATTTTTATGCTAAAGTAACAATCTATTCACAATGTCAAGTATGAATCAGAAACTTCATTGAAAACTAACAAACTATGATCTCGGTCATTGAAGCAATTGCAATTTATCATAACATCAGAAAGAGTCAATATAAGAGCTTTTCAGCAAGTCCACATACTCAACTATCATTTAGTCTTTCACAATTGCTAACACTCACGCAATACTTATGGGTATGAAGTCTTAATCGGACACAGAGAAAGATAGGGGCTTATAGTTTTGCCTCCCAGCCTTTTACCTCGAGGGTAATGTCAATAATAATAGTTTATGATAACTTACATCCAATTGGGTATATATATCAGGATCTTTCCAACACAATGTGCTTGCCAAAGGATAAAATGTAAAAAGGAAAAGTGAAGATCGCCATGACTCTTGTATAAGGTATAAGACAAGAATAAAAGATAGGCCCTTCGTAGAGGGAAGCAGAGGTTGTCATGTGCTTTTATGGTTGGATGTATGAAATCTTAATGCAAAAGAACATCACTTTATATTGCCACTTGCGATAGGGACCTTTATTATGCAGTCCATCGCTTTTATTTCTTCCATATCACAAGATCATATAAAGCTTATTTTCTCCACACTAATAGATCATACATATTTAGAGAGCAACTTTTATTGCATGCAACAATGACAACTTACTTGAAGGATCTTACTCAATCCATAGGTAGGTATGGTGGACACTCATGGCAAAACTGGGTTTAAGGATATTTGGAAGTACAAGTAGTATCTCTACTTGGTGCAAAGAATTTGGCTAGCATGAGGGGGAAAGGCAAGCTCAACATGTTGGATGATCCATGACAATATACTTTATTTCAGATATAAGAAAACATAACCCATTACGTTGTCTTCCTTGTCCAACATCAACCTTTTAGCATGTCATATTTTAGTGAGTGCTCACAATCATAAAAGATGTCCAAGATAATATATTTATATGTGAGAACCTCTCTTTCTTTATTACTTCCTATTAATTGCAACGATGACCAATACTATGTTTGTCAACTCTCAACAACTTTTATTCATCATACTCTTTGTATGTGAAGTCATTACTCTCCATTAGATCAATATGATCTCTTTATTTGTTTTTATTCTTTCTTTTATTCCCTCAAGATCATAGCGAGATAACCAAGCCCTCGACTCAAAACTAACCTTTATTATATATAGCTCACGGACTCGATTACATAGAGGGATCATAAAGCAAAACCCAAAACTATATCATACTAAAAACTTTATTCTACTAGATCAAGATATTACCAAAAGGATCGAACTAAGAAAAACGGTAAAGATTTTTTTGACTATAAACAGTAGGGAAACACCCCACTTCAACTTTTATTAAAAGTAAGCCCAAAGAAGTAGTCTGAAGGGCTTGAGATAAGCCCAAAGGAAAGAAAGAAGAAGAAGAATAAAAAAAGAAACTAATAAAAAGATCTAGGAAAAGCTAAAGCTACCTAAAAAGAAAATCTAAAATAAATTACAACAAGGTATGCAACCAAGGAGAGAATTGCACTTCATATTTCTTCTTGATCCTGTATTTGAGTAGCTTGAGCTCTTCTGTGAAAATAAATTTCCAGCTTCGAAAAGATGGTGTGATATTCTCAAAAAAATTGTTGTTTATAGATATCCAGATGGCCCATGATCCCAATATGATGATCTCCATAAAGAAAGGATAGTTGAGCTTGTCTTTGAGGTCTTGATATGCCTCCAGAAAAGACAAATTTGGTGTTCTGGAGGGACAGATAAAATCCCAACATCTGATAGCAAAAGGACACCCCCAAAAAAGATGATGCAAAGTTTCTTCTTGCTGACAATCCCTTACTACACAATTGTAAACTTCTAATTCAAAGTTTTTCCTTCTTAAAAGATTCCTTGTGTTTACTCTGTCATGCAGTAACATCCAGAAAAAAACTTTGTGCTTAGGTTGGCAAGAGCTTTTCCAAATCCATGAGAAGTGAGGTGGAGTTTGTTTGTGCCCAATCAACACCTTATAGGCTTTCATTGATGAATAAAATTCATTTCCCCATATGTAACTCCAAGTATCCAGTGCATCCAAGTACTCAGATTGCCTTAAGGAAATGCACATGTCTTCCATTATTAGGAACTCCTCATATGCTTGTGTAGTGAGAGGCAAATGGAAAAGATCTTGAAGATATTCTGTGTTGATCACTTGTTGCACACTTGTGAGAGGATCTCTAACAAAGGAATAAAGGTGATCAAATTTGTGCTTGAGAACAAACTGATGCCACATATCATCCCAGAACAGAGCACTTTTGCCATCACCCACATTGCACCTTGCTATAGCTTTAAACTGATCAATGAGTGCCAGATTTGATTTCCACCAGAAGGAGCCCACTTTTTGATCCCCTGGGAGTTGCCCATTGCTGTAGTAAGTTTCCCAAATTAAATTCACCCAAGGAATACCATGTCTGTTGAAAAATTTGTGAAGATTCTTCATGAGCATAGTTTTATTTTGTGTGAAGATATCCAGGACTCCTGGTCCACCCTGATTTTTTGGTCTGCAAACTGTGTGCCATGCCACTGGTGCTGGTCTTCTGTCCTCCATGTCAGGACTCCTCCAGAGGCAGTGCCTTAAATATTTAATGATCTGGTGCTTTATAGTGATAGGAATGTCCAAACAACACATAAAGTAGACTGCTAAAGATGCCAGCACAAATTTAACTAGCAACACCTTCCCTGCCTAAGTCATGAAAGTAGAAATAACAGCAATCCTCTTAGCAATTCTATTGACTATAGGCAAACACTGCTCCACAGTAGGTTTATAAATCCCCAATGGTAATCCCAGATAAGTAAAAGGAAAGTGTCCCCTGGCACATTGCAAAGTGTTTGTGAAAATGCCAACCCTGTCTTCTACAATGTTTATTGACACCATGACTGATTTTCCATAGTTTACCTTTAGGCCAGTAGCAGATGCAAATGTGTTTAAGAGAGCTTTGAGGCACACTAGCTGCCTAGCATTTGCTTGCATGATAACAAGAGTATCTTCTGCATATTGAACTATAGGGAAATCAGGGCAAGAGTTCACTTGAAGTGGTGGTGTGATTAAATCACTTCTCATAGCTTTGTTCAGAATTGATTGAAGCAAATCAGCTGCCAAAACAAAGATTAAAGGTGAAAGAGGGTCCCCTTGTCTTACTCCTCTTCTACAATAGAATTTCTTCCCTGGTACACCATTTAACACCACAGCAGATGAGGCAGAAGTGAAAAGCATGTGCATCCAAGTTATCCACCTTTCTCCAAAACCCTTAGCTCTCAATATGTCAATAATAGCTTGATGCTCAATAGTGTCAAAAGCCTTTTCAAAATCCAGCTTGATTACTAACATTTCTTCTTTTGATTTATGACACTGATGGATATACTCATAGGCCCAATCAAGGCAATCTTGTATCACTCCGTTCTTGAGAAATCCATACTGATTAATGTGGACCAGCTTGAGAATCACTTTTTGTAGTCTGTTTGCCAGAAGTTTTGTATGATTTTGAGCACACCATTAAGCAAAGATATTGGCCTGAAATCATTAGGAGATACTGGGACTTCCTTTTTTGGAATGAGTGTGATATAAGAAGTATTTATGCTTTCCAGATTCACAGTACCAGCATGAAAGGCTAAAATAAGTTCAGTAACATCCAGTTTGCTAATATCCCAACAAGCTTTGAGAAACTCATTATTAAATCCATCAGGCCCTGGAGATTTATCTATGGGTAAGTTCTTAACCACCTCATCAATTTCCTCCTGAGTGAATGGTTTCTCAAGATCTTGAAAAAGTCGTGGGTCCACTCTGTTTTCATACAGATCTTGTAAATTGAAGTGCATGGTATGGCCATTGGAATATCCAGTCTCTTTTTAAATGCCTCCCAATGAATTGCAGCCTTTCCTTCATGATCAGTAATTTCCACTTGGTCCTCATTCATGAGCATGGCAATTTTGTTATGTCTGTGATTAATTGAGGCCTTTGTATGAAAGAATTCTGTGTTTTCATCACCAAATTTAACCCCCTTGATTTTACCTCTCTGTTTCCAATATATCTTCTGATTGCTGAGTACTGTTAATAAGGTTTCTTTCAAAAGTTTCATCCAGTTACTCTCAAACAAGGTAAGGTCTCTGAATTCCTCCAAGAAGTCCCATAGGAAAATACATTCATTCAATTCCTCAATCTGCTTTTTAAGACATGATAGACTTTTGGCCCAAATTTTGAGTGCTCTTCTCAAGTTTTTGAATTTAGCATTAATCTTCTTAGCTGGGTCAGAATAGCCAGCAGGTATATTCCAGGCTGCTTGCGCTATTTCTTTGAAAGAGGTGTGTTTCAACCAATAATTCTCAAATCTGAAAACCTTTCACTTGGGTATGGTTGTGCCAATTTTATTTACACAAGGCAGATGATCTGAAATGGGTTTTGCAAGAGGTAGAGCAGTGGTGTCTGGGTAACTAGTCATCCAGGCTGCAGAAGTGAAGAACCAGTCTAATTTTTCAAGTAAAGGATTATCTTGCATGTTGCTCCAGCTGAACTGTCTCCCTTTAAGAGGTAATTCAATTAACCCCAAATTACTAATAGCTTCATTGAATAGTAACATCTTATTAACATCCCCACCAGGTCTGTTTCTGTCTTCAGGTGACCTAATGAAATTAAAATCTCCCATGAAATTAAAAACGGTAAAGATAGAAGTGTGATGGTGATACGATACCAGGGCATCTCCCCCAAGCTTGGCAGTTGCCAAGGGGACTGCCCATACCCGATACTCAGTTCTCCTTTGGTGGTGACGAAGATGGTGGTGGTGATGACAATTGTGCCTTCGGCCTTTTCATATTGTAGTTGAGGAGAGCAATTTCCTCCTTTAAATCATCGACCTCCAACTCCAGCTTCAAGATCTTGTCGCATAAATCTTCTTTGCTTTTGTGCAGATCCCTAGGTTGAGGTAGAGGAACATCCTCCTCCTTCGAACTTGAATCATTGATCCTCATCAAATGAGCATCCTCCTCATCATCCATAGTTCGACCACAAGGAGATAGGTCCCCATAGGTCTTTGGGTCAGCAATGAGATGTGAGACATAGCTCTCTCCGTCGGAGTCTTGAGATGACATCTTGCTCTAAATCTGCTATAGAAACATCTCAAAACAAAAACAGAGGATATTTGCGTGGTGCGGTGGTCAAAACCTTTGGGAGATTATATAATGAATTTTTACCGACCAAAAGAAGTATCGTGCAAGAAAACAGAGTCCGGAGGGCACGCGAGGTGCCCACGAGGCAGGGGGCGCGCCCTCCACCCTCGTGGGTGCCTTGTGTCCTTCCCGGACTACTTCTTATTTTCCTATTTTCTTAAATATTCCAAAACGGAGAAAAATTGCTTTTAGAACTGTTTTGGAGTCGGTTTACTTACCGTACCACATACCTATTCCTTTTCAGAGTCAGAAACGTTATGGAAAGTGTCCCTTATATATTCCTCCGGGGTTACGGTATCAATAACATTGGTTTCAACATTATGGGATTACCTGAGATATAATGTTTGATTCTTTGACCGTTCACCACCTTCGGATTTGTGCCTTCGAAGTTGTTGACTTTTATGGAACTGGAACGATAGACCTTCTCGATAACGTAAGGGCCTTCCCATTTAGAGAGAAGTTTTCCTACAAAAAATCTTACCCGAGAGTTGTATAGCAGAACATAATCACCTACATTAAACTCACGCTTTTGTATCCTTTTGTCATGCCATCTTTTAACCTTTTCTTTAACAGTTTGGCATTCTCATAGGCCTGAGTTCTCCATTCATCAAGTGAGCTAATGTCAAATAATCTCTTCCCACCAGCAAGTTTGAAATCATAATTGAGCTCTTTAATGGCCCAATATGCCTTATGTTCTAATTCGAGAGGTAAGTGACATGCTTTTCAATAAACCATTTTATACGGAGACATACCCATAGGATTTTTATATGCAGTTCTATAGGCCCATAATGCATCATCAAGTTTCTTGGACCAATTATTTCTAGATCTATTAAAAGTCTTTTGCAAAATTAATTTAATCTCTCTATTACTCAGTTCTACTTGACCACTAGACTGCAGGTGGTATGGAGATGCAATTCTATGATTAACGTCATACTTAGCAAGCATTTTGCGAAAAGCACCATGAATAAAATGTGAACCACCATCAGTCATTAAATATCTAGGAACTCCTAACCTCGAAAAAATAACTTCTTTAAGCATCTTAATAGCGGTGTTATGATCAGCACTACTAGTTGGAATAGCTTCTACCCACTTAGTAACGTAATCAACAGCAACTAAAATATGTGTATACCCATTAGAGGAAGGAAACGTCCCATATAATCAAAGCCGCAAACATCAAATGGCTCAATAACAAGTGAATAGTTCATAGGAATTTCTTGACGTCTACTAATATTACCAATTCTTTGACATTCATCACAAGACAAGACAAACTTACGGGCATCTTTGAAGAGAGTAGGCCAATAAAAACTGGCTTACAATACCTTATGTGCAGTTCTATCTCCAGTGTGCTGTCCTCCATAAGCCTCGGAGTGACACTTGTGCAGGATCTGTTCCTGTTCATGCTCAGGTACACAACGTCTAATAACACCATCTACTCCTTCTTTATAAAGATGTGGGTCATCCCAGAAGTAATGTCTTAAATCATAGAAAAACTTTTTCTTTTGCTGGTATGTGAAACTAGGTGGTATAAATTTAGCAACAATGTAATTAGCATAATCAGCATACCATGGAGCAGTATGAGAAGCATTTATGACAGCTAATTGTTCGTCAGGAAAGCTATCATCAATAGGTAGTGGGTCATCAAGAACATTCTCCAACCTAGATAAGTTGCCTGCAACGGGGTTCTCAGCTCCCTTTCTATCAATAATATGCAAATCAAATTCTTGTAGTAGGAGAACCCATCAAATAAGTCTAGGTTTAGCATCTTTCTTTTCCATAAGATATTCAATAGAATCATGATCGGTGTGAACAGTTACTTTAGAATCAACAATGTAAGGTCTGAACTTATCACAAGCAAATACAACTGCTAAAAATTCTTTTTCAGTAGTAGCATAATTTCTCTGGGAATTGTCTAGAGTTTTACTAGCATATTGGATAACATTTAATTTCTTATCAACTCTTTGTCCTAGAACAGCACCTACAGCATAATCACTAGCAACACACATAATTTCAAAGGGAAATTCCAATCAGGAGGCTAAACAATGGGTGCAGAAATCAAGGCTTTCTTAAGTATTTCAAATGCTTCTACACAATCATCATCAAAGACAAAAGGAACATCTTTTGTAAGAGATTAGTCAAAGGCCTAGAAATTTTTGAGAAGTCTTTACTGAACCTCCTATAAAAACCGGCATGACCAAGGAAACTTCTTATACCTTTGATGTCCTTAGGACACGACATCTTTTCAATAGCATCAACTTTAGCTTTATCAACTTCAATACCTCTTTCGGAAATTTTATGCCCCAAGACAATACCTTCATTAACCATAAAGTGGCACTTATCCCAATTCAAGACAAGATTAGTTTCTTCACATCTCTGCAAAACTCGATCAAGGTTGCTCAAGCAATCATCAAAAGAAGTTCCATATACGGAAAAATCATCCATGAAAACCTCAACAATCTTTTCACAAAAGTCGGAGAATATAGTAGTCATACATCTTTGAAAGGTAGCAGGTGCATTGCATAAACCAAAAGGCATACGTCTATAAGCAAAGGTACCGAAAGGGAAAGTAAAAGTGGTCTTATGCTGATCCTCTTTTGACACAGGTATTTGAGAGAAACCAGAATAACTATCTAGAAAGCAAAAATGTGTATGTTTAGATAATCTTTCTAGCATTTGATCAATAAAAGGTAAAGGGTAATGATCCTTTTTAGTAGCTTTATTTAATTTGCGGAAATCAATTACCATTCTATAACCTGTAATAATTCTTTGTGGGATCAATTCATCTTTATCATTAGGAACGACAGTAATATCTCCCTTCTTAGGGACACAATGGACAGGACTTACCCACTGACTATCAGTAACGGGATAAATTATACATGCCTCCAGAAGTTTTAGTATTTCTTTTCTAACGACTTCTTTCATCTTAGGATTTAACCGTCGTTGGTGATCAACAACCGGTTTAGCATCTTTCTCCAATTTTATTTTGTGTTGGCATAGAGTGGGACTAATGCCCTTAAGATCATCAAGGGTATATCCAATAGCCGCACTGTGCTTCTTCAGAGTTTTCAATAATTTCTCTTCTTCCTGCTCTGAAAGGTTAGCACTAATAATAACAGGATATATCTTCTTTTCATCAAGATAAACATATTTAAGAGTATTAGGTAATGGTTTAAGCTCAAACACAGGATCACCCTTTGGTGGAGGAGGATCCCCTAGAATTTCAGCAGGCAAGTTGTGTTTCAAAATAGGTCCTTGTTTAAAAAATACTTCATCTATTTCCCTTCTTTCATTCATGAACATATTATTTTCATGGTCCAGCAAATATTGTTCTAAAGGATCATTAGGAGGCACGACAATAGAAGCAAGACCAATAATTTCATCTTTACTAGGCAATTCTCTATCATGGGGTTGTCTATGAAATTTGGCAAAATTAAGATCATGAGACATATCCCCTAAACCAATAGTAGCGACATCCTTTTTGCAATCTATCTTAGCATTGAAAGTATTCAAGAAGGGTCTACCAAATATAATGGGGGCAAAAGTCATCTTGTGGGGAACCAAGAACAAGAAAATCAGTAGGATGTTTAACTTTCCCACACAAGACTTCAACATCTCTAACAATCCCAACTGGTGAAATAGTATCTCTATTGGCAAGCTTAATTGTAACATCAATACCTTCTAACTCAGCAGGTGCAATATCATGCATAATTTCTTCGTATAAAGAATGAGGTACTGCACTCGCACTAGCACCCATATCACATAAGCCATGATAGAAATGATCTCCTATTTTAACAGAAATAACAGGCATCCCTACAACAGGTCTATGTTTATTTTTAGTATCAGGTCTAGCAATTCTAGCAGCTTCATCACAGAAGTAAATAACATGCCCATCAATATTATCAACCAAGAGATCTTTAACCATAGCAATACTAGGTTCAACTTCAATTTTCTCAGGGGGTGTAGGTGTTCTAGCATTACTCTTACGAACCACAGTTGAAGCTTTAGCATGATCCTTTATTCTAGCAGGGAAAGGTGGTTTCTCAGTATAAGCGGTAGGAACAATAGGATCAACATTATAAGTGATAGTCTTTTCTTCAACTTTGATAGGTTCAGCTACTTTTACTTTAATGGGAGGGTGATATTTAAACCACTTCTCCTTAGGGAGATCAACATGAGTAGCAAATGATTCACAGAAAGAACCTACTATCTCAGATCAAGTCCATATTTGGTGCTAAATTCACGGAAAACATCGGTATCCATAAAAGACTTAACACAATCAAACTTAGATGTTATACTTGACTCCTTACCTGCGTCGAGATCCCAATCTTCAGAGTTCTGTTTAATTCTTTCCAATAGATCCCATTTGAATTCAATAGTCTTCATCATAAAAGAACCAGTACAAGAAGTATCGAGCATGGAGCAATTATTGAGAGAAAGCCGAGCATAAATTTTTTGAATAATAATTTCTCTTGAGAGCTCATGATTGGGGCATGAATATAAAATTGACTTAAGCCTCCCCCAAGCTTGAGCGATACTTTCTCCATCGTGAGGCCAAAAATTATATATATAATTACAATGACGATGAACAAGATGCATAGGATAAAACTTCTGATGAAATTCCAATTTCAATCGATTGTAGTTCCATGATCCAATATCGTCGCATAGCCTAAACCATGTCAATGCCTTTCCCTTCAAAGATAGAGGGAAGACCTTCTTCTTGATAACATCCTCGGGCATACCTGCAAGCTTAAAAAATTCACAAACTTCATGCACATAGATTAGGTGCAAATCAGGATGTAATGTTCCATCTCCTGTAAAAGGATTAGCTAGCAGTTTCTCTATCATACCCGAAGGAATTTCAAAGTAAACATTTTCAGTAGGTTCAGTAGGTTGAGGAGGGACTCTTTGCTCTACTGGTCGGGGTGAAGATACCCCGAACAAGGCCCTCAAAGGATTATTTTCCATAGTAACAAGTGACAGTAAATTTCAGCACACTATATAAATTTTTCCTTACCAAAGGCGTTTCCCTTCCTGGCAACGTCGCCAGAAAAGAGTCTTGATCACCCAAAAGTATAGGGGATCTATCATAGTCCTTTCGATAAGTAGGAGTGTCGAACCCAGCGAGGAGCAGAAGGAAATGACAAGCAGTTTTCAGTAAGGTATTCTCTGCAAGCACTGAAATTATCGGTAACAGATAGTTTTGTGATAAGGTAATTCGTAACGGGTAACAAGTAACAAAAGTAAACAAGGTGCAGCAAGGTGGCCCAATCCTTTTTGTAGAAAAGGACAAGCCTGGAAAAACTCTTATATAAAGGAAAGCGCTCCCGAGGACACATGGGAATTATCGTCAAGCTAGTTTTCATCATGCTCATATGATTCGCGTTCGTTACTTTGATAATTTGATATGTGGGTGGACCGGTGCTTGGGTACTGCCCTTCCTTGGACAAGCATCCCACTTATGATTAACCCCTCTTGCAAGCATCCGCAACTACAAAAGAAGTATTAAGGTAAACCTAACCATAGCATGAAACATGTGGATCCAAATCAGCCCCTTACGAAGCAACGCATAAACTAGGGTTTAAGCTTCTGTCACTCTAGCAACCCATCATCTACTTATTACTTCCCAATGCCTTCCCCTAGGCCCAAATAATGGTGAAGTGTCATGTAGTCGACGTTCACATAACACCACTAGAGGAAAGACAACATACATCTCATCAAAATATCGAACGAATACCAAATTCACATGACTACTTATAGCAAGACTTCTCCCATGTCCTCAGGAACAAACGTAACTACTCACAAATCATATTCATGTTCATAATCAGAGGGGTATTAATATGCATAAAGGATTTGAACATATGATCTCCCACCGAATAAACCAACTAGCATCAACTACAAGGAGTAATCAACACTACTAGCAACCCACAGGTACCAATCTGAGGTTTTGAGGCAAACATTGGATACAAGAGATGAACTAGGGTTTGAGAGGAGATGGTGCTGGTGAAGATGTTGATGGAGATTGACCCCCTCCCGTTGAGAGGATCGATGGTGATGACGATTGTGACGATTTCCCCCTCCCAGAGGGATGTTTCCCCGGCAGAACAGCTCCGCCAGAGCCCTAGATTGATTCTGCCCAGGTTCCGCCTCGAGACGGCGGCGCTTCATCCCGAAAGCTTCCTTCTGATTTTTTCCAGGATAAAAGACTTCATATAGCAAAAGATGGGCACCGGAGGCCTGTCAGGGGGCCCACTAGGCAGGGGGTGCACCCAGGAGGGGAGGGCGCGTCCCCACCCTCGTGGATGGTGGGTGGCCCCCCTCTGGTGCTTTCTTCGCTCAGTATTTTTTATATATTCCAAAACTGACTATCGTGGAGTTTCAGGACTTTTGGAGTTGTGCAGAATATGTTTATAATATTTGCTCCTTTTCCAGCCCAGAATTCCAGTTGCCGGCATTCTCCCTCTTCGTGTAAACCTTGTAAAATAAGAGAGAATAGGCATAAGTATTGTGACATAATGTATAATAACAGCCCATAATGCAATAAATATAGATATAGAAACATGATGCAAAATGGACGTATCACATCTACACATAGACCTGGCTCGGATGCCACTTTTGGGGAACGCAGTAATTTCAAAAAAAATTCCTACGCACATGCAAGATCCATCTAGGTGATGCATAGCAACGAGAGGGGAGAGTGTTGTCCACGTACCCTAGTAGACCGAAAGCGGAAGTGTTATGACAACGCGGTTGATGTAGTCGTACGTCTTCATGATCCGACTGATCCTAGTACGAAAGTACGGCACCTCCGTGATCTGCACACGTTCAGCTTGGTGACGTCCCACGAACTCTTGATCCAGCTGAGTGTCGAGGGAGAGCTTCGTCTGCACGACGGCGTGATGAAGGTGATGATAAAGCTACCGGCGCAGGGCTTTGCCTAAGCACTGCAACGATATGATCGAGGTGGAAATTTGTGGAGGGGGCCACCGCACACTGCTAAAATCAATCAACTTGTGTGTTCTAGGGTGCCCCCCTCCCCACATATATAAAGGAGGGAGGGGGAGGCCGGCCGGCCTCTCTAGGCGCGCCAAGGGGGGAGGAGTCCTCCTCCTAGTAGGAGTAGGACTCCCCCTTTCCTAGTCCCACTAGGAATAGAAGGAAGAGGGGGAAGGAGAAAGGAAGGGGGGCCGGCCCCCTCACCCAATTCGGATTGGGCTTGGGGGGCGCACCCCCTCCTAGGCTGCCTTCTCTCCTCTCCCACTAAGGCCCATTAAGGCCCATATACTCCCCGGGGGGTTCCGGTAACCCCCGGTACTCCGGTAAATGCCCGAACTCATCCGGAACCATTCCAATGTCCAAACATAGCCTTCCAATATATCGATCTTTATGTCTCGACCATTCCGAGACTCCTCTTCATGTCCGTGATCAAATCCGGGACTCTGAACAACCTTCGGTACATTAAAACACATAAACTCATAATACCGATCGTCACCGAACGTTAAGCGTGCGGACCCTACGGGTTCGAGAACTATGTAGACATGACCAAGACACATCTCCGGTCAATAACCAATAGTGGAACCTGGATGCTCATATTGGCTCCTACATATTCTACGAAGATCTTTATCTGTCAAACCGCATAACAACATACGTTGCTCCCTTTGTCATCGGTATGTTACTTGCCCGAGATTCGATCATCGGTATCTCAATACCTAGTTCAATCTCGTCACCGGCAAGTCTCTTTACTCGTTCCGTAATGCATCACCCCGCAACTAACTCATTAGTCACGTGATGTAGGGTGGAACCCTAGATAGCCGATCTTTCACGAAAGGAGCGGATCCCTATGAAGAACGCGATGAACATGAGGGGAAACACGAGGGAAACACGAGGGGAACACGAGAGAAATCACTCAACCGGCAAGAATAGATCACACATGCGCTAGATCGATGAACACAAAGGTAAGATACAAGATCCAAAGTCAACAACGGACGATACAAAGGGTAACCGGTTCTTCTCGGTGAGGAGGTCTTGAGGGGGCCGCCCAAGAGGGGGTCTTGAATCCAAGGGGATCTTCTCCGTAGAGGGGCCGCGGTCTCTCTCGTGGAGTAGATCCGTAATGGATGAGCAAAGCTCTATCTCACATATGAGCTAATCCTTTGCTAACCCTAACTAGGAGGAGGTGGGGGAGTATATATAGTCTAAGGGACGAAGGGGTACATGGGCCTCGGCCCAGATGCGTTGCACGCAGGCAGAGGGGGCCGGATGTCCGGGCGACGGGCCGGATGTCCGGGCCTTCCCAAGACGCCGGATGTCCGGGCGTTGGGGCCGGATGTCCGGGCTGGCAGGGTCCAGCTTCTGTGATGGGGCGTCGGATTTCCGGGAGCTGGGCCGGATGTCCGGCGGCTCGCGACGGGCCGGATGTCCGGGCTGACTTGGTTCAGCTTCGGGTGTCTTCTGTGATGGGCGCCGGATTTCCGGGGGTCGGGCCGGATGTCCGGGCTGGTCCGGATGTCCGGGCTGGGGCCGGATGTCCGGGGCCTGTAGCAGCTGCCTCTTCTTCCTTCTCCTTCCTTTGCTTCCGCGCACGCTTGGCCTTGGTCCTTGGGTTCTCCATGGTCTCCTCGGGTGTACCTGAGTATGAACAAGGTCCGCGCTTGAAGTAGCATCCATGTCTTGCATGCGGAAAGGGAAGATTCAGAAAGGAGCGAGTTCACCTTAGGTCCAATGGCGTAGGCTCGAGTGTACATGGGGATGATCGTCGGATGCTCCGCATCATCACATTGCTTGCAAGGCTTATAGTGATGTGCATTACCGAGAGGGCCCAGAGATACCTCTTCGACAATCAGAGTGACAAATCCTAATCTCGATCTATGCCAAGTCAACAAACACGACCGGAGACACCTGTAGAGCATCTTTATAATCACCCAGTTACGTTGTGACGTTTGATAGCATACAAAGTGTTCCTCCGGTATTTGGGAGTTGCATAATCTCATACTCATAGGAACATGTATAAGTCATGAAGAAAGCAATAGCAACATACTAAACGATCAAGTGCTAAGCTAACGGAATGGGTCAAGTCAATCACATCATTCTCTAATGATGCGATCCCGTTCATCAAATGACAACTCATGTCTATGGCTAGGAAACTTAACCATCTTTGATTAACGAGCTAGTCAAGTAGAGGGATACTACTGACACTCTGTTTGTCTATGTATTCACACATGTACTAAGTTTCCGGTTAATGCAATTCTAGCATGAATAATAAACATTTATCATGATATAAGGAAATATAAATAACAACTTTATTATTGCCTCTAGGGCATATTTCCTTCACACACTTCCACTCCCGGCTACGCATGCTTCCTCGAAATCCGAAACAACCGCTTCTCAAAACCCTAGCTCCACCCCACGCCGTCCACCATGGGATGGCATTGGATCAACAACTACAAGGGTAGGCACAACCACGAGGCTCCGGCCTTCGTCGCCGCTCCACCCCTCTACCTTCATGATGTGGAGCATCCCTCGCTCATCCCCATGGACGTCCCTTCACCACCACTATCACGAAGAGGGCCGTGGACAAGAGCTCGCGCAAGCGCCATCGAGAACGAGGTCAATTATTTCCTCTTCGAGTTTCATTCGGATTCACATGAGAGTCGGATTCTACCTCAAATGGAAACTCTGTGCACTCGTAGGTACCAAGAAGAAGATCGTGAAGAGGCAAGGACGGAGACACAAGCACCTATGGTGGAGGAGAAGGAAGAAGGACGCACGAGGCACGAAGCAAGAGAGAGGCCTCGGACCTCCCCGGGTGCCCGGCCACCAAGGGCCCGGGTGCCCGGCCACCCTCAGCCGTCTGCTGGCCTTATCTCTGGCCACCCCGGGTGCCCGGCCCTCGACCCCGGGTGCCCGGCCTCGGCCTGGGCCGCGGCCTGCCTGCCCCGGATGCCCGGCCTTTTGGCCCCCGGTGCCCGGCCCCTCGCCTAGCAGGCGCATGGGCCTCGCCCCGGGTGCCCGGCCTTTGGCCCCAGGTGCCCGGCTACCACTCGACCTGCCACCCCAGGTGCCCGGCCCCGACTGCGCCTAGGCCTTGGCCCTCCTGACCGGTCCGGGTGCCCGGGCCATCAGCCCCCGGGTGCCCGGCCTCCTCCGGCTGTGCCTGCGAGCACTATGGGCATAATGGCCCTTATACCCCTCTTTCCCTCATATTTCGTCCCTAGGCTATAAGTACTCTCCCCCTAGCTCATTTGGATGGATAGCAAAGTATATGCCATGATTTAGTGAGCTTTGCTCCTTGTACCTCCTCTTGTGAGAGAGAGACCTCTCCTATGGATGTCAAGACCTCCTATGGAGAAGATCCCTAGTGGATTCAAGCCCCCCATCTAGGGAAAGATCCCCATCATAGGATCATCAAGACCTCTCTCCTCATAGGATTGGGATGAACTAGTTACCTTGTATCTTTTCTTTGTTGTCTTTGAATCATTGTGACCTCTTGTGTGTTCTTGGATCTAGCATATGTGTGATTGGATCTAGTCAATTTGAGTGTTTCCCCTCTCTTGTGTTCTTCGTGTTCTGGGGGATTTCCCCTCCAATTCGTGAAAGATCTCCATCTAGGGTTCCACCCAACAACATCTTGGTATCATGAGCCATGGTTTCTCACGAAATTGGAGCCCCCCTTCTTGTTTTCTAGCCTAATTTTGTTTTGTTCTTCCCCAATTTCGAAAATTCCCCACCAAAAATAGCCCCAAATTTGTTTGTGATTTGTTGGTTTGATGAGGTTTTGTTGGATTTGATCCATGGATTTGCTTGGTTTCAAGTGAATCTAGCCTTCCCCCCATCCATCTCCACCTTTCCCTCCACGAAATCCACCAATTTCTTCCATTCATCCATGAATTTCCGCCCAAATCCATGACCCCCAGTCACCCGGACCTCAAACCCCGGGCACCCGGACCCCCCCCCCGCGCAACCCCGCTGACCCACCCCCCCCCCCTCCGGGCACCCGCACCCCCGGGCTATTTGCCTCGGACCACCCCGGGTGCCTGCACCTTCCACCCCCGGGCACTCGCACCTCCCAGTTTCAGCTCACCGACAAAAACTGTTTTGGCCATAACTTTCGCTCCCGGAGTCCGGTTTTGACGTTCTTTAGCTCGTTAAGTAGCTATTGACATCCCCTATCCATCTAGATAGGTTCCAACACCATTTGACTCCATCAAAATTTCGGAATTTTGGTATCTTTGCCTAGGCCATCCATCATATCATCCGCAAAACCACCATAGCTTTCCGCAATCTAACCCATTTAGTTCCTTATAGCATTTATGGTTGCTTGAGGGGTGACTTGAGTCTTCTAAGGTGTTTCGGCTACTTAGGGACGGTTGCTTCTTCATCAACCATCACCACCACTTCCACATTGCTAACTCCGGAACCACCAACGCATTCCGCTACCACCATTTGACATTCTCTTTTGAGATTTGAGTTTGCGGTTTTTCCGTTTCCTAGGGTGTTTCGGCTAACTAGGAATGGTTTGGTATCGACAACACCGCCTCTCACCTTCGACAAGGACTCCACATCAACCACTTCACCATTTTGACACCCTAACAGTAAGCAAGAACGATAACCTCTATATCATCTTGGTATCGTGGTATCCCATCATTGTACATTCTTACCATTACATTGTTAACCCCTTAACCCATTTTGCGTCACTTGCCTATCGAGACTAGCCTTTGAGTATTGTCATGAACGCTACTTGTGCACATTAGTGATGCATACCTTCCATTGCATACATACCATATCATATTGGTATCATCTTGGTATCATATCATCTCTTGTGTCACAAGATTGTTTGCATATACAAAATTGTTATCTTGGTTTGCGCATTTCGCATAGTGGCCATATGAAAAAAAGGAATAAGCTTTTAAGCAAAAAGAGAGCAAAGAAGCTTGTGAGCAAGAGCCATAGCATCATACCACATTGCACATAAGATTGCCATATCCGATCATCTTGGATCATCTTGAGAAGAACACCGGGAACATCATACACATAGCATACTTGGGATAGAAGGCTCATACATTTTCCATCTTATAGGTTGTGCACAAGTGTCGTATCCGCCTATTGAGCAATCGTGCTAGCGTCTATCTTGAGTTGTGCAACACGAGCGTTTTTCGTGGATTCCACATTTTGTGCTCATTCCTTGGTTGCACGACCCCATGTATCTATCCGTGTGTGTGTTTCCGTGTGCCACATATTGCTATTGGTCTACTTGTTTCACTTGTGAATTTGTGAATCTTTTCCAACATTATTGACTCCTGCTAACATTTTGCATCAAATTTTTGTGCCACTATCCTCAATGAGCTCCACCATAAGCCTTACTTGTGTAGGTGTGAGAATTTACAAGATCTGGTACCAATTGTGTTATTTCCTTGATACATTATTGAGTGGTCATTGATCCACAACATTGGAAAGGTACATTTGGTCTAGTTTTTTCCTTTCTTCCACTCACATTTGCTCGAGTCCTGTGATGGATAGGCAAGGCATTTCATCTCCGGTCTTCCACGACAACGACAGCGCAAACAACTACATCACCAAAATGCCCATCTTCGGACTACAACGAGCAATGCGAGGCATTGAGCGACTCACCGTCGACATTCACCAAAGCGAAGCACGGACAAGGGACTACATAGACACCAAGTTGGATGCACAATTGGATGACATCCGACACGTGTGGGCCAACTAAAAGTCTTCTTCCTCTTCGTCATCCTCAAGGCGGAGACGCTCAAGTCGCAAGTCTTCGGAGCGGCCACAAGATGCAAGTACCACGCGGCACCGTCAAGAAAACCTTCATGAGTACAAGAGAAGACCGAGAGATGAGCACCACCACGAGCAAGATACGGCTACTACCACCACTTCGGCATCTTCGCCAAGTGTTATCAAGGCATCTTCGCCTTTGGACGTACGGCATCTTCGCCTACTTCCCACGAGTACGCCTACATCGAGCTCATCAAGTCCAAGGCGACCACGTACAAGCGAGGGAGACACTTCCATCTTCGGAAGCCCCTCAAGGAATATGATCTAGCATGGGATTTTCCCTTCGATCATGGAGGAGAGTGATGATGTGCCATCTTCGGCCTTCATCCACGACGAGAGTGATGATGTGCCATCTTTGGCCTTCATCCAAGGCGACGACTATGAGATGGTTGAGCATGGGATTTTCCCTTCGACCACGACGATGTATGATGACAAGAGTGACTTATGCCACCATATTGACAGTGAGAGTGTCTTCACCACTAGCCCCATATATGACGAGTTGCCCCAATTCTCATGTGAGGAGAGCCACCACCACCACAACTTGAGTGATTTGAGTGACTCCACCATATGTGACATTGAGTGCACCTACCTTGAGGGAGTGAGTGAGCCACCACCACATAGAGAAAGTGAGATAGTTGATAGGTCATGTGAGGCCACTTTCAACACTAACGACTTGACCTCTACCTCTATTGTGTCTTCTCATTTGGTGCTAGGTCCCATTTATGATGACGCACCGATCCTCGACGACTTCGTCCTCCCTTTGGACAAGACGATGGCCATGGTGAAATATGAGGCACCCCCCACATGGTTCCATCCAGATGAAGATGATGACCACCATTTGGTCTTTGACACCTCACCTACACCACTTGAGTGGAACGACCAAGGTAACATAGGTGATGGTACTTCACTTGTCCCACTAGTGGACTATCTTACAAATGATTGCTTACATGATGTTGATCACCTTATGGATTCATCACATACTACATCCTCTACTTGTTTCGATATGCCACCCATTTATGATGAATATGATGTTGAGCATGTTGAATTACCTAGTGATGCTATCATCCATAGGATATCATGTAAAAATTCTATTGGTCACATTATGTTTGACAATCCGCTTGACTTGTCATATGCTATGCATGAGATCAACCATATGTCATATTTGCAATCTCTTCATAGTGACTATGCATATGCCATTAAAATTAACCCAATTTGTACATATGGCATAGATGACAAGCCCATGGTTATTGGCATTTGTTTCTCTTGTGATGATATTGATATGCTCCCTTTGCATCATTTATCTCATATGCCATGCCATGAACACCTAGATTCGAATATGCTTTGTTTTGGATGTTATCCATTTTCTCCATATGATGTTTCCAATATTGCTCATGAGGAGACCCCCATAGTTTCCTCATACATTTTAGGAGATTTTGATCCATCCTATCCATTGCATGATCCCAATACTTGTGTGCACCATATGCTACCCATGAATGAAAATGATATTGATGTGCCATATACTTGTATGCTAATATCGCATCACAATCATGTTATACATAACAACAAACCCATCATGATGGATGATATGTTTCTTTATCATGCATCTCATCTATATGAGCATTGGATATTTTGTGCTAACCAACACATGCACGTATGCATCATAATGGATGATGTGTACATATACTACGCACACGCAATTTTTCCTTTGTCTTTGTTTTGTGTAGGTACCCATGAATACTTGTCAACCTCGTAATCCCATGAGTTGACAAAACGAGCTCTAGAGAGCAATGATGATTTGGGATCCCATGGATTGACTTTCCCACCACTCTCTTCGCGCAAAGACTTCGCGCATTTCTTCTACATGGCCCTCACTTGGCTATGGGTTATTGTCCATTACATATTATATGCTCATCTTGCCATGTTCACTTTGCATGACATGCTTATTCATATGCATTTACCATGCATTTGTGACCCATGCTTTGCTTTACACATGATGATTGATTCCACTACTTGTATGTGTATTTGCATGCTTGGTGGAGATATTGCTTGTTATTGCCATGTTTGCTATGTGCCCCATGCCTATGATGATACATTGATCTTGCTTTGTGTTCGTGCTTGCGATATGTCATGTGCATTGTCTATGCCTATTATTTGCTCACATGACATGATTTCCATGATTTCCTCTAGTGGGTTGCATCTTCGCTCCACTAGTTTTTGCGACATGATTTCTATGCTTGCTTCGTGTAGTACACCTCCCATGATACATACTTGCTCATATCACATGTTTGGTTGCACCAATGTCATCATTTCACATATGCCATGTCCATTTGCTTGTCACTTCCTTGACTTGATCGCCTTGCACACGATGAACAATTGCTCTTTCCATTGTGTTGAGTGCCACTCGATTTTCACTACACCATGTGCACATTATGCTCGGATTGTTTTGCACTTACTCCATGTGTTTAGACATCTTCTCTTATTTGGTGTTGTGAATGGTTCATATGCATACCATAGACCATTTATTGAGCAATTTATGCATGCTTGCTACGACATTGAGGTAGATGCTTATTTTCTTGTCACACATATTAGCACCTTTACCTCACCTTTGCATGCTTGTTTCCATGATGCCCTTGATTTTGCTCAATTTAGATGCTTAAATGCCATGCCACACTCCCTTGTCACACCACATGCTATGCTTGATGACGACACTTGTTTGGTGAATCACCTCTTGAATGCTTGGTTTGCTCTAACGGTAACCGCATTTTTTCCAAGTGTTTGTTCTACTTGTTCCTTTTGAAGGAACACCAGACAGTGCGACATTGGAAAGTGCCCATTTCAAGCTTGACGATGATGAGTACTTGGTGGTTGTCCACTTATACACGGCGACGCCCTCTCTTTCCCATGGTGATGAAGATCACGATTCGTGGATGGATCTCTCCCAAGGGGTGGGGGAGATGATGCGGAGGATCCCTCGCTCATCCCCATGCACGTCCCTTCACCACCACTATCACGAAGAGGACCGTTGACAAGAGCTCGCACACGCGCCATCGAGAATGAGGTCAATTCTTTCCTCTTCAAGTTTCATTCGGATTCACATGAGAGTCAGATTCTACCTCAAATGGAAACTCTATGCACTTGTGGGTACCAAGAAGAATACCGTGAAGAGGCGAGGACGGAGACACAAGCACCTATGGTGGAGGAGAAGGAAGAAGGACGCACGAGGCGCGAAGCAAGAGAGAGGCCTCGGACCTCCCCGGGTGCCCGGCCACCCTCAGCCGCCGACTGGCCTCATCTCTGGCTACCCCGGGTGCCCGGCCCTCGGCCCCGGGTGCCCGGCCTCGGCCTGGGCCGCGCCTTGCCTGCCCCGGGTGCCCGGCCCCTCGCCCAGCCGCCGCATGGGCCTCGCCCAGGGTGCCCGACCTTTGGCCCCGGGTGCCCGGCCACCTCTGCAGCTGCCACCCCGGGTGCCCGGCCCCGACTGCGCCTAGGCCTCGGCCCTCCTGGCCGGTCCGGGTGCCCGGGCCATCAGCCCCCGGGTGCCCGGCCCCGCCGCGCCTAGGCCTCGGCCCTCCTGACCGGTCCGGGTGCCCGGGCCATCAGCCCCCGGGTGCCCGGCCTCCTCCGGCTGTGCCTGCGAGCACTATAGGCATAATGGCCCTTGTACCCCTCTTTCCCTCATATTTCGTCCCTAGGCTATAAATACTCTCCCCCTAGCTCATTTGGAGGGATAGCAAAGTATATGACATGATTTAGTGAGCTTTGCTCCTTGTACCTCCTCTTGTGAGAGAGAGGCCTCTCCTATTGAGATCAAGACCTCCTATGGAGAAGATTCCTAGTGGATTCAAGCCCCCCATCTAGGGAAAGATCCCCATCATAGGATCATCAAGACCTCTCTCCTCATAGGATTGGGATGAACTAGTTACCTTGTATCTTTTCTTTGTTGTCCTTGAATCATTATGACCTCTTGTGTGTTCTTGGATCTAGCATATGTGTGATTGGATCTAGTCAATTTGAGTGTTTCCCCTCTCTTGTGTTCTTCGTGTTCTTCGTATTCTTGGATATTTCCCCTCCAATTCGTGAAAGATCTCCATCTAGGGTTCCACCCTACAACACTTCACCTCGACCTCCACCTCCGGCACCCGCATTCCACATCGCGCCGCAGGCGGCCGGACCTCACACGAGGGCGTACATCAAGGCGGAGATAGGCAAACGTTACTGGGAGACGGGCACACCGTTGCCGTGGCGCGACGTGCACCTTCCCAATAACTAGCATGTCTCCACGGACCGGGTGCCCATTCCACCAATCCTGATGAGTGGTCACGCCCGACGCGAGGCGACCACCTGCCGCCGGACCATGTCAACGAATAGAGGTACGCCATGGACTCTCCGATGTGGGACACGTGGAGCACGATCTACGCCGGCAATCTTTCTTTGTCGGTCGTGCTCCGAGCTCGCCCCAACCACATGGTCGTAGGCTGGTCCGTGACCTGACGCCAATGCCATCTCCGTCGTCGTCCCTGCCACCACCGATAACAGCTGAGGAGGAGAGGAGCTGGTGAGGCTGGTCATGGAGGACTCCGTCCACACCCACGACGAGGCCGAGTGGCAGGGCCTCGAACATATGATACCGCGTCGTCGCGTTGCGTCGAGGGGGAGTCGGACCTCCTATACCTCGTAGCCACGAAAAGAAAAGAAGGGAACTCTTCCCTCCTATACTATACCGGGTAGGAGTCGGACACCATCGAGTCGGCGAAACAAATGCACTGGAACTATATATACATACATACACATAGCGCATAGCGTTACAGACGCCAGCCCCCTCCCCCCTCCCACGCCACCAACGCCGTACCCAGCGCACAATCTACAATCCATCTTCCGTCCCTATTCCCGGCGATCGAGATGATGCATTACGCCATCGCCATGGATCCCTACGCGGGCGCCTTTGCTCGACCTCCGCCTCCCGGCTTCTTCAGCGTCGGATCCTGCGCTCGGGCCGCCAACAGGCCTGCTCGTCGACCTCCGCCTCCCGGCTCCTTCGGCATCGGATCCTGCTTTCGCCCAGCTGCCGACGTGCCAGCTCGTCGACCTCGGCCTCCCGGTTTCTTCGGTGCCTGCCGTCCCAGGGTGCTCCCGCCAGCGCCGTGCGAGGTGCCCCTGCCACCAAAGTTCTCAAAGCCTGCGGCGCCGGCACCAGCGCCGGTCTCCTGCGTCGCCGCCGCCTCCACAAAGCTTCAGCGGCTGTGCCCTGACTACGAAGACGACATCGACCACAACCTCCGGTTGATAGAGAAGAACGCCGAGGAGCGGCCGCTACCGGACTACTTGAAGAAGGTGCAGCAGGATCGGGTGAGCGAGGCAGCGCGCGCCTCCCTCGTCGGATGGATGGACAAGTTCGTCCAAGACCATGATCTGGCCGACGGAACGCTCCACCACGCCGTCGCCTACGTCGACCGGGTGCTGTCGGTGCGAGCTCTGACGACTGACAGCGGCTACGAGCTACGCCTCCTGGCTGCCGCGGCCATCTTTGTCGCCGCCAAATACGAGGACCGGAAAGCCGTGTGGAAGCTGAAGGCCGACCAGATCGCCAGGTACGGCAAGTTCGCCGCGGGCAAGGAGGTGCTCGACATGGAGCGCGAGATGGTGGAGGTGCTCGGGTACCAACTCGGCGGCCCCACGGCGCACACCTTCCTGGGCCACTTCATGAGGTACGCCGAGGGGGAGGACAAGACCAAGATCCTGCCATTGGCGACTCGCCTCGTCGATCAGTCTCTGCTCAACTACACGTGCCTCCGCATCTTGCCATCTGTCGTGGCGGCGTCCGCGATCTTCCTCGCGAGGCGGACCCTGAATCCGCTCGACGTCCTGGCGTGGAACACGGAGCTGACGGAGCTGACGGGTTACAACTGCTCGGACATGACAGCCTGCGTGCTTAATATGTTCTTCTTCTCGCGCTCGCTCATCTATAGCCCTCCTTCTTGATCATCGAGGAGACTCACCAAGACATAGCAGTTTTGTTACATGTCAACTGTATAATCTTGTGGAAGTTCCTTGTAATGTTCATGTATACCTGTTTGAAATCAGTATGCATGTATCGTCTGTGTTTATCATGCATGCGTGAACTTGTCATGAACACATTGTCATGGCTTTTGATTGCTGGTTCTTTTTTCTCCAAAAAAAAATTAAACATCTAGCATTTCACCACACTATTGCAAAAGAATAAATAGATGATTTTCCTCGAGGAAAGTAACTTTTGTTTATTGACAAAAAAAATTCGCGAATACGCAAAAGTGCGTATCATTTCATTGATAGGAAGGGGGGTACAGGAGAGCCTTTTTGAGGATGGGATGCTCAGCCCACAATATTACATACAAACACGCCTAAGCCAGCAAAAGGTTGAGTCCGCGAGCAGCAGCTCGAGCCCAGGTCCGGGCCTCATCTTGAATAGACGCCAACAGCCTCGAGATGGAGGGGGTATCACCGTCGAACACGTAGCGGTTGCGGTGCTTCCATATGCACCATGCGGTAAGTGTGGCTAGCATGGCAAGGCCCTTGCGAAGGCCATGGGGGGATCCAGCGATGGCCGTCGTGCACCAGGTGAGGAAGTCTTCGTCTCCAGACGGAGGGTGGGTGGTGGCACGCACCCAGGCGAGCACATCATGCCAGATTTGCCGCGAGAAAGGGCAGCCAATGATGATGTGCTGCATGGTCTCCTCGGCCTGATCGCAAAGGACGCAGCGGTCGTTGTGCGGCAGGCCATGCCGGGCAAGTCTAGCTGCGGTCCAGCAACGGTCGAGGTCGGCGAGCCAAGTGAAGATTTTGACTCGCAGGGGGGCCCAGCATTTCCATGTCAGGCGCCAGAAGGGGGCCGAGGTGGAGCCAGCGTACAAGGCCAGGTAGCAAGACTTGGCCGAGTACTTGGCATTCGCAGTCCACCTCCATTTCAAGCAGTCGGGGGAACTGGTAGCGCAACCGGCTGTAGCATTCTCCACAGGTTCACATAGTCGGCGAGTGCACCAGGGGTCAGGGCGCCGCGGAGATCGGCGATCCAGCTGCGATCGTGGAGCGCCTCAGCGACCGTGCGTTTCCGCCGGCGTCGTGGGACAAGGGGCCACGTCAAACACAGTCTGGCCATTGATCCAGTGGTCTGTCCAGAACCGGCAGGTCCGGCCATCGCCGACTTCCCAGGAAGTCGAGGCCCGGAAGATAGCGGAGGCGTCGGGGTCGCTCGGGAGATGAAGATGTGCCCAAGGTCTGGCGGGGTCGACGCGTTGGAGCCAGAGCCAGCGCACACGCAGCGCAATGCCTTGGCGGTATAGGTCCTTGATGCCGAGGCCGCCGAGCTCGAGAGGGCGGCAGACGCGCTGCCAGTTGACGGGGCCATGCCCACTCTGGGTGTCCTTCCTGCATGCCGTGCCAGAGGAACTCTCTGATGATGCGATTGACCTGCTTGAGCACCGGAGAGCAGATGGCGATGGCGACCATGATGTGTGAGGGGATTGCATATAGCACATGGCGAACTAGGGCAAGGCGTTCACCACGGGAGAGGAGAGTTGCGCGCCATGTTGATAGCTTCTTGGACAGCTTTTCAACGATGGGTAGCAAGGAAGACGACGACGGCTTCCGCACGGAAAGGGGGATGCCGAGGTAGATGATGGGGAAGTTCACCACGGCGCAGGTCAGCTCGCTCTGGATGCGTGCGATCTCCTCTTCCCCACAGTGAATGGGCGTGGCCGAGCACTTCGAGAAGTTAGTGCAAAGCCCGGATGCCGCCCCAAAGACTCGCAGTAGCTCACGGATGACCCGTTGGTCACGGGGGGAGGGGTGGCAGAACACGACGACGTCGTCGGCGTAGAGAGAAATGCTCGATGCAGCGTGGCGGGCGGTGAGACATTGCAGAAATCCATGCCGATGGGTATGCACAAGTAAGGAGTTGAGGACATCGATGGCCAGCGTGAATAGCATCGGGGAGATAGGGTCTCCTTGCCGCAGGCCGCAGGTGAGGGTGATCGGGGGCCGGGGGACCCGTTGATGAGGACGCGCGTGCTGGATGTGCAGAGTAGGATGGTGATCCATTCGATCCAGCGCCTATCGAAGCCCAGGTGACGAAGGACGTCGATGATGAAGGGCCAGGAGACCGTGTCAAAAGCGCGCGCGATGTCAAGCTTGAGGAGCACCCTAGGTGCCCACAGGTTGTGAAGTTGGTGAGCAGTCTGCTGGACAAGCATGAAGTTATCATGCACACAGCGACCGGCGATGAACGCGCTCTGGTTAGTGGACACGAGCTGGCTCAGCTGGGGAGCGAGTCGAAGCGAGAGGGCTTTGGCGATGAGCTTAGCAATCAGGTGGATCAAGCTGATAGGCCGGTAGTCCGAGAGAGCGGAGGTGTCTTGTTTTTTCGGCAGGAGGGTGATGAGGGCCTCGTTGAGGCACTGCAAGTTGCGCCCGTTCATGGAGTAGAATTTTTCGAATACCTCACAGATGTCAGCTTTGATCGTGTCCCAGCAGGCAACGAGGAATTCCGAGGTGAAGCCATCGGGTCCCGGAGCCTTGCCGCGGGGGAGCGCCCGCACTGCTCCGAGGATTTCTTCTTCCGTGAATGGATGCTCAAGATCGGCAAGGTCGAAGGACCGGTCATCGATCTGGTCGAGGTCGAGGGAGAACTCTCGAGGTGAATATGATCCAAAGAGGGAGGAGAAGTGGTGGAACGCAGCTTCAGCCATGCCATGGTCGTCATGGACGGTAGCGTTTTCAGTCCGCAGGGAGAAGATGCGATTCTTGTGCCGCCTGTGGGCTGCGTGGATCTTGAAGAACGCAGAGTTGGTGTCGCCCTCTTTGAGCCATCTGAACCTGACCCGTTCGCGGGCAATGGACCTCTCAAGAGAGGCCAGCCCCAGATATGCGCGCTTGAGATTTCTGCGCAGCCATGTTTCCGAGGGGGAGAGAGGACGATAATCTTGCGCCGCATCCAGTCGAGCAGTGAGCTCACGCACTATCAAGAGCTGGAGCGAGACGTGACCGATGGTGCGCGCACCCCAGCTCTGGAGGCGGCGCGCAGTGTGCTTTAGGTGGAGATAAACACGCCGAAAGGGGTCCGGGTCATGGACGCCGGCCCAAGCATCGGCCACAGTCTCATGGAAGCCATCGAGTTTGATCCAGAAGCGCTCGAAATGGAACCGTTTAGGGCCTGCCTGGAGCGGGGAGCAATCCAAGAACAACGGGCAGTGATCTGAGACAGTTGTGGCGAGGCATTGGAGATGTGCATTAGGCTGGAAGGCGTCCCAGTCGGAAGTGCATAGGAATCTGTCGTTGCGCACGAGGGTAGGGGAGTCTCGCTCGTTGGACCAAGTGTAGCGGCGGCCATGCATGTAAACGTCCCGAAGCTCCATGTCTGCGATGAATCGGCAGAAGCGACTTGAGGTGCGTCTATTGATGCGCCCATTGTTCTTATCTTCAGCTGAAGAGACGAGGTTGAAGTCACCTCCAAGAAGCCAGGGGCCGGCACAAGACTCACGGGTCTCCTATAAATCTTGGAGGAATGCAATCTTGTCGTCATCCTCCTGCGGCCCATAAATGCCGGAGATCCACCAAGGGTGCGCTCCGGTGGTGGTAGAAACAAGGGCGGTGATGTGGTGTTGCCCAATGTACGGGCTGGAAATGGAGAGCTCATTGCGGTTCCAAGCTAGAATGATGCTGCCACGGGTGCCAATAGCCGGTAGGGAGAAGAAATCAGCGAAGCAAGGGCCAAGGGTCTCGAGGACGAGTGGCAGGGAGACCGTATCGAGCTTGGTCTCTTGGAGACACACGATGGTGGGGGAGACCGAAGTGATAACGGAGCGAACAACATTACGTTTGGCCCTGCAGTTTAGACCGCGGACGTTCCAAAACACAATCTTAGGATTACAATCCATAGGAGGAGGAGGAGGAGGGGGGGTCCCTAGGTAGAGGCAGAGCGGAGCTAGTTCGCGGCAATGCCTCGCGCCGCCGTCGAGGGGGGGGGGGGGGTCGCAGGCGGCCAAGGTGCCGGCGGGGATGTGCCAACCGTAGTAATCTGCGAAGGCCTGGACAACGTCCTCCGCAAGGGGCTGCTCAAATAGCTTGCTGTAGCGCTCCATGGCAGCAGTGGAGATGGGCTCGCCGTCACGTACAAGGCCGTATTGACAAAAAAATTGCCTCATCCATTAATTTAATCAGAAGATAAAGGCCTATTAAATTACATTATTTTCAGACATGCACACCCATTTAATTACTCCCTCAGTCTGAAAAAGCTTGTTCCAAGCTTGTCTTTCAAATGAATGTATCTAGCACTAAATTGATGTTAGATACATCCATTTGAGGGACAAGGTTTTTTAGACGGAGGAAGTATATAAAAACCAGAACAACAAGGATCAAACCCACAGTGAACACCGAAACACATAGTGTCGAGCCGACTCAGCCGACAGCGTGCCAAACACAACAACAAACGTGAACCTCACGAACACACGACGACGACGCGAAGACCCCGCTATGCCAATCAATCCCGCCTTCCACCACTTTTAAAAAGAAGAATCCGTGACGGCAAGCCCGAGACAAATTGCCTTGAAGAAATATTTGAAGGAGATGACGGTGTACAGTGATACCTGTTGGCCTTGCTAAAGCAAGAGATCAACCTTTTCTTCTGGTTTTTTTTTAAAGCAAGAGATCAACCTGTTCATAAAATGAGGGGGAGACAAGCACGTCAATGTACAAACTGGAAGGCCGTGCTAGCGCGACGTGGCATCCAGGCACGGAGACACGCCATCACATTGGCTGAGATGCTGCATCTTTTTTAGCATTAGCCTCGTAGAAGAAAAGCAGCCGCAGAAGCTCTCACTGACACTGTAGACCTGAGCGGCCCACATGTCAGTAAGCACTTGTCCGGCTTCCGGCTTCCCACAACCAGATAAGCTAGCTATCTTTCCCTCGTCTCCCCTCCACTGCTTCTCCCCCTCGACGGAGGACGGACAATCACAGAAAACGAAACACAGGCATCCATGGAGGTGGTGGGAGGGGTATCGCTGAGGCCGGCGCGGCTCCGGCACCTGACGCCCGGGGAGGCCGGCGCGGGGTCCTTCCTGCCGCGGAGGCTGCAGCTGGCACGGACCGCCGCGAGGCCAGCGAGGCGCGCGCTGGTGGTGGAGGCCCGCGGGGGCAGGGGCTGGTCGGACCGGCAGTCCCAGCAGCAGCGGCGCATGCCGCAGCTCCCCAAGATCGAGGACGACGGCAACCCCCGCTTCGTCATCTTCATCCGCACCGCCAATGTATATTCTTCCTCGATTCCCTCTGATCTCATCGTATGTATGTATATTAATTTCTTGTTGGTGAGTCAAGAAAGCCACCCGTGTTCCCCGCATGCAGGTGTACTTCTGGTACCCGCTCAACATCGTCACCGGCGGCACCACCGCCAAGATCATGCTCGCCGCCAAGGACAACTTCCTCGGCAAGTACATCTACAAGGACACGCTCGCCCGGAACCTCGCCACTGTCATTTACAAAGTAAACCATCCATCATATGCTGTTTTCTTTCCGCATGCACTAGGAATCTAGCCGCTCAGTGTCGTGTAGAAGCTGAGCGTTTTGTGTGCGTGGTGTGTGAAGGACGAGGACGACATAATCGACTTGGCGAAGGAGCAGTTCCGCGTGCTCAAGGGCGAAACCGAGTTCCGGTACGGCTACAAGATCGTGGTAATTCTCTCATCCTTGGCTGCGGAAGGGCGGGTCGTTTCGATAATGATATGTTCTGGTAGTACTAGCCTTTCATTCAAATCAAAGATCAAAATGGA